>NC_091453.1:32927717-33641121 GCF_964237555.1 Oryctolagus cuniculus | reverse complement strand
TGAGCCTTTTTATTGTTTCTGTTTTTTTCTCCTTTATATAATGGTGATAATAATAAGAATCATAGTTACTATTTACAATGTTTACTTTTATGCTAGGTTATGGAATAAGGATATAAGCCTCAACCATTCTCCCTCATTGCCCAAAAGAGGTAAACTTTGGAATGTGTTCCTTGCCCTTGAATCTCAATATCTCACACCCTATTGCCTTCATACCCCACCCCTCACAGCCACCTGAAAGACCAGTTGCTCTGAACACCTAAAAGACCAGTTCCAGGAATTCCCTTCTGCCTGCTGCCCCCTACCCCACCCCCAGCCCCAGCCCTCTTAAAATACAAAAAGGCCTGACCCCTGGGGGTCAGGGCCTTCTACCACGTGTTTCATGGATGTACATGTGGGCAATTGGTCACCTACGTCTGTGAATTTATTTTCTCTGAATAAATTCGGTCTGGCTGTAAATTCGTACACTGCCTCCTCTCTATTCTTCGCCTCTTTTCCTAACATTTTGGTGTCTTGTGTGAGGAGGCACCAATCTGCAACTCTTTTCCTAACACCAGGAACTGTTATAATACCTTATAGTGTAATTAACTCATTGAATTTAACCAGGAACCCTTTGTGCTAGGCACTCTTGTTGCTCCCGTTGATCAGATGAAGAAACTGAGGCACAGAGTTCACTCAGCTAGTACAGTCTAGCAAGAACTCCGAAACAGTGAAGCCATAAATAAGGAAACAACCTTATAAATAGATTTTTTTTACTTTTCAAGTATCTGTGTAGGTCAGACTCTTCAACATGATTGTGCAAAGCGACAACACATCTGTGTATAAATGTAAAGGGCATTTTTCAAATTGTATTTTGATATCGTGCAATCAGCTTAGACATGTGGCCACAGATTGTTTACAAGAAGGCCTAGTTCTCAGTGTCTTAACCCCCCCCCAGCCCCAGACATCATCAGTGTTTTTAATTCTCATTGTTTTGTGACTGAGCATTATATCTTATTTCTATTTGCTTTTCTTTAATGTTTAAATGAGATCCAGCCTCTCTTAACATTTCTTTTCCATTTTGTGTTTCTCTGTAAATCTCCCTTTCCTTTTCATCTTTTACTTACTGCTTTCTAGAAGCTTTTTATGAGTAGTAGGAATTTTGAAATGCACACTGCAAACTTTTTTTCTTGGTAGGTTGATTTGTCTTTCAACCTTACTCTCTGTTTCCTCTCACTGGAGGGAAGTGGTTTTTTTTACATTTTTAGATTAATATAAAGAGAACAGATTTAATGTAGTTCATTGATACAATTCTAAGAATATAATATTTCCTTTTTTAAAAGGAACCTTTAAAAAATATTTATTTATTTGAAAGGCAGAGCTACAGAGAGGCAGAGGCACAGAGAGAGAGAGAGAGAGAGAGAGAGAGAGAGAGAAAGGGCTTCCATCTGCTTGGTTTACTCCCCAGAGGGCTGCAATGGCTTGAGCTGTGCCAATCTGAAGCCAGGAGCCAGGAGTTTCCTCCAGGTCTCCCATGTGGGTGCAGGGGCCCAAGGGCTTGGGCCGTTTTTTGCTGCTTTCCCAGGGCACAGTAGAGAGCTGGATCACAAGTGGACCAGCTGGGACTTAACTGGCACCCAAATGGGATGCCAGCACTGAAGGTGTCAGCTTTACCCACTATGCCATAGTACTGGCCCTGATACTTCCTTTTTCCCCTCCTCTCTTCCCCTTCCTTTATTTCTCTCTTTTTAAATTTTTGCAGTAGCATATATTTAGTTTACTTTATATTCAAAGGATCAGTGCTCCACTAAATACAGAGTTCAGCAAGTGGAGAGTAGAAAAGTAGAAAGAACAGTGTTCAGCAGGAACATAGACAAGGGCTACAAACAATCACATTCAAAGATGTCATTTCTACTCATGTACATTACATTTTTTAATACTCTATATATTAACTACCACAAATATGAGAAAATGTGTGTTATTTGTCTTTTTGGGTATGGTATATTTAACTAAGCATAATGATCTCTGGTTGCATCCATTTTGTTGCAAAAATCAGAATTTCATTCTTTTTTGTGGCTCTGTAGTATTTCATCATGTATATATGCCACATTTTCTTTGTCCAGTCATCAGCTGATGGACATCTAGGATGTTTCCATATTTTAGCTATTGTGAATTGAGCTGCTATAAACTTGGGAGTACTGGTAATGCTTCCATATGCTGATTTCATTTCCTTTGGGTCTATTTCCAGGCATGGGATGGCTGTGTCATACAGTAGGAAGAGTTACAGAGAGAGAGAGAGAGAGAGAGAGAGAGAGGAGAAATGCAAAAAAGGAGAGAAGGAAAGAGGGAGAGAGAGAAAAAAAGAGAGAGGGATAGAGGGAGAAAGAGGGAGAGAGGAAGAGGGTGAGAGAGGAAAGAGAGAGAGAGAGGGAGGGAGAGAGGGAAAGGGGGAAGAAAGAGGGAAAGAGGGAGAGGGAGAGAGAGAGAGGGAAAGAGGGAGAGGGAGAGAGAGAGAGAGAGAGAAATCTTCTGTCCACTGGTTCACTACCCAAATGGCCACAATAGCTGGGGCTGGGCCATGCTGGAGTCAGGAGCCAGGAGCTTCATCTGGGTCCCCAGGAGGATGCAGAGGCCCAAGGACTTGGGCCATCCTGTGCTGCTTTCCCAGGCACATTAGAAGGGAGCTGGATTGGAAGTAGACTACCCAGGAATTGAACTGATGCCCATATGGGATGCTGGTGCTGCAGGAGGTGGCTTAACCCTGTTGCATCACAGCAGTGGTCCCATATTTTCAGATTTCTGAGGAATCTCCATATCCATAATGGTTGTACCAGTTTTCATTCCTGTCAGCAGTGTATCAGGATACCATTTTAATCCACATTCTTGCCACCATCTGTTATTTTTTTATTTTTGGATGATAGCCATTCTAACTGGGGTGGGGTGACACTGCATTGTGGTTTTTATTTTCATTTCCCTGATGGCTAGTGATCCTGACAATCTTTTCATGTGTCTGTTGGCCATTGTGTTTCATCCTTTGAAAAACACCTGTTCATATCCTTTGCCCATTTCTTAACTGGATTGTGTGTTTTGTTGTTGAGTTTCTTGACCTCTTTATATATTCTAGATATATCAGATAACATAGTTTGCAAATATTTTCTCACATTCTCTTGGTTAACTACTCACTTTGTTGAGTGTATTATTGTACAGAAGCTTCTTAGGTTGATATAATTCCATTTATCTATTTTTTTCTTTTATTGCCTGTGTTTCTGGGGTCTTTTTCAAGAAGTCTTGACTTATGCCAGTGTCTTACAAGGTTTCCCATATGTTTTCCTCTAGTAACTTTATGTTATCAGGCTTTAGATTTATATCCTTAATCCATTGTGAAATCATTTTTATATAGTGTGTAATATGGTAATACGGGGTTCTTTTTTTTAAGATTTTTATTTATTTGTTTGACAGGTAGAATTACAGACAGTGAGAGAGAGAGAGACAGAGAGAAAGGTCCTCCCTCCATTGGTTCACTCCCCAAATGGCCGCAACGGATGGAGCTGCGCCAATCTGAAGCCAGGAGCCAGGTGCTTCTTCCTGGTTTCCCACGCAAGTGTAGATGCCCAAGCACCTGGGCCATCCTCCACTGCTTTCTCAGGCTACAGCAGAGAGCTGGACTGGAAGAGGAACAACCAGGACTGGAACTGGCACCCATATGGGATGCCAGTGCCGCAGGCAGAGGATCAACCAACCCAGTGCGCCACGGCACCAGCCCTGGGGTTCTTGTTTCATACTTCTGAACACTGTTTTTGGTTTTTCTGTTTTTTTTTTCTTGTTTGTCTCACTAAGATAATTCAAAAGACTTGTCTTTTAGCTCAGACATTCTTTCTTCTATATCATCAAGTCTGTTGTTAAGGCTTTCCACAGTATTTTTTATTTGACATATTGAATTCTTCATTCTTAATATTTTAGTTTGGATTTTCTTCAAAATCTTTATTTCTTTGCAAAACTGCTCATCCTCATCATGTATAGATTTCCTTATTCTGTGTAATTGTTTCTTTGTGTTTTTGAGTGATCTTACAATCATCATCCTTCTGAATTCCTTTTAATGGCATTTCATTAATCTCCCTGTCTTTACAGTCCAATATTAATGTATTATTGTCTTCCTTTTGTGGAGTCATACTGTCTTTCTTATTCATGTATCCGGTATTTTTACATTGATGTATATGTGTGTTTTTTTTTTTTTTACCTATATGGGGAATCACTTGTTATTATCTCTTCTGAAGACTTTGTTCTTGGAAATATGCCTCTGTGACTTGGGGAATGCCTCCAGCTTACACTGGAGATCCAGAAGTGTGTGCTGGGTGGGGCCAGGGAGCTCTGACCACAATTTGCAAGTGGGGCAAGAGGCATGGTGGATCTCCTCTGACTTTAGTCATTAGGGGGAGGGGATGTTGACACTGGCTGGTTGTGTTCACATCATCAGTCTGTCTCTACCAAGGTGAACCAGCTGATTCATTGCCTGGAGTGAGCTCACGTTGCCTGTACAGACCACCCACTCAGGAACACAAACTCAGAAAACATAGCACAGAGCACTGATGAGCTCCATAGTGTGAGTCCTGAACCCTCTGCAAGGTCCATCCCCAGCACTCAGGGAGCTCCAAACTTCCAGAGTTGGACCAGGTGACTGTCCAGGAACCCTACCACACCCATGCCCTTCTCTGTTCTTCAGCTTATGCCCAGAACTCCCACAGTCTGGGAGGTATTGCTGTGGTTAAAAAAAAAAGTGAGCAGATTGTACTTGAATATCCTATTACAGGAGTGTGATATTTGAGGATGTGGCCTGTTGTTTTTGAGCTAATAAAACAGAATACCTGAAATTGAAAAATTTATGGAAGAAATGAATTTATTTCTTAAAATTCTGGAGGCTGAGTTGTCCAGGATCAAGGTGCTGACATTTGGTCTTATTAGGGCCTTAGGTGCCCTTGCACAGTAAGAGGCAGAAGGACAGGCTAATGAGCTAGCAAGCTAACTGCTATGGAGCCTCTCTTTTTTATTTTTAGGAATTTATTCTGAGACATCCCAGTTTTATCTTTTTTAAAAAAATATTTATTTATTTGGCAGGCAGAATGACAGAAATAGGGAGAGAGGGAGGGAAGAAGAAGAAAGAGAGATCTTCCACCTGCTGATTCACTCTTCAAGTTGCCACAACAGCTGGGGCTGGGCAAGGCCAAAGCCAGGAGCCTGGAACTCCACCCGGGTCTCCCATGTGGGTGGCAGGGCTCCAAGTACTCTTAGTATCCACCCTTTTTTTCCAGGCACATTATTAGAGAGCTGGATTGAAGTGGAGCAGCCATGACTCAAACCAGTGCTCTGATAGGGGAGGCTGGTGTGTGCTGGCCCCTTCTGTGAGGCCTTTTTGGTTCCCAGATTTAAGTCAGCATGTTTGAGCAGGCTGTGTTCTTGAAAACTGCAGCTTGAGTCATCTTGGTTTAGCAGATGCCCTCAAAGTGAAGAGCAAGCAATAGTGGATGCGGTGGTCTTAATGTTTGTGTCCCCTTGCCACCCAATCCATATGATTAAGCCTAATCACCGAGATGATGGTATTGGGAGATGAGGTGTGGGAGGTGATTGTGGAGCATTTTTCTTTTCCTTTTATAGAAATCTTTTCTTTTCCTAATGTTTATCTATTTATGTTATTTACTTTTTTTGCTATCTGTGTGGCTTATATTTGTGAGCAGAAAAAATAATATTTCTCACATGGAAGAGCATAGGAGAAGGAATTTGCATTGAACTGGGAAATGAACTCCCAGACACAGACAATAGCACAGAAGCCATGGAAAACCAGGAAAGCCCAGCCACTACCCTGAAAGCATCTGGCAGAAGATTGTAGCTAAAAATGGGTTCATTAGAATTCTGAGCTGAAAACCACTGACCTTTCGAAAGACCCAACAATAAATTTTCTTAGTCCTGAGTTTTCTATTTGTGGAGAATGAAAATTATGTAGTGATCATGTTTACCCTTTTCTTTTTTAAAAAATTTTATTTATTTATTTTGAAAGGTAGAGTTGCAGATAAAGAGAGGGAGAGACAGAGACAAAGGTCTTCCATCCAGTGGTTCACTCCCCAAATGACCACAATGGCTGGAGCTGAGCCAGTCTGAAACCAGGAGCCAGGAGCTTCTTCCAGGTCTCCCACATGGGTGCAGGGGCCCAAAGACCTGGGCCATCTTTCACTGTTTTCCCAGGCTGTAGCAGAGAGCTGGATTGGAAGAGGAGCAGCCGGGAGTCGAACTGGCACCCATATGGGATGCCAGCACTGCAGGTGGTGGCTTTACCCGCTATGCCACAGTGCTGACCTCATGTTTACCCTTTTCACTGTAGTTGCCAGGAAGTTCACAGACAAATGTGCAGTCTATATAGAAGTAAGGTCATATGAACTATTCATATCTTTATTCCCTCTGAATTTCTTGTATCATGTTTTTCCACTATTATTTGCCTTCCTCTATTTTGTCGTGGGGAATTGTGTATCTGGCTTCCGCAAGACCACTCTCAGACTTGATGATTTATTAGAAAGACTAACAAAACTCAGAAAAGCTGTTTTACTCATCGTTATCATTTTTAAAGATTTATTTATTTATTTGAAAGGCAGAGTTACAGAGAGGCAGAGGCAGAGGCAGATGGAGAGAGAGATCTTCCATCTGCTGATTCACTCCCCAAATGCCCTCAATGGCTGGAGCCAGGCCGATCTGAAGCCAGGAGCCAGGAACTTCTTCCAGGTCTCCTACGTGGGTGCAAGGGCCCAAGGACTTGGACTATATTCCACTGCTTTCTCAGGTACGTTAGCAGGGATCTGGATTGGAAGTGGAGCAGCTGGAACGCAAACCGGCACCTATATGGGATGCCAGCACTGCAGATGGTGGCTTTTCCTGCTATGCCACAGTGCCGGCCCCATGATTATCAACTTTTAATGCAAAGTTACAGAGTAAAATGAGCAAAGGAAAAGGTATGTAGAAAATGAACTTTAGGAGAAACTAGGCAGACGTTTCTAGTTATCATCTCTGAATAGAGTCATGTGGATAGCGCTTAATTATCACAGCAATGTGTGACAACACACAAGAAGTACGGCCAAATAGGGAGGCTTGCTTGAGTCTTGGTGTCTGAGATTTTTACTGGCTGTTAAGCATGTAGTCAAGGAATATCTGGATGACTTACCTTAGCTGTTCCATCCCCAGCTCCCCACAGGTCAAGCTGATATAGTGTGGTCCAAATCTCAAACATACAGAATAGTCATTTGCATAAATCACATTGTTAGCATGAACCATCTGATGTGTACTGAAGTCTGAGGTATACAAAGACACTCTTAGCAGTCTATTCCATAGGCTCTGAGGCTATCTTCTGGGAGCTAGTCAAGGGCCAGTCCTCAGATATTGTAATGTGCAGGGTTTGGGCAGCCTAAGCCTGCTGAGTTAACCCTTTATGGCATAGTACACCCGGCGTTGGCCCATGGCCAAGGCTCCCTTCTAACAAAATGATGATTGTTTTTTGAACATCCACACTTAGTTATTTCTTATGTATTTATTTTAAGTATTTATTTGAAAGGCAGAGACAGAGAGAGAGAGAGAATGAAGGAGATCTTCCATCTACTGGTTCACTCCCCAAATGTCCACAATGGCCAGGGCTGGGCCAGGTGGTGGAAGCCAGGAGCCCAGAACTCCATCCTGAGCTCCCACGTTCAGGGGTCCAAGTACTTGGGCCAACATCTGCCGCCTTCCCAGGTGCTTCCAACTGGACTGGAAGTGGAGCAGCCAGGACTCGAAATGTTGGTGTTGCAAGAGGCACCTTAACCAACTGTGCCACAATGCCAGCCCCATACACTTAGTGTAGTATTTAATAAAGCATAAATAAGATTCAGTGATACTATCAATATACACATTCCTAAAATTTGGAGACTCCACTGTGGATTAGGAGTAGACTTTAAAGAAAAAACTAATCCATCGTATCAAATTTTACATTTTTATACTAATTTGATTACTCATTTACCCTTTTTATCTACTTCTGTTTGTATCTTATATTAAACTTCTACAGAAATTTTTTGGCAGAGGAATTAGCTAATGGTTAGAAGTCACACCTGTGTGTAATGAAGTCTGAATGTGACATAATATCTCCCAGAGCCTTCCTTGTCTCAGAGTAGGGCTTTTTTCTTGGGAACTGGAGCCCACCATGTGATGTTCACTGTTTTTTTTTTTTTTAAGATTTATTTATTTATTTAAAAGGCAGAGTTACAGAGAGGCAGGGGCAGAGAGAGAGAAAGAAGTCTTCCATCTGCTTGTTCACTCCTCAGATGGCTATAATACCCAAAGCTGTGCTGATCATGCAGGTGCAGGGGCCCAAGGTCTTGGACCATCTTCCACTGCTTTCCCAGGCCATAGCAGAGAGCTGGATCAGAAGTGGAGCTGCCGGGACTCAAACCTGCACCTGTATGGGATGCTAGCACTGCAGGCGATGGCTTTACCCGCTACACCACAGCTCTGGCCCCATACGGTTTTAATTCCATACTAAAGCCATTTCTTTTTTTCTATTCTGTTTCATAGCCTTTTATGTACAAAATAAAGGCCACATAGCTCACTGTGGCATTTCAGGCATGCTGCTGCTATATTTCAGCCATTACATAGCCAGGGAAATGTCTAAGCATTCTATCATTTAGGTCTCTAGTAACACAGTAATCAGTCTGCTGGAAACTACACCAGATAGTCTGATGGCCCCCCAGGGTCATTCTTTCCCGGATTGTGTAGTTTGTAGTAGATCTATCCTAAAAGGAAAAGTCAGATTGTTCTGGCCCTTTGAGTTCCACTTAATCATCTATATTTGGTCAAGTTCATCACCAAGCGATATGGCCAAAATGTATCCCAGAGTGATGACATGCAGGTTTACAGGCTTCTGTTTGTCTCTATCAGGTTCCAAAAGCAAAGGGAGTCTCAGAACTTAGGGTTTCAAGGGCCAGCACTGTGGCATAATGGGTAAAGCCACTGCCTGCAGTGCTGGCATCCCATATGGGTGCCGTTTCGAGTCCCAGCTGCTCCACTTTAGGTACAGCTCTCTGCTCTGGCCTGGGAAAGCAGTAGAAAATGGTCCAAGTGCTTGGGCCCCTGCACCCTCATGAGAGGCCCAGAAGAAGCTCCTGGCTCCTGGCTTCAGATTGGGCACAGTCCGGTCATTGTAGCCAATTGGGGAGTGCACCAGTGGATGGAAGACCTCTCTCTCTCTCTCTCTGCCTCTCCTTCTCTGTAACTCTGCTTTTCAAATAAATAAATAATATTTTTTTTAAAAAAAGAACTTAGGGTTTTACCTTTCAGGCATCTGGTATGATTGTGCTGAGACAAAATGAATTTCTTGCTCTGAGCTTCTCTTGAGGCACCAATGTAATATTGATTTCCCCCCATTGCATAACTTACTCATTCTTTTTCCCTCAGCTGCTGTTTTTGCTTCTTTGCCATTATTCTCCCCAAACTTTTCCACCTTTGGAAAGGATGTTTGGCTTAGTCACTGTGCTGATCCAGATTTCTGGCAGCAATCCCAGTCTAGCAACAGTGCCGCCCACTCAGTCCATTCTCACTCCTATTGCTGTATAGGATAAAGTTACATACAGCATTACCCTCTACCTGTGGTTTTCCTTTCCATGATTTCAGTTACCCATGGTCAACCACAGTCTGACAGTATTGAGTGGGAAATTCTGGAAATAAAGAAGTCATACATTTTAAATTTCTCACTGCTCTCAGTAGTGTAATAAATATAATGACATTCTACTCTGTCTTTTAAAAAAAGATTTATCTATTTATTTGAAAGGCAGAGTTACAGAGAACAGAGAACAGAGGCAGAGAGAGAGAGAGAGAGGGGTCTTCCATCCACTGGTTCACTCTTCAGATGGCCACAACGGCTGGAGCTGTGCCGATCTGAAGCCAGGAGCCAGGAGCTTCTTCTGGGTCTCCCACCCAGGTGCAGGGGCCCAAGGACCTCGGCCATCTTCTACTGTTTTCCCAGGCCAGAGCAGAGAGCTGGAGTGGAAGTGGAGCAGCCGGGACTTGAACCAGCGCCCATAAGGGATGCTGGCAGTATAGGTGGCAGCTTTACCCACTGTGCTACAGTGCCAGCCCCCTCCACTCTGTCTTGACAGGGACATGATTCTCCCCTCTGTCCAGAGACCCACACTTACCCACACAGGCTTATCTGCCTGTTAGTCAGTTAGGAGTCATCTCAGTTATCAGATCGACTGTTGAAGCACCATGATGCTTGTGCTAAAGTAACTCTTATTTTACTTAATGATGGTCCCAAAGCACAGGAGTGGTTATTCTGGCAATTTGATAACAGTATACTGTTTTAATTGTTCTGTCTTATTAGTTATTGTAGCTTATATCCTCCTGTGCATAATTTATGAAAATTTCTCATATGCACATGTGTATAGGAACAAAACTGTATATATACGTATATATTGTATATATATATGTGTGTATATACACATATATATGGTTCAGCATTATCTGCCATTTCAGGCATCTATTGGGGGCCTGAAGGTAAAGATCTCATGGGCTCTTTTACTACCAGATAATACAGCTATATTCATGCCAGCTCCAGTTTTACCAGCTAGCCTGATGTAGGAGGTTTGAGGGATTTGGGGTCTGATCAAGGGAAAAATAAGACCATGAGGTGGAGTAGCATACATGAGCTTTATTGGTGAATACACAAGCTTTATTGGTGATGCAGTGAAAGTTTGCATGTGGCGGAAGTCCCTCCTAGCAGCTTGAGTCACCTCTCAGGAGAGGAGGAAGAAGGGAACTCTTGGGGCCAGAGGGGCTGGAGGAGGGACTTAATTGTCTTGGTTATGTTGCTTAGCAGCACAGAGTGGAGTCTCTGGATCGGAGAGCTCACAAGGACAGCAGAGGCTTGGGGTCTTTCCAAGCATATCTTATCTATTGTCAGCAGATTCCTGGTGGGGTTTCCTAGGTATGCAAAGCAGAAGGCTCTAAACAGCTGAAAATCTGATTGGGCTACTTTAAAAGTAACTAGGAGCAGGTGTTTGGTGCAGCCGTTAAGACACCGCTTGGGATGCCCATATCCCATAGAGGGCCTGCTTTGAGCCCTGGCTTTGTTCTCAATTCCAGCTTCCTGTTAATGCACTCCCTGGGAAGCAGCAGATCATGGCCCAAGTAGATGGGTCCCTGCCACCCATGTGGAAGACTTGGATTGGACTCCAACCTCCAGGTTTCAGCTTGGCCTAACGTTGGCTGTTGCAGTCATCTGGGGAGTAAACCAGCGGATAGGAGATCCCTGTCTGTCTCTACTTTTCAAAGAAATGAAAATAAATAAGTAAGTAAATAAATAATGGATGTGCAAATACAGATTTCTCGACTTACAGGGTTATGTCTTTATAAATCCATTGTAAGTTGAACATATTAAAAGTGAAAATGAATTTGCTCCACTTAACCTACCAAACATCACAGCTTAGTGTAGCCTACATGCTCACAACTCTTAGATTAGCCTACAGTTGGGCAAAATCCACTCACACAAAGCCTATTTTATAATGAAATGTTGGATATCTCATGCAATTTATTGCATAATGTATGGAAAGTAAAAAACAGAATGAGTATAGGGGTACATTCTCAGACCATTGTGAAGTCAAAAAAAAAATCATTAAGTTGAACCACTGTTGAGTCTGGGGCCATCTGTATTTGCCACCAGTTTGGCACCAGTTCAGCGTTTGAGCTAATGGGTCTCGGGCTGCAGCAGCAAAGAAATAATCTGTTGGCTAGTTTGTAGAGGCCATCGTTGGCTTATTTGTACATCAACAAACAGTCCATCCCTGTCTCCAGGTGGTTTTATACTGTTAGTTGCATGTTTTTATAATGGAGTTTGGAATCCAGGATTCTGGAAGGGCACAAACTAGGATTTCAAAGCCCATTTGCAGGCAGTCTGCCTGGTTAGTGGGGAAGCCAGGAGAACAGATCAGAAAGAGAGAAAGCTTTGATTTGTTTTATTTGTTTAATCAGTAGAATGATAGTATGGTCCTTTTGGCACATGTCATTGGGTATCTCTGTAAAACATGGAGAGTGTGCTATATCCTGACCATTATATACTCTCTGCTTGGTCTTGACTGAACTTGAGTCAGACTTCTCTCTCCTGCAGGCCATTGAACTCTGCTTGCCCCAAGCCTGAGCAAACACACACAAAAGTGCGGGATGACCCTGTTCTCAGCTTCTCCTGGGAATCGGCTGACCACAGTGAAACACTTTCCTATCAGAACTTACGAGTCATTTCCTCTTGCCTGTCCAGCTTCCTTTCCAGAGTCTGTTTATCTCTGCTTGCCTCCTCCTTAGCCTATAAAAGAAAAGCCTTTCTTTTTTCTTGTTTGGTTTTGAGACTCTTGCAAGGTGTGTGGTCGCAGCAGTCCCAATAGCAGTTGTTCCCCTGTTGTAATGGTCACTTTCTTTCCCTCAAAGTCATCCTTTTAAAAACAGGGAATCTTCAAAAACTTCATGAAAAACTATGGGGACCGGCACTGTGGCGTAGTGAGTGGGTAAAGCCACCGCCTGCAGTGCCGGCATCCCATATGGATGCCGGTTCAAGTCCCGGCTGCTCCACTTCCCATCCAGCTCTCTGCTATGGCCTGGGAAAGCAGTAGATGTCCCTAGTCCTTGGGCCCCTGCACCCACGTGGGAGACCTGGAAGAAGCTCCTGGCTCCTGGCTTTGGATCGGCGCAGCTCCGGCCATTGCGACCATCTGGGGAATGGACAAGTGGATGGAAGACCTTTCTCTCTCTCTCTCTCTCTCTCTCTAGCTCTAGCTCTAGCTCTAGCTCTAACTTTCAAGTAAATAAATAAATCTTTAAAAAAAAAAACTATGTGTGGATTTCAACTGTTTTTCACCAAAATAAACATATCTTTTAGTTCCATTTTCCCATAAACTTTTTCAAGTACCTTCAGAGGAATCTCTCCTTTATAAGTTTTGATTTGGGGCCAGCGCTGTGGCACAGCCGGTAAAGCCGCCATCTGTTGCACTGGCATCCCATGTGGGTGCTGGTTCCAGTCCCAGCCACTCCACTTCTGGAGTAGCTCCTTGCTAATGCATCAGGAAAAGCAGCAGAAGTTGGCCCAAGTACTTGGGCCCCTGCACCCACGTGGGAGACTCGGAAGAAGCTCCTGGCTCTGACCTGGCCTAGCGCCAGCCATTGGAGCCATCTGGGAAGTGAACCAATAGATGGAAAATTCTCTCTCTCTCTCCCCCGCCGTGTGTGTGTGTGTGCGCTCTGCCTTTCAACTTAATAAAATAAATCTTAAAAAAAAAAGTCTGATTTGTTTTTCTTTGAATGTTAATAGCGTCATGACTCACATGCAGTACAGAGTGCCCTCAGACCTGGCTGTCTTCACTCAGGTATTTATGCTGGCTTGCTGGATCCTTTGAGTCTTTTTTTTTTTTTTGGACAGGTAGAGTTATAGACAGTGAGAGAGAGACAGAGAGAAAGGTCTTCCTTCCGTTGGTTCACTCCCCAAATGGTGGTGACGGTCGGAGCTGGGCTGATCTGAAGCTGGGAGCCAGGAGCTTCCTCCAGGTCTCCCACGAGGGTGCAGGAGCCCAAGGACTTGGGCCATCTTCTACTGCTTTCCCAGGCCACAGCAGAGAGCTGGACTGGAAGAGGATCAGGCGGGACTTGAACCAGCGCCCATATAGGATGCCGGTGCTGCAGGCAGAGTATTAACTTCCTGCACCACAGCGCCGGACCCAAAGCTTTTTGTTTAACATGTAACACTGGTCCATTTTCATGTGGTAAAGTACACTATTTCAACAACTGTATACAGCTAAACTGTTTACATCAAATCAGGCAATTAGTTTCTCCATTTTTGGTCTGTTCTTTATGTTTGGAGCCTATCAACTCCTCTCTTCCTGTTCTTCATGCAACATATAACACATTATTGTGAACTGTAATTGTCCCGCTGTGCTGTCGAACATGTGCTCTTCCTCCTTTTTTTGACTGTGTTTTGGGACCTGCTATCCAACCTTCCTCTGTCCCCTCTCTCTCTCCCCTTTGCAGCCTCTAGTAATTACTATTCCAAGTTCAGATCAACTTCTTAAAACTTCTACATATAAGAGAGAAAAATGTGTATTAGTCTTTCTGTGTCTGAGTTATTTCATTTGACATAATGACCTTGGGTTCCATTCACTTTGCTGCAGATGTCAGGATTGCATTCTTGGTTTTTTTTTTTTTAATGGCTGGATATGTTCCATTGTATGTGTACACCATATTTTCTTCATTCATTCATCCATTGACGGACACCTAGGTTGATTCTGGGTCTTGGCTGTTGTGAATGGTGCTGCACAAAACAAAAGCAAAACAAAACAAAACAAAATCACCATGGGAATGCAAGTGTCTCTTTCATATGCAGATTTCATTTTTTCTGGATATACTCCCTGAAGTGGGATTGCTGGGTCATATGGTAGGTTCCCCTTATCCACCCTTCTATCCACCCCTGCTAGTCCTTTTTCTTCTCACTGCAGTCCCTGGATTCCTCATGGTCATTAGAGCGTTAGTCCACCTGCCACCATTGGGGGACTCTTGAAGGACCCCAAAAGTAACTACCAGAAGCTGGAATTGCTAACTGGAAACATGCTGTATAGTTTATCCACTCAGGTAGTCTTTGAAGATACCTAGGTGGTTGCTTGATGTCTCTTTGGTCGCTTATCAAATATTTAGTGTACAGCCTTCTCAAGATTACACATCAAGACAAAAAAAATCATGAAATTCTCCTTCACAAATGTTGGTGGGAAGCTTTGGCCCTCACATTGAAGAGGTAACCTCAATTTCTCCCACCTGCCAGAAGCACAATACTGAAACAAATACAAAGTTGGGCAAAGACAAGAGCTAATGCTGTTTTATATAAACCAGTGAGTTATGGATTTCTGTGTTTGTGCCTGACTTGTAGCTAAGATTTTAGAGTCAGTGGTATAAGATTTGTACCTGTATCTGTATGTTTATGTAGGTCTGTCATGTATATGTGATATTTTTCTACCTCTGGATGATATTACCAACTCAATTTATAAAAATCCTCAAAGGGACTCCATTTTAATTGTCTTAGAGAGGAATAATTAAGCATATAAATTAAAAACTCCTCAAGCTCTCAGAAAAAAAAATCAACACCTGAACTTCTGAATTTCCCATGTGGAGGTTATAAAATAGTCTCTAAAACCTAACATAGGGGCCTATGCTGTAGCTCCTTGGGTTAAGCTGCCAATTGTAACACCAACAGCCGGTCTACAATCAGATTTAAAAAAAAAAAAAACCTTTTTTAAAAAAAGGTTTAGGGGCTGGCACTGTGGCACAGTGGGTTAAAGCCCTGACCTGAAGTGCCAGCATCCCATATGGGCACTGGTTCAACTCCTGGCTGTTTCTCTTCCCATCCAGCTCTGCTATGGCCTGGGAAAGCAGTAGAAGATGGCCCAGGCACCTGCCCCTGCACCCATGTAAGAGACCTGCAAGAAGCTCCAGGCTCTTGACTTCGGATCGGCTCAGCTCTGGCCATTGCATCCATTTGGCGAGTAAACCAGTGGATTGAAGACCTCTCTCCCTCTCCCCTCTCCCCTCTCCCCTCTCCCCTCTCCCCTCTCCCCTCTCCCCTCTCCCCTCTTCTGTGTGTGTGTGTGTGTCTCCCTCTCTGTGTAACTCTGCCTTTCAAATAAATAAATAAGTAAATAAATAAATCATTTAAAAATACATCTGTTTTTTAAAGATTTAATTAATAGTCATCAAACATTTAGGTAATTTCTAAGTTAAATAAAATATCAAAGCATTAATTACTAAGCATAAGTTCCTTATTTTTATCTGGTCCAGACAAAGAAGATTTGTGTCTGTTAATAAACATGTTTTTCTTACCTTCTTTTGCCACACAGAGAAATTGTACTGTATATAAGGAGGTATATACAGTTGGCCCTCTGCATCTGTAGATTCTGCAACGAATCTTGGACCAAAAATATTGGACAATAAAATTGTATCTGTACATTTTTCTTGCTGTTATTCCCTAAAAAATATGGTATACTAACGAGTTACGATAGCACTTACATTGTATTAGGTATTATAAGTAATCTAGAGGTCATTTAAAGGATACTTGAGTATATTCTTAGATCTTGTGGAAAGACTATGCTATTTTATGTAAGGATTTATTTATGTAAGGGTTTATTTATTTATTTGAAAGGCAGAATTACTGAGAGAGAGAAGGAGACACACACACACACAGATATTTTCTTTCTTTTTTTTTGACAGGCAGAGTGGACAGTGAGAGAGAGAGAGACAGAGAGAAAGGTCTTCCTTTGCCGTTGGTTCACCCTCCAATGGCTGGCGCACTGCGCTGATCCGATGGCAGGAGCCAGGTGCTTATTCTGGTCTCCCATGGGGTGCAGGGCCCAAGGACTTGGGCCATCCTCCACTGCACTCCCTGGCCACAGCAGAGAGCTGGCCTGGAAGAGGGGCAACCGGGACAGAATCCGGCGCCCCGACTGGGACTAGAACCCAGTGTGCCGGCGCCGCAAGGCGGAGGATTAGCCTATTGAGCCATGGCGCTGGCCACACAGAGATATTTTCTATCTGCTGGTTCATTCCCCAAATGGCTGCAATGACCAGGGCTGGCAAGGCTGAAGCCAGAAGCCAGGAGCTTCTTCCTGGTCTTCTTCATGTGGATGCAGGGGCCCAAGGATTTGGGCCATACTCTGCTGTTTTCCCAGGCACATTAGCAGGAAGCTGGATTGGAAGTGGAGCAGCCAGGACTCGAGCCAGAACCCATATGGAATGCTGGAACTGCAGGCCATGGCTTAACCCACTGTGCCACAGTGCCAGCCCCTATCTAAGGAACTTGAGCATTTGAGATCTTGGTATCTTCACTAGAGTAATTGGTAGTATCCTAGAACCAAGCTCCTGTGGATACTGAAGGATAACTGTACCTATAAAAAATTGAGCTTTGCTAACCTGCTACAACATGTTAGTATATGACAGATAGTTCACAGTTATCTACTTCTTATTGTCTCTGTAAAAGAAAAAATAGTGGTTAAAAACTATAATCGTTATTTATAAATGAAACCTTTGGTAGCAATGATTGCAAAAGGAAAAAAACTTTGAATATTAAGGTATGCCAGATATGTTTTTCCCAACATTTTATTAAATTCTCAAGCATAGAGAACAATGAAAAGAATTGTTTAGTGAGGACTCATGTATCACCTATCCAGACTCACATGATGCTAACCTTGCTTTATCCCATGTCTGTTCATTTATCCATCTCTCTAGCTGTCCCTCAATCTATCTTATTTTTGGATGTAATTTAAAGTAAGTTGCTAACTTCAGTGAAATTCACTTCTAATTCAGCATATGTATCATTAGCTAGCATTCAATGTTTATTTAGTTTAAATAAAATTGATAGATGTACAAATCTCAAGCATATCATGAAATACAATTTTCAAAAAGTTTACTTGGGAGAAAGAAGGACAGAGACTGCTGGTTCACTCCCCCAGCTGTCCACAGTGGCTGGGGCTAGGTCGAAGCCAGGAGCCTAGAACTCAATCCAGGTCTCCCAAGTAGGTAGCAGGGATCCAACTAGTTGACCCATCACAACTGCCTCCCAGGGTCTGCATGATCAGGAAGCTGGAATCAGGAGCCAGGATTAGAACCCAGACACTCTGATATGAGAAGTGAACATCTTAACCACTAGGCTAAGTGCCCACCCCTCAAAGAGTTTTGATCAATAGAGACCCATATCAAGGTGCCAAGTATGGCCATCTCCACAGATGGTCCTCTCATGCCCCTTCCTTGTCAATTCCTGCTGCTACCCTTCTAGAGGCAAGCATCATCCTACATTTTCTTGCCATAGGTTGGTTTAGCTTGTTCTAGAATCTTCATACTGGCTTGTAAGAGTTTGCAAGGGCCAGCTGTTACATGTGTACCAACACAACACTGATTGCAGATGAGGATTTTTGTCTCAAGACCGATACATTTCTGCTGACAGACAGGAAGCCATTGTGTCAGAGGCTTCCAGCACTATCACACATGATCCTCACAGCAATCCCAGGAGGAGGAAGCACCAGCCCCTTTAAAAAAGTTATTTATTTATTTGAAAGAGTCACACAGAGAGAAAAGGAGAGGCAGAAAGGGAGAGAGAGAGAGAGAGATCCTCCATCTGCTGGTTCACTCCCCAATTGGCTGTGCCGATCCATAGCCAGGAGCCAAGAGCCTCCTCCAGGTCTCCCATGCGGGTGCAGAGGCCCAAGGACTTGGGCCATCCTCCACTGCTTTCCCAGGCCACAGCAGAGAGCTGGATCAGAAGTGGAGCAGCCAGGACTTGAACCAGCACCCACATGGGATGCCAGCACTGCAGGCAGCGTCTTTACTTGCTATGCCACAGTGCCAGCCTCTGCACCAGCTCCATTTTAGACAGGGAAGGAAAAGGCTGGAGAGGTCAGGTCACTTTCTAATGAATAACCTTCCGAATCAGGATCTGAGCCCTATGTGCAGCTTCCGGGCTAGTCTATGGTCACTGTATTAAGTCTCCCACTGGCACATCAAACTCTTCTTTGCAGGTATATATAGAGCCTTGGGAAATGTGAGCAGAGTTGACTGTTGACCGTCATGGCTGCCTGCACCCCACCTCCCTCCTCAGGACCTG
This sequence comes from Oryctolagus cuniculus, assembly GCF_964237555.1. Taxonomy (NCBI): domain Eukaryota; kingdom Metazoa; phylum Chordata; class Mammalia; order Lagomorpha; family Leporidae; genus Oryctolagus; species Oryctolagus cuniculus. The sequence continues at coordinate 33,622,466 of NC_091453.1, read as the reverse complement.
CCTGCCCTGACTTCCTCCTGTCTCATGTAATCCTTCAAGTCCTTGGCTGCCAGGGCCCTTCTTGCCCTCCACTGCTATTTGCCTGAGCCTTGCCCCCTCTGCAGGCTGCCTTTCCTATGAGAACACAACCTGAAGCCTACCCTGGCAGTGGTGGATACCTCCTCTTGCTACAGCCAAGTGTGTTTTTGTTAAGGAAAAAGGTAGCTTTTTAAAAATGTTTTTTAAAAAACATTTATTTATTTGTGGCCGGCGCTGCGCTCAATAGGCTAATCCTCCGCCTTGCGGCGCCGGCACACCGGGTTCTAGTCCCGGTCGGGGCGCCGGATTCTGTCCTGGTTGCCCCTCTTCCAGGCCAGCTCTCTGCTATGGCCCAGGAGTGCAGTGGAGGATGGCCCAAGTCCTTGGGCCCTGCACCCCATGGGAGACCAGGAGAAGCACCTGGCTCCTGGCTTCGGATCAGCGCGATGCGCCGGCCACAGCGCGCTGGCCGCGGCGGCCATTGGAGGGTGAACCAACGGCAAAGTAAGACCTTTCTCTCTGTCTCTCTCTCTCACTGTCCACTCTGCCTGTCAAAAATAATAAAAAAAACCATTTATTTATTTGTTTTAAAGTCAAGTTACAGAGAGGGAAACACACACACACATACACACACAAGGAGAGGGGAGAGAACTCTTTCTCTCTAGTCTCTGTGTCGTAGCAGGCAAAGCCTCTGCTTGCCGTGCCGGCTTCCCATATGGGCACTGGTTTGAGTCGTGGCTGCTCCACTTCTGATCCAGCTCTCTGATGTGGCCTGGGAAAGCAGTGGAAGATGGCTCAAGTGCTTGGGCCCCTGCATCCACCTGGAAGAAGTTCCTGGCTCCTGGCTTTGGATCAGCCCAGCTTCGTCTGTTGGGGCCATTTGGAGAGTGAACCAGCAGATGAAGGATCTCTCTCCCTGCTTTCTCTCTCTCTGCCTCTAGCTCTATAATTCTGCCTTTCAAATAGATAAATGTTAAGAAACAACCTTAGGAAAGCTACCTTCTAAGGGCATACCTCCAGTATGCATACCTAAGGACCTCCCACTAGACCCACTTCCTAAAGGTTCTACTGCCTTCCTGAGAACCAAGCCTTTTAGGGCCTTTGGGGGCATACCGAAACCAACCTCCAAACCACAGCACCTAGTAATGAAGCTTCCACTAAGCCCCAAAGGACAGAGCTGAACACGTGTCAGTTCCTGAAAAGTGCCATGCTCCAAGAGGTCATGGCAATACTGTGCCCTTCCTGCACCCATATGGGATGCCGGCACCACAAGCAGGCCAGAGCTTTAACCTACTGCACCACAGTGCCGACCCTGCCAAGTATTATTTTCCGATAACCTATGCACAATCCTGTTTAAGCAAGTTTTCAAATATCTTGACAGCTTTTGACATTTTGTCTTCCTCAGATCTAATCCTATATTTTACCTTTTATATCTAAAACTGACTTTCAGATTTCTCTGTGGGGCTGGCATTGTGGTGCATAGGTTAAGCTGCTGCTTGCAATACCAGCATCCAATATCAAAATGCTGGTTCAAATCCTGTCTCCTCCACTTCTGATCCAGCTCTCTAGATCAGTAGCAGGCAGCCCTTGGCACCCATGTGGAAGATGTGGATGGAGTTCTGGGCACCTGACTTTGGCCTGGCCTAGCCCCAGCTATTGAAACCATTTTGGGAGTGAACCACAGGATGGAAGATTCTCTCTCTCTCTCTCTCTCTCTCTCTCTCTCTCTCTCTCTCTCTCCGTCCCACCACTACTCTGCCTTTCAAATAAATTAATAAATCTTTAAAAAGAGATTTCCCAGGGCCGGCACAGTGGCATAGTGGGTAAAGCCCCAACCTGCAGTGTTGGCATCCCATATGGGTGCTGATTCAAGTCCCAGCTGCTCCACTTCTGATCCAGCTCCCTGCTAATGTGCCTGGGAAAGCAGTAGAAGATGGCCCAAGTCTTATACCCATGCTGGGGACCCAGAAGAAGCTCCTGGCTCCTGGCTTCAGATTGGCCCAGCTCTGGCCTTTGCAGCCACTTGGGGAGTGAATGAGCAGTTGGAAGATCCTTCTCTCTTTTCCTCTGCCTCTGCCTCTCTGTAATTCTGCCTATGAAATAAATAAATAAGCATTTTTTTAAGAAAGAGAGATTTCCCAGAAAAATGACAGAAAAATTTGTTCTTTCACCTTGTAAAAAAGAGGTGTTAAAATAATTAGATTTATTTTATATTTTATAAATTGTATGAAAAGCATTGTAAAAAATACTTACCTTTGCCTAGATTAAAGTTGTTTGGGTAAAATAGCATCAATATAAATATTTCAAAAATTTTGTAAAATCCCTAGAGATTTATCATTGCGCTCACTGTTCATGATATATTTATTAGAATTCTAGTATTGTTTTCTTTATATTAGACAACAGTACAATGTTATCAGACATAATTTCAATTATTTAAAAACTCTTAACATGGTCACAATTTTAGTTGTTTTTTTTTTTTAAGATTTATTTGTTTCTTTGAGAGGCAGAGTTACAGAGAGAGAGAGAGAGACAGGGAGAAAGGTCTTCCATCTGCTGGTTCACTCCCCAAATGGCTGCAATGGCTGTAGCTGGCCCATCTGAAGCCAGCAGCCAGGAGCCTCTTCCTGGTCTCTCACTCAGGTTCAGAAACCCAAGGACTTGGGCCATCTTCCACTGCTTTCCCAGGCCATAGCAGAGAGCTAGATTGGAAGTGGAGCAGCCAGGACACAAACTGGTGCCCATATGGGACGCTGGCACCACAGGCAGAGGCCCAACCTGCTATGCCATAGCTCCAGCCCCCAAAATTTTAGTTTTTAAAAACCCGATAGTGGGACCAGTGTTGTGGCTCAGAGGATGAAGCTGCCACCTGCATTACCGGCATCCCATATGAGCACCAGTTCGAGTCCTGGCTGCTCTGCTTCCCATCCAGCTCCCTGCTAATGCTCCTGGGAAAGCAGTGCAAGAAGGTTCAGGTATTTGCATCCCTGCCACCCATGTGGGAGGCCCTGATGGAGTTCCAGACTCCTTATTTTGGCGTAGCCATTGTGGCCATTTGGGGAACGAACTAGCAGATGGAAGAGCTTTCTCATTTTTTAAAATATTTTTTTAATGATTTATTTATTTATTTGAAAGTCAGAGTTACACAGAGAGAGGAGAGGCAGAGAGGGAGAGAGAGAGGTCTTTATCTGCTGGTTCACTTCCCAATTGGCCACAACCACCGGAGCTGCGCTGATCCGAAGCCAGGAGACAGGAGTTTTTCCAGGTCTCCCACATGGGTGCAGGGGCCCAAGGACTTGGGCCATCTTCTACTGCTTTCCCAGGCCACAGCAGAAAGCTGGGTCAGAAGTGGAGCAGGCAGGACCCGAACTGGTGCCTGTATAGGATGCTGGCATTGCAGGTGGCGGTTTTACCTGCTCCGCCACAGTGCCAGCCCCACCTGCCTAAGATTTAGGGGCACCCTTTTTCCATCAGTCAGGAACCCTTTGATTTTTCTACCTAGACATCAAAAGGAACCTCCAGCTCCAAAATGTCTTGAAAACAGCAATCTGTTTCATCAGTCCGCCTTCTTTCTCACCATCATCACTGTATTACCTCTGGTTTAAGTTTTCTAGACATTAGATGTACCAAAAGGTCTATAACAATATGTTAGGACTACAAGCTTAGGTGGAATCCCAGCCTCAGATGGAAGGCTGTGACCTTCCTTTCTCATCAGATTCTCAAGAAGCCTTAGAGCAAGAGGTGAGGAGATTTGGAATAGGCCTATTAAACTTGACCGTGACAGCAGATTGTGTATAGGTAGCCTTCACGCCTGGAGCTGCTGCTGTGCAGGCCACTCAGAAGTTCATGCGTCTGCCATGCTTTGCTACAGGAAATGACTGTGTTCCATGAGCAGTCTGACCAAAACCACTCACAGAGTTCTCAGAAAACTGCAGGACCTCCAGTGAGCTGTCTCGTCACAATTGTCCGGCACAGGGTATGATCCTGGCTTCTTGGTCAGAAGTGATTGCCGTTCATATGTTCCCCCAAACACTCTGGTATCTGTGCTGCCACCCAAAACATGCGGCCTGCAAACCAGCAGACCCATTGCCTTGTCACTGTCATCATTACTCTGCTATCTGAATACACTTCCGGCCGATGTCCAGGAATCTTCTGGACTAGCTCCCTGCAAATCTTAAATCTTGCCCTTGTCTACCTTTAATGGCTGCTATTTAGAAAAATGTATTTCTAAGTATACCTCTCATTAAATTCCCAGTCTCTCACTCTCTGACAGCTGTCAGAGTCCTTCACACTCAGGAAAACTCTTTGAAGCGAATTCAACCTTGCGGTAACTCTTCATTTCATCACCAACAGTGTTTCAGGATAGAGTTTGTGGCTTTAAAAATAGGGGGAACACAGCAAGTGCTCACAACTGCCCTTTGCTACCCTTTGCTTGGTCTTGACCTAACTTGAGTCAGGCTTCTCTCTTTCCTACAGGCCCTTGAACTCTGATTGCCCCTAAGCCTGAGCAAACAAAAAAGTACAGCATGACCCTGTTCTCAGCCTCTCCTGGGAATGGACATTTGCCTCTGAGACCCCACTGGCCATTTTTCCTTATTTTTGCAGCTTCCTCTCCACAGATTTTTATCTCTGGTTGCTGCCTCCTTACCCTATTAAAGAAAAAAAAGTTTTTTGTTTGGATTTGAGACTTCTGAGTTCTTTATGGTCACAACATTCTCCCTATTGCAATAGTCCCTTCTCTTGTAATAATCTTTTTGAATCAAAGTTTCTCCTAAGTCCTGATATTTTTTTGACAACTCACATGCAAAAAGATGTGTTAACAAGTATGCAGAGCTCCCCGTCACAGTAAGGAGGTAAACTAGGGCTATGCTGCTATCTAATAACGTGACTGCTGAAATATAGTGAGATCTGCCAAGGTTTCCAGTTCTTGAGTCTTTTGTTTAATTCACATGGATAGCTCACTGCACTCTGCTATCTGTGTTTCTTATTTGAAATACTGTGTGATGTCCTGCACACTTGCGGTTCCTGCTGCCCCCTCTAAGATTAGTGATTTTTTAAAAAAAAAAGATTTATTTATATATTTGGCAAAGTGAAAGTGTGAGCAAAAAAAGAGAGGGGAGAGACAGCGAGAGAGAGAGCGAGCCAGCGAGAGAGAGAGAGATATCTTCCATTGGCTGGTTCATGCCCCAAATGGCAGCAACGGCTGAGGCTGGGCCAGGCCAAAGCAAGAAACCTGGAACTCTAAGTCTTATATGGGTGGTAGGGTTCAAGCGCTTGGGCCATCTTCTGCCACTTTCCCAGACACATTAGCAGGGAGCTAGATTGGAAGCAGAGCAGCTGGAACTTGAACTGGCCCTCTGATGTGGGATGCTGGCATTGAATTGTGGAAGCTTAACTCACTGCACCACAATGCCAGCACACAGATGAGTGATTTTAAGGTGACTTGTACCACCACAACTATTGGGAAAGTTTGTGACGTTAGAGAGTTGGGTGAGCATGATTGTCAGGGTCCCTTCCCTGGGGCATACTGCTGCTGAGTGAACATTTTGAGCCAAATTCAAATTCAAGAAATACTGTCCAGTGTGGAATGAAGGGAAGTTTATGATAAGCCCCTTGATTCCCTAAAAGGCCTTCCAGGCTCACTCTGCTGTGAGGTTAGGTTAGTGAAGAATTCCTATGCAGGTAAGTTTGTGTGGCTTAGTGCAATTCTAGGTTGTGCTATTAAGAGTTTATAGTGTTGCAGCCAAACAAAAGTGCATGTTGTCCATATTATATTTAACACATAGGTCAACTCACTGATTATGGGCTCCGTCCACCCTTGGCTGGATATGAGTATTCACATGAATTACCTTCTGGATCTTGTTGATGGATGTCTATATCAGGGGAGTAGGCTTATCTTGGTAGGTGAGGTTTGTGGGGCCTGCTTGGCCAGAAGAGGCTGTTTTGCGCTGTGTACTGAAATCAGTTCGGTAGAAGCAGACCAGTGTATGGTTGGTTATGTTTGTAATCTCAAGGCTAAAGCTAGGTACAGGTATGGTCATCCTTGTTCTTTTTTTTTTTTTTTTAACTTTTATTTAATGAATATAAATTTCCAAAGTACAGCTTATGGATTACAATGGCTTCCCCCCCATAACGTCCCTCCCACCTGCTACCCTCCCCTTTCCCACTCCCTCTCCCCTTCCATTCATATCAAGATACATTTTCGATTCTCTTTATATACAGAAGATCAGTTTAGCATACATTAAGCAAAGATTTCAACAGTTTGCTCCCACACAGAAACATAAAGTGAAAAATACTGTTTGAGTACTAGTTATAGCATTAAATCTCAATGTACAGCACACTAAGGACAGAGATCCTACATGAGGAGTAAGTGCACAGTGACTCCTGTTGTTGACTTAACAAATTGACACTCTTGTTTATGGCATCAGTAATCACCCTAGGCTCTTGTCATGAGCTGCCAAGGCTATGGAAGCCCCCTGAGTTCACCGACTCTGATCATATTTAGACAAGGCCATGGTCAAAGTGCAAGTTCTCTCCTCCCTTCAGAGAAAGGTACCTCCTTCTTTGATGACCCATTCTTTCCACTGGGATCTCACTCACAGAGATCTTTCATTTAGGTTATTTTTTTTTTCCCCAGAGTGTCTTGGCTTTCCATGCCTGAAATACTCTCATGGGCTTTTCAGCCGGATCCACATGCCTTAAGGGCTGATTCTGAGGCCAGAGTGCTGTTTAGGGCATCTGCCATTCTATGAGTCTGTTGTGTATCTCACTTCCCATGTAGGATCGTTCTCTCCCTTTTTGATTCTATCAGCTAGTATTTGCAGACACTATTCTTGTTTATGTGATCCCTTTGGTTCTTAGTCCTATCATTATGATCAATTGTGAACAGAAATTGATCACTGGGACTAGTGAGATGGCATTGGTACATGCCACCTCGATGGGATTGAATTGGAATCCCCTGGTATGTTTCTAACTCTACCGTTTGAGGTAAGTCAGCTTGAGCATGTCCCGAATTGCACATCTCTTACCTCTCTTATTCCCACTCTTTGTATTTTTTTTCTTTTTTTCTTTTTTTAACTTTTATTTAATAAATATAAATTTCCAAAGTACAGCTTTTGGATTATAGTAGCTTTTTGGTCATCCTTGTTCTGGTAGATGTGCATTGGTGTTTCAGTTTCCTGCTGATGACCAGTAGTCAATAAAGTGGACGTGTGTGCATGGCTAGAAGCTTTGCAGTGCTCTCAGTGCGTTTTCAGAAAACTTGTCAATTTAGCTGCATACCAAAGTGAATTCTGAACAATAGGGAACACACGTATGGGACCCTTATAAGAGGGGGTGCAAATTATCTCAAAAGTAGACATGCGTTGTATTCCACACGAGAGCCGTCTGTTCCCCTGCTTCTCAGGATGCTGCTGTTTCAGTGGGGGATGACCGGCCCCATCCCTCGCCCTCTGGGAGAAACTGTTCTAGGGCAGCCAGTGCACAGCTTCAGTAGCCCCAGAGGCGGCCCCTTGGAAGCAGGTGATGTGACTACGCCAGCACGTTTCCTCCCAGGCTGGCCGTGCCTCCACCCCTTTCATGCCTCTACCCTGTAAGCTGGGATGTGCACGTCCTGTAAGGTAGCCCAGGAGAGTAACACTGGGCAGCAGCACCCCTCCAGGATGTCCCAGGTCCTTATGGATGGTGGCCTGGGTAGGTAGGCCTGGCAGATGTTGGCATAGCTATGCCCAAGAAGTTGTCAGTGAGGATGGAGAAACTCCCATGCAGAGAGCTGTGGGGAGCAACTCGGACTAGACTAAGTTACTGGAATTAAGACTTATTCTATGCATCTGCTCTCCCACAATATGGCGCTGAGAAGGGAGTAACAACTTCTACGCAGCTGCCTCTCGCCAATTTGATTGACTGAGCTGCAGGAGCTGATCTTGCTCCTGATTGGAGGAGAGCAGCGTACTCGGCGTGTGGGTAGCAGAGTTGGGATTGGTGGAAGAGGACTATAAAGGAGGAGAGAGACAACATGCACCAGGAACATCTGGGGGAACACCTGAGGAACACCTGTGCAGCCCCCGAGAGAGCCGGCCGGCGGTGTGCCGCTCCCCCGCGGAAGTGGGGAATGTGGCAGGGGGAACCGCCCTTCCACGGAGGTGGAAGGGACGGTAGCCAACCCGGGAAGAACCAGCAGCAGACCCGGGAAGAACCAGCAGCAGACCCGGGGAGGGCCGAGCAGACGAAAGAACAACGCAGGGTCCTATGTCGTTCCTCCACGAAGACGGGGAGTGACAGAGAGCGGTCAGGTTTCTCCAGGGGATCAGCAGTGTTTGGGGGAGATTTGTCTTTGCAGTACCCTCAAGGGACGTCAGTGGTTTACTGGGCAGCCAGCGTTGCAATCCTTGTAGAACCTGCTTCCGTCGGGTGTCCTGGCCGTGTGTGGGCTCAGGGAGGGGAGGTTTCCCAAGCTGGATGTAGCCCCTGTATTTTAGGCATGCCTGGGTCCAGATGATGTGATGTATCCTGCACAGCTTTGCTTGGACGGGACGAGTGGCGTGGGAGGAGGCCCACGGAAAGGAGCCCTGGGCACAGGGTGAGGGCAGCTTGTCTCAGCAAGTGGGGTTTGCGGTGCGGGGGAGAGAGCACGTGACGACCGCTAGGGAAAGAGGCCAGTACAAGGGCTCACACTGCTGGCAGTGTCAGCCCGGGGGTTCTTAGGAGCGCCGATGCTATCTGCAGTCCCGTGGGGTTGGCTGCTGTTGGCTGTGGACGGCAGCACTTTTTGGAACAGATTGCACCAATCACAAGCATCGTGGCGATGACACAGGGTACTCGGTACTGTCTCTGGGCCACCTTCAATGAGACTCCACAGTGGTGGCCAGTTACCTGTGTGTTTGATGACGTGAGTTCACGGTGGTCATTTCACGAGCTCTGAGGTGAGAGGTGGCCCCCGGGACTCGGAAGGCACCTCAGTCACAGGCGGCTGTAACCTAGAGCCTGGCTGAGCCCGGCGGGTGCTGCTTGCGGTTGCACTGGTGGGAGGCGAGTGCTGGCTTCGGTGCAGACGCCTGGTTGGGTTAGGAGGATGGAGCAACCCTCGTGGCCACCACTGTGCTTCCTTCCCACTGTCCCCAGTCTTCCCCGTGTTGCGTCCCCCTGAGGTGTGTGTGTGCCGTGGTGCTGCCGGGCATACCTGGTCAGCACAAGGCTGCAGAGTCCCAGCGATGGTGGCTCCAGCAGTGAGCGTGCACTTGACGCTGCGGAGGGGAGGGGCTGCTTAGAGAAGGAGGGGCTGCAGCAGTAGGGTGGGGGTGAAAACCAGAGACCATCTGCCGTGAGCAGTGAGCAGTGGGGGCTCAGTTTTCCTTGGCTGTCACTGAAGCGATGGCCCTGGTTGGGGGGTTGGGAACAGGTCCAGGTTTGTCCCTGGAGCCTTGAGTAAGGGTCCCTGGGCAGCAGGTGAGCACCCTCTCTTTTCAGGTGGTGGTGGGGTTTGCCGGGCTTAGGCCGGATGAGGAGCAGGTACAGGCTGGGCGTGGCCCCGGGGTGCATGGTCCAGGTCCGCTCTTTGGCGGGACTGAGGGGGAAGTGGCCAGGCGCCGGCTTTGCCGGGAGGGAGAAGGTGAAGGACGGTAACAGGTGTGGGGGCAAGGCCAGGGCCCCCATGTCCATGAACAGCATCCTGGGGCTGCGTGCCTGGCGTGGCTGTGTGCTGGGCAGAGGCCTCGGTGTCTCTGCGGGGGTCTGCTCCGCGTGTGGGTAGCAGTACACTGTCGTTGTGCCATAGGGGCGTGAATAACGTCATCAGGGCTGTGGGCAGTGGTTTCTGAAGTTCTCCCCACAACCCTTGTTCTAAAAGCCCTACGTGTCTTACTATGGCACGGGCCATTAAGGAAGGTGGGAACCCGAACAAAGCTAGTTTGAAATGTCCGTTGCTGCATTTACTCGGCAGTGAGGCAGCACCCTGGGCCTGCCTGCCTGCCTGTGCAGCTCCCCAAGGCCTGAAACATTGGGCAGTGGTGGCGGAGGTTGGTACCCTGCGTGGCTTAGCCGGCAGCTGCCTCTTTCACCATCTGCCACAGTTCAGGCATCTCTAGTGGTTCCTGATGCAGCAGGGTGAGGCCTGTCCGGACAGGAAAATCCAGATAAACAGGTTGAATACTAACTGTTAAGTGTTATTCAAGTCCCACACTGCCATGTTCTCTTATCTGTGCCTCTATGACAACCGGGCAGGTCCTGGTTGCTGATACGTTTTCTGCTGGTCAGTGGGCCCAGTTAGGCTGATACATTTCCTGCTGCTTAGCAGGCCCAGTTAGGCTGACACTTTTTCTGCTATGTAAGTCCTTGGCTGATAGCCACTGTTGTATAAAGCCTGTATATAATATATATGTATATATATATATAAGGAGGCCAACTCTTGTACTGTTGGCTGCTGCTGTTGCTACAGATGCTGCTGTTGCTGCTGTCTGCTGAATAAAGTATGTCTTCTCTACCTGTGCATCCATGAGTGGTCTTCCGGTTTCTGGTCCTGCACACCTCAACATCCCAGGTGGCTGAGCACAGATCCACATCTGGTCTAATTAGCATGAATTGGGGGTGAGTGTCCCCCCGTGCCCCACCAGGGGACATGTTGCATCTGAACGGGCTGTGGTATCCCGTGGCAGTGGTCCCAGCATCTTGGTCCCTCACCCCCACCCCAGAGGAGTGGAAACTGGTGAACGGGAGTTCCTAAACCTTGGGAGGACATGCTGCCAGAGAAATATCGGGCGGATGCTGGTTGGATGGATGGATATTGCATATGATGTCAAAGCAGCAGTATGAAGCCACACTTGGCAGTGACACCTGGGTAGAAAATTGTGCCATGTGGAAAAACAGCTAGAGACCCGTGTATGGGTGTACACTTTGGTGCTGTAAACAGGATTCTTTTCAGGTGAGTATAAAATATAGGGTTGGATAACTATAGTAGGTGGTGCTTGGTGGTTATGGCCTTGTGGGCTGGGGAGCCCTGCCCCCAGGAGTGGCCTGGAGTAGATAACTCTCCCACTACCATGACAAAAGACATTGCATAGATTTCAAGAGCTGTCTGAGCAGGGAAATACCCAAATAGCAGAGAAGGCCACAAGAAGTGAGACTGATTTGCAGACAGAAACCTGAGGAAAACAGAGCTTGCAGTACACCTCAACAACAGCGTGGGAAAAGGACAGCCACTTTGTGAGCTCTGCCTCAAGCCACGTGCTCCACCTCCGCTTTTTCTGGGGAAGGGGGTGAGAAAAATAGAGGCGGCTGCAAGAGCTTGTGGAAACAACAAGGAAAGACCGACTCAGAGGGCCCTGATAACGCAACAAGCTCCAACACCTGGGGAAAGAAGCCCAGGAGATCAAGATCAAGATCAAGATCAAAATGACTGCTACTTAGTGCTGATGAGGGTAATTGAGGCCCTGAGCCAGGTCACCTGCCGGGGGCTACTGTGGGAGCCTGAGCTTTCAGACAAGGTAAATTTTGGCTGCAGGTGCGGGCAGTAAAATCCCTTGTCAGAGGACACCCACAGCACGTAGCAGCGACTGTGCCAGTGCCCCAGCAAATAGCGCGGGTGTCATAGTACCGATTCCCTGGGGTACATGAACAGCTTGAACAGACTGTTATCCAGTTGGAAAAGGTTGATGTTATTCGCCCTATAGACAGCCCAAATAACTCACTGGTATGGCTGGCACAGAAGCCAGATGGTACCTGGCAACTGACTGGATTATCGAAGAGTCAAGCAAGGTGACAGCAATGCTACATGCTGCTGTTCCATGGGTTACGGACATCTTGGACCATTTGACTCTGACTTTGGGACAGTAGCACTATGTGGTGAACTTGGCTAATGCATTTCTCTCCACTGACATAGATCCTGAGAGCCAAGAGCAGTTTGCATTTACCTGGGAAGCTGAGATGATGGACCTTTGTTGTTCTTCTCTGAGGTTATCTACAAAGCCATACTGTTTGTCCTAGGCTGCTAGCTGAGGATCTGGCCTCCTGAAAGAAGCCTCCTACTGTTGTTCTGTTCCATTGTATTGATGATAAAATGTTAACCTCTGATTCTCTTGCACATTGAGAAACTGTAGCTGATGGTTTAAAACATGCTCTGGGGGCTGGTGCTACGGTGCACTGGGTTAACATCCTGGCCCGAAGCGCCGGTATCTCATATGGGCGCCAGTTCGAGACCCGGCTGCTCCGCTTTCCATCCAGCTCTCTGCTCTGGCCTGGGAAAGCAGTAGAAGATGGCCCAAGTCCTTGGGCCCCTGCACCCATGTGGGAGACCTGGAAGAAGCTCCTGTCTCCTGGCTTCGGATCGGCGCAGCTCCGGCAGTTGCGGCCAACTGGGGAGTGAACCAGCAGATGGAAGACCTTTCTCTCTCTCTCTCTCTCTCTCTCTCTCTCTCTCTCTCTCTCTGCCTTTCCTCTCTCTCGGTGTAACTCTGGCTTTCAAATAAATAAATCTTTTAAAAAAAAAAACATGCTCTGGATTCATAGAGATGGACATTCAGTGTCAACGAGGTGCTCACGGACCTGGCTTGTGTGTTGAATTCTTAAGAGTTGTTTGCTTGGGTGAGACTAAAGTCATACCTAAAGCTGTGATTGATGAAATCCAGGCTTTTCCACGTTGTTACAGACTTTTGTGGGAATTACTGGGATACTGGTGAGTATTTATTCCTCATTTAACACAGATGCTCTGCCCATGCTATCAATTGTGCCAATAGGAGGCAACATTAGATGCCCGAGTTTGAGTAGGCTTCTGCAGCTTCCAACCGCATGGTGACACAAGTCAGGTACTACAAGTGATAGACCCCACAAAACCTTTCCAGTTAGATGTTACTGTTATCGCCACTGGTTTTAGAAGGGGGTTGTGAGGACAGGCAGGGAAAAGACAAATTGCTGTCAGGTTCTGGTTCCATTTATAAAAGGGAGGCCAAATGGCATAACCTCCCCCCCTCCATACACATTAAAAAAAGATAACAGCCATGTATGTAGCTTTGCAGGCTTGTGAGCCCATAAGTGTCCCCAGAATATCCAAATAAGGACTATGTACCCTATAGCTGGCTGGTTATGTTAGTGGTGGTGAGTGGAATAGGTCTTCACGCAAGAAAGCATTCAGATGTGTGACAGAGAACAGTGATAAGCAAGGTAACAAGGTTTAATGGGGTAGGACATCTGTCAGAACGGACAGGACAGAATCGGAGAGAAAGCACCCTGTCATTCAGACTGGGGAAAACAAGGTTACGTGGTTTAATGGAGAGGATACACCTGGCCGAACAGGCGGGCAGCTCAGGAGAGAGCTGAGTATGCAGTCTGTATTTAGAATGGGGCTTATAAGGGAAAAGAGATTCAGTTCTTCCCACAATTTCTCCTTCCCCTCCTCCACCTCCTCCTCCTCCAGGACAAAGGGTTTGCTGAGTATGAATTAGGTGAAATTCCTTCCAAAGCTTTCACTACTCAGTGCTGTCAGACCGGTGCTGTCAGACGGGGAGCCTAACTGGCCCCAGGCGGAGGAGCTTCCCCCAGGGTACCTCCCTTGTTTTATTGCTCAGTGTTATCAGGCCATGTAACCCATCTGGTGCTGGGGAGAAAGGATTCTCCTGGGGAGCTTTCCTTGGGGGTGGGGGAGGCTGAGACCACCTTTAGAGATATTGGGGTATGGGTGAGACTTTGTAGTGTAAAATACTGGGCTGCTTCCAACATGAGCTTCTGCAGATACTTTAATTTTCTCAGGCCCCTCTCACACGTACAAGCTAATTTCTAACTTCCTGCCTAACAGTTACAATCCTGGGTGGCTACACCGAAGACGCCTAAGACGGGAGTAGCTCAGAAGCCCACTTTGGCCAAATGGGGGGTATACTTAAAAGAGAGGGTGGCTATTAATACTAGTCTCTAAAGGGCAATAAAGCTCACAAGATGTTACCCTTCCCTCCCTCCCCCTTGCTTCAGGAACAAGCTCAACCTCCCTCAGATTCCCTGGAAAGCATCTGACAAAACAGATAAGCCGAACAGGGCAGCTTGCGAAACAGATAAGAAGAAAGTTTCCAGCTACTTCTAAAAGCCCCCTACTCCCTACTGCCCGCCAGCTGCAAGCCCCCTACCTCCCATCAGGGCGATTCCCTCTTCAGCCAGATAAAAGCCCAGCCCTGCGTGTGCCCTGGGTGCAATCTCTTCAGAGACTGTCGCCACCTCTTTGCTTCAATAAAGCAACCTGTCTCTGTTGAGTTTGGCTCTGTCTCTTTCCATCTCTCTTTTCTGGGGGTACAAAAGGCCAGAACCCCGAGCTATTCCAAACCTAACAGCTTCCTTTCCCAAAAAGTATAGGCCCTAATCGGGCCTGTAACCTATGCTACCTTGCCTGATAAACACCCTCCTGCTGTCCTGGAGACCACGGACCTTACTGTGAGGATATGCCACCCTTGCCATCTACAACTTGTCCTGCCGGGACAATCTGACTACTTGGAGCATGGTGGCAGTAAAGAGACACTAACACCATTTGGGTGTTGAAGACAGGTACTGGACAAAGTAGCCAGTGGACTAAACTGCGGTCCATATGGATGGTTATTACAAATAAACCAGGGCCTTTACATATTAAGTCAGACAGCTGAATAGTGTTCCAAACCATTAACTTTATGGCTACCTCAGTGGGAGCAACAAAACAGGCATAGGTCATTGACCAGTATGGGTACATGCAATATAGAGAGATCTATAGCACATAGGTCCCACAAAAGAGGTCACAGTATATCATTTGAGTGGGCACCATCCACTATTGGCCTCTGAAAGTGATAAAACGAATACAGTAGTCCAGATCCATAGCTTCTAGATTCCTGGTAACATTAGAGCCATATGGTTACATCAAAAATTGGGACACGTCCCGCAGACTATGTTACTTATGGCCCAACCTTGGGATGTAGATATCACTCCCAGCAAAGCAATCCGAACAGTGAAAAGATGCCTTGGATGCATGTGAGTATACCCAGGATGGTTTAGGCTGCATCCTACATCTGGTCACGTGCTGCATAGAAAAGATCCCCTGAAGCACTGACAAGTAGATTTTATCAGACCCCTACCCTCAAAACTGGACTTAAGTATGTGTTAACCACTGTAGACACAACAGGACTTCTTTTTGCTTACCTGGCTTGTGTGTTGTACAGGCACTAAAACATTTAAGTACAATATCTGGTCAGTGTAGCCAGTGACTAGGGTTTGCATTTCACTGGCCATACTCTTCCAAGTCTGGGCTAAAGATAATAGATATATCTTGACCATTGCATGTCCCCTACAAGCCATGAGCTGCTTTCGTGATAGAATGTTATCATGGCCTGCTAAAAAAAAATTAAAGTTTAAAACTGACCCACTGGTTAAACCAAGCCATCCATTTATTAAATAAACAACCAAAAAAGAAGGGGATGTCTCCATTAAATGTGTGACTTCATAGGCAACCACAATGTGTTCATATTCAAGTTAATACAGAGGATGAACTTCTGCAGCCAGTGAGTAGCCCTGATGGGCTTATATTACTGCCAGCTCCTTCCCTTTAATGGAAAGTAAAAAGATAAATGGTCATGACCTTGGCTTCTCATGACTAACATCAATCCCTGGATGGCCTTACTCCATGAAACACAGAGATGTAATATCTGTTACAGGTAACACCTTTCC
Source organism: Oryctolagus cuniculus (assembly GCF_964237555.1). Classification (NCBI taxonomy): domain Eukaryota; kingdom Metazoa; phylum Chordata; class Mammalia; order Lagomorpha; family Leporidae; genus Oryctolagus; species Oryctolagus cuniculus. The sequence goes on along the minus strand of NC_091453.1, from coordinate 33,606,791 downwards.
TTGGTATTCACATGGCCAAACACAGTAAAGGTACCCCATGAACAAAAACATATATGTTGGCCATATGGCCTGTTCCTGTAATGTTATCCACTAAACACAAAACAAATATAATAGGGTACGTGGTCTGGTATCACCAACCAGGATGTCCTCCTCTCCCTGCTACTGTCATATCAAAAGATAAAGCAGTTGCTTGTATATTGCCCAAAGGGTGTGATTTGCCTATGATGGTTTCTGTGTTACTTTTGTCTTTTCTGCCAGCCTGATTCAAGCCGACAGTGTGCTCTCATGGACCCATAATGTATCACACTGTTGGGTATGTACTGAATTTCCTATAAAAACAATAGGGAAATATACCTGTGCCACTCAACAACTAAAAAAAGCTAAACCTGGCTGGCTTCCCAGAACCCCTTGAGCCCAGGATGGGATACAATCAGGTGAGCGATCAAAAACCTGCCATGAGGGGATCAAGACAACCACCACCCCTTCATTAAATATGCCACATAAAATTGTTAGAGTTGGTTGCTCAGGAAACAGACAGAGCTTAGGCAAAGGGCCTACATATGTATGAAACAGCAATGGCCCCCTAAAAATCATGCTGCAGGACAGATCCCACAGAAAATGTGCAAAAATATTACTAGAGTTACAAAGCCCAATTATTGGTGGCGTGGACAAAAACATACTGACACTAAACCTGTAGATGTGCTCTCTACCAGACACCTCTGGGTTTGTGGACAGTCCAGCTGGCCATACCCCCAGCTAACCGGGACTGACAGAAGTCCTTGGGGGGCAACCTTATATCTCTGGCGGGATTCTAAAATCTCTGAGATGCCACACAGTTGACTCGCAGAATACCATAAATGACACCATAAAAAACAAACGCCTTAGTGTTTTTACCCAATGACAGGCACTGTTTCCCAGAGAGGGCGCTATTGAGCTAGAGTTAGAAGTAACTGCTCTTGCAGAACACACTGCCAAGGCCCTAAACCAGACGCGACAGGTGTTAGCTTTGATGATACAAAAGGTGTTGATGATGCAACTGTGTTGCCTTGGACCTACTAACCACAGCCCAGGGGGGCCTTTGAACTACCCTTCTCATAAAATGCTGTACATTCCTACCTGATAGTCAAGATAATGTCATGCGGGTCCTCATTGAGATAGACACTGAAGTGTAAGCTGTGCAGGCTTTATCCCACAACCTTCTAAGAAAGTGGTAAAACAACCTGTCCTCTACCTGGTGACAGATTCTAATTATCTTCACTTTGGTGTCTTATACACTGATGGTTTACTGTTGTTCCCTATACTGTTGTTACGGTATATGGGTCCAAAAAACTGCCCTATGAGCCCCTCCAAATCAACCTATTTAAGGAGTGGAATGTCAAGAAAATCTAGGTAAACAGGTTGAATAATAACTGCTAAGTGTGATGCAAGTCTCATGCTGCCATGTTCTCTTATCTGTGCCTCTAAGGCAACCAGGCAGGTCCCAGTTGCTGATACATTTCCTGCTGCTCAGGGGCCCAATTAGACCGATAGACATCTCCTGCTGCTCAGCAGGCCCAGTTAGGCTGACACTTTTTCTGCTATGTAAGTCCTTGGCTGACGGCCACTATGGTATAAACCCAGTATATAAGGAGGCCAACACTTGTGTTGTTGGCTTCTGCTGTTATAGATGCTTCTGTTGCTGCTGTTGGCTGAATGAAGTATGTCCCATCTACCTACCATTCTAAGAACAGTTTCTGGCCCTGAACACCTCAATGTCCTAGGCGGCCAAACGCAAATTCAACAAGGCTGAATGAAATAGGTTTGCCTGTCGCTCCCCCTCTTCATGGAGGAACGACACTAAACCCTGCCTAGGCTTCATATCCGAGTCACGGCACCATTATGTCGCTCCCCGTCTTCGTGGAGGAACGACACAAGACCCTCAGTTGTTCTTTCGTCTGCTCGGCCCTCCCCGGGTTTGCTGCTGGTTCTTCCCGGGTTGGCTACCGTCCCTTCCACCTCCGTGGAAGGGCGGTTCCCCCTAGCCACTTTCCCCACTTCCGCGGGGGAGCGGCACACCGCCGGCCGGCTCTCTCGGGGGCTGCACAGGTGTTCCTTCAGATGTTCCTGGTGCATGGTGTCTCTCTCCTCCTTTATAGTCCTCTTCCGCCAATCCCAACTCGGCTGCCCACACGCCGAGTACGCTGCTCTCCTCCAATCAGGAGCAGGTCCTGCAGCTTGTCAAGTTGGTGAGAGGCAGCTGGGTAGAAGCTGTTTGCTCCTCTCCCAGCGCCATATTGTGGGAGAGCAGATGTATAGAATAAGTCTTAATTCCAGTAACAGTATAGTCTGAGTTGCTCCCCACATTTGCCAGTTCTGGTGAAGCCTCTCCTGTCTAATCTCCCTACCCCCTGCCGTGTAGTAGCCCCCAGTGTGTAGATTTCTGGCGACTGGTGCAATCCCTAATGACTGGTTAAATGTCTGTCTGTTAGGTGCACTCCTCTATTAACCAATTTTCCTGACCTCGTTATGCCCAAATGCCCTGACCTCTCACGGGGCCACTGATAGGAGGGGTAAGGAGGCTCATCTGCAAGGTCTGGGGACCCTTTTTCCTTGAAAGATGCACCTGCTTTGAAGATCTGGTTAGCTCACACTTGGCCTTGCATTGAGCCTCCACCATGTCCTGCTTTTTTTGTTTGCTTGTTTTGTTTTTGGTAATACAGTATTAACCATATCTTTATGAAATATTCTGGAACCAAAAATGGTAATACATGCACCAGGCACATCCAACACATGATGTTTACAATGGTTTGCATTGCATTTTCCTTTTCATTTATTCCTGGAAACTGCATGTTTTCATCGATGAAATATGGAACTGAGCAGATTCCTTTTTATTCCTACAAAATTATGGGATAAACTCGCTCGATGTTCTATCTCATTTCTAACAAAATTTACAGGTGCACAGTTTGTGAAATAAACCGCTTAAGGACTGAATGCATAGAGCACGCTGCAAGGTACAAGAAATCAGCTAGAAACGAACATAGAAAGCTGCCATCTGCACCACCAGTCCCGAATGCTGGCAAACGTTTATCACAATGTAGGAAAAAAAATAATGAAAGGAGAAAAAGTTCAGTCCTGAAAGGGTTAAAGAGAAACCCCAATATATTGTTGTTTCTAACCATCCCTCCCACTTTACAGCACTTGATAACAGAGTCAAATGTCTGGCACAGAAACTTACACACGTTTGTTCCAGGATTCATCAGAAGCACAGCTGCTTTTGAAATCAAAGTAGCTTGGTTAATCATTGAAGAGCATTTTGTTTCAAAGAGGACCCTCTCTCCCCCTGCAGATTTTCTGGTTACCATGACCAGTCAGGATAGTTCTCAAAAATGGCATTGAACATTTTCTGTGAGGGTACACCTGGTACCAGTCTCATTAAAAGCGAAAGCAAACTAACCACTTAGGATCACAAATAAGTCTGTGCAGTAAGTGACAAGTATTTGAGCAATTAACTCATATATTGAGGATGTCTGCGGTTGCCACAGTTTAAGCCAAGTCAGCATCAGGTTAAATATTATACTAGCGTTCAACTCGGACATCATTCAAAAATATAAAGGGCATTTTACATTAAAAGCCTGCAGCTTGCCTTCCCAGTTTGTGTGATACATTTAATGGAGCTGATAAAAAAATGAATTGGATCACAGCTCAGTATCCCTGCATGTTTTTAGAAATTGCATAGGATCATGAAAGCCTAATATACACTTCTGAAAGAGAATTTTTAAAAAATCAGCCATCCTATACTTTCATTGAAGTACCCACCATTCTAAGAAGAGAGTCTCCATAAGGGTAAACAACCAGCATCTCTGATAATACCAGCATCTCTGATAATACCATCATTGCCTATAAATTACACACTGGAAATGACTCAAAAATCCATGGGAAAGTTTTTTTTTTTAAGGCAGTTGACAAAAGAACTACTGGTAAACAAGCTACTCCAGACTTACCATTTTCACTCTTTAGTCTGTGTTACTTAAATGACAAAAGGAAAAAACGAAAGAGCAGGGTTTACGGTCCAATATTTTAAAAATTTTGTTCAAAGAAGCAACCAAAATAAGACACAAACATTTAAAAAAGCCAAAGTTTATTTTGATAATTCTGTGAACTTGGAAAATTATTTTGAGCTACAAAGCTGGGTAATGAATAGTTAGTTCTTCAAAAGTTTCACCTTTGTTACCAATTAAATTTGTAACATTTGGCCGGCTCACTAGGCTAATCCTCTGCCTAGCGGTGCCCATACACCGGGCTCTAGTCCCGGTCGGGGCGCCGGATTCTGTCCCGGATGCCCCTCTTCCAGGCCAGCTCTCTGCTATGGCCAGGGAGTGCAGTGGAGGATGGCCCAAGTGCTTGGGCCCTGCACCCCAATGGGAGACCAGGAGAAGCACCTGGCTCCTGCCTTCGGATCAGCGTGGTGCGCCGGCTGCAGCACAGCGGCCATTGGAGGGTGAACCAACGGCAAAGGAAGACCTTTCTCTCTGTCTCTCTCTCTCACTGTCCACTCTGCCTGTCAAAAATAAAAATAAAAATAAAAAAATAAAAAATCCTCTAAAAAAATTTGTAACATTTCTTAACTAAGTATAAATAGGAAATGGAGGAAACTGGCTCATTAAAAGTAATGCAGGAAACTGCTGAAATCTTTACTTTGTATATACTAAGTTGATCTTCTGTATAGAAAGTTAATTAAAAATGAATTTTTTTTGACAGGCAGAGTGGACAGTGAGAGAGAGAGAGACAGACAGAGAGAAAGGTCTTCCTTTTCTGTTGGTTCACCTCCCAGTGGCCGCTGCGGCCGGCGCACCGCGCTGATCTGAAGCCAGGAGCCAGGTGCTTCTCCTGGTCTCCCATGGGGTGCAGGGCCCAAGGACTTGGGCCATCCTCCACTGCCTTCCAGGGCCACAGCAGAGAGCTGGACTGGAAGAGGAGCAACCGGGACAGAATCCGGTGCCCCACCGGGACTAGAACCCGGTGTGCCGGCGCCGCAGGTGGAGGATTAGCCAAGTGAGCCGCGGCACCAGCTAAAAATGAATCTTAATGAATAATGGGAAGGGAGAGGGAGTAGGAGATGGGATGGTTTGTGGGTGGGAGAGTGGTTACGGGGGGAAAACTGCTATAATCCAAAAGTTGTACTTTTGAATTTTATATTTATTAAATAAAAATTTTCTAAAAAAAAAAGTAATGCAGGATAGAAAATATTTTCACACTCTGAATGCAAAGCACTGTGTAATTACTTCCCCTGATGGAACACAGGAGAATAAGTACTACCCGGGGTGGGGGGAGGGCGGGGATGACTGCCGTGGCTCAGTGGGTTAACGCCCTGGCCTGAAGCCCCGGCATCCCAAAAGGGCGCCGGTTCGAGTCCCGGCTGCTCCACTTCCAATCCAGCTCTCTGCTATGGCCTGGGAAAGCAGCGAAGGATGGCCCAAGTCCTTGGGCCCCTGCACCCACGTGGGAGACCCGGAAGAAGCTCCTGGCTCCTGGCTTTGAATGGGTTCAACTCTGGCCAATGTGGCCAGTTGGGGAGTGAATCAGTGCATGGAAGACCTCTCTCTGTAACTTTTTTCAAATAAATCAAATAAATCTTAAAAAAAAATTAACTTGCTTAAATCTAAACTTTCAACTCACAGAAAGTCATTAAGACTTCAGCTTAAAAGAAAATAGAGTTGCAGACTTAGACCAAAAAACAAAAACAAAAAACAACCACCAAAACAACCTGGACTATGGTAATTAGGTTAAACAAGCGTGGTCCAGCTTGGACCCTGAATGTACTTCACGGCAAAAGCTCAAAAGGGGTGGGGAGAAGAGCCTGTTTGGTGACAAGGTGTGCTATATACTGTTATATAAGAGGAGGCATGATGAAAATGGACCTTGTCACTAAAGCTTACACAAGTTCCTTGGTCTGTTAAAACCACGTTAGATTTGTGTCTTCTAGTTTGCCTAACTTTTATTCCTCACACATATCTATTTCTTGCCCATTTAAACAAAACCAAACCAAAAGCAACCAAACAACAACAACAACACAGAAACCACAGAAGCTGAAAACCTCCGTTCCAACAGTTTGTACATTTGGATGTCGTGTTTGTCTTACTGTAGCTTCTGCCTTTCAGATCGCACTTGTAGATCCTAGAGGTTTTGAATAGATCACCCGGCATGAAGTTTTCCAAGAAACCACGCAAGATTGTTCTTTTATTTTTTTCTTTCTGTTTTTTTTTTTTTTCTGTGAATTTTCTGCCATGCTCAAGTCAGTTTAAGTTCCAGCAAAAAGATGGTACTTAGGACACCACTGTTGTTGCTGCAGATGACATAATGTTGGTTGAACTTGTCCTGGTGTTTGTGTAACTTCCCTCGCTGTTTGTGTTTGATTTGCTGGGGAGCACCTGGCTTGAGTTGGCTCTCAGGATGGCTCCTGCTTCATTGCAAAGAGGCTGTAGCCCTGGTAGATAGAGGGAAAGCTGGGAGAATAAATAATCCCATTATTACAGACCAAAGTTACTGGAACCTAGACTGGCTGCCAGACCCATCTCTAACTTTCTTGGAATGCAGACATGTCTGGGACAACACAGAGCATATTCTCTCCACAACTGTACGTAGTTTCAGCTTCTACATCCCCGAAGCACACTTGTACAATGTTTTGGCTGTGTAGTAGTTCTTTCCTTCCAAGTTCAGCTACTGCATGTCCTGGTCACTATGTCCCAGCCCAATAAATTCACATGGTTGTGATTCTTGTTTCTAACAATCATGGCGTTGCATTTGCGTGTGCTCTCTCTTTCTTCCATCCACTTCGATAAGATACACACAAGGGACAGGGCAAAAGAAATATTTTTTCATTTCCATATGACTTCTGTGCACCTTTTACACCGATTACCTCACTATTTTATTGCATAGCTTCCCTAGTGAGTTGCCTAGATGGTGGTCGCTCACCAAATTTCCTTTTAATTCACGCCAGGTCCTTCAAGAACATGTACAGGTAAGTCACAGGTCGGAACGCTTTGATGCGCCTCAAAACACCTCAGCCAGTGTATTAATATTCTCCTTTACTTTTGAGATCATAATGGTTGTGAAGAACTATAATGCTTTCATTTGAATGATAGTCTCTCTCTCTCTCTCTCTTAAGATTTATTTATTTGAAAAGCAGAGTTAGAGGGAGAGATAGATCTTCCAATTGCTGGTTCACTCCCCAAATGGCCACAACGGAGAGGGCTGGGCCGGCCAAAGCCAGGAGCCAGGAGCTTCTTCCAGGTCTCCCACATAGTTGCAGGGCCCCAAGGCTACCCTCCACAGTTTTCCAGGCACATTAGCAGGGAGCTGGATCTGAAGTGGAACAGCCGGGACTTGAAGCAGTGTCTATGTGGGATGCCAGCATTACAGGCAGTGGCTTAATCAATTACTCCACAAGGCTGGCCCCTGAATGATACTCACATAATTAAAATCACCTGTCACAACAGGCGCCATCTTCGACAAACTCGCTAAAACTCCAACCCTAGTGAGATTCTCCTCTCCCCGCCCCCATACACCGACTCTTTCTAGGGTCCCTCTCCCGCATCCCTTCCCCTTTCCATTACCACGCTCGATTCCACGTAGCCCCTGCGCTCTTTTTCTCCTTGCAGCCCTCACGGAGGAGCAGACGCCTTGGGCTGCCTGCAGAGTAGGGGATCTTGCTCGCTGCATTCCGTGGAAACCTAACCGCGCCATGTCGTGTTGGATGTGAGCATAGGAGTGCTGCACCTACAGGGCTGAGCAGAGGTCAGTGTCATGAACTGCTCCCACGTCTCTTGATTCCCAGTGTGTGCACCTTGTGTTTTCCAGCCCTGATTTCGTCGAGGTGCTGTGTAAGGTGTTGGCCTGTGACCCACTCACGTTGGGTGGGTGGTGGTGGTGGTGGTCGCCTGTGCGGTCCCCTGGGAGATGGCTTGTCTAAGGCAGGAGCTGTGCTGAGGTCGCACCCAGGTTGGAGCGTGGGGTACTTTGCCCTGGCCCCCATGCAGGGACTGGAGGGTGTGAGTAGGGGCGATGCGCTGTGCCTGCCCATCGCCTGGCTCTCCTGCGCCTCGTGCTCGCTCCATCGGGGAAGGAGGTGCTGGGGTTCTTGTTGGAGAGGTGCCCCACCCTCCCTGCGGTCCCCACTGAGCAGGGGTGCAGGCTTCCCTGGGGTGCAGCTGTTTCCTCGCAGAGTTGCATGTTCTGGTGAGGCCGAGGTGAGCTGTCCCGGTGGGCACCGTTGCCGTGTGCGTGAGCAGGCCTCGGGCTGACCCCAGCCACAGGGAACCCCTGGCGCTGCACAGGGGGCACAGAGGCCCGCGTGGAGGGTAAGTGGCCCTGGTGCAGGGAGGGCTCCTGTGTCCCTGGGTGCCCAGCAGGCCACCAACCGGGGCCACTTTGAGGTCTGTGACAGTGAAGTGAGTAGTGTGTGGGAATAGAGGAGAGGAGGGTGTGTGGTGCAGGGACAGTTGGCACTGCGGGGAGTGTAGCCACATTTATGACACAAATCTTGGACCCAACAGTATGTTCCATCAGGCTTCTTGACAGGAAGAATAGGGGTATTGTAAGGGGAGTTAGTTGGCTGAAGTAGTCCTGCTGACCTCAGTCTAGTGATTGTAGGTCAAAGCCCGTGTAAGGCTTGTGGGTTGAGGGGGTATTGAGGATTGTTGGGGAACGAGGGGTCCTTGAGGGGTATCTTTATGTGGTTGAGGTGAAGGGCAACCAAATGGTGTCCAGTGTCCCAGACAAAGGGTCTACCTGCAGGAAAGGATACCCAACTGTCGTGTGAGGTTTAGAGTCTTGAGAGAGGGGGCTAGTAACAGGAGAGGGGGTAGGCGAGGGTCTGAGGATTGTGGGGCAATGATGGAGTATAGCTTAGTCAATATGCCCACCCAAGGAGCAGAGTTGGACAGGCAGGTAAGATAAGAAAGCTGTGAGTGAAGATTATAGATCCTTTTGAGCAAATAAGAGGTTGAGTACTGAGTGGCTGTGAAATCTGGCCATTATCTCCAATAATATCTAGAGAGCAAGGACTAAAGGTCTCACATATTCCTGTAAGCTGTCCCCATATCCAAAAAGAAAGAAATTGGCTTGTGAGACACACCCTGGGATCTGCACTGGCGATGGCAGTGATGGGGGCCTTGTCGGTCCTTGGCAGCCAGTCCAAGGCACGCATGACCGGACAATCCTGGCTCTGGATTGGGGTTGGAGAGAGTGACTCAGCCTCCAGAGAGGTGGGAGCACTCAGATTTCCAGTGTCCCCCGTCCCCACAGGGCCAGCATGGCCTCAGCAGGGCTCAGGGATTCGGGAAGGCTCTTGCCCAGTGTTCTTCCTTGCCACACTTGAAGCATGGCCCCAGGGGCTAGAAGGGTGTTGACCAGGGTATTGTATGGCCCTCTTTAGTGGGCAAGCAAGTAGCTGGTATTTAGTCTGCTCTCCTTTTAGCTTTGAGTTTTAGATTTGTCTAGTGTATTAAAGACCCCAAAGGCAGCTTTTCTGAGATTCTTTTGTTGGGTCTGGGGCTTGTCTTTAATTTAAGGAGCTTTCTTTGGTAATATCTGGGGATGCCAGTGAAATAAAGAGTGTGGAAGTAGAATCTCTCCATCTCCAACCCTGGGTCTAAGTTGCTGTATTTGAGGAGGGCCTCTGAGTCAGTTCATAAAAGTTTCAGGGTTTTCATGAAGGCTTTGTAAAGTGATTTTAAATGTTATCCTAGTTCCTTTGGGGTCCTTAGGAGCTGCGTCTGTTTGAACAGAGTGTCAAGTTAGGTGTGTCTAAGGAGTTTGCAAAGGCCATGGCAGCAGCCGCGCTGTGGACCTTTCTCTCTAGGTGTGGGGAAGAGGAAAGAGTCGCATACACCTCCTGCTAGGTGAGGTCACAGGCGTGGGTTAGGTGCAAGAATTCCCTTGTGTATTGGGCAGACTCCGTGCTGTAGGAACCTCGGTGCTTTTCAGTTCGAGCCAGATCAGAAAAGGAGAAAGGGACACAGACATGGACAACACCCTCAGCACCAGGCACCTCACGGAGAGGCAAGATGGGGATGGGTGGCAGGGGTGAGCATGGCCAGCATGGCCTCCACAGAGCTCAGGGATTCGGGAAGGCTCCCCGAATCTGCTGGGGGCAGTTGCTGGGAATGCACAGGCAGTATGGAGGAAAAGAGGGGGGGTGAGCAGGAATGGGGGTGCAGTGGGGTGGGCAGCAGCTCCCTGTCTCAGTGTCCATCAGGCCCTGCTCAGACACAGGTTTGAGGAGAGAGCATATGTTTTTATTTAAAGATTTATTTATTTGAAAGAGTTACACACAGAGAGAAGGAAAGGCAGAGAGAGAGAGAGAGAGAGAGAGAGAGAGAGGTCTTCCATCACTTGGTTCATTCCCCATTTGGCCGCAATGGCTGGTGTGTGCCGATCTGGAGCCAGGAGCCTCCTCTGGGTCTCCCACGCGGGTGCAGGGGCCCAGCAACTTGGGCCATCTTCTGCTTTTTTTTTTTTTTTTTTTTTTTTTTTTTTTTGACAGGCAGAGTGGACAGTGAGAGAGAGAGACAGAGAGAAAGGTCTTCCCTTTGCCGCTGGTTCACCCTCCAATGGCCGCCGCTGCAGCCGGCGCACCGCGCTGATCCTGGCAGGAGCCAGGAGCCAGGTGCTTTTCCTGGTCTCCCATGGGGTGCAGGGCCCAAGCACCTGGGCCATCCTCCACTGCACTCCCTGGCCATAGCAGAGAGCTGGCCTGGAAGAGGGGCGACCGGGACAGAATCCGGCGCCCCAACCGGGACTAGAACCCGGTGTGCCGGCGCCGCAAGGTGGAGGATTAGCCTATTGAGCCACGGCGCCGGCTCATCTTCTGCTTTTCCAGGGTACAGCAGAGAGCTGGATTAGAAGTGGAGCAGCCCGGACTCAAACCAGTGCCCATATGGGATGCCGGCACTGCAGGTGGCGGCTTTAGCTGCTATAGCACAGCACTGGCCCCAGGAGCATACGTTTTTGCTACACTCCGTCATCAGACAACAAACATAAAGCTGTGGCGGGGTGGGGCAGTCCATTCTGGAGTTCTGTCCCATTGATCCCAGAGCGCAAAACACCAGATCTTTGTATAAGCACAACGTCAGTTTGGCATCATTTGATAATATTATGGTGTATTTTACACAATTTAACTTAAAAAGTTTTTATTACCCCAACTGAGATCTTATCCTCTGAGAGGTCCAGTCATCCACCTAGATGCCTCAAGTTCAGAAGACTTAGTTTGGAACTTTAATATATTGTCAGGGGTTTAAAACCATTTAGTAGGTCCTTTAAAAAAAAAGATTTATTTATTTGAAAGTCAGAGTTACGCACACACGCGCGTGCGCACACACACACACACACACACAGAGAGAGAGAGAGAGAGAGAGGTCTTCTATCCGATGGTTCACTCCCCAATTAACCACAACGGCCAGTGCTGTGCCGATCTGAAGCCAGGAGCAAGGAGCTTCCTCTGGGTCTCCCATGTGGGTGCAGGGGCACAAGGACTTGGGCCATCCTCTACTGCTTTCCCAGTCCACACAGAGATCTGGATTGGAAATAGAGCAGTCGGGTCTCGAACCAGAGCCCATATGTAATGCCAGGGCGTTAACCCGCTGCACCACAGCACAGGCCCTGGTGGGTCCTTTAAGGCTCAGCTTTCCTAAGTAATTAAGGGTCAACAATATAACAGAAAACAAGAGAAAGCTGTCCTGAAACACATACAATTTTCATTACCTAGGTTAGTTACAGAAACAGAGAAATACCTTGATTAAAGAGATCAGCAGGTGACATCAGCCTGTGAGACATTACTTCAGTAGACAAAGAGGTAGCAAGTCAGATAACCCTGTTAACTGGCCATTTAAGACTAGATCTAACTTTACATAATTTCCTTTAAATCTCATCCATCCTAATCTCACACAGCAGTTACCAGTCACAAACCTTCTACAACACACTTATTTCCTCAGTTTTGTTTGTATATAAAATTCTTTTTATTAAAAAATTTCTTCTTTCACCTTTTGTCACCAAGAATGTATTGTTCTGTTTATAACTTTCTCCACAATTGTCTCTCCTACCTACTAATTCCTCTAACTTACACCCTGACACACTCCTGGAATACCTCTAAATTAAGAGAAATCATCTTTTACAAGAACAGGCAGCATTTTAACTCGTCGTTAATTTAAAGCAATTTTTGAATTTTGGGGGAGAAGGTAGGAAACAGGTTCATAATTTTACTGTACCAAAGCGTTGTGAACCCTAAATTAGTGATTGGCCTCATTTTCTCCTGGTTGGCTTTAGCAACAGTGTTACCAAAGATGGCTTACCAGAGGTCTTTTTGTCTACGTGTAGGAAACGATTCAGGCATGAGCCCCGGGGTAGTGGTAAGCAAGCAAGCAAGGTTAATGGGTTAGGGTATCCGAGAGAACGGATGCGCATCTCTCCAGAGGGAATCAGAGTGTGTGCCCAGTAATGTAGACTGGGGAAAGCAAGCTGACAGAGTTTAATGGAGAGCGTACACCTGCCAGGCCAGGCGGGAATCTTAGCAACGGGCTGAAGGCTGAGAGCCGTGCAATGCAGAAGATGGGTTGGAAGGAGAGGAAGATTTCTGAGCGTGTCGAGGTGGCGTGAGGAGGAGGAAGAGGTGGCAGGACATAGGCGGCAGTACCAAAGTCAAGCTCAGACTTCAGGGCTCCACGGTTCGAACTTTGGTCTTTTCCCGAAGAGGGGGAATCTAATAGCTGGAGCGAGACTGACAGAATGAAGGGCGTTATGGAGAAAGAGGATGTGTGGACTGAACATGGGGAGCCCAGAGCATGTCCCACTGTGACTGATGAGGCTAAGTCTTGGAGCATTTGGGGGTTAAAGTTCCCATCTTAGGACTACTGACTGTTATCTGTTGTATACTGTGGCCAACCCGAATTGCAGAAAAAGATGAGTCTCTTAGGCTTTATTTTCTCCTTGTGGATATGGGGGTCCTAAGCTTATGAAGGAGACATCTAAGGTGTGAATCCTTAGGTGGTCGGGAGGGTGAGTTTCCCACGTGGAAAGTAATGGAGGTGCGTTCCAGAGGGTCACAAAATGGAAAGGAGGGAGAGACACAGGCGTCCCCAGACCTCCTTCTGCACCTGAAAACTGAGACCATCTCTTAACTCCAGGCCTCCCCACAGTTGGGCGCTGGCCAGAAGGGACAGTGTCCCAGGCCAGAGGAGGGAACTTGACCTAGTGCTGTTAGGTAGGAAGTCAGAAATGAGCTTATGTGTGTGTGACAAAGGCCTAAGGAATTGACATCTACAGTGGCATCTCAAAGTCATCCTGATAACCTTCCAGGTGCAGCCCAGTATCTGCATTTCAAACGCCCTGCCCAGATCTTGACCTTCCAGGGGCCCTGCCCCTTCTACCCAATAACCATCCTTCCTCTAAGGCGGGGCGACGCCGGCCAGGCTTCCCCTGTCTGGTAACTTCAGTGGGAAAAAAACTCAGAAAGGAATTTTTCATATTTATATTCAACAAGTCCTTTGTTCCGGGAGAAGGAGAGGGGGAGGGAAGGCAAGACCCACCCCCTTAGAAGCCCCAGCCTAAATGTGCACTGGGCTCTCTCTCCCAGGTCCTGTCTGGAGAGGTGCCTGTCCGTTCTCACCGATGTCCCTGCCCTAATAAACCTTGCTATGTGGCTTTCCCCTGCTCTCTGTCTCACGCCTTTGCTTCTCCGATAACAGTGCTAAGATGTTCGGGTGGATGGCTGGAGTAGAAATGCGGCCAGGCCCTCTGGACAGGACTGAGCAGAACTTGCCTCACGTCCCAGGAGTGTGACGAGTGTGACGAGTCTAAGGAGCAAGGAGACGTGGCGGTTCCTGTGGACCGGCCGCCTGGGAGTCGCCTGCCCAGGTTTCGGTACCAAGGGTTAGGATTAAGATGTTGGTGCACAGAAGGCGCCGAGACAACGAGTCAAGGCAGAAAGGCATTTGTCCTTAGGAAGGACAGCACAGTGAAATAGGCTTTCAGCCTTCCCAGGCAGCAGGCTGGGGGCGGGGCTGGTTAAGTGAGACTCAGCCTGTCTGGCCCGCAGGCAGGGCCTTCTAAGCTCTGGTCAGGAAGGGGTGGGCGATGACAAGCAGGAACAGACATGCAGACGAATCTGATCAGTAACTGTTGATCACTCTGAGGGGGAGCAGGGCACACAGGAAGTCAGCCCTAGCTGCTGACCATGAAATAGAAGAGCAGGAAGGGCAGAGCTACTCCTCCACAATGCATTGTTCTGGGGTTTAGAATGTGCTTGGCAGGGTGCTTGTAAGTTACTACCGACACAGTGTATCTTACCGGGTTTGGAGGTAAGGATTTATACCCTGCAGTCTCACAAATCTTGACACTCCCTTTCCTTTTGATTTGTTTCATTTCTTTTTTAAAGATTTATTTTATTTATTTGAAAGAGTTACAGAGGGAGGGAGGGAGGGAGAGAGAGAGAGGGAGAAAGAGAGATATTCCATCTGCTGGTTCACTCCCCAGATGGCCCCAATAGCCAGAGCTGCGCCAATCAGGACCCAGGAGATTCTTTTGGGTCTCCCACGTGGGTGCATGGGTCCCAGCACTTGGGCCATCTTCCACTGTTTTCCCAGGCCGTAGCAGAGAGCTGGATTGGAAGAGAAGCAGCCGGGACTAGATCAGGCGCCCATATGGAATGCTGGTGCCACAGGTGGAGGATTAACCTACTGCACTGTGGCGCCGGTCCCAGATTTATTTCGTTTTTTTTTGACAGAGACAGTGAGAGTTAGAGAGAAAGCTTCTATTTCACTATTTCATTCCCTCAGTGCCCACAATAGCTGGGTTTGGGTTAGGCCAGAACCGGAGCTGGCAATTCTGTCCAGGTGTCCCATGGGGGTGCAGGGACTCAAGCACTTGGGGCATCTTCTGCCGCCTTCTCAGGCACATTAGCAGGGAGCTGTAACGTGGTCATATGGGATACTGGAGTCACAAGTGACAACTTAACCTGACGTACTGCAATGCCAGGCCCTAGTGACAGGGACTGCAGGGGCCCTGGAAAGGAAAGGAAGAAACATACATGATGGAAACCGCCAGGAGCCCTGAGAGACGGGAGAAACACATACAAAGAATCATCAGATGTTGTGTCTGCCCAACTTCTTGTCCACCTCTGACCTGGTTGACTATTCTGTGAACTTTTATGCAAAACAGGCTGCTCTGAAGTCAGTCCTTGGTTGGCTCCTGTTGAATGCTTCAATAGCATATCCCTCGACCAATCAGACAAACTTCCCCATTTAGAATCACAGCAAAGCTCCTCCTTCCAGCCCTTCATGGCAGCGCCTTTTGGGTCCGGAGCTTTCTCTCGTCTTAGTTAACTTCCTTTGCTTGTTCATTCTTCCTTGTGTGCATGCTCATTCTTCATTCTTCCTGGTTGTGAGGCCACCCAGCAGGGTGAAAGAGCTTAGCAGTAAGAGCTGCAGCACAAACGAGCTGTGACGTCTCTAAGGAGCTTGGGAAAGGAAAAACCTGCAGTGTTTCCTGGGTATGAGGCACAAACCCGAGCCCTTAGCCACAGCCTTCTCAACGCCCGGCTGCCCCTCGCGTCATTGGATTCCTGTGCTGGGTCCTTACAGAGAGAGGCCTGAAGGTGGGCGCTAGATCATGCCGCTTTCCCCAAGTGAGAAATGGCCTCACCTTCCTGACCCTCCCTGGCCTTGGTGTCTCCAGGGTTCCTGAGCACAGAGAGCAGAGATTGTCCTATCACCGTGGTGGCACTGTGCGGTCTGCTCCTCTAGAGGGCGCCAGACCTCTCTAGGGTCCTCCCCTCCCTCTGGTCTCTGGGCAGCTGGGGTCTGCCTCCTCTCTGGAGGGTGTCTTGGGGAGAAGCAGCCTGGAGCGGGGCCCAGCCCAGGCCCTGTGGTTGGATTCAGGATCACCGTCCTGTCCGCTGCAGTCTGGAAAGGGTGGAAATGCCAACTTCCTTGTGTGTCTGGAGCCACTTTAATTAGCACTTAATGACCTTAGTCCAAATTTGTGGTCTTGATTTCGCTCTGCAGAGCAAGGAGGACATTGCCTTGTATTACAGCAGATCCAGGTGTGAGCACAGCAGGTGCACCAGCTGTTGACTAAAGCACCCCCTGCAGCCATGCTTAGGGGACCCATGTCAGTCTCTTCCCTATTGTCTTCTTTACCTGCTGCACTTGCCTCAGCGTCCCCCTACTAAAGGGCCCATGCTCTTAGCTACTTCCACTCTAGGTGGTCCTGGGCTCAGGGTGGCCCTTCGGGGTCAGAGCCCAATACCTTAATGCCACTTTGTGTTCAGACCCACAGTCCTCAGAGTGCCTAGCACCTGCCAAGTAGTGACCCAGAGGGGACAGGCTGAACTCCTTCCTCCTGCAGCTCAGCACCTGGGACCCCATCAGTCAGTTCTTATGAGGTGAGTCCACTCGGGTACTGGGTTTCCTGGCTGGCCAGGCCAGTGTGGCACCGGGGGAGGTCACACGGAACACAGAGTGCAGCACACACCGCAGCGCTCTGGCACATGACGTGAAGGTGGTCCAGCTTTGAGCCCCTACCCCTTGTGGCTACCTGGCATAAATTCGCCAATTGGTTATCCCACTGACTGGGCACACTCTTACCTATTTCATGATAATTTTTAGAAATCCTCCCCTTTTCCTCTTTGCTACTTGGAGTTTTGAACAATTTGGGGTCCTTGAAGGTGAAATCTATAACCACAAGGTGGCAGTAGCACAGTCCATTTTATTGAGGGATTCTCTTATAGGCTTACCTGTCAGGGATCCCTCACTGCAGGAGTCTGAGTGGAGGTTTGGCCTAGGGTCAGCTACTCAGAGGGGGGAAATGCAAGGGAACTTCCGCGGGATTGGAGAGAGCACTTATTTGTTTAGGTTGATGTCATTCTGCAGTGAATTATGGAGTCTCTGGCAGAGAGCTCTGAAAGGTAGCAGCAGCAGCTGCTGCAGCTAGACTTTTTTTTTTTTTTTTTTTTGACAGGCAGAGTGGACAGTGAGAGAGAGAGGCAGAGAGAAATGTCTTCCTTTGCTGTTGGTTCACCCTCCAATGGCCGCCGCAGCCGGCGCGCTGCAGCCGGTGCACCGCACTGATCTGATGGCAGGAGCCAGGTACTTATCCTGGTCTCCCATGCAGGGCCCAAGCACTTGGGCCATCCTCCACTGCTAGACTCTTTATGGCCTGATACTCACCTTATCTACTGCTACAAGAGGCAGGTTCAGGTTTCATGGGGTAAGCAAAATGCACACAGGCTAAAAATCTGCCTGTGTGGGCTATTTATAAAATAATTGGATGTGTGAAGATTTGTTTCAGTCAGTGGGCTTTTTTTTAAGATTTTATTTATTTATTTGAGAGGTAGAGTTACAAACAGTGACAGGGAGAGACAGAGAGAAAGGTCTTAGGTCCGCTGGTTCATTCCCCAGATGGCCGCAATGGCCAGAGCTGCACCAATCCGAAGCCAGGAGCCAGGTGCTTCTTCCAGGTCTCCCACGTGGGTGCAGGGGCCCAAGGACTTGGGCCATCTTCCGCTGCTTTCCGAGGCCACAGCAGAGAGCTGGACTGGAAGAGGAGCAGCCAGGACTAGAACTGGTGCCCCTATGGGATGCCAGTGCTGCATGCAAAGGATTAACCTACTGTGCCATGGCACTGGCCCTTGGGCTTTTGACCTAAAGGGTCTCAACCTGCAGTGACAAAATGAACAGCTGGGGCCATTATACCATGGCCATTTCTTGCTCATGTGTATAGCAGATGAAAACATAACCCATCGAAGCTGGTCCTTAACAATTCTGGCGTATAGGCTTAAAGGTACAGTTAGAGTTTTCATTTGGGGATCATCTCTGTTTTTGGCACATATACTTGTAGCATTGGTCCCAAGACCACTGCATCGGGTAGGAAAGAGGAAAGTTGAGGTGATGTGGGGGAGAATTGTGTAGTTGTACTAATATCTGCCTCAACCATTTCTTTCTCAGACCCCTCGTAAAAATGGAGGTTTCTCTCTAGTGGGGACTTTCTTTGGCCCCTATTGTACTAATTGTGAACACACATTCGTGGATGGGTACAAGACAGCTCTTCATACCTTTCTTTTGGGCCCATTACAGACCATTGCCTATTCCAATTCTCCATTGAGTCAGTTTGCTGAAGATGATATGCAACATGGTATGTGATGTGATACTTCTTTTCCTATTGTTGAACACCGTGGGCTAGGAAGCATATTCCTTGATCTAAAGAAATATAACTGAGTGGTTCAACTTGATACAGTACCTTCTCTTCCAGTCAGATGTAATATTCGTCCTGAATAATTAATTGAGACAAGGCACATGTAACCACATAGCATAAAATCCATTCACACATTTCAGTTTCCACTCAAACTTTCATCTCAATCTCATCAACCATTTCATTCTCATACCCTCCCAATCTAACTATAACCCTGTTAGGACTTTACCAACAGATTTTAGGTTAACTGCATTGGGCTCTCATGTCAAGGAGTTCCAGCACATTTATTCTCCACCAACCATTTTAACCACACGTGTGCATATGGCCTTCAGTCCCCATGCAGGGCTCAGGCCAAAGGATCCTGGCTCCTTCATCAGTCCCCATCCTGATTCATTTGTCAAACCATCACCTCCAGCAATCTCAGGGAAGTTTTTCCATTGTTATTTGTGCTATCAACCAAAGGCTACCAGTTAAAATCAGCAAAGGAAAAAAAGTATAGGGAAAAATTTAGGGGAAACCAACCATAAGCTTCCAAGGAGCTAGAAAGGAGTCATTTTATAATCCAGGGCTCTTATCTGACTGTGGGTGGCTACAAGTCCCTCAGCTTGTGGCTTAATTCATGAACTACCTGACTCATCCATCCTCTTTGCCAAATTTGTTGAGAAACTATGATTAAAAATAAAATGAGAAAATCCAGAAATTCCTCTTCACAAAATATAGGGAAGAAAGAAAAAAAGGTTTATTATTGAATAAGCATTAAACCAGACTGCAATGTGTATCACAAGCAATCTTTTAAAGAGATTGCAAAGCTAAAAAGAAATCTTACCCTTTTATTATATAATCAGGCAGATATAATCCATTTCAACAAACAGGAAGTTTGTTTTTCCCTGGGTCCATACATGACGCTACAATCAGCTAGGGGGTCCAAGCTGGCCACTCTCACATATCTGGGGCCTCACCTAGATGGCTCTAATGGGTAGGTCCTGCCTCTCCATTTGGATTTCCACTCTGGGCATCTTCATGTGATGGAGGAAAAGTTCGGCAAAGATGAAGGAAGACATTTCAGCAAGGCTTCTTCAGAGTTATGCCCAGCAGAGAGGCAGTAAGGATGGAATACTTAACAGGGAGCAGGGTCTAGGTTAAAGCAGGGAGTTGTTACCAAATAGTTAACAGGGGCCCGTTTTCCAAGTAAGAGCAAAGGGGCATTGATGGAGGAGGAATGGACAGGGCCCCAGATTTAAAGGCAGACCACAAGAGGCTTTGATGTTGGCACAGTTAACAGGTTCCAGTTCAGAATCGAGGAGTACTGATGATATGAGAGTGAATGGAGGCACACAAAGTCTAGAATATTCTATCATTTGTTCTTTTTTTTTTTTTAAAGATTTATTCATTTGAAAGACAGAGTTACAGAGAGAGGTAGAGACAGAGAGAGAGGTCTTCCATCTGCTGGTTCACTCTCCAAGTGGCTGCAATGGCTGGAGCGGAGCCGATCCAAAGCCAGGAGCTAGGAGCTTCTTCCGAGTCTCCCATGTGGGTACAGGGGCTCAAGAACATGGGCCATCCTTCGTTGCTTTCTCAGGGGCATTAGCAGGGAGCTGGATCAGAAGTGTAGCAGCCAGGACTCGAACTGGTGCCCATGTGGGATGCCAGCACTGCAGGCCAGGGCTTTAACCCGCTATGCCACAGTGCTGGCCCCAAATATTCTGTCATTATTGGTGGAATTACTTTAAAAGGTCCAAGCTGAAGTTCATCCCAGAGCAGCAACAATGGTGCAATATTAAACCGGCTGGAGTTCCAGTTGGAAGAATAGTTAACAGACTATCACTTAGAAGCTTGTAACACAAAAAAGCATTGTGGCACAGCAGGTTAAGCTGCTGCTTGGTATGCCAGTATCTCACATCAGGGTGCCAGTTCCAATCCAGCTCCCTACTAAAGCACCTGGGAAGGCAGAGGATGATAGCACAAGTGCTTGAGCCCCTGCACCCACGTGCAAGACCCCAGTGAAGCTCCTGGGTTTGGCCTGGCTCAGCCCCAGTGGTTGTCATTTGGGAAGTGAACCGGCAGATAGAAGATCTCTCTCTCCCCATCTCCTTCTTCCTCTCCCTCTCCCACTGTCTGTTACTCCACCTTTCACATAAACAGAACCAATGTTTAAAAAATACAAAAGGTGTTCATGTAGGGTACATTATGTATGAATGGTGGCCACATGGCAGAGTGAATGGAAGTGAAGATTCGGGGTACAGTGGGAAAGACTAGATTTGAATGATTGGGAGAGCAGGAAGGAATGGGGCCATGAAGGGTAGAGTGTGCTGGTGGGGAGGTGACAATGCTACCTTTTTATCTCAGTGAGTTCTGTGCTCCTGAAAAGCAGTTGTGTTTAGGAAATGCACCTCTCTTCCCATTTTATGTTTCAACAAAGCATCCCTGTATTAGTCAGTCCAGGAGGCTAAAACAAAATAATAAAGACTGGATGACTTAGCCAGCAGGAAATTTCTTTCTCACAGTTCTGAAGGCTGGAAGGTCAAGATCAAGGTGCTGGCAGATTTGTTTCCCAGTGAGGGCTCTCTTTCTGGCTTGCAGACAGCTGTCTTCTTGCTGTGTCTTCACTTGACTTCTGTATGCACATGTAGAGTAAGCATACCCTCAAGTGTCCTTTCTTAAAGGCCACTAATTTTTTTTTCTTTTTAAGATTTATTTATTTGAAAGTCAGAGTTATACAGAGAGAGGAGAGGCAGAGAGAGAGGGGGTTCTTCCATCCGCTGTTTCACTCCCCAGATGGCTGCAATGGCCGGAGCTGCACCAATCCAAAGCCAGGAGCCAGGAGGTTTCTCCAGGTCTCCCACGTGGGTGCAGGGGCCCCAAGACTTGGGCCATCTTCTACTGCTTTCCCAGGCCACAGCAAAGAGATGGATGGGAACTGGAGCAGCCAGGGCTCGAACCAGTGTCCATATGGGATGCCGGCACTGCAGGCGGCGTCTTTACCCACTACACTACAGTGCCAGCCCCATCACTAATTGTTTTCACCAGGATTTTACTCTCATGACCTTATCATGACTTCCAAAGGCCCTGTGTCCAAATACCATCACACTGGTGGTTAGGGGTTCAACATATGAAGTGGGGGGGGGGAGGTTGGAATGTGCACAGAATTCAGTCCATAGCAGTCCCCAATGATTTTTCTTGTTCTGAGGTAATAAAAGGAGACAGAAGGGGTTACAGTTAGGCAGACAGATGGAAGTGTGTGTGTGTGTGGGGGGGGGTTCTTCTCAGAAAAAACTGCTAGGCTGTTTCTTGGAAAAACCACTAGGCACCCACAGGGGCTTGCTTCTGAGAAACTGCATGCTTGCTATCAAAGGTGCAAGCTGGCAGAAGTGCAGAGCTCCCCTGGCTGAGCAGAGCACTGGTTCACATGCCAGAGACCCCCCCTCCCCCTTTTTTTTTAACGAGTTGGCTGGCAATAGTTAACGAACCAGATGACTGTTATCTTACTTTTGAGATTGACATCTTAGCCAGCCAATCAAAAGAATTCCCCTGTTTACCAGCCTAAAACTAAACTCCAAAGTGAGCTATCTTTTCTGGCTTTTCCTTTATCAATAAACTTGCTTTTCCTCCTCATTCCTTGCTTTCTGTGTCCTTCATTCTTTACCGGCATTGGACAAGAACCCAGTCAGTCCCAACACCAGAATGCCCGTGTCAGAGAGACCTGTCTCCATCCTTCCCCAGGATTCAAGCGTGGCTCCTTTGTAAATCCCCAGACTCCCTTCCTTGTCTTTGGGATGTTCCTCATCAATGAAAGTGTTCCCCACGGTTATAGCCTGAAAAGAATGGTATCTAGTCGCCGCATGCATTTTGTCTTTCACAAGATTAAGTGGTAGAATGCGATTACTAGGTCGGAGTGTTTGTGGTCCATGACCACCTGAGCACTGTCAGTTTCCTATTTGTTCCCCAGGCCTCAAGGGGGCACTGAGTGGCACACTACAGGAGCAGAACACCCCCACCCCCCAGTCCCGCCTCCCGCCCCCAGCCCGATCTCTCTGCCCCAAGTCCCGGAAGGAAGATGGAATGTGGATGCAGAGGGGTCACCGTCAGGTCTCCCTGAATTCTCTTTTGGTCTCCGACTACGATACCATCTGGCCAGGGTGCCTGTCCCGGTACCTATGTTTATCAATCTCAGTTTCTTCACTTTTCTATTTCTCTGAGGACAGAATTATACCACCGTGGCCTCCCCCCCCCCCATCTGCTTCAGTGGTATCTCCCAAGGCAGACTGTACCAATCTGAGACTTCGCCACAGCCATCCCAATGGTACGTATCACCATACTGTTATTTACTTGAGAGGACTACCACCTCCGTAGTGTCTTCCCAGCTGCACAGTTGTACTGATCTGTGGGGAACCATTGTAATATTTGCTTTCCTTCCCCACAGTAAGTCCCTAGGTAGGACTGGACCATCCGAGGTCTCCCCTCCTTTTCTGCAGTGGTATCTCCCCGCTGCAGGCACTGTGGTCCTCAACTCTTCATTTTTTATATATTAGTTCCCATCAATCACCCCTTGCAGCACATATGCACACCTAACATACACATAATTTACCCATCCATATCCTTTGCATAAAAGGCGCCACTCTTACTGCCAAGTTTTCAAATTCCTCCCCAAATCCCATCTCTTCCGCGTAAGAGGCACGTTTCTCCGCGGTACAGAATCATTCATTGGTGTAAGATGTCTGCTCCCCTGCCAATCTGATTGCTTGATATGGCCATATTTCTTGCCAACCAAATAAAATTATTGCCCTTACTGAACAAAACCAATGTTAGCTGTTCACGTCAATGACGTCAGAAAATGCTACTGCGCATGAGCAGTAATGACTGACAGAACCTGAGGCGGAGTAAAGGGCCAAGAAAGTGGCTCTCAAAGTTGTGACTGTTTTTGCAAAACACCACGGGGAAAGGGGACTTTGCCAGAATAAGAATTTGACTCTTCAGATCAGAGCAGGATATGAACAGGAGGGCAGAGGGTTCGCTCAGAATAGATGTGAGAAGCTCTGAGGGCAGAATGACAAGGACCAATGTGGGTTCTCCAAAGATGGGCACTTACTTGGTGAGTCCTTGGAAGGGGTCTCTGGGTTTGGGCTGTCAACTGAGTGACAGGGATCTGTAGCATGAATGATGGGGTCTATGGGGTGACTTGGATCTGGTGGGTGAGTGATGGGTGTGTCCCTGGAAGCAGTGATGGAGGTGTGCAGGGTGAGTAGTAAAGTCTGTAAGAGTGGAACCGAGCCCCCAAACAGTGTCTTGAGTGCAGATGCGAGATGCCATCAGGCCACAGTCTCCTAGCCACGCTCCCTTGGCCTCACCTGCAATGGAGGAAGTGGTGCAGCTGGCCCTACAAGATTCGAATCACTGCACTCAGGAGGTCACTTGCTTCTCCAATAGAGAACAGGAGGTGGCCGGTACTGCCTCGAGGGGGTTCTGTTTGGGTGAATCCCAGGTCTGGGCAGCACATTTCCAGGGCCAGGGCAGAAGATGACCCCCACCTGCATGGGGCCCCCAGGCTGCCTGAAGCCCCCTTGGCCAACACCAGTAGAGGTCTTGTTGCTGCTTCAGGGCTGGACTGCCGGCTTCCCCATTGCCCACGCCCCAAGGCGCATGTCACCTTGTTTCTTGTCTCTAGTTCTCTTGCAGACAACCAGAGCTCAAAGCAAAGAAGGTATGTGCAAGGCAAGCCTCGGTGCCTGGCCGGGGGCAGCCTGCAGCTGCCCCTGACCCTTGCCCGCTTTTTCCTGGCTCCCCCTGTAGCATCCTTAGAAATCCAAACACCATCTTTCAGCAGAGCGGTGGTTCTGGAGACCTCAACTGCTACCCTGGCATCTGTTGATAGATGAAATGTTCTCTTTCCTTCGCCCCAAAACCTCATTATTTTGATTTGCCACTGAGGGCAGGGACTGAACTATTGGTAACAGGAGTATTTGGGATGTGTGGTTGGAGGAGTCTGTGGGGGCGAGTGTTGGAGTCTGTAGTGTAAGTGGTGGGGAAGTCTTGGAGTATGTGATAGGAGGGGGGTCTCTCGAATAAGCAATGGGGGGTCAGTGACAATGAACCAGTGCTGGGTGGCCTATGAGGTCCATGATAAGGCTGTGTGGTTGAGTGATGGGGATTCGTGGGGGAAAACAAATGTCCTTTCCCATTTCTTTCTTTTTTTTTTTTTTTGACAGGCAGAGTGGACAGTGAGAGAGAGAGACAGAGAGAAAGGTCTTCCTTTGCTGCTGGTTCACCCTCCAATGGCCGCCGCAGCTGGCGCGCTGCGGCCGACGCATCGCGCTGATCCGAAGCCAGGAGCCAGGTGTTTCTCCTGGTCTCTCTTGGGGTGCAGGGCCCAAGCACTTGGGCCATCCTCCACTGCACTCCCGGGCCACAGCAGAGAGCTGGCCTGGAAGAGGGGCAACTGGGACAGAATCTGGCATCCCGACCGGGACTAGAACCCGGTGTGCTGGCGCCGCTAGGTGGAGGATTAGCCTATTGAGCCGCGGCGCCGGCCTCCCATTTCTTTTTTTAAACATTTATTTAATAAATATAAATTTCAAAAGTACAACTTTTGGATTATAGTGGTTTTTCCCCCCATAACCACCCTCCCACCCACAAACCATCCCATCTCCTACTCCCTTTCCCATCCCATTCTTCATCAAGATTCATTTTCAATTATCTTTATATACAGAAGATCAACTTGCTATATACTAAGTAAAGATTTCAACAGTTTGCACTCAGCAGGACCATTTTACCAGCTGGCATTTAAAGATTTCTAGTCTAGTAATTTGATGAGCTGTCAATCTGGATATCACTTGTCATTCTCAACTCTTCTCCCCTCCCCCACAGTGTTCTGTCTTTGTAGGCCTTTGCCTTCTGTCCACCAGAGTTAGACCTGACTATGTTCGGGTAAGAAGCTCCTGCCTCCTCATGTAAGGATTCCTAGAAGCAAGGAAGCAGTATTGTATAGTGGTTAAGAGTACAGATTCTGGAACAAAACTCTTAACGACTTTGTGCCTTAGTTTCCCTAACTGTAAAATGGGAATGATGCTGCTGATAATAATACCTACCTTGTATGGCTGATGGGGAGATCAGTTGAATTAAGCTGTTTAGCACAATTCTTGGCACATGTATAATAGGCCTTATTTATGAATTTGTTATTGTTATATAATTTATACTATAAAATGGACTTGTATAAACACAAAGTTAGGATTCTGGAAGTACGGGAAGACCAGGGCGAGGCTGAAATGAATATATGTAAATCCTAGGATTCTATATAACTGTGTTGAGCTGCAGTTGTTTTTTCTCAGCTTCCAAGAAGCTGTGATGTAAAGGGAAGGAAATACTCACTTATTTTATCTCACAGAGTGAGTAAGCCCCTTCCTCAGAAGCAAAGATTTCTCCATGTGGTTAGGACAGTTTTCTGATGGGTCAACCCAGCCTCACCAGCAATCTTGTGATACGTACAAGGATGAGATTGCTCTGCTGTGATTTAAAACATGTCTTTATGTCATCCAAAGGTATCCTTCTGGTGCAGAGCTAAAGGGGTATGACTCTTCAAGAGGCCAAGACTGTGCCAGCACAAACCGCTCTCATGCTCTGGTTCACTACAAGGATATAACTTTGGTGGTCAGGAAGAATTAATGAACCCCATGCCCTTCAATTTCTTTTCTGTTACATTATTTTTCCTCATCTTGGATTTGAGCACTACAGGCTGATCTTCCCATGGGTCTGTCCTTTTCCATTCCAGGCTTATAATTCATGACCATTTTCAGTTCTTTCCCTTCTGCCCTTTCTAAATATATCTATATTATTCCTACAAAAGTGACAAGTGGCATGAAACTCTCGAGGAACATACAATCTAAAAAGGAACACAATCTCCTAATCTCATGTAATCACTCATTCCAGGCGACCAATTGTGTGGGGAATTTGGTTAATTACCGTCTATACACCTCTCACTTTCTCTTGCTTATTTTTTTTAACCTCTATTTACATGTATAAAAGAAAGCTCTCCAGAAAGTTCCTGGAAAATGCTATTTTGAAAAAATTATCCATGAATTTCAAATTTTTCTTGTACCAAGATAATCTTATCTTTTAATTATATTTTCCATGAAGTACCGTGGTATAAACATATAGTTGGCATAAATCAATCTTTTGCAACAATTTTCCCATTATGTAAAATTGTTTTGCCCTGTGTACAGTAATATTGATGATGGGAGTACTTGATAAGCAGCCATAATCAAAAAATCTGAAATTTTAAATACTCCAAAATCTAAAAGTTTTTGATGTGACATCACGCATGGAAAATTCTACCTCTGACCTTAGGTAACAGGTCTCAGTGAAAATGCAGGTGCCCTAAATATATCATATAAGCTTACCTTCAGAATTCAAGTAAATATGAAACATAAATGAGTTTTGTGTTTAGACTTGATTTCCACTTCCAAGATATCTCATTTTGCATATGCAGATATTCCAAAGTCCAAAACAGTCTGAAATATAAAACATTTCTGGTGCCAAGCAGTTTGAATGAGGGATACTTAACCTGGAGTGGTAATACTACTGGTAATACAAATGATGATGCTAATGATATATAACAGTGGCAGATCAGAAGCCAACATACAGAGATCTTATGCTGAGCTTAGCATGTTATTAAGCACTTCTCATGTATGATCACCGTTAATTCTCACGATAACCCTAGCAAGTCAGCAGTTATTATCCACACCTTACAGACGAGGAGCCTGAGTTCCAGAGCGAATATGCAAGTGATATGTGCTACAGATCTGATAATTCGTGTAGCTAGGGTAGTCTCTGTTCAATGAACACCTGTTGATAGATATCTCAGTGCCAGGATATGGAGATATTTTTAACAGTTGCGTATTTTTCTCTTAGATGCATGTTCTGTGATTTATTAATAACCTATATTGAAGGACTGATGCGTAGTGTCTATTATACTGTGGCAGTGATCACTCCTGACATGGTGAGCATTTCTAGAATGTCTAGTTCAAAAAGTGAGCACGTTTTCTCTTTAACAACCCCTAAACACTTTCATTCAGCAGAGCCATAGTTCTTGAGAACCTGAGGTCGATTGCCTTCTCATCTGTGGACAAATTAAATATTTTCTTTCCTTCACCCCCTACCTAAAAAAAGTGGGCACATTTTGAACTTACATAGATATTGCTGAATTGCCTTTTGAAAAGTTACTACAAGTTGACACTCCCACAATAAGGAAGAAAAATACCCTTTCAAATGCTCTTGTCATAGTTTCAATCCTTGCCTTTTTGATAGGTTATAACATCTCATTTCATTTGTTTGTGTTTATTGACCAATGAGGTTGAACATCTTTTCATATTTTTCTTTTTTTAATATTTATTTTGTGAATTGTTGTTTTGATGGTCATTTGAGGATGTGGTTTTGGTATTCACCCAGAAAGAGTGGAATTAACTGGACCCTACTGAGAACATTTTGTACAAATATGTGATGATAGAGAACTATGGCCATCTTCTCTGTGTGGGTGAGGGTGGCTACCCTAAGTAACCCACCGTGTACCTAGTGAAGTAACCTTCCATCCCTGAAGTGCTTCAGTTCTTTGACTTTGGGTTTCAGGATTAAAGTTTTTTCTTCTTCTTCCAAATATTCATCTACCCATTTGAAAGCAAGGGAGGGAGGGAGGGAGGGAGGGAGAGAGAGAGAGAGAGAGAGAGAGAGAGAGAGACATGAATATCTTCCATCTGTTTACTCCCCAAATGCCTGCAATGGCTAGAACTGCGCCAATCTGAAATCGGGACCAGGAGCTTCCTGCAGGTCTCACTTGGGAATGCAGGGGCTCAAAGACCTGGTCCATCTTCTTCTACCTTCCCAGGTGTACCATCAGGGAGCTGGATTGGAAGTGGAGCAGGCACCTACACGGGATGCCAGCGGTATAGGCGGTGACTTGACCCACCACGCCACAGTGCTGACCCCAGGATTAAAGATTTTTGATGCCTCTTAGACTGATCAAAATGTATTTTCAGGGTTAGCGGTATGGTGCAGTAGGTTAATCCTCTACCTGTGGCACCAGCATCACATATGGGAGCTGGTTCTAGTCCTGGCTGTTCCACTTCCAATCCAGCTCTTTGCTATGGCCTGGGAAAGCAGTAGAAGATGGCCCAAGCACTTGGCCCCTGTACCCACATGGGAGACCCAGAAGAAACTCCTGGCTCCTGGCTTTGAATGGACTCAGCTCTGGCCATTGTGGCCATTTGGGGAGTGAATCAGTGGTTGGAAGACCTTTCTCTCTGTTTCTCACTCTCACTGTCTGTAACTCTACCTCTCAAACAAATAAATAAAGCCTTAAAAATGTATTTTCAGCCCCCGTGTGAAATTTCCTGCATTAAAATGTACCTTCCAAATTTTTAAAAAGATTTATTTACTTGAAAGGCAGAGTTACAGAGAGGCAGAGGCAGAGAGAGAGCTGGAGTGAGAGCGAGAGCAAGAGAGAGAGAGAGAGAGAGAGGTCTTCCATCTGCTGGTTCACTTCCCAAATGGCCACAATGGCCGGAGCTGCACTCATCTGAAGCCAGGAGCCAGGAGCTTCTCCCAGGTATCCCACACAGGTGCAGAGACCCAAGCATTTGGGCCATCTTCTACTGCTTTCCCAGGCCATAGCAGAGAGCTGGATTGGAAGTGAAACAGTTGGGACTCCAACTGGAGCCCATGTGGGATGCCGGCACTGCAGGCGGTGGCTTTACCCGCTATGCCACAGCACCATCCCAGCTTTCCTGATTTTTAAGGCCCTGTGTCCACCAAGAGGTGCCCAAATTGTGTATCATTTCTCAATACAGGGTATCCTGTTATCAAACCAGTGATGATCACTTCTTTGGAGAAGAGAGGACTTTGAATCATACAGAAATCCCAAGTTGCAACTGCATGTGTGAATAAGAAGAGAGAGAGAGAGAGAGAGAGAGAGAGACAAATGTCTCCAATAGCCAGGCCTGGGCTAGGCAAAAGATCCAGGAACTGGAAATTCAATCCAAAGATCCAGGAACTGGAAATTCAATCCAGAGACCTAAATCCTTGAACCATCACCTGTTGCCTTCCATGAAGTGCTTTAGCAGAAAGCTGGGATTAGGAGTGGAACCAGGATTTGAATCCAGGCATTCTGATGTGGGATGCAGGCATCTCAAGGGTCATCTTCACCACTGCTCCAAATGGCTACCCTGAGAGTGATACTTTTTAGGGTAAGGTAATTCGTACACACACCTGTTCCCCCACCTTGCACTTCTGTCTCCAAACCTGTAACTGTTTTGTGAACCAAGCACTTTATGTGTTTTACAAACATTAATTTATTTAATACTCCCAATAACCCTGTGAAGTAGTTCCCATCATTATCATCCTCATTTTACAGTTGTGGAAACTAAGGCACGGGAGAAATTAAGTGCCTCTGTCAAGACAACACAATTAGTAAGTGGTAGAGATGGTATTCTAACCAAGAAGAACCCATGTTCTTTTATTTTAAAGATTTATTTCATTTATTTCAAAGACAGAGTCACAGAGAGAGGTAGAAACACAGAGAAAGAGGTCTTCCATCTGCTGGTTCACTCCCCAGATGGCCACAACAGCCAGAGCTGAGGTGATCTGAAGCCAGGAGCCAGGAGCTTCTTCAGGCTCCCACGTAGGTGCAGGGGCCCAAGGGCTTGGGCCATCTTTTACTGCTTTCCCAGGCTATAGCAGAGAGCTGGATTGGAAGAGGAGCAGCTGGGACTAGAACCGGTGCCCATATGGGATGCTGGCGCTTCAGGCCAGGGCTTTAACCCACTGTGCCACAGCGCCAGCCCTGAACCCATGTTCTTAATCACTGCCCACCCGTCTCTTCCTCCTCATCAAGTGGTCCAGCATCTTTTAATTAAAGCTTTGAATATATGGAAGAAGTTATTGGGGTATGTCTAGGCTTTGGAAAAATGAAGAGTTATGCATCAGACCATTTCTTATTTTGTTTATAGATGTCATTCTTTATTAAATCCACAAAAGAATAAAGAGAAAGGAAAAGAGAATCTCTATTCCTGGTAGTTTGAGTCATGGATGCATTTTCCTTGAGTCAGTCTTTAAATGCACATCACACCCCTTGATCCATTCAGATAAATCATGGCCAGAACAGTGCTGGGTCCAGGAATCCCTGGGAAATGAATGGAGAGAGGGAGGATGAAGTGGACAGGTTGGCAGGGTGGCAGTAGGACTACCCCTGGCTGCCTGGTGACCAGGCCATCCTTATGAACTTACCAGGCACTCATACTGTTCTGTGTGGATACAACTCGCTTGGCACACAAGATGTCATCTAGAATGTGGCGGTTGAGTAGATCTGAAGGGAAGAGAAGGGCATGGTGATCTGGTGCACTGGGGACAGGATGACAGTGTAGGAAGGATCCGTGGTTTTGAGTTTTCTTGAATAATCTCAACTATACTTTGGCCAATTGTGGATAACCTTGACTGTCTTGTGAGCTGATTATGAATCACCTCAACTGCTGTGTTGGCTGATTCTGTACAAAGTTAACTCATGCTGACTGGTCTTGTTTGCCTTTGACTTTGAATGACCTCAACCACCATATTGACTGATCCGGGACCATCTCAAGCTCTACATTGGCCAGTTTTGGCTTGCTGCAGCTGTCATTATGTCTGGTTGCAAATGATCTCAACTGTAATGCTGGCTGGTGTGACATCACCTCATCCACCATGTTGTCTGATTGGAAAGCTACTTAACTGCCACGTTGATCAGTGCTGATAACTTCAAACACAATGCTGTCCTGGATAAACTCAACTTCTCTTTTGACTGGTAATTAATGACCTCAATCTCCATGTTGGCTAGTCTTGTTTAGTCTCAACCACCAACTGCCATGTTGGTCAGACAAGGCTGATCTTTAATCGCCATTTTGCTATTTATTTATGATTTCAACCACCTTGATGACAAGTCCTGGAGAATCTCAATTTCCATGTTGATTGGCTCAGGACCTCAACTTCCATTTTTGCTAATCCTGGACTACTTCCATTTTTTTTGACAGGCAGAGTGGACAGTGAGAGAGAGAGAGAGACAGAGAGAAAGGTCTTCCTTTTGCCGTTGGTTCACCCTCCAATGGCCGCCGCGGCCAGCGCGCTGTGGCCGGCGCACCGCACTGATCTGATGGCAGGAGCCAGGTGCTTCTCCTGGTCTCCCATGGGGTGCAGGGCCCAAGTACTTGGGCCATCCTCCACTGCACTCCCAGGCCATAGCAGAGAGCTGGCCTGGAAGAGGGGCACCGGGACAGAACCGGCGCCCCGACCGGGACTAGAACCCGGTGTGCCGGCGCCGCTAGGCGGAGGATTAGCCTAGTGAGCCACGGCGCCGGCCTACTTCCATTTCTATGTTGAAACTTAACTACCTTTTTTTTTTTTTTTTGACAGGCAGAGTGGACAGTGAGAGAGAGAGACAGAGAGAAAGGTCTTCCTTTTGCCGTTGGTTCACCCTCCAATGGCCGCCGCGGCCGGCGCGCTGCGGCCGGCGCACCGCGCTGATCCGATGGCAGGAGCCAGGAGCCAGGTGCTTTTCCTGGTCTCCCATGGGGTGCAGGGCCCAAGCACCTGGGCCATCCTCCACTGCACTCCCTGGCCACAGCAGAGGGCTGGCCTGGAAGAGGGGCAACCGGGACAGAATCCGGCGCCCCGACCGGGACTAGAACCCGGTGTGCCGGCGCCGCTAGGCGGAGGATTAGCCTAGTGAGCCGCGGCGCCGGCCGAAACTTAACTACCTTAACTAGCTTGTTTAACCACTTTAGCTAGTCTTGAAAAGAACCCAGTATTTATGTAATCCTGTCTTAGAGAACTTCAACCTCTATGGTGGCCAGTCCTGGACAACCTCATCCTTCATTCTGTCCATTCCTGGGGGACCTCTTCTGTCACACTGGCAGGACTTAGGTATCACCAACCTCCATTTGGGCTGACCCCAAATAACCCCAGTCTCCATTTTGGCCTGTCTTGGACAACCTCTTCTACAATTTTGGACATCCCTGAACAACTTCAACTGATACTCTGTTTTGTCTTCAACAACACCACACTATTGTTTGGAATGTTCTATCACTTCTGCAATGAGGTAGTTTGTTCCTGTTCCTACAGCCAGACATCTACTTCTTTCCTCATAGCTTGGACAAACTCCACCCCAAATTGGGACAATCTCTCCTTCTATTCCACATGGAGCTGAGTTTCCTGTTCCTTGGGTCCCAGAAACCTGCAGTTTCCATTCTGTGTGAGATCTGGGACCTTTGAGATCTCCTGTCCTTTACAGCCTCCCAGTGTAATCTGGGTAAGGGTGCAGGATGGTATCTCTAACAGCCCAGACAACTTTCCTGTTTTCCCCATAATATTTTTTTATCTCTTGTGGAAGGAAATGATGGCTTAGATAACCTTGTTCTCTGTATGTGGAGGAATGGGGACAAGCAAGTTTTCAGTGTGTCCCTAGTGCTGCCTTACCACGACATTCCATGTGGCAGAGGTTCTCGGTGGGTGTGATGCCGTTGTTACACCACCAGGCAGAATTCAGCTGGAAAATCCCATATTCACTGCTACCATCAGGATTGTGGTCCACGAAAGAGGTGTCATAACCACTCTCATAGTGTGCCATGCACAGCCCTGGGCAAGAAGAAGAGAGGTAGGAGGTAGGATTAGGGTCTAGGAATAGGAGATGCTAGGATGAGGGGAATGAGGATGGGAGGGAGCTGTGAGGGTGATGATCGTGGTTTGGTGGTAGTGTTTATGTTGGTGATTCTGGCGAGGTATTAGGGATGGGCATGGTGATGGTATTCATTATAGTATTAGCAGTGATGCTATAGATGATGGTGATGGTGTTGGTGGAGATGGAGGTAATGATTGTCAAGGCAAGAATGGTGCTAACTAGAGTGAGAACACTCACTATAGGGAGTTCCTGAGAGGGCCATGCCCTGGCCCAGAGAGGATAAATGACAAGGTAGGGGGGCTGGGGCTGGGGCTAGTCAGTGGCTTGGGGTGTGGGTAGGGCCTGGGGTAATGGGAATCTCACAGTCTCCAATGCTGTAGCCCCTGTAGCCATCGAGGCCTGCTTTCTGCAGCTTCATTCCCAGCTCACAGCGTTCATAGATCTTGGCATCTACAGTAGAAATCATCAGTGTGGCCAAGGTTAACACCACAAAGCTCCAGGCCTGCATTATGATACTCACAAGCCTCCTTAACTATCTCCTTGGCCAGACTCACCCTACAGTGTTCAGAGTTAGGGACGTTCTAGAACTCTGGGCTCTATGAGCCCTATTTTAAGTGATGGATTCTGGAACACAGAGGTCTGGACACCTTACAACTTTCCAGTGTCAGCACTGTTAAAGACCAACAGACATACACAAGGAAATAAAAAGATGTAGACATATACACATAGATGGAAGGAGACAGAAACAGGAAGAAACCCAGAAGTGTCAAAGAGATATGGGGACAGAGGGGCTAGGGACGCGTAAAGGACAGATAGTAATCATGCCCTACCACTCAGTTACATCTGTTCCCAATGACTCTGCCCCTCATTGCCTGCATTCCCCCTATATGCTGAGTGCTCAGTGCTGCCCACTACATTGTGCATACTACCACCTCTGTTTCCTCCTGCTCTACAAAATATGAGCACTGTGGCCTTACCCTCGCCTCCTCATTACTTCCATTTTTCATCTTCTTAGTTCATTTGTGCTGCTATAACAGAATACTTGAAACTGGGAAATTTATAAATAATGCAAGCATCTAATTTTAGTAAGAATCACAATCAACACTTACATAACACCTGCTATGTGCCAGCCATTGTTCTAAATCCTTTACAATGATCTACTCCCTTGTTATGGCTGTTTTAATGACATGTGGACTCTATCATCCTTATCTTATAGGTGAGGAAACTTTGCACAGAGAAGATTAGTTGTGCCCTAAATTGCACAGCTGGTAGGTTAGGGGTTTGAACTCAGGATGTCTCCATCATGTTTGTTTGGGTCTGCTTTCTTCTTTGCTATATTCCTAAGTATCTAAGATACTACCTGGCACACAGGAGGTGCTTAATCAAATCCCTGTAGAGGTCATATTTTAATGGGGACAAGACAGACAATAAACAAATGAGTTAAATATGCATGTATTTTAACATTAATATATAATTCTAGTTTGCTTCACATTAGTTCTTTAAAAATATCCCTCTCCTGGCTTCCCATATGGCCAGAATGAAATATGAGCTCTCTTTCTGGCAGAGGTGACCCTACATCACCTGGCTCCCGCCCACACTTCTACAACCCAATACATTGATATTGTCTTATCTTTGCCCATCTAGAGAAAGCAACATGGCAGTCACTACTTAACACCCACCTCCTTGCCGCCGGTGTGTGTTCCACTTCGTCGTTTATTTATTCTTTAGCTTCTTGTTTGCAAACCGACTTAACGTCCTTCAAAAGTTAGAAGGTAAATTCCCAGCCCTAGCCACTGGATGGAGCCCTGGCCCTTCCCTACCTCCTAGTCTTTGCACACACAGCAATTCTGCCATGCATCCCGTCTTCTCATTCAACTACACTTGCAACCCCATTGCTGCTTTCCAAGTTCAAGACTCGAAATTGCCGCTTGCTACACTCTTTTCCTTCATTGGGCATTTTTCTCTCCCCGCTCCACTATTCCAAGAGAAATGGAAGTCGGAAGTCTTAGAAACGCTGGTTTCTGGAGAGCAAAGTGAATACCTGCTTAGCACAGTCGCCCTCTAGCGGCAGAAACAGAAGTTACCATCATTTCGGCTCCCAACAGTGACGTCACTGGCGCGGATATCTTTGCTCTGCGCTTGCGCCACGGCCCGCTCACCTTTGCGGCCCCATGTTGACTATTGGCGGACGCGGCCTCAAAGGCACTACTGAGCGTGCGCAGAACCGGCGGCCGCTGCATTTTTATCGG
The DNA here is from genome assembly GCF_964237555.1 of Oryctolagus cuniculus. NCBI lineage: Eukaryota > Metazoa > Chordata > Mammalia > Lagomorpha > Leporidae > Oryctolagus > Oryctolagus cuniculus. The sequence continues at coordinate 33,571,637 of NC_091453.1, read as the reverse complement.
CGGTGCTGGAATAGGTTTAGAAGCGGAAGTGCTTGTCTGGGCCAGTTCTTGTAACGGTCTTCTCAGCAGCGAGCAGAAAAATCTGTTCTCGAGAAAGAGTGAGGTTGAAAGGGCAAGTCTTGGGGGCTGTGGGCTGAGTGATGGGGAGTTTTGTGGGTTGGGTGAACGGGAGTGTGTGAGGGTCATTGATGTGGGGGTTTGAGGGTTGAGCAATTAGGGGCCCGAGAGGTTAGTGCATGAGAGTCTGGGGACCTTTGCTGGACAAAGTTATGGCGCAAATCAGGAATGGGTAGGACTCATGGAGCTTTGACTTTCACACATTTTCCAGCCCCGTGACCTGCACAAAGGGTCCACGCGCATCCCCGAGGCCCCTCTTTAGATGAGCCCCGCCTCTCCCTCTGCCCCTCTGTCCCTCTTCCCCGGGCTGAAGCCTGATTAGGGGCGTCCTGTGAATGTTCCAGCTGAAGTCAATCCGCTCCTGGGCCAGACGGCCCCAGTGAGGTGAGGAGAAGGAAGAAGAGGCACCTGACCACGGGCCTCGCCCAGAGTTTGGGGCCGGGAGGGGTGGGCGGTGCCTGTTGGTAGACGGCAGGGGGATAGCCTCATTCATTGAGACGACAGTTTTAATGTTCCCTATTTTGGCGTCTAATAAGTAACACTGGAGTTATAGATTAATCAGAAAATGGAAGGGAACTGATTAAAATGTCCATTCTTAGACTCTTTTAAAAAAATGTGTATAGGGGTACGCCTTTTAAAACATTTAGCATATCGTTTTAAAATGGATTCTTGAGGTTTTATGACCTTTGTTTAGAAGTTTAATTCAGCTTAATATTTTTCTATAATATTTTTAAACTTTTCGTTGAAATACATGGACAACAAAAGTACATGGATAAGTGCGTGGTTTCATGTAACATCTTTAAGAGCTGTATAACATTTTATCGCTTAGTTTCTTTATTAATCCCTCATTGTGGATCATACGGGATCGTTTAAGTTTTTGCATTATTGAAATCAGTGCTGAAATGAAGGTGTTTACAGAGAAATTATACGTCGTGATAAGTTATTAAAGGAAGTCACTAGAAGCACAATTTCTGGGTTAGCACTATATACACAGCATGTATATCCTTGTGTTTTCAATGTGCACACGAGGAAAAACAGTAATGAATTCACGGGTGGTTGTTAACACCATGTGGTTGCCCAAACTTTCACAGAGCAGCCTCGTGACCAGCTGGTGCGAGGGGGATTCTAGGCAGGTGATTCTAGGCACTGAAAGCCTAATGGGGTCTACTTATGTGTTCTACTCTTCTCCACTTGTTTCAGCTCAGCCTTCACGCATCTCTGACTTTTCCCAAGAAGAGCAGGAAATGGCGAAACCCCAGGTAAGTGTGTCTTCTGTCTGTTACTGTGGATGTGATGAGATACATAAGAATCAGTATGTGAAAGAGGAAATTATTTGTAATGAAGGATTAGGGTCAGGGAAAATGCAATCAAGGCTAAGTTAGAATATGAATGCATGGAGGACTTAAGATGTAATAGGGATTCAGGCTGTGTCCAGATAAACCCATCATAAGTTGCAAATGTTGGAAGTTGAAAATGCATTGAATATACCTAACCTACTGCACGCTGTAGCTTAGCAACACAGCGCACTGTAGAGCACTGGTGGTTTCCCTTTGCCCAGCATCACGAGAAAGGATCATAATGCATATTGGTATCCCAGGAAAAGAACCACATTCAAAAGTGAAAGTATGGTTTCTACTGAATGTATATTACTTCTGCACTGCCACAAAGGTTAACAGTTTTAGGTTGGACTGTTGTGAGTCGGGGACCGTCTGATTAATGTTGAGCTGCTGGTTTCTCTGTGAACCTTCTGATAGCCAAGGGAAATGCAGCAAGCACCTTGGCTTAGTGTACTCATAAGGGGAGAGTCCAGCAAATTCTCAGGGGAGGTTAAGGTTTCCTGGAATTGCACTTCAAGGCTGTGTGTGTGGGGTCTTCCGGTGGCTGGTGGGATTGTTTTCAACCATAGTCTAGTGACAAATGCAATACCTGGTTTCCTGCAGGTGTATCCTACCGCATTCCTCAGTGAGCTGGAGACGTCATGTTAAAATGTAATTTGCGAATGAAACCTCTTAGGGACCCTCCCTCCTGTCGTCCAAATAATTTTTTCAATCAAACTTTCCACTTTTACGTAATTTTCTCAGTTGGACTTTCAGTTCTCTTTTGGCCAACAGACAGTTCTGCAGATACCCACAGCCTACCATCTTTTTTCTTTCCCTTCAAAAGTTTTATTAAATTTACATACAGTAAAATTGATTTTGTTCTTGTGTTCATTAATAAGTATTAACACATGTAGAAGAGTGTAACTAATCTACAGGGGAGTTTTACCACCCTAAAAACTCCTCATGGTACCGTTTTGCAATCATATCCTCCCATACCTGTAGTCCGAGGCAACCACAGGTCTGTCCTGTGTTGCCATAGCTTTGTCTTTTCAAGAATGTCATATAAGTGGGGTTTCTTTTAAAATCAAACTTTTCTGTTTGGGTTGATTGACTTACACGCAGTTGTAAGAATAATACACAGAGATTCTGTATACCTTTTTCCACAGTTCCCCCCAGTGATAACATCTTGCATAACTAGAGAAGAGTGTCATAGTTGGGGTATTGGCATTGAGATGGCCAAGCACAGACTAGTTGCATCATCCCAAGGATCTCTCAGGTTGGCCTTTGATGGCCACATTCACTGTCTTTGCTCTGTCCTGCCCATTGCTAGACTCCTAGAAACTACCAATCTGTTCACCTTTTTGGGAATTTTGTCATTTCAAGACTAATCCGGGGAGGGTGTTTGGTGCGACAGTTAAGGCACTGCTCGGGATACCCACATCCCAAATCCTTGTGCCTGTGTTCAAATCCTAGCTCGACTTTCCATCCAGCTTGCTGCTATTGTGCACTCTGGGAGGCAGCAGATGACGGCTCAAGTAGTTGGGTCCCTGCCATCCATGTGGGAGACCCACATTGAGTTCTGTGCTCCTGACTTTGGCCTAGTCCAGCTCTGGCTATTATGGGTATTCAGGAAGTCAACCAGTAAATAGAAGATCTCTGCCTCTCCCTCTCTTCTTTTCCTCCATTCAAAGAAATAAAAATTAATAAAAATTTTAAAGAAAGTAATCTCAATGGATTCATACAGCATGTAGCTTTTAGATTCTGGATTCTTTTTTTTTTCATTCTGCACAGTTCCCTGGAGATTAAACCCAGTTGTATATGATAACAGGTTCTTTTAAAAACAAAACAAAAAGATTGGGGTGGCACCGTGGCGCAGCAGGTAAAGCTGCCATCTGCAGCACGGGCATCCCATATGGGTGCTGGTTCGAGTCCTGATTGTTCTACTTCTGATCCAGCTCCCTGCTAATGTGCCTGGGAAAGCAGCAGACAATGGCCCAAGTGCTTGGACCCCTGCATCCATGTGGGAAACTTGGAAGAAGCTCCTGGCTTTGGCATGGCCGTTGCGGCCATTTAATGAGTGAACCAGCAGATGGAAGATCGATACCCCCCTCCCCTAATTCTGGCTTACAGCAAATAAAATAAATCTTTAAAATAAATTTATTTATTTGAAAGGCAGAGTGACAGGGAGAGACACAGAGGGATTTTCCATCTCTGGTTCACTCCCCAAATGACCACAATTGCCAGGTCTGAGTCAGGCCCAAACCAGGAACCTGGAACTCCATTCCGGTCTCCCACATGGGTGGCCGGGGCACAAGCACTTGGGCCGCCTTCTTCAGGTTTTCCACGCACATTAGCAGGGAGCTGGATCAGAAGTGGAGTAGCTAGGACTTGAACCAGTGCTCATGGGATGCTGGTGTTGCAGGTGGTAAGTTAACTTACTGCACCACAACGCAGGCCCCAGAAAATCCAAAATTTGAAACACTCTGAAATCCAAAACTTCTTGTGTGGAGTGGTGGCATTTGTGAGTTGAAAAAAAATCCAGGTTTTGAATTTTCAGATTGGGGTACTCAACCTGTAGTGAGTTTTGAGATTTCTTTTATATATTCTTTTTTTTTTTTTTTTAAGATTGATTGATTTGAAAGTCAAAGTTACACAGACAGAGAAGGAGAGGCAGAGAGAGAGAGGTCTTCCATCTGATGGTTCACTACCCAACTGGCTGCAACAGTCGGAGCTGTGCGAATCCGAAGCCAGGAGCCAGGAGCTTCTTTCAGGTCTCCCACAGTGGTGCAGGGGCCCAAGGACTTGGGCCATCTTCTACTGTTTTCCCAGGCCATAGCAGAGAGCTGGATCAGAAGTGGAGCAGCCGGGACTCAAACTGGCACACGTATGGGATGCCTGCACTGCAGGCAGCGGCTTTACCCGCTACGCCACAGCGCTGGCCCCCATATATTCTTAATACAAGTCCTTTTTGGATACATGATTTGTAAATATTTTCTCCAAATGTTTTATCTGTCCTTTTTTCTCTTAACAGTGTTGTTTACATCAGAGCAAAAATTTTTAATTTTTAAATGTCCTATTTATAAATCATTTACTTTATGGACTCGTGCTTTTGGTGTCATGTCTAAGAACTCTGCCTCATCACCCTAGGCCATGAAGATTTTTTTTAAATTTTTTTTTTATTTTTTGACAGGCAGAGTGGACAGTGAGAGAGAGACAGAGAGAAAGGTCTTCCTTTGCCGTTGGTTCACCCTCCAATGGCCGCCATGACCGGTGTGCTGCGGCCGGCGCGCTGCGCTGATCTGAAGCCAGGAGCCAGGTGCTTCTCTTGGTCTCCCATGGGGTGCAGGGCCCAAGCACCTGGGCCATCCTCCACTGCACTCCCTGGCCACAGCAGAGAGCTGGCCTGGAAGAGGGGCAACCAGGACAGAATCCGGCGCCCCGACCGGGACTAGAACCCGGTGTGCCGCTGCTGCAAGGCGGAGGATTAGCCTAGTGAGCCGTGGCGCCGGCCAGTTTTTTTTATTCCGTAATTTTTGTAGTTTCCAGTTTTACGTTTAGATCTGTGACCCATTTTGCATTAATTTTTATATAAGGTGTAAGGATTAGGTCAGGATTCGTTATTTTGCATATAGATTTCTAATTGTTCTAATTGTTGAAAGGCCCATGTTTCTTCTGTTGAACTGCTTTTGTAACTTCATAAAAAATCAGTTGGCCATATTTGTGGGGTCTGTTTTTGGACCCTGTTTGTTTGTTTATTTATTTATTTATTTATATGAAAGGCAGACTGACAAGAGATGGCAGAGACAGATCTTTCATCTGTTGGTTCACATCCCAAATACCCGCAATAGCTGGGGCTGGGCCAAGCTGAAGCCAGGAGCCTGGAACTCCATCTGGGTCTTCCATGCGAATGGCAGGGGCCCAAGTACTTGAGCCATCATCTGCTGCTTCCCCGGGTGTGCACTAGTAGAAACCTGAAGTCAGAAAAGCAGAGCTGGGACTCGAACCCAGGCACTGCAGTATAGGATGTGGGTTGATTCACATGCAGTTGTAAAAAAGAATATGTCCCAAGTGGCCTCTTTACTGCTGTGTCAAATGACTGCCCTTGTTTTTTTTAAAATGAATATTGACAAATCATAATTGTATGTATTTATGTATTACAAAGTGATGCTATATTGTATGTGTACTATCTAGAGTGGTTAGGCCATGCTAATTCGCATACCCATCACCTCAAATACTTATCATTCATTCCTCCTGTCTTACAGGAACTTAATGTCCTTTGACCAACATCCCCACATTCTCCAAACACCCCCCCTCCCCGCCGTCTCCAGCCTCTGGTAATCACCATTCTAATCTCTCACTTCTATGAGTTCAGTTGACCCCCTATTTTATTTTTATTAAAAATTAAATTATTAGAGAATGAGAGAGCAAGATAGTGAGAGGGGCAAGCTGGGGGGAGGTACACCCATCTCCAGCATTGGGGTAAAGGGAGGGACAAAGTTGGAAGCTGGGAGCCCAGTTCAGGTCTCCTGTGTCGGTGCCAGGAACCCCACTACCTGAGCCATCACTGCAGCCTCCCAGAGCATGCATTAGCAGGAAGCTGGAGTCAGGAGTTGGGGCCAGAAGCAACCTAGGCAGTCTGATGTGGGCTGCAGGTGTCCTAACTGGTGTCCTGGTTGCTAGGGTAAATGCCCACTCCTATTTTATTTTTCTACTTCTCTTTTTTTAGCAATTAAAAGCATCTGCGTAGGCCGGCGCCGCAGCTCACTAGGCTAATCCTCCGCCTTGCGGCGCCGGCACACCGGGTTCTAGTCCCGGTCGGGGCGCCAGATTCTGTCCCAGTTGCCCCTCTTCCAGGCCAGCTCTCTGCTGTGGCCAGGGAGTGCAGTGGAGGATGGCCCAGGTGCTTTTAAAAAAAGCATCTGCATTTTTATGGGGGAAAATACAGTGTTTCAACACATGTATACAGTGTAAACTGATCAAATTAGACAACTAGCTTTCTATTTCTTTGTCTTTTCTTTATGTTTGTAACCCTATATGGATTTCTTTTTTTCTTTTTTTTTTTTTTGACAGGCAGAGTGGACAGAGAGAGAGAGAGAGACAGAGAGAAAGGTCTTCCTTTGCCGTTGGTTCACCCTCCAATGGCCGCCGCGGGCAGCGCGCTGCGGCCGGCACACCGCGCTGATCCGATGGCAGGAGCCAAGAGCCAGGTGCTTTTCCTGGTCTCCCATGGGGTGCAGGGCCCAAGCACCTGGGCCATCCTCCACTGCACTCCCTGGCCACAGCAGAGGGCTGGCCTGGAAGAGGGGCATCGGGACAGAATCCGGCGCCCCGACCGGGACTAGAACCCGGTGTGCCGGCGCCGCTAGGTGGAGGATTAGCCTAGTGAGCCGCGGCGCCGGCCCCTATATGGATTTCTAATTCTTCTAGCTGCTGTTTTGTGGTTCTTCTGGTATTCAGAGGAGCCAGGAACTCCATCCGAGTCTCCCATGTGGGTGCAGAAGCCCAAGGTCTTGGGCCATCCTCTGCTGCTTTCCCAGGTGCATCAGCCAGGAGCTGGATTGGAAGCCGAGCAGCTGGGAATCAAACTTGATCCCATAAAGGATGCCAGTGCTGCAGGCGGCGGCTTTGCGTGCTATGCCATAGCAGTGGCTCCTAAATTAAAAATTTTATAAAGGAAGATACCACCGACTGGGTGGCTTAAACAGCAGAAGTTTATTTTCTCACAATTCTGGAAGCTTGAAGTCACAAGATCAAAGTGCCAGCAGGGGGGCTGGTGCTGTGGTGTAGCAGGTAAAGCCACTGCCTGCAGTGCAGGCATCCCTTATGGGCACCAGTTCGAGTCCTGGCTGTTCCACTTCAAATCCAGCTCTCTGCTATGACCTGGGAAAACAGTGGAAGATGGCCCAAGTCCTTGAGCTCCTGCACCTGCGTGGGAGACCTGGAAGAAGCTCCCGGCTTCAGATAGGTGCAGCTCCAGCCATTGTGGCCAATTGGTGAGTGAACCATCAGATGGAAGACCTCTCTCCCTCTCTCTCCTTCTGCCTCTTCTGCTTCTCCTTCTCTCTGCCGCTCCTTCTCTCTGTGTAACTCTGATTTTCAAGTAAATAAATAAATCTTTAAAAAAAAAAAAAGCAAAACAAAGTGCCAGCAGGGTGGTTTCTGGTGAGACCTACCTTTCTGGCTTGTTGGTGGCTGCCTTCTTGCTTTGTCCTTACATGGCCTTTCCTCTGTGCACACATGTGGGACAAAGAGGGAACGTTGATATCTCTTCCTCTTCTTACAAGAGGACATTAGACCTGAATTACTTTGTTAAAGGATCTCCCTCCAAATTCAGTCACCTTTGAGATCAAGGCTTTAACATAAGAATTAGGGGGACATAATTTGGTCTGTAAGGATGTGTTTTGTTAGATTTACATGTGCTTCATTTTTAAAAGATTTTATTTATTTGAGAGGCAGAGTTACAGGCAGAAGGAGAGAGAGAGAAAAACGTCTTCCATCTTCTGGTTCACTCCCCAAATGGCTGCAGTGGCCAGAGCTGGGTCGATCTAAAGCCAGGAGCCAGGAGCTTCCTCTAGGTGTCCCACACAGGTGCAGGGACCCAAGCACTTGGCCATCCTGTGCTGCTTTCCCAGGACATAAGCAGAGGGCTGGATTGGAAGAAGAGCAGCCAGGACACGAACCGGCACCCATATGGGTTGCCAGTGCCTTAGGCAGAGGATTAGCCCACTAAGCTACCACACCAGCCCCACGTGCCTCATTTATAAGGCTGTTATGAATGGCTTTGTTTTCAAAATTTAAGTTTCCAGTATTGATTGCCAGTATATGAGAATATTGCTAAATTCACATATTAGTCATGGAGCTTATTTTGTAGATTCCTTGGGATTTTCTGTGTAAACCAATTATATTGTTAATGAATTGACACAGATTTTTTTCCTTTCCAATCAATATGCCTCTTTCTGCTTTCTTTATTACTACATTGGCAAACGTTTCCATTAGAATGTTGAGCCTTTAGAATGGTGAGAGCCTTGTTTTGGTTCTTAGGGGCTTAAATATCCAGACTTTCACCTTTCAGTTTGATGTTCTCTCTAGATATTTTGTAGATGCCTTTCTAGGTTCAGAAATTTCTCATCTTTTTCTAGTTTCCTGAGAATTTTTATCATGAACAACTGTTGAATTTGTCAAATGCTTTTTTTTTGTATTAGCTGATAGGCTTAGATGGTAATTCTCTAGACTTGGTAGATTACATTGATTGAGTTTCAAGTATAGGAATAGCCTTGCATTCCTGAAATTAATCCTTTACTTGGTTATGGTATATTATTCTTTTGATATGTTTGTTGATTTGATTTGCTAATATTTTGGGGAGGACATTTGCTGTATTTATGAGGCATATGTCTTTAGTTTGCTTGTACTGCCTTTCATGTGTGGTTTTAGTATTAAGGTAACGGTTCATAAAATGAGTTTGAAAGTATTTCTTCTGTCTTTTGGGTGATAGTGTGTAGAATTGGTATCATTTCTTCACTATCCTGTACTTTCAATTTTCTTTTTGGAGGAGGCTTTTATCTCAAAATTCAATTTCTTTCTTAGTTCTAGAATTATTCATGTTATGTCTTTCATCTTGGGTGAGTTTGGGCAATTTGTAATTTTTGAAGGATTGATCCAGTTCATCTAAGTTGTTGAATTTATGTATGCAAAATTGTTTGCAGCATTCCATTATTGTTATTTTACTGTGTGTAGTTTCATTTCTTTTTTTAAAGATTTATTTATTTGAAAGAGTTACAGAGAGAAGGAGAGGCAGAGAGAGAGAGAGAGAGAGAGAGAGAGGGAGGGAGGGAGGGAGAGGTGTCTTCCATCTGATGGTTCACTCCCCAATTGGCCGCAACAGCCGGAGTTGTGCTGATCTGAAGCTGGGAGCCGGCAACTTCCTCCAGGTCTTCCCACACCCATACAGGGGCCCAAGGCCTTGGGCCATCTTCTACTGCTTTCCCAGGCCACAGCAGAGAGCTGGATCAGAAGTGGAGCAGCCAGGACTCAAACTGGCACCCATATGGGATGCCGGCACTGAAGGCAGCAGCTTTACCTGCTACATCACAGCACCGGCCCCAGTTTCATTTCTGATGTTGGTAACTTGTGTCTTCTCTTTCTGTTCCCTTTGTCAGTCTTGCTAAGGGTTTATCAATATTACTACCTTTTTCAAATAACCAACTTTGGGTTTCATTGATTTTTATTTTTATTTTTTTAATTTCATTGATTTCTTTTGAGATTTATTTATTTGAAAGGCAGTTAGGGGTTGGAACTGTGGTGTAGTGGGTAAAGCCGCTGCCTAAGTGCTGGCATCTCATATGGGCACCAGTTCGAGTCCCGGGTGCTTCACTTCTTTTTTTTTTTTTTTTTTTTTTGACAGGCAGAGTGGACAGTGAGAGAGAGAGAGACAGAGAGAAAGGTCTTCCTTTGCCGTTGGTTCACCCTCCAATGGCCGCCGCGGCCGGCGCGCTGCGGCCGGCGCACCGCGCTGATCCGATGGCAGGAGCCAGGAGCCAGGTGCTTTTTCCTGGTCTCCCATGGGGTGCAGGGCCCAAGCACCTGGGCCATCCTCCACTGCACTCCCTGGCCACAGCAGAGGGCTGGCCTGGAAGAGGGGCAACCGGGACAGAATCCGGCGCCCCGACCGGGACTAGAACCCGGTGTGCCGGCGCCGCTAGGTGGAGGATTAGCCTAGTGAGCCGCGGCGCCGGCCCGGGTGCTTCACTTCTAATCCAGCTCTCTGCCCAGCTCTCTGCTGTGGCCTGGGGAAGCAGTAGAAGATGGCCCAAGTCCTTGGGCCCCTGCACCCATGTGGGAGACCTGGAAGAAGCTCCTGGCTCCTGGCTTCGGATTGGCGCTGCTCTGGCTGTTGCGGCCATCTGGGGAGTGAACCAGCGGATGAAAGACCTCTCTCTCTCTCTGCCTCTCTGTAACTCTGCCTTCAAATAAATAAATAAATAAATCTTTTTTTTTTTAAAGCAAAGTTAAATGGAGTGATAGAGATCTTCCAGCCATGGGTTAACCCCCAAATGGCCTCAGTGGCTGGGGCTGGGCCAGGCAGAAGCCAGGAGTCTCGAACTTCATCTGGGTCTCCCACGTGGCTGCAGGGGCCCAGGCACTTGGGCCATCCTCCACTGCTTTCCCCGGGCACATTAGCAAGGAGCTGGATCGGAAATGGAGCAGCCTAGGCTTGAACGGGCACTCATGTGGGATGCTGGCATCCCTGGTGGTGGCTTAACCTACTGTACTACAATGCTGGCCCCAAACTCTGGTGCTCATTGACTTCTATTTTTTTAAAAGATTTGTTTATTTATTTGAAAGAGTTACACAGAAAGAGAGGCGGAGAGAGAGGTCTTCCATCCACTCGTTCACTCTCCAATTGGCTGCAACAGCCGGAGCTTGGCTGATCTGAAGTCAGGAGCTAGGAGCTTCTTCTGGGTCTCCCACGTGGGTGCAGAGGCCCAAGCACTTGGGTCCTCTTCCACTGCCTTCCCAGGCCTTAAGCAGAGAGCTAGATCAGAAGAGGAGCAGATGGGAGGCAAACCGTGGCCCATATGGGATGCCGGCACCCCAGGCGGAAGCTTAGTCCCCTGTGCTACGGTGCTGGCTCCCCTGCCTTGTATTTTAGTTGTCTTATGTTTTACATCTACATATGTTGAAACCCCTACTAGACAATGTTATAGTTTTCTTTTAAAGATTTATTTTATTTATTTGAAAGTTACAGAGAGAGAGGTAGAGAAAGAGAGAGAGGTCTTCCATCCACTGGTTCACTCCCCAGATGGCCGCCAACGGCTGGAGCTGTGCTGATCTGAAGCCAGGAGCCAGGAGCTTCTTCTGGGTCTCCCACGTGGGCGCAGGGGCCCAAGGACTTGGGCCATCTTCTGTTGCTTTCCCAGGCCATAGCAGAGAGCTGGATCGGAAGAGGAGCAGCCGGGACTAGAACTGGTGCCCATATGAGATGCTGGTGCTTCAGGCCAGGGCTTTAACTTGCTGTGCCACAGTGCTGGCCCCATAGTTTTCTTTTTTTAACAAAAGATTTATTTATTTATTGGAAACTCAGAGTGAGATGGACACACACACACACAGATATTGATCTTCCCTCTGCTGATTTACTTCCCAAATGCCCACAATAGCTGGAAGTAGGCCATGCCACCAGGAGCCAGGAAGTCCATGTGGGTCTCCCACATAAGTGGTAGGGATCCAAGTACTTGGGCCATCATTGGCCTCCCAGGAGCATTAACAAAGAAGCTAGATCAGAAGTGCCGAGTTGTAGGGACTTTCACCAGGCACTCAGATATGGGATGTGGGCACCCCATACATTAGCTTAACCTCCTGCAACAGAGTGCCTGCCTCAGTGTTAAAATTTTCATTTCAAACTGTCATGCATATTTTAAAGAACTTAAGAGGAAGGGCAGGTGGTGTGGTGTCGTGGATTAAGCTGCCACTTGCCATGCCAGCATCCCATATCAGAGCACTGGTTTTAAGTCCCAGCTACTCTACTTTTGATCCAGCTCCCTGCTAATTTGCCTGTAAAGGCAGTGGAACATTGTCCAAGTGCTTGGATCCTTGCCACCCACATGGGAGACTTTGATGGAGCTCCTGGCTTCTGTCTGGCCTAGCCCTAGCTGTTGTGACCATTTTCTTTCTCTCTCTCCATCACTGTGTCTTTCAAATAAATTTTTCTATTTGCTTCTGAAGGGTTTATTTTTTTAACTTTTATTTAATAAATATAAATTTCCAAAGTACAACTTTTGGATTATAGTGGCTTTTTCCTCCCATAACCTCCCTTCCACCCACAACCATCCCATCTCCCACTCCCTCTCCCATCCCATTCTTCATTAAGATTCATTTCCAATTCTCTTTATATATAGAAGATGAATTTAAGTATATACTAAGTAAAGATTTCAACAGTTTGCACCGACACAGAAACACAAAGTATAAAGTACTGTTTGAGTACTAATTATACCGTTAATTTACATAGTACAACACATTAAGGACAGAGATCCTACATGGGGAATAAGTGCACAGTGATTCCCATTGTTGATTTAACAATTGACACTTATTTATGACATCAGTAATCACCCGAGGCTCTTGTCATGAGCTGCCAAGGCTACGGAAGCCTTTTAAGTTCACAAACTCCGACCTTATTTAGACAAGGCCATAGTCAAAGTGGAAGTTCTCTCCTCCCTTCAGAGAAAGGTACTTCCTTTGATGGCCCATTCTTTCCGCTGGGCTCTCAGTCACAGAGATCTTTCATTTAGGTCATTTTTTTTTTTTTGCTAGAGTATCTTGGCTTTCCATGCCTGAAATACTCTCATGGTTTTTTTTAGCCCGATCCGAATGCCTTAAGGGCTGATTCTGAGGCCAGAGTGCTGTTTAGGGCATCTGCCATTCTATGAGTCTGCTGTGTATCCTGTTTCCCATGTTGGATCGTTCTCTCCTTTTTAATTCTATCAGTTATTATTAACAGACACTAGTCTTATTTATGTGACCCCTGATCGGTGACAACTAACTGAGCACCTAAAAGGAAACCTGTAGAAGTGAAATGGACACTATGAGAAACAATGACTTGATTAGCCCTTGTTCTGACTATTGAAGAAGAACTTATTCCTTTTAGTATTTTTTGTTCTACTTAATACCATTGGTTGAACTCTTTAATTAACACACAATTATTCTTTGGTGTTTAAATTTAACTGAAAAGTGATCCCTGTTAAATATAAGAGTAGGAATAAGAGAGGGAGGGGATGTACAGTTCGGCACATACTCACTCGGACTTACTCCTAATGGTAGAGCTAGAAACGTGCCAGGGGATTCCAAATCAATCCCAACAAGGTGGCATGTACCAATGCCATCTCAATAGTCAAAGTGATCAGTTTCAGTTCATAATCGATCATAATGATAAGACTAAGTGTCAAAGGGGTTAAATAAATATTTTTAAAGATTTATATATTTATATGAAAGAGTTACAGAGAAGGACAGACAGAGACAGAGATCAGTCTTCCATCTACTGGTTTGCTCCTCAAATAGCTGCAATGGATGGGGCTGGAGCAGGCGACAGCCAGGAGCTGCTTTTGGATCTCCCATGTGGGTGCAAGAGCCCAAGTACTTCGGCCATATTCTGCTGCTTTCCCAGGTGCATTAAAAGGGAGCCGAATCTGAAGTGGAGCAGTCGGGACTCAAACTGGCACCCACTTAAGATGCCAGCATCACAGGCAGAGGTTTAACCTTCTATGCCACAGTGTTGAACCCCAAATAAATCTTTTAAAAAAGAACTCGAGAAAGATAATCTGTTTACCCAAGTTTTTACCATTTCTGATAGTCTTCCTTAATTGTTGATGATTCAGATTTCTTTTTGCTATCAGTTGCCTGTTATTTCAGAACAAGTCTGCCAGCAGCACATTCTTAGTCTTCTTTCATTGACAGTCTATTTTATCTTCATGACTGAAGGAAATTTTCACTGCATATAGATTTCCTGGTGGAGTGTTCTTTTCTTTTGGCACTTTGATAATATTCCACTTCTTTCTGAACTCCACGGTTTCTGATTAGAAATCCAATCATCGCAATAGTTGTCCCCTCAATAAGGAAGGTGGTGGTTTCCCTTAGTCCTCAGCTTTCAGCAGTCTGGACCTCTTGAACCTATAGAGTAATTTCTTTAGCCAAATTTGAGAAGTCGTCAGAAATGAATTATTTTAATATTTCTTCTGTGCTACCCTCTTTCTCCTCTCCTTCTGAAACGCTGATAGCATGGATTTTGGATGTTTTGATATTGTCCCACAGATCCAGAAGCTCTCTTTTCTTTTCAATGTTTTTTTTAAAAATATTTTTCAGATTGATAATTTCTATTGATTACCTTTATGTTTACTTACTTTTGTCCATTGTCTATTGTGCTATTGAGTCCATCCAGTGGTTTATTTTAGTCCTTGTCTTTTTCAGTTTTAGACTTTTCATTTGGTTTTTCTTTATAACTTCTGTTTCTTTGGCGACTCTTTCTGTTTTTCTGTTGATTTTCAGAGGGTTTGCCCTTCTTGTGGTGTTTTCGTGATAGCTGCTTTAAAGACCTCCTCAAATAATTCCAACACCTATGGCACCTTGGTGTTAGTGTCTTTTCTCATGTGAATCGACATTTTACTAGTTGTTTGTGTACCATAAACTTATAGATAGTGCTCTGGATATTTTGAGTATGATGTTATGAGATTCTGGGTTTTGTTTAAATCCATTGGAAAATGTTGCCATTTTTTGTTTGTCATAGACAATTGGCCCTGTGGAGTTCAGGCTGAAAATTCTAATCAAACTTTCTATGTCTATGGTTTCTATGTCAGTTTAATTTCCAAACCTTTATGGTGCCATTTGGACCTCCCTCTCCCTCCCCTTCCTCTCCCTCCCCTTCCTCTTTCTCTTCTCCTCCCATTTCCCTACCTTCTCCCTCTCCTCCTCCCTCTCCCTCTCCCCCCATCCCCCTTCCTCTCCTCCTCCCCCTCCCTTTCCCTATCCCTCTTCCCCTTCGTCTCCCCCCCCTTCCCGCTCCCTCTCCTTCTCTTCCCTCTCCTCCTCTTTCCTCTTGTGCCTCTCCTCCTCCTCCTCCCTTCCTTCCCTCCTCCCCCTCTCTCCTCCTTCTCTCCTCCTCTCCCCCTTCCCTCTTCCCGTCCTTCTCCTCCCTACTCCTCCCTTCTCCCTCTCTCTCCCCACAACTCTTCCCCTCCTTCTCCTCCCTCTTCCCCTCCTCCCTGTCCCCCTCCCTCCTCTCCCTCTCCTTCCTCTCCTCTCCTCCCTCTCCCTCTCGCCCTCCCCTCCCCCTCTCCTCTCCTCCTCCCCCTTTCTCTGTCCTTTTCCCTCCCCTCCCCCACCTCCTCCCCTCCCCTCCCTCTCCCCCTCCTCCTACCCTCCCTCTCCCTCTCCTTATCACCCTCCCTCTTCTCTCTCTCCCCCTTCCCCCCTCCCTCCCTCTCTTCTTCCCTCTTCCCTCTCCCCCTTCTGTTCCCTCTCCCCCTCACTTTCTGTTCCCTCTCCCCCTTCCACTCCCTCTTCCCTTCCCTCTCCTCCCTCTCCCCACTTCCTCCCTTCTCTCCCTCCCTCCCTCTCCTCTTCCCTCTCCTCCCTCTCCCCTTCCCTTCCTCTCCCCTCCCTCTTCCTCCTCCTCCCTCTTGCCCTCCTTCTCCCTCTTCCCTCCCTGTCCTCCCTCCCACCCTTCTGCCTTCCCCCTCCTCTTCCCTCTCCCCCTCCTCTTCCCTCTCCCCCTCCTCTTCCCTCTCCCCCTCCTCTTCCCTCTCCCCCTCCTCTTCCCTCTCCCCCTCCTCTTCCCTCCCCCTCCCTCTCCCCGTCCTCTCCTCCCTCTCCCCCTTTCCTCCACCTCTCCTCTCACTCCTCCCCTCCCCCCTCTTTCCTTTCCCCCTCCTTTTCCTCCCTCTCCCCTCCCTCTCCCTCTCCCTTTCCCCCTCCCCCTCCCTCTCCCCCTCCCCCTCCCTCTCCCCCTCCCCTTCCCTCTCCCACTCCTCCTCCCTCTCCTCCCTCTCCTCCTCCATCTCCTCCCCCTCTCTTTCCTCTCCACTTCCCTCTCCTCCCTTCCCCCTCCCTCTCTTCCCCCTCCCCTTCCCTTTCCCCCTCCTCCTCCTTCTCCTCCCCCCTCCTCCTCCCCCCTCCTCTCCTTCCTCTTCCCCTCCCCCTCTCCCTTTCCTCCCTCTCGCTCTTCTCTGTCCCCTCCTCTCCTCCCTCTTCCCCTGCTCCTCCCTCTCCTCTCTCCTCCCTCTCCTCCCTCTCCCCCTCCCCTCCCTCCCCTCCCTCTCCTCCCTCTACCCCCTCTACCCCCTTCCTCCCTTTCTCCCTCCCCCCTCCTCCCCTTCCTTCTCCTCCCTCTTCCCTCTCTCCCCCTCTTCTCCTCTTCTCTCTCTCTCTCTCTCTCTCTCTCTGTGTGTGTGTGTGTGTGTGTGTGTGTGTGAGAGAGAGAGAGAGAGAGAGAGACACACACACACACACACACCCCAACTAATTCTTCAGCCATTCTGAGATGTAGGCCGTGGTCCATCCCTTACTTCAGTTCTCAAATTATTTGCTTTTCTGTTTAGGATTAGATCTACACATTCACAGCTTAAAGATAAGCCCAGGAGTTGACCTATGATTTTGTGGAGTTCTTTTCCTGAACTCTTCCCCTCCATAATTTCTTTTCTACTTTTGATTTCCTTTCAGTACTGCCTATTCCCTCCCTTTTACAGACAAATGGGACTTAACTTAGGCTGCTGTGTTGTACTTTCCCCAGCTGTGTCCATGGATAGGAACAAGTGGCAGATTAACAGAGAAAAGAATGAAATTCCCACCCTCTTAGAAGCATAGTGCCTCCAAAAAGAGAGGAAGATTCTCTTCCCTCTGGATTTATTTTTTTTAAATTATCTTATTTGAGGAGGGTGAGGAGAAAGAAAGAAAGAGAGACTAAGAAATTTCATCCTCTGGCCCATTCCCCAAATGCCGACATTGACTGAGGCTGGGGCAGGCGAAAGCCTGAAGCTGGAAGCTTAATCCAAGTCTGCCATGTGAGTGATGGGGACTGAAGTACCTGAGCTGTCACATGCTACCTCCCAGGGTGTGCGTTAGCAGGAAGCTGGAATTTGGAGCAGAGCTGGAACTTGAATCCAGGTACTCCAATATGGGATGTGGGCATCCCAACTGGAGTCTTAACTAGTAGGCCGAATACCTTCCCTCTGGCTTTTGGGTGACAATTGGGCTCCACTTCTGTTCTTGTTTTTGCTATTACTGCTGCTGGATTTTCTGCTGTCTGGGATATTCTCTCAAGACATAACTGCAAAATGGGGGCCAACATTGTGGTGTAGCAGATTGAGCTGCTGCTTGCAATGCCAACATCCCATATCGGAATGCCTCTTTAAGTCCTGGCTGCTCCACTTCCAATCTAGCTCCCTGCTAATGCGCCTAGGAAGGCAGGGGAAGAAAGTCCAAGTAGATGGCCCTTGCCACCCACATCAGAGACCAGGATGGAGTTCCTGGTGCCTGACTTCTGCCAGCCTGGCTTGGACTTGGCTGTTGCAGTAATTTGGGGGAGTGAACCAGTGGGTGGGAGATCTCTTTATCTTTGTCTCTCCTCCTTTCTCTGTGTTTCAAATAAATAAAATAAATAAATCTTTTTTAAAAAGCAAAATGGATTTCCCTCACTCTCTCTGAGCATCAGGAATTCCCTTTACCATTCTTCAAGCAACATCTAGAAAGTTCTTTGTAAACACTTGCTATGTGTCTTCAGTGCTGTCTTCTTGATTTGAAGCTGCCTTGCTCCTGGGCCAGAGAACAAGTGGCAAACTCACAGTCTCTTTGGTGGTACTTCAAATTCTGGCCTTTTCCCCTGATCAGCCTGCTACTTTTTGAAATAACTTTTCAGAAACATCACATCACCACTTCATGTGTTCTGTCTAGGTTTTATAACTGTATTCAGTGGGAGAGATAGGATGGAATGTGCTTACTCCGTCTTGGAACCTTGCAGCCCGATGCTGTCCTACACTCCGCAGCCCACAGGAACTAAGATCTCTGGGTGTGTGCCTGTGTGCTCCAACTGCTGGGTACCATTCTGCCACCTCAGCTGCTGCTTACCACCAACATTTGGGGCTTCTCACAAGCTCTAATAGCACTGTCATTAAGCTGCTGACAGATGTGGCAAGCAGTGGGATGGTTGGCTATGTGTTCACATGTCTTTTTAAACAAATTCTTGTTTCATCAGGATGTCTCTGATGCCTAGCATTTTCTCTTCTCCTTTTTTAAAAGATTTATTTATTTAATTGAAAGAGTGACAAACAAGGAGAGGCAGAGAGAGGGTGAGAGGGGGAGAGGGAGGGAGGTTGGTCTTCCATCCACTGGTTCACTCTCCAAATGGTTGCAGTAGCCAGACCTGCACTGATCTGAAACCAGGAGCCAGGAGCTTCCTGAAAGTCCCCCTCGTGGGTGCAGGGGCCCAAGGACTTGGACCATCTTCCACTGCTTTCCCAGGCTGTAGCAGAGAGCTGGTTCAGAAGTGAAGCAGCTGAGACTTGAACCAGCACCCATATGGGATGTTGGCACTGCAGGCGGCAGCTTTACTTGCTACGCCACAGTGCTGGCACCTCTCTTCTGCTCTTATAAAAGAAATAGAAACCTTTTTCATTACAAATAGAGCACTTGCACCTTATAAAAATCCAAGCAAGTCAAGACTATAATAGGAATGTGAATGTAAAAACCCATGATTGGATACATTGTCATCTGGAGAGGATTCATCTTCAGGGTTCGATAAATGTTGCCAGGGAAGTTTATCTTTTATATATATAACCCTTACTAATTCTCTTTCCCTCCATCGTTACCTTTGATTTCCTTTCTCCCCCTTATGTATTTATATCTAATTAGTCATTTTTATGTTCTTTCCATTTTCCTCCTATCCTTCCTAAGGCTTCTGAATTCACTCTTTTACTACTACTTTTGTGTTAGAAGAACTTTGTTGTGGTTGGCTTTGTGGCTGGTAAAGCTGCTGCCTGGGATGCCAGCATCCCATATGGGTGCCCATATGGGTTGCTCCACTTCCCAACCAGCTCCCTGTTAATGGCTTGGGAAAGCAGCAGAAGATGGCCCAATGTTTGGGCTCCTATACCCATGTGGAGAACCTGGATAAAGCTCCTGGCTTCAGGCTTCATGTTGGCCAGCCCTGGCTGTTACAGCAATCTGGGGAGTGAACCAGTAGATGGAAAATTGCTCTGTTTCTCCCTCTCTCTGCAGTTCTACCTTTCAAATACATATATACATACATACAGGGGTCGGCGCTGTGGCTTAGTGGATAAAGCCACCGCCTGCAGTGCTGGCATCCCATGTGGGCACTGGATCAAGTCCCGGCTGCTCCACTTCCAATCCAGCTCTCTGCTATGGCCTGGGAAAGCAGTAGAAGATGGCCCAAGTCCTTGGGCCCCTGCACCCACTTGGGGGACCCAGAAGCTGCTCCTGGCTTCAGATTGGCACAGCTCCGGCCATTGTGGCCAATTGGGGGAGTGAACCAACAGATGGAAGATCTCTCTCTGCCTCTCTGTAACTCTGCTTCTCAAATAAATAAATAAATAAATCTTTTTTTAAGAAAAATACATATATACTTACATCTTTTAAAACAGAACAACAACTTTGGGCACTTTTTAAGGGTAGGTCTGCCAATGACAAGTTTTTTGTTTTCCTTCATCACAAATGTTTTGATTTCCCCTTCATTTGTGAAGGATGACTTTGCCAGATGGAAAATTTGTGATTGACAGTTCTTTCCTTTAGCTCTTAGAAAATACATATTATGCCTCCTCTTTCTGGTTTCCTCAGTTTCTGGTGAGAGATCTGCTGTCATTGAAAGTGTTTTTTAATATAGATAATTCACTGTTTCTCTATGACTGCTTTCAGGATTGTTTTGTTCACTTTTAGTTTTTAGAAATTTAAGTTTGACATGGATTGGCACAGATTTCTTTTTTTAAAGGATTTATTTATTTTTACGTAGAAGGAGAGGCAGAGAGAGAGAGAGGCAGAGAGAGAGAGAGAGAGAGAGAGAGAGAGATCTTCCATCTGCTGGTTCACTCCCCAATTGACTGCAATGGCTGGAGGTGCGCCAATCTGAAGCCAGGAGCTTCTTCCAGGTCTCCCATGCGTGTGCAGGGGCTCAAGGGCTTGGATGATCTTCTGCTTTCCCAGGCCATAGCAGAGAGTTGGGTCAGAAGTGGAGCAGCCGGGACTCGAACTGGTGCCCATATGAGATGCTGGTGCTGCAAGCGGCAGCTTTACCCGCTACGCCACAGCGCCGGCCCCAGGCACAGATTTTTTGGGTGTATCCTATTATGAATTTATGCAGCACCTTGAATTTTTAGGTTTATGTCTTTTACCAAATTTGGCACATTTTCAGCCTTTATTTCTTTGCTGTTAGCTACATTCCATTTCTCCTTTCCTGGTACATTAGTGATTTGAATATTGGTCTTTTGTTGATCTATTGTTCTCTGAGATTCTGTCAGTTTTTTTTTCAAACCACTTTTATAATGTCTGTCCATTTGGTTCTCTTATTTCATGACTCCTATTTCTGCATGTGTGTAAATTCTTCTTCTTCTTTTTTTTTTTTAAAAAAAGGTTTATTTGAAGAGCAGAGTTATATATAGAGAGATATTCCATCTGTGGTTCATTCCCCAAATTGCCACAATTGCTGGGGCTGGGCAAGGCTGAAGCCAGGAGCTTAGAACTCCATCTGGGTCTCCCATGTGGGTGGCAGGGCCCAAACACTTAGACCATGCTCTACTGATTTCTCAGGTGCATTAGTAGGAAGCTGGATTGGCATTGGAGCAGCCAGGACTTGAGCCTGCACTCCTATGGGATGTCAGCATCACAGGCAGTAACAACCTGTTGTGCACAATGCTGGCCCCAGATGAAGTAAAATCTGTCTTCATGTTCACTGAGTCAATCCTTTGTCATCTCCACTAAACTATTGAGCCCATTCAGTGAGTTTTTAGTATACTTACTGTACTTTTTCACTTTTATAATGTCCATTCGGTTCTCTTATTTCATGACTCCTATTTCTGTGTTGAGATTTTCAGTTTTTATTTATCTTAGGAGAATTTTTAATTGTTGAAACGTTTTTATGTTGGCTGCTTTATTTATTTTAAAGGCATAGTTACAAAGGGAGAGAGGGAGGTATTTCCATACACTGGTTCACTCCCCAATTGGTCATAATGGTTGGGCTGGGCCAGGTGGAAGCCAGGAGCTTAGAACTCCATCTGGGTCTCCGATATGGGTGACAAGGGCCCAAGCACTGGACCATCCTCCAGTGACTTCTCAGGTATATTAGCAGGGAGCTGGATTCGGAAGTGGAGCAGCTGAGACTTGAACTCATGCTCATGTGGGTTGTTGGCATTGCAGGCAGCAGCTGAACCTACTGTACCGTGACACTGGTCCCTGCTTGAATCTTTATAGGATGTTATGGGCAGAATTGTGTTCCCCCCAAATTTGTATGTGTACATCATGATTAGTGCAGACACCACACTTAAATGGCCCAGTCCCACAAGACTGTCTCCATTTCAGATGTCAGCCCCAAGTGGGGTTACCCAGGCTACCTGAACTTCTGCTCAGTCAACTACAAATTCAAGCGTTATCACAAACCCGTTTCAGTTTCAATAATTTGCTGTAACATTTCCTAGAACTCAGGAAACTGTTTTACTTATTCTTACTGGTTTATTATAAAGGAAACAACTCAGGAGCAATCAAATGGAAGAGATGTATGGAGCGAAGGCTACGGCAGGGGCAGAGCCTCCATGTCTTCTCAAGGTGCGGTGCCCTCTCCGAACTTGGATAGGTTCACAGCCCTGGGTGCTAACCTCTCGTTTGGGGTTTTTCTGGAGGTTCCATTCCATAGGCCTACTTGATCAAATCACTGGCCATTTGGTGGGGATCCCAATCTCTTGGCCCTCTGCCCTCCCCAGAGGTCTGGGAGTGCGACTGAAAGTTTCCATTTTGTAATGGTGGGTCTGTTTTTTCTGGTGACCAGCTCTCATCTGGAAACTCTCTAGGGGCACTATAAATCATATCATTAGCATAGAAAATATAAATTGTAAAATATAAATTGTAAAGGTTTTGGGAGTTCAATGCCAAGAACTAAGGGCAAAACCCAAGTAACTTTTTGTTATACTACAGAATGTTGCGTTTGTTACCTGCTTCAGTCTTGGGGTCTCTCTCACGAGAGTGGCTATGAATGCTAGCTTTGCTGTGATGGGGCTCTAGAGGATGTGGTTTTGGGTGTTTACAGTGTGCCTTTCACATGACACTTTATCCTCGTGGACAGCCTAATGCCTAAGTGTCTGACCTGTGACTGGGTGTTCCTCCCACAGGGAACTGGTTTATACTGTGGCTCTTGTCTGACTCGTCTCCAGTTTATTCCTGCCAGCATACCTACTCTCTAGGAAAGCCAAGATCTGGGAAGAAGTTGGCTTCAGGTGTGCCAGTCAGGCAGGAAGGAGAAGGCAGTTCAACAAAACCCATGAAGAAAAACAGTGTATTACTTAGGATTCCAAGGAGAGAAAGGGAGGTTTTGAGATCTGTGGGTTATCATTGCCTCTGTTGGGGTCCAGAGTGTTACCTTAGATGGGTTTCCCTGGGGGTGTTATTTTTTAAGGTTTATTTATTTATTTGAAAGGCAAAGCTACAGCAGGGAAGGGGGGCAAAGACAGAGATCTTCCATCCACTGGTTCACTCCCCAAATGGTCACAATGTCTGAGGCTGGGAAGATCCAAAGCCAGGATCTAGGAGCTCTGGGTCTCCTATGTGGGTGGCAGGGGCCCAGGGGCTTGGGCCATGTTCCGCTGCTTTCCCAGGTGCATTAGGAGGGAGCTGGATTGCAAGTGGAGCAGCCAGGACTTGAACCGGCACCAACTTGTGATGCTGGCACCACAGGCAGTGGTTTCACTCATTAGGACACAGCACCAGTCCTGGGGGAATTCTAACTGGTGGGTTTAAAGGAAGCAGGCCAAATTCCCTGGAATCATACTGTGACTGAGAGAGAGTATGTAAGTTAGTTTTTGGGGGTTACTACAATAAAATACCTGAGGCGACTAACTTTTTATATTATATAAAGAGAAAATGCATATTTAGCTCACAGCTATGGAGTTTCAAGTCCAAAATTTGGCAGCCTCTTTGGCTTGGTGTTTAGTGAAGATGGTGGGTAACAGTGGAGGGGGATTTACAGAGGATCACATGGTGAGCCAGGAAGCAGAGCGAGTATTTAGTCTCAGTCTTTCGTTTTCATAACACTTGTGGAGACTGATGGCACATCCCCAGTGACTGATGGACTTCCCAGTAGGCCCCAGCTCCAAACACTTTTTTTTTTAACTTTTATTTAATGAATATAAATTTCCAAAGTACAGCTTATGGATTACAATGGCTTCCCCCCCATAACGTCCCTCCCACCCGCAACCCTCCCCTTTCCCACTCCCTCTCCCCTTCCATTCACATCAAAATTCATTTTCGATTCTCTTTATATACAGAAGATCAGTTTAGCATACATTAAGTAAAGATTTCAACAGTCCAAACACTATTACCTGTTAATTTATGACTTCAGGTATTAGAGTCCTGTATGAATTCTTGGGCCAAATCATATTCAGACCATAGCAGGTGGTTGCAGTGTATCTGCACTGTCCATGTAGGGGGTGAGGGTCTACAAGGCGAGTTGGGTAGTTTGTATCTAGCTGTCTCCAAGGGAGGCAGTCATCAGTAGGTGGCATATAAGACATAATTGGATTGAACAGATTGAGGAACTGGGTGGAGGCAGAGACCTGGAGACTGTGTCAGGGATGACTGAGCCCTGCCTCTGATATAAGTCCAACGTATATCCAAAGTAGATGCCAAAGCAACATACAATTATGGGAATTTAGTACATAGGGGACGAATAGTGCTTCCTGGGCTGGGGGCTTGTGATGTCCAGAGTTCTCGCTGCTGGATCTGCAGGGTGCCTGGTGTCTCGGGGTTCTTTGACCAGCAGGGATATGAGCATTTCTCAGCTGGCTGGGTGCTTGTGTGGGGATCCACTGTCAGTGGTGTCTGACTGCCAGTCAGTCTCTGGTTGAGTGGGGAAGAAGAGCAGTCTCCTTGCTGGCTTATTGCCAGCGGGGCTCCTACACAGTCTCCTTTGCTGGGGGCACAGTTTGGTGTTGCTGGAGGGACTCTTGTTGAGTTGGGGGCAGACCAAGACTACCCAGGCTGCTTTCTGTTGCTGGGTTAGGGGTTTAGAGAAGTTGTTGGTTCCCTAACCAGTTTGCTTTCTGGTTTCCTCCTTTTGGAATTGTATTTTGGCTGTGTCTTGCATTACTTCCAGGGTTTGTCATTGTGCTTAATGGGGAGGAGGAGGGAGAGGTGTCTGTGCCATTGTGTCCATGCTAGAAATCTACTTTCTCTTACCTCTCTTTTGAAACAAGGCACGTACAGGTACATGTTGCCAACTGTGGTTTTCATTCTGTGTAATTTGATGAATGCCTACTGAGTAATTCAAGTGTGGTTATCTTTGTGCATCAGACTAGAGAATGGTCTTTTCCTTCTTCACAACTGCGCATAATTATTGCACAGGTTGAGCATCCCTAATCTCCAAATCCAAAATCTGAAATACTCCCAAATCCAACTTTTTGAGGGCTAATGTAATGCCACAAGTGGAAAATTCCACGCTTGACCTCCTTTGATGGGTCACATCAAAACACAGGCACACTAAAAGTGTTATATCAAATTACCTTCAGCCTATGTACATAAGGTGTATATGAAACTTAAATAAGTTTCTTTATTTTTTAATGATTTATTTATTTATTTGAAAGAGATACACTGAGAGGAGTGGCAGAGAGAATGAGAGAGGTCTTCCATCCACTGGTTCACTCTCCAAATGGCCGCAATGGGCGGAGCTGCGCTGATCCGAAGCCAGGAGTCAGGAGCTTCTTCCGGGTCTCTCATGCGGGTGCAGGGGCCCAAGGAGTTGGGCCATCTTCTACTGCTATCCCAGGCCATAGCAGAGAGCTGGATCAGAAGAGGAGCAGCCGGGACGTGAACCGGCGCCCGGTTGGGATGCCAGCACTGCAGGTGGTGGCTTTACACGCTATGCCACAGCACTGGCCCCTAGACTGATCTTGATGCCTAGATCTGCCTTCTGACTCTGGGACTGCAGCCTCCAACTTGGGTGGACCCTGGTAGGCCTTGGTGATAGCTGATATAATTTGGTTCTAGCCACCATGTGGAAGACCCGGATTGAATTCCTCCTAGTGCTTGGCTTCAAGCCATTGTAGGCATCTGGGGAGTAAATCAGGGATGGGAGCACTATGTCTATCTTTATCTCTGTCTTGTAGACATTCATTTTCTTTGTTCTTAGAAGTATGTAGAGGTCTCTGGAATCCTACCTTCAGGAACTCAGAATCCATTCAGAGCCTTTGGATCTGCAACAGGAGAGTCAAAGCCAGGAGCTTCCTCCAGGTTTCCCATGGGGTACAGAGGCCCAAGCACTTGGATCATCCTCTCCTGCTTTTCCACACCATTAGCAAAGAGCCGGACTGGAAGAGGAGCAGCTCAGACAAAGACTGGCAACCATATGGGATGCTGACAACAGAGGCAGAGACTTAGCCTACTATACCACAGCACTGGCCCCTACAAGGAGCTCTTAAAAATCAAGGTGAGGGGCCAACACTGTGGCGTAGCAGGTTAAGCCACCGCTTGTGGTGCCGGCATCCCATAGGGGTGCCAGTTGGAGACCCGGCTGCTCCAATTCCAATCCAGCTCTCTGCTATGTCCTGGGAAAGCAGTAGAAGATGGCCCAAGTGCTTGGGCCCCTGCACCCACGTGGGAGACCTGGAAGAAGCTCCTGGCTCCTGGTTTCAGATTGGCGCAGCATGGGCCACTGCGGCTACTTGGGGAGTGAACCAGCAGATGGAAGACCTTTCTTTCTCTCTGCCTCTCTTTCTCTGTGTAACTCTCACTTTCAAATAAATAAATAAATCTTTTAAAAAAATTAAGGTTAAAGGGGCTGGCATTGGGGTGTATCAGGCTAAGTTTCTGCCTGCGATGCTGGCATCCCATATGGGCACCAGTTCACTTCCGTCGACTGGTTCACTCGTAAGCTGCTGTCTGTGATGCTGGCATCCAATGGGTGCACTGGTTCAAGTCCAATATGCTCCACTTTGATCCAGTTCCCTGCTAATTTGCCTGGGAAAGCAGCAGAAGATGGCCCAAGTGTGTGGACCCCTGCAACCAACAAGGGAGAGGTAGGTGTAGTTCCAGGCTCCTGGCTTCAGCCTGGCTCAGACCATTGTGGCCATTTGTGGAGTGAACCAGTGAGTGGAGGATCACTTTGTCTCTCTCTAACTCTGCCTTTCAAATAAGTAAATCTTCATAAAAACATTTTTAACAGGCAGAGAGTGAGCAAGCACTCTCATCTGCTGTTTCATTCCCGAATGTCTGAAATGGCCTGAAGCCAGACGAGACTGAATCTGGGAGCTCAGAACTCAGGCCAGGTCTGCCATGTCGTGTGGCAGGGACCCAAGAGCTTGAGCCATCACCTGCTGCCTCCCTGAGTGTGCATCAGCAGGAAGCTGGAATCTGGTTCACAGCTGGAACTCAAACCCGGACACTGATTAGGAGATGTGGGTATCCTAACCAGAGGCTTAACTGCGAGGCCAGATACACACCCTGTTTTTGTGGTTATATTTGACAGTCTTTTATTACACGGGTTTTTTTTTTAAGTTTTTATTTATTTATTTGAGAGGTAGAGTTACAGTGAGAGACACAGTAAGAGACACATTTGGGGTTCACTCCCCAAATGGCTGCAATGACCGGAGCTGTGCTGATCCGAAGCCAGGAGCCAGGTGTTTCTTCCTGATCTCCCACACTGGTGCAGGGGCCCAAGGACTTGGGCCATCTTCTACTGCTTTCCCAGGCCACAACAGAGAGCTGGATTGGAAGAGGAGCAGCTGGGATTAGAACCGGCGCCCATATGGGATGCCGGCACTGCAGGTGGAGGATTAACCTACTGTGCCACGGCGCCGGCTGCTACATGGGGTTTTTATTCATACTTAGTCTTTTCCTGCAGTCATCATAGAGGTGTTTAAGCCATTTTTTCTTCAGCCTGGCCCAGCCTCCGGCCAGTTCAGTCATTTGGGAAATGAACCAGTGGGTGAAAGTGCTTGCTCCCTCACTCTCTCTGCCTATTAAATTAATTTTTAAAAAATTTTTGTGGTAAAGATTTATTTATTTATTTGAAGGAGTTTCAGAGAGAGGGAGAGACAGATCTTCCATCTGCTGGTCTACTCCCCTAAAGGGCCACAATGGCCAGGGCTGGACCAGTTTCCACTTCTGTACTTTTATTCTTGTACATGATGTGAATATGGTTGTAATTTAACCTTTTCCAGATGGCTCTGCATTTGTCCCGGCATCATTTATTTCAAAAGTGGTTATGGCCGGCGCCGCGGCTCACTAGGCTAATCCTCCGCCTAGCGGCGCCGGCACACCGGGTTCTAGTCCCGGTCGGGGCGCCGGATTCTGTCCCGGTTGCCCCTCTTCCAGGCCAGCTCTCTGCTGTGGCCAGGGAGTGCAGTGGAGGATGGCCCAAGTGCTTGGGCCCTGCACCCACATGGGAGACCAGGAGAAGCACCTGGCTCCTGGCTCCTGCCATCGGATCAGCGCGGTGCGCCGGCCGCAGCGCGCTGGCCGCGGCGGCCATTGGAGGGTGAACCAACGGCAAAGGAAGACCTTTCTCTCTGTCTCTCTCTCTCACTGTCCACTCTGCCTGTCAAAAAAATAAAAAAAAAAAAAATAAAAAAATAAAAAAAAAAAACAAAAGTGGTTATTTCACCCTGTGCTTTGAGAGAATACTTATAGCAAATATGTTTTGCTATCTGATAGGGCTATTCTCTCCCTCTATTTTTATTTCACAGTGTTTTTCTAGCTATTCTTAAACATGTATTTTTCCAGAAGATTTTCAGTATTACTTTCAGTACCGTTTAAAAGGTTGTTTCTTTATCGAACTCTCATTAAATTATAAGCCAACTTAGGGATAACTACATCTTTATGATCTTCTGTCATTCTATGAAGAGTTTCGACAGCTCTGAAGATAGAAGCAGCAATTCCCAAGGGAGATCACCCTCACCTCTCACACCAACTGCAAGTTCACTATTCCCAAAACCACTGTTGGGTTTGGTAGTTCACCTGAAGGACTCACCGAGCTTACTAAGAGTTGTTATACTTATGGCTTATAACAGTGAGAGGAAAGAGATTGGAATCAGCTGTGGGATGAAGTGCATCCATCAGCCTCCAAGCAAGTACCCAATATGGAGCTTACTTTTTTGGATATAGTATTGCTAGCTAGGTAAACTCATGTGAGTCTTAGTGTTCAGAGCTTTTACTGGGGCTTTATCACATAGTCGTGATAGTCCAGGTGCATGGTCTTAGTCTCTAGCCCCTTTCTCCTGGAGTAACCCAAGTCCCCCATCCTAAATCATGTGGTTAGTCTTTCTTATGTGGCTAGTTTCCACCATCAGTGTCAGTATCAGACTATCTATGGTTGACTGAAGGCCCCCATGCAAACGAAGATACTCCTGTAACACGGTGCCTTAAAGATTACCTTCTAGAAGCCAAGGACAGAAGGCAGCTTTTTGAGCAAGAGTAAATTATTTACTACACACTTTTTTATTTTTGCAGTTTTCAAGGTTTTATTTAAACACAAATAAAATGTGCACCTGAGTCGCCTACTCATTTTCTTTACTGCGCAGCCTGGCGTTGGGGTTGGTGACCCTGATGGCCAGCTGGGCCACTCTCTCCACAATGGCTTTGCGGTTCTTGGAGGAGACGTTGTGAGTGATCTCTGCACAGTAAGATTTGTTGCACATCAGCAGCACCTCCAGCTCCTTGACGTTGTGGACCAGGAACTTCCGGAAGCCGCTGGGCAGCATGTGCTTGGTCTTCTTGTTGCTCCCGTAGCCAATGTTGGGCATCAAGATCTGGCCCTTGAATCTTCTCCGCACCCTGTTGTCAATACCTCTGGGTTTCCGCCAGTTACGCTTAATCTTGACGTAGCGGTCCGACTGGTGGCGGATGGACTTCTTGGTCCTCTTTTTGACGATCTTGGGCTTCACCAGGGGTCTGAGGGCAGCCATGGTGCCGAGGAGAGGGCAGCCACCTCCGGAGGCAGCGCCAAGGAAGAGAACTACTACACACTTTCAAGAATGAAAGATATCTTGTCATTTGTTAAGTTTATTTTTGTACCTTTCATGTTTTTTTAAAAAGATTTATTTATTTGAAAGAGTGACAGAGATCATCCATCCACTTGTTCACTCTCCAAATGGTTGCAATGGCCAGAGCTGGGCCAGGCCAAAGCCAGGAGCCCAGAACTCCATCTTAGTCTCTCATGTGGGTGGCAGGGGTCCAAGTACTTGGACCATCCTGCATTGCCTTTCTAGGATCATTAGCAAGGAGCTGGATTGCAAGCGGAGTAGCTGGGAAACAAACCAGTGCTCTGATAAGGGATGCTGGCATGGCAAATAGCAGCTTAACCCTGTGTCTCAATGCCAGCCCCTTCACAAATGTTTTAAAGTTTTAAACAAAGGTTTTCCACATTTCTTTAGAAGTTTATTCCTATTTTATTATTTTATATTTGAAAGGCAGAGATTCGGGGGGAGGGAGGGAGGGAGGGAGGGAAATATCTTCCATCTACTGGTTTACTCCCCAAATGGCCACAATGGCCGGGGCTGGGCCAGGCAGGAGCCAGAAGCTTCATCCAGGTCTCCCACGTGGGTGTCAGGGACCCAAGGACTTGGGCCATTTTCTTTTGCCTTCCCAGGCACATTCACGGGGAGGTGAATCTGAAGTGGAGCAGCTAGGTCTTGAACCGGTGCCCATATGGGATGCCAGTGCTATAGGTGGCAGCTTAACCTGTGCCACAGTGCTGGCCCCAGTCCCTATTCCTATTTTCTTTTCTTTGTTCTCCCACATATGAGGGAGAACATGCATCATTTGTCTTTCTGTGTCTGATTAATTTCACTTGACATGGTATATTCCAATTCTGCCCATTTTGTTCCAGATGATAGGATTTCATTCTTTTTTTATGGCTGAGTAGTAGTCCATTCAAGATTTTCTTTATCCATCCATCTAATGATGGATGCCTTGGTTGATTCCATATCTTGGCTATTGTGAAGAGTGTTGCAATGAACTTGGTGGAGCAAGTATCTCTGATAAAATGATTTCATGTCTTTTGGGTGTATACCCAGTAGTGTGATTGCTGGATCATATGGCAGTTCTATTTCTAGTTTATAAAGAAATCTTCACACTGTTTTCCATAGTGGCTGCACTGATTTACATTCTCACCAACAGTGTATAAGTGTTCAACCTTTCTTTACATCTTCTCCAGCATTTGTTACTTTCTGCCATTTTTGATAATAGCCATTCTGACAGGGGTGAGGTGATATGTCATTGTGGCTTTGATTTGTGTTTCCCTGATGGCTATTGATATTGAGTGTTTTTTCATGTATTTTTTGCACATTTATATTTCTTTTGAGAATTATCTATTCAGGTCCTTTGCCCATTTCTTAATTGTTGTTGAGTTTTTTTTTTTTTTGTTTTTGTTTTTTTGTTTTTTTTGGTGTTCTTGATATATTCTAGATATTCACCCTTTGTCAGGTAAGTAGCTTGCAAATATTTTTCTCCCATTCTATTGAAAGTCTCATCACTGTATTGTTTCCTTTGCTGTGCAGAAGCTTCTGAGTTTGTTGGAACCCTGTTTGTCCAGTTTTGTTTTTGTTGCCTGTGCTTTTGGGGTCTTATCCAAGAGATCATTGCCTACACCGTGTCTTGCAGTGTATCCCCTATATTTTCTTCTAACATTTATGATTTTAGGTCTCACCTTTAGGTTTTTGATCCATCTTTATTTGCTTTTATATATGGTAAGAAATAGCAATCTAATTTTTTTATTTCCTTTTTTCATTTTTAACTGATACCAATATTTAATGCCTTGAAATTTTCTCTCTTTACTCTTTATCCTATAGTTTTTGATACTTAAATCTTTTGTCATTTTTACAAATTCTGAAATTTTGGTTTGTATTTCCCCTCTCCCAAGAGTTGTTAATATAAGTATTTAATTTCAAGGTGAAAGATCTGTTGCTATTAATTTTCAGTTTTATTGCATTTTCATTAAAGAGTTGTTTGTGTTCTTTCTACTTTATGGAACTTACTGATTTGTGACAATATATGATTAGTGTTTTTAAGACTGGTTTATTTGAAAGGCAGAGAGAGTGCAAGAGCGCTCCCATCTGCAGGTTTACTCCCCAAATGGCCACAATGGCCAGTGTTGGGCCAGGCTGAAGCTGTGAGCCTGGAACTCCATCTTGGGCTCCCATGTGGGTAGCAGAGGCCAAGTAGTTGGACTGTTTCCACTATCTCCCCAGGCACATTAGCAGGGAGCTGGATCAGAAGTGGAGCAGCTGGGATTCCAACTGGAGCTCTGATACAGGGTACCAGCCTTGCAAGCAGCAGCTTTATATGATTATTTTTTGTGACTGCTCCTTATGGGCTTGAGAAAAAGGTATATTTTCCATGATTAGGGTGGACATTAATATTTATGTCCATAAGGTCTGCTTTATTAATCGTGTTGTTTAGGTTTTCTGTATTCTTCATTTTGTTCTAATTTTCCTGTCTTGTGCTGAAAGTAGTAGCTCCTACTGTTAGTGTTTCTGTTTCTCCTTGAATCTCCCGTGCCTGCTACTCTATGTAGATATTTGCTTGTAATTTGTTACATAGGTGTCTACTACTGATATATTTCTTTTTTAAGATTTTATTTATTTTGAAAGAGTTGGAGGGAGGGAGATCGATGTTCCATCTGCTAGTTTACTCCCAAGATGGCTGCAAGAGCTGGGGCTGAGCAGACCAAAACCAGGAGCCAGGAGCTTCATCTGGCTCTCTCGAGTGAGTGCAGGGACCTACACACTTGGGCCATCTTCCACTGCTTTTCCCAGGCCATTAGGGAGCTGGATTGGAAATGGAGCAGCAGGGACTTGAACCACCGCCCCCATGGGATGCCACTGTCAAAGGCAGTGGCTTTCCCTGCTGTGCCACACCACCAGCCCCACTGATAGATTTCTTGAAGTGGATATTAGCTTTAAAATGTCCTTTTTATGTTTAATATGTTTTTGCTTTCTGGTTCGAATTCTTATGTCGGGAGTTTCCAGTTGTTTGGTGTACCATTGCCTATTTATTATTCTTAGCCTTTCTGATTCACTTTGTTTTAGGTTTGTCTCTTGTGTATGGCATTGAGTTGGATCTTGCTTTGTGAGCCAATCTGAAAGTCTTTTCCTTTTAATAAGTCTTTTTAAAGCTTCATCCTATTTCTTGATTTGAATAACGTTTGGTCTAAACTCTGACATGTTTTATTTTATAATTGTGTGTGTTCTATTGCAATGACTACTGCCAGCAGCTGTCTAGAGCTGGGCTCAACTTAGTCCCAGACACATTAGCAGAGAGCTGGATTGGAAGAGGAGCAGCTGGGACTAGAAGCAGCGCCCATATGGGATGCCGACGCTGCAGGTGGAGGATTAACCTACTGCACCACAGTGCTGACCCCTGTGATTACAGTTTATAGCAAAGGGATAGAAGTGGGATCAGCTAAAGGGAAGAGATGCATAGGCTGAGGTCTGGGAGGGTTCCAGCTGTTGTAGTAAACTGTAGAAACTGTTGTAGTTCCCCTTCATTTTCCTATCCTAGAGCACGTCAAGAAGTGACAACATGCAAAGTATTGATGACCAGGGAAGTTAACCATGGTTTTGGTGTCTGGAATGTGATTGAATCATTGGCCACAAGGTTGAACTCGGTTTTCAGCCCCTGTCTCTTCCCTGGAGGTTGGGCTGCTATCACGTGGCTCAAACTGTGAAGTCTTTTCTATGGATTGAATGCTTGTTCCCTCCAAAACCATGTTGGAGTTTAATTGCCTATGCAAAAGTATTCAGAGGTGGGCTTTTAAGAGGTGATAAGGGCTCCACTGTCGGGAGTGGGTTTGGCACTGCTATAAAAGGGTGAATTTGGTCCCTTCTTTCCGTCTCTTGCCTTCTTCCCCTGCCAGTTGCCAACACCTTGATCTTGGACTTCTCAGCCTCAAGAACTGTGAGCAATACAATTTTGGTGATTATAAATGATCCAGTCTCAGGTATTCAGCAGAAATGGATTAAATCACCCTCTAATCACCTGATAGGTTTTTCTGTCTTGGTCAGCCTCATCTGAGTTATTTCCTTAGCTTAAGCTACCTAGGAGCCCACTGTGAATAACAAGCGTTGTTGATTTGAGATTTTTCTTTTTTTTTTTTTGATGCATTAATAGGTATAAATTTCCCTGTTAGTACTGCTTTCACTTCATCCTGTATGTTTCGTATGTCGTGTTTCATTTTCATTTGTCTCAAGGCATTTTCTAAGTTCTCTTATAATTATTGTTTGGGAGTGTATTGTCTAATTTTCACCAATTTTTCCAGTTTTCTACTGATTTCTAGTTTCATTCCATTGTGATTGAAAGAGATATTAATGGCCGGCGCCGCTGCTCACTAGGCTAATCCTCTGCCTGGGGCGCCAGCACACCGGGTTCTAGTCCCGGTCAGGGCGCCGGATTCTGTCCCGGTTGCCCCTCTTCCAGGCCAGCTCTCTGCTGTGGCCCGGGAAAGCAGTGGAGGATGGCCCAAGTACTTGGGCCCTGCACCCCATGGGAGACCAGGAGAAGCACTTGGCTCCTGCCATCAGATCAGCGCAGTGCGCCAGCCGCAGCGCGCAGGCCGCGGCGGCCATTGGAGGGTGAACCAATGGCAAAGGAAGACCTTTCTCTCTGTCTCTCTCTCTCACTGTCCACTCTGCCTGTCAAAAAAAAAAAAAAAAGAGATTAAAAAAATTTTGTCTATCTATGGGGTTGGAGCTGTGAACCTCTGCTTGCTGATTTAAGTCCCAGCTGCTCCACTTCCTATCCAGCTCCCTGCTAATGCGCCTGGGAAGGCAATGGAGGATGACCCAAGTGCTTGGGCTTCTGCATCCACAAGGGAGACCCGGGTAAAGCACCTGGTTTTCTCCCTTAAAAATGGTGGTTTGTTTTGTTTTGGTGACTGCTACCTTGGGTCCTGCACACCTTTCCTGTAGCTGGTGTTCTGATATGCCTAGCCTTTCTTTCAGTATTTTCATCCTTATGGTAGATTTTCCAAGTGTGATTTCAGCTCACCTTCAGGCTCTCCACTCCCCTCTTCTGTCTTATTTACTGGTCTTTCAGACCCTCCTTGAGGTCTACAAAGGTTCATGGCAGGAGTTTGAAAAACAGTTGTGCTGGAATTTGGTACTTTTGTTTTCCTTATAGATAATTAGAAAGTGACAATAGTCTATTTTCTGCTATGTTATATATTCTGAAGGCATAGGTGATATGTGGTTTTCATGTTCTTCATGTTGATGTGTATAGTTTTTGGAGACTATATGGAGAGGTTTGGATTTGTATAGTTGGATTGATTCTTGATTGCCTGTAAGCTACTTAAAATTTTTTTTCTTTGAAAGACAGAGTGACAGGGAGAGGGAGAGAGGTCTTCCATTTTCTGTTTCATTTCCCAAATGCCTGCAATAGCTGGGGATGGGCAAGGCTAAAGTCAGGAACCAAGAACCCTATCCTGGTCTCCCACATGGGTGGCAGGGGCCCAAGCACTTGCAAACAAGACCCCACCCACCTCGCCCGCTTTCCTGAGCCTTGGGGGGACCAGCCCACAATGAGCCTCTGTTGTCCCTTGCTGTCTCTAATAAACCTACCCCGCATACCTTGTGTGTGTGGATGCTATGTCTCTTTGGAGCCAGTGTGAAGTGGTAGTTCATTGCATTGTATGACTGTGCCGCAACCTGCCCACTCTGTTGTGCATGGGTTGCCTCCCGCCCCTGCTTTGATTTGGTATTAGGAATAGTTGGTGCTGCCGTGAACATGGCTGTACTTGTTTTCCAGAGCACATGTACATGCTTTTCCCCAAGGTTTGAAAGTCTACATCAGAGTCAGATTCTGGGTCACGGTATATGCACATCATTCGCTTCAGTAAGTAATGCTAGCCTGTTTCACCAAAGAGATTATATCAGTTTACATTCCTAACAGTGTTCACATTTCAAAACAACGTTATGGTATTTTAGTCTGCACAATTGTAACTTTTCTGGTTGGTGCCTAAGTAGTATCTCTGTGTGGCTTAAATTTTCATTTACCTGGATGGTAAGGGGGTTGAGTACATTTTCTTTTTATGTTCATAGGTCATTTTTTTTAAAATTTGGGAGTGAGAGAAAGAAACAGAAATAATGTCTTCCATCTGCTGGTTACTCCCCATATGGCTGCAATGGCCGGGGTTGGGCCTATCTGAAGCTAGGAGCTTCTTTCAGGTCTCCCATATATATGCAGGGACCCAAGCACTTGGGCCATCTTTCACTGCTTTCCCAGGCCATAGCAGAGAGCTAGATTGGAAGAAGAGCAGCCAGGACACAAACCAACACCCATATGGGATGCTGGCACTGTAGGCAGAGGCTTAGCCTATTAAGCAACAGCGCTGGCCCTGGTGATTTTTTTTTTAAAGAGATTTATTTTTATTTATTTGAAAGAGTTACAGAGAGAGGTCTTCCATCCCCTGGTTCACTTGCCAAATAGCAGCAACAGCCAGAGATGAGCCAATCCAAAGCCAGGAGCTTCCTCTGGGTCTCCCACATGTGTGCAAGGGCCCAAGTACTTGGAGCCATCTTCTGCTGCTTTCCCAGGCACATTAGCAGGGAGCTGGATTAAAAGTGGAGCAGCTGGTAGTTGAACTGGCGCCCATATGGAATGTTGGTATTGCAGGCTGGGTCTTTAAACCATTGCGCCACAGTGCCAGCCCTGGTCATTTGGCTTTTACTGATATGTACCTGTTTACTTCTCTTGCCCATTCTTCTTTGTTATTTTGTATATTCCATGTAAGATGCCTTTAATTCTCATGACTGCAGCAGATAATGGCCCCATCTGTAGCTTGCCTTTCACTGCCCTACTTTTATGTTTATAACACAAGGCTTTTCCTTTACGAGTAGTGCTTTTCATATCTTGCTTTGGAATTCTTTCCCTATCCCAAGCTTAGGAAACATTTTTCTCTATTGTTTTGACTTATTGAACTCACAGCTGGAGCTACCCAAAAATGGTGGCAGGGGAGTTTCCTACAAGAGAGTGGGACCTTTTGGGATTCCAAAGAAAGGTGCTAAAAGCCAGGATTATCAGTCCAGAGCATTTTTTTGAGGATCTCACTTACAGAAAGGGCTTCAGTCCCCTGTCTCATGATGGACAATGAGAGAAACGGATGTCCTACCAAGGGGTGTTCACACCAAGGTGGCAGAGTATTGGGTTTGATGGGAGAAGCTTGAGGAACTTGACTCGGGGCCAGGGCTGGTTTCTCTCAGTGTTTTGGGCAACAACCTAAACACCTTTCTCAGTGCCTGGGAACGTTCAAGGTCCCAACTTGAGTTCAAGACTGCTGGGAATACCATGCAGCTGGCCTGGTTACACAGCAGTATAGGCACTGTGTTCCAGCAAGGTCAGGAGAAAAAGGAGGAAGCAGAGGGCCCTCCAGTTACTCTATAGACACTTGTGTCACCTCACATTATACAGTTTATCTGTAGCTGATTTTTGTGTATGGTCAGAGGGAATAAATTTAATTTCCCCTCCAGGTAGATATTCAGTAAGCCATCTACATTTATTAAAAAGATCACCTTCCTACTGCTTACTAAGCTGACTTTGTCATAAATCAGGTGTGTGTCTATACATGTTTGGATTCTTTTTAGTTCCACTGGACTGTTTGTCCATGCTTAGGGTAATATCACATTTTTAATATCATATTACCTAATGGAATAGTTTTTATACCATAACTTGTGATTCTCCCACAAAGTAGGTTACTAACTTGATATGAAATAGACATGCTATATTAAGTCATCATGGTGCACTGGGAACCCAATCAGACTTTTCCCTACATTCTATCCTCATCACCCAATGGTGAGCGTTTTTTAAAAAGATTTATTTGAAAGAGTTACACAGAGAGAGGAGGAGAGGCAGAAAGAGAGGTCTTCCATCTTCTGGTTCACTCCCCAATTGGTTGCAATGGCTGGAGCTGTGCCAATCTGAAACCAGGAGCCATGAGCTTCTTCCAGGTCCCCCTCGTGGGCGCAGGGGCCCAAGGACTTGGGCCATCTTCTACTGCTTTTCCAAGCTATAGCAGAGAGCTGGATCAGAAGTGGAGCAGTCTGGACTTGAATTGGCACCCATATGGGATGCTGGCACTGCAGACGGCAGCTTAACTTGCTATGCCACAGCACCAGCCCCGAGCATTTTCTTTTAAAATTTGAAAGAAAGCGGGAGATGCAGATTGTCCATCTGCTAGTTCACTCCCCACCTGGCTACAATAGGCAGGACTGAGCCAGGCCAAAGCTAGGAGCCTGGAACTCCCTCCAGGTGGCCCATGTGGGTGGCAGGGACTCAGGTGCTTGGGTTATCATCCATTGCCTTTGAGGTACATTATCAGGGAGCTGGGTCAGAAACAGAACACTCAGGACTTGAACCAGCACTCCAGTATGGGATGCTGGCATTGAAAGTGGTGGCTTTATCTGTCATTTTAGGATAAAAGAAATGTACTATTACAGGCACTTGTGACATTTGAGGACGTGGCTGTGGATTTCTCCCAGGAGGAGTGGCAGTACCTGAACCCTCAACAGAGGACTCTGTACAGAGATGTGATGCTGGAGGCCTACAGCAACCTGGTCTCTGTGGGTAAGAGTGGCCTCCTTGGCTGATTTTGCTGTTTAGGATGATTATGTCCGGTCGAGGGCCTTCTCTTTTCAATTTCCCCCTTTTCTCTCCCGACACGGTATTTTTTTAAAATTTATTTGACAGAGTTAGACAGTGAGAGAGAGACAGAGAGAAAGGTCTTCCTTCTGTTGGTTCACCCCCCAAATGGCTGCTACAGCTGGCGCTGCGCTGATCCGAAGGCAGGAGCCAGGTGCTTCCTCCTGGTCTCCCATGTGGGTGCAGGGCCCCAAGCACTTGGGCCATCCTACACTGCCTTCCTGGGCCATAGCAGAGAGCTGGCCTGGAAGAGGAGCAACTGGGACTAGAACCCGGCACCCACATGGGATGCTGGCACTGCAGGCAGAGAATTAACAAAGTGAGCCACGGCGCCGGCCTCCCGACACGGTATTTGTGACCTTGAAACCCAGAATTAAATGGTTTGACTTGCTCATGTGCGAAGCAATAGGTCCCTGGTGCTGCCTCCAAACTGCAAGTTTGCTGTCTCTGAGGCTCTAAAGAACAAGGAAGTACCCTGTCATTTCTCATTCACAGGGCAACAGGTCACCAAACCAGACCTCATCCTCAGGTTGGAAGCAGAAGAGCTGTACCCAGAAGGAAAAATCCCGATTTGGAACTTTCTGGGTAAGTGGCATTGAACCAGGCTCTGAGGACAGAAGGTCTCAACCTATCATTCGGGTGAGGCTTCCCTGGAAAGGGCTTTCAGGAATTTATCTTGGAGAAAGTTTGTGGCCCTCTGGTGCTAGAGGACAGGGACATGAACACCCCAGACATTAGGACTGACACCCCCTGCCCTGCCCTGCCTCTCCGTGGGCCACTCTCCCTTGGCTGACGCTTACCTGAAAGTTTCTGCATAGTTCCCTCTGACTTGTGTATAAATGCCTCATTCCCTTCCAGGACTCTCATCTGTCACTGGCTTACCTGAAGCCAGGCCCCTGTTAGCCACGGGCCTGGACTTGAATGCTCCAATTCCAAATTGGACTACCTGAGTCCATTCTTCTTATTCAGCTGAGACACTCCTGTTTAGAACAGATTTGTAGACTTAACAGTTAAAATGCCTTGATTTTCTATTGCTTACAATAGTTTTAGTGAGAGAATTCTCATGTCATAAAATCCACCTTTGAAGAGTCAACAACTCAGTGGTTTCAGTATATTCAGAATTGTACAGCCATCATTGGTAATTCTTCGTTTCATCACCACCAAAAGCAAGCTTAACTCTTAGCCGTGCTTTCCATTCCTTTTGCCCACCATTCTCTACCAGTCACTAATGTACTTTCTGTCTGATTTTGCCTATTCTGGACATCTCATATAAAAAACGTAGCCTTTTCTTCCTGGTTTCTTTCAGTAGACCTGTTTTCATGCTGTGGCATCTGTACTCCATTCCTTTTTAAAAATAATTTATTTGAAAGCTAGAGTTAGGGAAAGAGCTTCTATCCGCTGGTTCACCCCACAAATATCTGCACCAGCTCTGGCTGGGCCAGGCTGAAGCCAAGAGCCTGGAACTCCATCTGTCTCTCCCATGTGGGTAGCAGGGGCCCGAGTACTCGGACCATCTTCTGCTGCTTTGCAATGCACATTAGCAGGAAGCTGTATCAGAAATAGAGCAGCGGGTACTCAAGCTGGTGCTCACGTGGGATGCTGGTATTACGGGCGGCTGCCCAGCTGACTGCCACAATGCTGGCCCCTTTTGGAGGACTTACGTTCCATAGTATGGCTAGATAACATTATCCATTCATCTATTGATGGACATTTTTTTTGACAGGCAGAGTTAGAGAGAAAAGTCTTCCTTCCGTTGGTTCACCCCCCAAATGGCCACTATAACCGGCGCTGCGCCAATCTGAAGCCAGGAGCCAGGTGCTTCCTCCCAGTCTCCCATGCAGGTGCAGGGCCCAAGCACTTGGGCCATCCTCCACTGCCTACTGAAAGAGGAGCAACCAGGACAGAATCCAGTACCCCAACTGGGACTAGAACCTGGGGTGCTGGTGCCGCAGGCGGAGGATTAGTCAAGTGAGCTGCAGCACTGTTTTTTTCTTTTTGACTTAGGAATGCTGCTGCTATGAACATTCATGTACAAGGTTTTTTGTGGTTTTCTTTGGGTAGGTATGGGGAATCTTCAAAAAGTTCATGGAAACTCTGTAGTATGAAAAAGCTATGCAGGGATTTCAGATCTTTCATGCCAAAAAACCCCTGATCTTTTAATTCCATTTTCCATGAGCATTTTGAAGAACCCTCATACACAGGATTGGAATTGTTATATCAGTGTACTATGTGTTTAACATTTTGAAGAACTGCCAAACTGTGTGAATATCCTATTATTGAAATCTGAAAGGTAGGGGCTAGCATTGTGGCTGAGTGGGTTAAGCTACTTCCTGCAACTCTGGCATCCCGTATGGGCACTGGTTCAAGACTCAACTGCTCCACTTCCCATCCAGCTCCCTGCTAAGCAGCAGAGGATAGCCCAAGTGTTTGGGCCCCTGCTCCCCACATAAGAAACCTGGAAGAAACTTGTGGTTCCTGGCTTTAGCTGGGCCCCTCCCCGGCTGTTGTGGCCATTAGGGGAGTGAACCAGGAGATGCAAGGTATCTCTCTCTGCCTTTCAAATAAATAAAAATCTTTTAAAGATATCCCAAAGCTTTTAACATTCACTGGTTCTTGCCTGAAGCAGTTATTACAAAGATGACTGATTCTTATTTTTTCACAGTTCATTCATTTTCAAGTTCAAGATGTCCTTAATTTATCTAGCAGAAGTCCCTTCAGGCTGGCACCTCTGTCATTTTAACATGTCCCTAGCATTGAGCACTTCTCACTTTCTAGTACAAGAATACCTTCCAGGTTCACCTTGTCCTCTCCCTGGTTTAGACCTGGGATCAGAAACTTCACCAAGGATGTCTGATTGCTATTAGTGGGAGTGTTTTTAGAACTCAGGACTGATGTCTGTGCATAGCTACTCAGATTCCTGTATCTTTTATCCCCTTGTATGAGTTCAAAATGTTTATAGAAAATGGAATGAAATGTTACATTTCTTTGGGTGCAAAGACATTTTTAAAGTCCATTCATAGCTTTTTCATAATATACATTTTCTATGAACTTTTTGAAGTACCCTTGTATTTCTTTAACTGTATCAATTGTCCTTTAGTTTTCCACATTCTAAGTAAATACCACCAGGAGGTATTTACTTATTTATAGTCCTTTGTTCTCTGTCTTTTGCTGTTGTTAGATCTAGAAGGTGAGTCCGATTCAAGTTTTTAGTTTTCTTTAGCAAGATTACACCCTAGCTCATTCCTCCAGTAGGCATATAATGCATAGTTCTCTCTGTTTTGTGTCATTTGTGACTATAGCTTAGATGCATTAATTCATTAATGGTTGGGAAATGGTGACATTTTAATTACATCACATCTTCTTTGTTGATTGTCTAGAATACTTCTATATAAAGAGAAATGCCCTTCATCTATTATTTGGTTAACATGAGTTACCCTGTCTTTCTATTAAGTTTTCTACCTACCAGTTTTCAGGAGTTGGTTTTGTAGCATCATTCAAAGGTAACCAATTAGTTATGTCTTTTCTTATATATCACTGAATCCATTGCATTATCACAAATCAAACCATCTGATCTTTGGCAACTTCCTTGCTTTCTGGCATTATAAGACAATCTAGGTTTGTTAAAGAATGTATTTTGTCTATTTCCTATCTCTGGCCTGGAATTGGCCATTTCTCTAAGGAGCCCTGGTGCTTTTTCATTGACAGAGCCAGGAATTATGTTTACATTTTTAAAGGAAAAAAATACCTTGTGTATTCAAATTAATATTTTCAGATTATATTCTGGACTTAGATTTTAATTAATCTTACAACTGATAATTTTAATATTCTGACACTGTTGTATGTATATAGTGAGTTGAATCAGTTGATGTAACCATATTGGTGCCATTGAGAATCAAGACTTTTGAACATGGTCATTAGGAAAGGACAAAGGGAGGTTTACTATTAGGGAACTCTTTGTTCCATGTTGACTTATGATTATTTAGTTCTAATATACCATCTAAATAACAAGGCATATTCAGAGAAGTCTATCATCTTTCCTTCTCCATCCTATTTCCTTTATATATTCATTTTCTTAGAAAAAGGGTACCCTGTTGGACAGTTTATTTTTTCACTAAAACATCTGCTTGAATATTAAGTACATAGAAATACTTTTTCACAGTAATATGGTTCCTTATAACAATAGCAATATTGTTGTGGTAATGTACATTTTAAAGCACTTCCTATGTGCCATGTGTGACCTATTCTAAGTAATTTAATCACTTTAACATCCATTTGTTCAGTCAATGTTATAATTCCTGTACTACAGGCATGAAAGTAAAATACAAATAGATTAGATCAATGACCTAAGGTCACAGGTTGGACTAGAGAGCCAC
Source organism: Oryctolagus cuniculus (assembly GCF_964237555.1). Classification (NCBI taxonomy): domain Eukaryota; kingdom Metazoa; phylum Chordata; class Mammalia; order Lagomorpha; family Leporidae; genus Oryctolagus; species Oryctolagus cuniculus. The sequence goes on along the minus strand of NC_091453.1, from coordinate 33,529,453 downwards.
GCGCTAAGCACATGGGCCGTACTGCTTCAGCAGATCCTTGCTGGCGCTTAGGTCTCACCCAGTACATTTTGTAAAAGCTCTTCTGATTCTGTGTTCATCTCTGGTTAGGAAGTCTCAAGAAGGGAAACTACACCTGAATGATCCATTTTAAAATTCAGCACAGATTCAGTGTTCCTTAGCCAAAATATTTGGGATCAAAATGTTTCAAGATTCTGGAATTTTTTGAATTTTGGAATATTTGCATAGACTTTACTGGTTGAGCATCTCTGAAAATGTAAAATGCTCCCAGATCTGAGACATGACATTCAAAAAGATCAAGTTTCATATCAGTTTGGATTTTGATATTAGGAATGCTTCACTTGCATTACTATGGCAAAATGTTGACATTACCAAATCTAAGCAGTAATATGAATAGTTACTGTACTTTTAGCTTTTCTCCGTGCCTGAAAAACTTTATAATTCTGGAAAAACAAATGCAAGAAATATTTACTATATTAACTTTTGAAGATACTTTTCATTTTAATACATACACTAGAAGAAATTGCCATCAATTAATCTGATATGCCATTGAGTATAATATGCATCTGGATTCAGAGGTATTAAAATGTGAAATATTGTACATGTAATGGGTGAAATGCGAGGTTTTACAAGATTTTCTCTAAATGAGTGATACAGATGACCACCTACTTCAGAAGTTAAGAAAAATTAAGTTTTCAGAGTATACGTTTTTAGAAATACTGAACTGCCTCTTGAAAGTTAGATTGTCTAGATTCTGAATTTAGCAAAATATGTAGGACAGGGCCAGGTGGTGATGGAACATGACAACTGCTTTGGAGTTAATAATAGCCACAGTTTTAGTGGAGATAGTGTAGGCAGAAGCAGAAGAGGTGGTGTTGAAGCACTGTGAATGAAAGCTTGGATGGATATCCAAGTAAAGCCACATTAAGTAACAATCTTTAGGTTGTTTCTGTCAAGCTTCTTTTTCTGTTATCCACTGAGAATGTAGATTCCAGGTTATTTTAAGCCTTGAGTCTAGGTACCATCCTGTTGCATTTCTTTCTCATTGGAAATAGTTTAAATCAGGTACGGGTAAGAGTTCACATAGTAACTGAAGGTTAAGGTAGATAAGATCCCCAGAGTTGATGGAAGTCAAGAGATGCTATAGAAGTACAGGTAAGAAAGGCTGAGGTGTCAGTATAGGATTGTGGAGGTTTTGTAAAAGACTCTGTCCAGGAACTCTGATCAGAGTGTCATCTTCTGCATGGTTGGACATTTCTAAGGAAGATTCCTTTCATAATGTCACACTATAAAGATGGTTTGTTGTTCTTTCTAGAAGAAGTTGGCCACGTTGATGAACAGATCAAGAGGCAGCAGCAGGATTACCAAGATAGCTGTGTGTTGATGCCATTTGGATTCCCTGACAAGAAAACAGGCACTACCAAAAGTAGCCGTAACTATAATGAATTTGGTGATACACTTCATCTGAACTCCAGCCTTGTCACTTCAATACAAAGACCCCATAAGTATGAATTGTTTGGAAATAATATGGTAGATAATTTGGACTTATTTAGAAGCTCTACAGAAAAGAAACATGGTAGTGGATGTGCAAAATTATTCTTCCATACCGAGTATGAGAAAACAAATCCTGGAGTGAAACCCTATGGCTATAAAGAGTGTGGTAAAGCCCTCAGACGAAAGAAAGGGCTTAGTCTGCATCAGAGAATTAAAAATGGAGAGAAACCTTTTGAATGTACCGCCTGTAGGAAGACCTTCAGCAAGAAGTCCCACCTCATTGTACACTGGAGAACTCACACGGGAGAGAAACCTTTTGGCTGTACTGAATGTGGAAAAGCCTTTAGCCAAAAGTCTCAGCTTATCATTCACCTTAGGACGCACACAGGAGAGAGACCCTTTGAGTGTCCCGAGTGTGGGAAAGCCTTCCGAGAAAAGTCCACTGTCATCATCCATTACAGGACTCACACAGGAGAGAAGCCTTACGAGTGCAACGAGTGTGGGAAAGCCTTCACTCAGAAGTCAAACCTCATTGTCCATCAGAAGACCCACACAGGGGAGAAGACCTATGGGTGCACCAGATGCGGGGAATCCTTCCTCCAGAAGCTCGATCTGATCCTACATCATAGTACTCATACGGGAAAGAAACCCCATGAGTGTAATGAGTGCAAGAAAACCTTCAGTGACAAGTCAACCCTTGTCATACATCAAAGAACTCATACAGGAGAGAAACCCCATAAGTGTACTGAATGTGGGAAGTCTTTCAATGAGAAGTCAACCCTCATCGTTCATCAGAGAACACATACAGGAGAGAAACCCTACGAATGTGATGTGTGTGGGAAAACCTTCACCCAAAAGTCAAACCTTGGTGTGCATCAGAGAACTCATTCAGGAGAGAAACCCTTCGAATGCAATGAATGTGAGAAAGCCTTCTCTCAGAAATCCTATCTCATGTTACATCAGAGGGGTCATACAGGAGAGAAACCCTATGAGTGCAATGAATGTGAAAAAGCCTTTTCCCAGAAGTCCTATCTCATTATACATCAAAGAACTCATACAGAAGAAAAGCCCTATAAATGCAATGAATGTGGCAAAGCCTTCAGAGAAAAGTCCAAGCTCATTATACATCAGAGAATTCACACAGGAGAGAAACCCTATGAATGTCCTGTGTGTTGGAAGGCTTTTAGTCAGAAGTCACAACTTATAATACATCAGCGAACTCACACAGGAGAGAAACCTTACGCGTGCACCGAGTGTGGGAAAGCCTTCAGAGAAAAATCGACATTCACTGTACACCAAAGAACTCATACTGGAGAGAAACCCTACAAGTGTACAGAATGTGGGAAAGCCTTTACCCAAAAATCAAACCTCATTGTACATCAGAGAACCCACACGGGGAAAAAGGCCCATGGGAGAAGCCACAGCCGGAAGCCAAAGCTTATTGGGCATTAGACTAAATCAACACACACTGAAGAAAAGTAGTGTCAAATTCGCTACTTTGCAAGTATGTTCTTTTTGATGGTTTAAATGTGGGGAGTAAGTTCACCCAAAAACTGCAGAAGTGTTAACAAAATGAGGAGAGGGCTTCCAGGGGCAGAGGGGATCCAGCATTGGTGTAGGAAATTTGAGAGAGAGAAGGTACCCAAGGCTGCAGATGTGAGACAGCAGTGGGTAGACTCTCAGCTGAGGTTCAGGATGCACTGGGGGGTACAGTGCAGGGTGTCTTTGAATAACGCTCCAGCCACCCTTATTCACCAACTCAGGAGAAGCCTGAAATAATTAAGTGTGTAGGGATACCCGGTTGTTAGAAAATACAGCCCTTAAAAGTCCAGGAAAAACTCTTCTCAAAGAAGATTCAAAAGTTGAATACCACAGGTACACTTCTAGGAGTGTAATTACATGTACAAAACGATTAACACACAGAGGTATTCACTGATGCACTGTTTATGCAAACAAAAGATTGGAAGCAGTCCAAATGCCACCACGAGGGTTTTGGTCCCCCAGATTGTAGTATGTTCATATGGCAAACTCCTAGGTAGACAGAAATGAATAAGGAGAACTTGGATACCATTTATAGAGTGATGTTGGATAATCGCCATATTCTGTTATTAGGTAGGAGGAGCAAGGTGCAGGATAGTGAGTGTAACATGCTACCATTTGTATATAAAAAAGGGAAATGGCTAAGTACATAATTGAGTGTATATGCATTAAATATCACTGGAAAGACACACAAGAATCTGGTAACCGATTACCTGGGTAAGTGGCAATGGGTAGCTGGGGGGATGGACTTGGGAGGGAGACAACTGTGTGTCATTTCATAGCTTTGGAAAATTATACTGTATGGATGTCCTACCTTTTCAAAACTAAATAAAACTTAGAAAAAAAAGCATGCTGTATTACTGTTAGAGTCTAGATACAGGATTTGAAAACATTTAATGAGTAGATAACACTCAGTAGAATCTAACCATTTTTTTTCCAACTGAACAAATCAAATAACCAGGCGAACAGAGCAGAGTCCATGAATTCCAAAGGCACTTAGGCATTAAAGTGATTCCTGGGTCAGCTGGGACCACATTAAGTAAACCGAAAATAATTAAGATGGGAGCATATTTCTTCCTAGACAAAGTGATATCTGAAAATATCCTACACTGAAGCCCACCAGTGTCTGTATCTTAGCAAAATGATTCTGATTCCTTCATTCATATACAGAGATGTATACTGTTTGAGAGGTACTAAAGCTGAGTCCACACAGAGGTTGACTAACTTTCTCCTAAGCGTCACCAGCAGTAGTGACCTTGTCTTTTCCAATGTGAGAGGTTGAAAGCCGTGGTCTCAATGAACACAGCCGGAAATTACTTAACCAGGTCATTTGCTCCAGAACAAAAGGCCCTGCTTGGGAATCGCTGTATTTCTGACCCTTGGGTTAATGTGCTTTTTCACTGGGACCATTTCTGTAGAAAAGGGTAACCCACACTACATAAAACCTATCCGTCAAACAGGCTAGTGACATAGCCCTGACACCCTGTCTGTGCTCTCGCAGGCTGCCATTTTTCCTGAATTATTCTGCAAGGAAATGAGCCTTTGGCTCACTTTTTTTTTTTTCATGACAAACACATTCAGTGCCTTTCCAGGGAGAGGACGTGGGCTCAACAACTTGCCCCTGACGCAGTCTTCTGGGATGCTGAAAACAAAACCTCCCATCTTCTTACTGCTGGAGAACCTCCCTGGGGTTTCACATCCATTAAGGGTCATCTTGCGTCTTACCATTTCCCACGGCTCTTGGACTCCGGCTTCCTGGGACACAGATGGGCCACTTGTGGGCAAACGGAGGTGAGTGAGGCAGAGACCTAGAAGGGAAAGTATGGGGGTGAATAAATGGGCTGCAGTAAGGGACACATCCCCTGGAGTGAGTTACTAGAGTAAAAAGTTAAGTAAACGTGAGTGTGTGGGGTGAATGGGGAGACGAAGGGCAGTGTGACTGATGGCGGTGCGGTTGAGTGAATAGCAGCATGGCTGAGTGACCCCGCATGGCAGGGTAGCAGAGCCAAAATCGTCTAGGCAGTCAAGGTGGGAAGACTGCTGGAATGGGGGAATAATAGTGGGTACTTGGGAGTGACACGGATGTTTAACGCAGGGGTAATAAGGTCTTGGAGTTGGTCATGGAAACTGGTGGGGAGTGAATGGAGGAGGTGGTCACTGGAATTTCTAATCCAAGAGAAGCTGCCCTCACAACCCTGTGGTGACCCCTGGTGTATGGGCTAGAAAAAGCCTGTTCCTCTGGGCATAGCATTCAGTGTCACATCCATGTTCTCATTACTTAAATATGAAGGGACTTCAAAAAGTTTGTGTAGGTACAATTGAAAGATAATCTTTTGGTGTATAATTATTTGGGGGCAAAATTTTGAAATCCAGGTATATAAGGGGTCTTTTTAAAAGCTGAGAGAACTGTGTATTACAGAAAAACTGCACATAGGTTTTTAAAAGTCTTCACCAAAATCAATTTCCCTGTGAACTTCCTAGAGTAGCTTCATACACTTGAATGGCCACCTAGAGATATCCCTGACACTGTCCCCAAATCAGCTCAGTCATGACTAGGCAAGCTGTGAGTTTCACCTCTATTCTTTTGAAGACTTACTTGTTTTGTTGTTGTTCTTTTTGTTCTACTTAATACCACTGGTTGAACTCTGTGATTAATACACAGTTATTCGGCCAGCGCCGTGGCTCACTAGGCTAATCCTCCACCTTGCGGCACTGGCACACCGGGTTCTAGTCCCAGTCGGGGCGCCGGATTCTGTCCCGGTTGCCCCTCTTCCAGTCCAGCTCTCTGCTGTGGCCCGGGAAGGCAGTGGAGGATGGCCCAAGTGCTTGGGCCCTGCACCCCATGGGAGACCAGGAGAAACACCTGGCTCCTGCCATCGGATCAGCGTGGTGCGCCGGCTGCAGCGCACCGGCCGCAGCGGCCATTGGAGGGTGAACCAACAGCAAAGGAAGACCTTTCTCTCTGTCTCTCTCTCTCTCTCACTCTCACTCTCACTATCCACTCTGCCTGTCAAAAAATTAAAGAATAAGGATAAAATGAGATAAAGGTTAATGATCCCTAATTTGAAAATTTGAAATATGACCTGCTCCAAAACTTTAAACCTTTTAAGTGCCAACATGAGGCCACAGTTGGAAAATTTCACACTTGACCTCCTGTGATGGGTTGCAGTCAAAATGTAAATGCACTAAAAATATTTTATAAATTACCTTCAGGCTATGTGTATAAGGTGTATATGAAACAAATGAATTTTCATGTTTAGACTTAGGTCCCATTCAAGATATCTCATTATGTAACATGCAAATCTTACAAAACCAAAAAAAAAATTTAAAGTCTAAAACACATCTATCTGGTACCAAGCATTTTGGATAAAGGTTACCCAACCTGTATTAATAAACAGGACAAACAAGATTTTGTTAACAAAATCACTAGAATAGATAAAAGTACATAGGCCAAAGACATCTGATTAAGAAAAAAAAATTAGGAATAAGAAAGGGGACATAATCACACATATAGGAGAGATTTTAAATCAATCAATCCATCTACAGTTTCCAGTTTAAAAGGTGAAGTGGCTACAAGCGCTTAATCCTCTCTCAAAATACACACACACACACACGCAAGATTTACTTATTGAGAGGCAGAAGTTGGGGGAGAAAGTCTTCCATCCACTGGTTTGTTCCCCAAATGGTCACAACAGCTGGATCTGGGCTGATCCAAAGTCAGGAGCTTCTTTTGGGTCTCCCATGTGGGTACAGGGGCCCAAGGACTTGGGCCATCTTCCACTGCTTTCCCAGGCCATAGTAGAGAGCTGGATTGGAAGTAGAGCAGCCAGGACTAGAACCAGTGCCCATATGGGACACCAGCACTGCAGGCAGCCGCTTTACTGGCTATGTCAGTGCCGACCCCAAGATATATTATTTTAATTTATAAATCCACCAGAATGAAAGGAATGGGAAGAGACATTTCCATTCATGTTAAGAACTTAGCAAATTATTGGTCCGGTGTTGTGGCATAGCTGGTAAAGGCACCATCTGCAATGCCAGAATCCCATATGGGCACTGGTTGGTATTCTGGCAACTCTGCTTCCAATTCAGCTCCCTGATAATGGCCTGGGGAAAGCAGCATAAGATGGCCCAAGTGTTTAGGCTCCTGGTACCCACATGGGAGACTCAGGTGAAGCTCCTGGATCCTGGCTTTGGCCTGGCCTAGTCCTGACCATTGCGACCATCTGGGGAGTGAACCAGCAAATGGAAGATTCTTCTGTCTCTCCTCTAACTCTGACTTTCAAACAAATAATTTTAAAAATAAAGAGTTTTGCAAACTAGGAATAGATATGAATTCCCTTAATCTGACTGAGGGCACCTACATAAAACCTACATGTAGTTAAGGTGCCTGACTAAATGTTTCCCTTTAGATCAAGAGCACCATTTCTCTTCAGTACTGAATTCAAGGTATTAGCCAATGCAATAACCAAGAAAAAATGTAAAAGGACAAGAAAGAAGCAATATAATTGTTAGAATTTGCATATGACATTTTATCTTCAGATGAGCTATTAGAATATGTATAAAAATATGTAGTCAATTTCACAAGATTAATGGATAAAAACGTCACTATATAACACTCTCTAGATAGAACTGTATTTCTACATGTCAAGAATAATTAGAAAGTGAAAGTTTAAGATGATGCTACTTACTGTATCAGCAAGAAATATTGGCAATACCAACTAGGAATGAACTTCAAATATGCACAAGGCCTCTGCAGAGAAAATTACAAAGCCTCACTGAAAGAATATAAAGACCTAAATAAGGCAGTGAAGTTCTTGGCACAAAGACAAGTACACAAATAGAAGCAAATAAACAATTTAGAAATGGATCCACACATAAATGATCAGCAGAACTACAACAAAGGCCACAGTAACCAAGGGTGATCCTTTAAGTAAATGGTGCTGGACCTGAAGAGCCATATGGAAAAAATAATTTTTTCCAAAAGTATTTTACTTATTTGAAAGGCAGAGTGACAGAGGAACAGTTCCTCTATCTCCTGATACACTCCCCAAATGGCCACAATGGCCAGGGCTAGGCCAGGCCCAAGCCAGGAGCCAGGAACTCCATACAAGATAGTATCCCATATGGTTGGCAAGGGCCTGAGCACTTGGACCATCATCTGCTGCTTTCCTGAAAACACTGGCATAGCATGGAGCTGGACTGGAAGCAGAGCAGCTGGGACTTGAACTGGCACTCTTACAGGAGGCCAGCGTCGAGGGCAGCAGCTTACCCTGCTATGCTACAATGCTGGTCCTGGAAAAAAAATAATCTTTAGCTCTACCTCATGTCCCAGAAACTAAGGATTGTTATATAAATGAGACAAAGATAGCCCCCTAAATTGACCCTTTAATGTCCACTTCCTCACATTAGGTTGAGACCATTAGCTCAAAGACTGCTGGAGACAAATGCAAATTTATCCACATCCAATTGCTTTACATATAGCCCCACATAATATCTTTAGGCATTTAGAGTGTGTCAGCTTTGTATCCTTTTTGAAACTTTCTTCCATCTGCTACCTATAGATAAAACAAAGCCTGGGCTATAAAAGATCCCACGCAGCTGCCGCCCTTCTGAGCTCTGACGCAAGACTCAGGATTTGCTATTGAGCCACACCAGTATCACCAGGCCTGTAGCCACTTCTCCTGTCTCCAGCGAGAGCGACCCTGCCCTCTGCCCTTGTAGGGCGGTGGTCCCATGCCACCACCTCAGGGTGTCAGCCACTGGGGACTTCCCCTGGCAGGCTACCTGTCCCAGCATGGCACCCAAATGGCTCATTGTGAAAAACACTACTCTTTTGTGTTGATCAGCCTCAAAATCCTCAAATGTGCTGCATGGGGTAGTAAGGGTGAGATTTGTTGATTGATGGAGGAATTGGCATAACATAACATCATAACATAACATAACATAACATAGTTATGCTATTGACCTCTGCAGACCCCAAATTTGCACTAAGGTCGTTAAGTGCTACTTAAAGTGGCTCCAGACACACAAGGAAGTTGGCATTTCCACCCTTTCCAGACTGCAGCGGACAGGACGGTGATCCTGAATCCAACCACAGGGCCTGGGCTGGGCCCCGCTCCAGGCTGCTTCTCCCCAAGACACCCTCCAGAGAGGAGGCAGACCCCAGCTGCCCAGAGACCAGAGGGAGGGGAGGACCCTAGAGAGGTCTGGCGCCCTCTAGAGGAGCAGGCCGCACAGTGCCACCACGGTGATAGGACAATCTCTGCTCTCTGCTCAGGAACCCTGGAGACACCAAGGCCAGGGAGGGTCAGGAAGGTGAGGCCATTTCTCACTTGGGGAAAGCGGCATGATCTAGCGCCCACCTTCAGGCCTCTCTCTGTAAGGACCCAGCACAGGAATCCAGTGACGCGAGGGGCAGCCGGGCGTTGAGAAGGCTGTGGCTAAGGGCTCGGGTTTGTGCCTCATACCCAGGAAACACTGCAGGTTTTTCCTTTCCCAAGCTCCTTAGAGACGTCACAGCTCGTTTGTGCTGCAGCTCTTACTGCTACAGCTCTTTCACCCTGCTGGGTGGCCTCACAACCAGGGAGAATGAAGCATGCACACAAGGAAGAATGAACAAGCAAAGGAAGTTAACCAAGACGAGAGAAAGCTCCGGACCCAAAAGGCGCTGCCATGAAGGGCTGGAAGGAGGAGCTTTGCTGTGATTCTAAATGGGGAAGTTTGTCTGATTGGTCGAGGGATATGCTAATGAAGCATTCAACAGGAGCCAACCAAGGCCTGACTTCAGAGCAGCCTGTTTTGCATAAAAGTTCACAGAATGTTGGGGTTGGCACTATGGCTTAGTGGTAGAAGCCGCCATCTGCATTGCCAGCATCCTATATAGGCGCTGGTTTGAGTCCTGGTGAGCTGCTCCACTTCCGATCCAGCTCTCTGCTGTGGCCCGGGAAAGCAGTAGAAGATGGCCCAAGTCCTTGTGCCCCTGCACACACGTGGGAGACCCCAAGGAGGCTCCTGCTTCCGGGCTTCAGATAGGAACAACTCCAGCCATTGAAGTCAATTGGGGAGTGAGCCAGCAGATGGAAGACCTCTCTCTCTCTCTCTCTCTGCCTCCCTCCCTCCCTCCTTCTCTCTCTGTGAAAGAGTTACACAGAGAGTTACACAGAGAGAGAAGGAGGGAGGGAAGGAGGGAGAGAGAGAGAGAGAGAGAGAGAGAGAGAGAGAGAGAGAGGTGTCCCATATCCACTGGTTAACTCCCCTGATGACCACAATGGCTGGAGCTGCGCCAATCTGAAGCCAGGAGCCAGGAGCATTCTCCTGGTCTCCCATGCGGGTGCAGAGGTCCAAGGACTTGGGCCATCCTCCACTGCTTTCCCAGATTGCTGCAGAGAGCTGGGTCGGAAGTGCAGCAGCCAGGACTCGAACCGGTGCCTACATGGGATGCCTGCACTGCGGGCTGTGGCTTTATCCATTATTTCACAGTGCCAGCCTCTATATAAATAAATATTTTAAAAAAATGAAAAAAAAGTTCACAGAATGGTCAACCAGGTCAGAGGTGGGCAAGATGTTGGGCAGACACAACATCTGATGATTCTTTGTATGTGTTTCTCCCGTCTCTCAGGGCTCCTGGCGGTGTCCATCATGTATGTTTCTTCCTTTCCTTTCCAGGGCCCTTGCAGTCCCTGTCACTAGGGCCTGGCATTGTAGTCCGTCAGGTTAAGTTGTCACTTGTGACTCCAGTATCCCATATGACCACGTTACAGTCCAGGCTGCTCCACTTCCAATCTAATTCCCTGCTAATGTGCCTGAGAAGGCAGCAGGAGATGGCCCAAGTGCTTGGTTTCCAGCCACCCCCATGGGAGACCTGGATGGAATTGCCAGCTCCTGGCCTTGCCTGACCCAATCCCAGCTATTGCGGGCACTGAGGGAGTGAATCAGTGGATAGAAGCTTTCTCTCTGTCTCTCCCTGTCTCTGTCTCTCTCTGTTAAGGAAATGAAGCAAATCAAAAGAAAAGGGAGTGTCAAGATATGTCAGACTGCAGGGCATAAATCCTTAACTCCAAACCCGGTAAGATACACTGTGTCGGTAGTAACTTACAAGCACCCTGCCAAGCACATTCTAAACCCCAGAACAATGCATTGTCGAGGAGTAGCTCTGCCCTTCCTGCTCTTCTATTTCATGGTCAGCAGCTAGGGCTGAGACTTCCTGTGTGCCCTGCTCCCCCTCAGAGTGATCAACAGTTACTGATCAGATTCGTCTGCATGTCTGTTCCTGCTTGTCATGGCCCACCCCTTCCTGACCAGAGCTTAGAAGGCCCTGCCTGCAGGCCAGACAGGCTGAGTCTCACTTAACCAGCCCCGCCCCCAGCCTGCTGCCTGGGAAGGCTGAAAGCCTGTTTCACTGTGCTGTCCTTCCTAAGGACAAATGCCTTTCTGCCTTGACTCGTTGTCTTGGCGCCTTCTGTGCACCAACATCTTAATCCTAACCCTTGGTACCGAAACCTGGGCAGGCGACTCCCAGGCGGCCGGTCCACGGGAACCGCCACGTCTCCTTGCTCCTTAGACTCGTCACACTCGTCACACTCCTGGGACGTGAGGCAAGTTCTCCTGAGTCCTGTCCAGAGGGCCTGGCCGCATTTCTACTCCAGCCATCCACCCAAACATCTTAGCACTGTTATCGGAGAAGCCAAGGCGTGAGACAGAGAGCAGGGGAAAGCCACATAGCGAGGTTCATTAGGGCAGGGACATCGGTGAGAACAGACGGGCACCTCTCCAGACAGGACCTGGGAGAGAGAGCCCAGTGCACATTTAGGCTGGGGCTTCTAAGGGGGTGGGTCTTGCCTTCCCTCCCCCTCTCCTTCTTCTCCCAGAACAAAGGACTTGTTGAATATAAATATGAAAAATTCCATTCTGAGTTTTTTTCCCACTGAAGTTACCAGACAGGGGAAGCCTGGCCGGCGTCGCCCCGCCTTAGAGGAAGGATGGTTATTGGGTAGAAGGGGCAGGGCCCCTGGAAGGTCAAGATCTGGGCAGGGCGTTTGAAATGCAGATACTGGGCTGCACCTGGAAGGTTATCAGGATGACTTTGAGATGCCACTGTAGATGTCAATTCCTTAGGCCTTTGTCACACACACATAAGCTCATTTCTGACTTCCTACCTAACAGCACTAGGTCCAGTTCCCTCCTCTGGCCTGGGACACTGTCCCTTCTGGCCAGCGCCCAACTGTGGGGAGGCCTGGAGTTAAGAGATGGTCTCAGTTTTCAGGTGCAGAAGGAGGTCTGGGGACGCCTGTGTCTCTCCCTCCTTTCCATTTTGTGACCCTCTGGAACGCACCTCCATTACTTTCCACGTGGGAAACTCACCCTCCCGACCACCTAAGGATTCACACCTTAGATGTCTCCTTCATAAGCTTAGGACCCCCATATCCACAAGGAGAAAATAAAGCCTAAGAGACTCATCTTTTTCTGCAATTCGGTTTGGCCACAGTATACAACAGATAACAGTCAGTAGTCCTAAGATGGGAACTTTAACCCCCAAATGCTCCAAGACTTAGCCTCATCAGTCACAGTGGGACATGCTCTGGGCTCCCCATGTTCAGTCCACACATCCTCTTTCTCCATAACGTCCTTCATTCTGTCAGTCTCGCTCCAGCTATTAGATTCCCCCTCTTAGGGAAAAGACCAAAGTTCGAACCGTGGAGCCCTGAAGTCTGAGCTTGACTTTGGTACTGCCGCCCTTGTCCCTGCCACCTCTTCCTCCTCCTCACGCCACCTCGACACGCTCAGAAATCTTCCTCTCCTTCCAACCCATCTTCTGCGTTGCACGGCTCTCGGCCTTCAGCCCGTTGCTAAGATTCCCGCCTGGCCTGGCAGGTGTACGCTCTCCATTAAACTCTGTCAGCTTGCTTTCCCCAGTCTACATTACTGGGCACACACTCTGATTCCCTCTGGAGAGATGCGCATCCGTTCTCTCGGATACCCTAACCCATTAACCTTGCTTGCTTGCTTGCCACTACCCCGGGTCTCATGCCTGAATCGTTTCCTACGCGTAGACAAAAAGACCTCTGGTAAGCCATCTTTGGTAACACTGTTGCTAAAGCCAACCAGGAGAAAATGAGACCAATCACTAATTTAGGGTTCACAACGCTTTGGTACAGTAAAATTATGAACCTGTTTCCTACCTTCTCCTCCAAAATTCAAAAACTGCTTTAAATTAACGACGAGTTAAAATGCTGCCTGTTCTTGTAAAAGATGATTTCTCTTAATTTAGAGGTATTCCAGGAGTGTGTCAGGGTGTAAGTTAGAGGAATTAGTGGGTAGGAGAGACAATTGTGGAGAAAGTTATAAACAGAACAATACATTCTTGGTGACAAAAGGTTAAAGAAGAAATTTTTAATAAAAAGATTTTTAGATACAAACAAGCTGAGGAAATAAGTGTGTTGTAGAAGGTTTGTGACCGGTAACTGCTCTGTGAGATTAGGATGGATGAGATTTAAAGGAAATTATGTAAAGTTAGATCTTGTCTTAAATGGCCAGTTAACAGGGTTATCTGACTTGCTACCTCTTTGTCTACTGAAGTAATGTCTCACAGGCTGATGTCACCTGCTGATCTCTTTAATCAAGGTTTTTCTGTTTCTGTAACTAACCTAGGTAATGAAAATTGTATGTGTTTCAGGACAGCTTTCTCTTGTTTTCTGTTATATTGTTGACCCTTAATTTCTTAGGAAAGCTGAGCCTTAAAGGACCCACCAGGGCCGGCGCTGTGGTGCAGCGGGTTAACGCCCTGGCATCACATATGGGCTCTGGTTCGAGACCCCACTGCTCTACTTCCAATCCAGATCTCTGTGTGGACTGGGAAAGCAGTAGAGGATGGCCCAAGTCCTTGTGCCCCTGCACCCACATGGGAGACCCAGAGGAAGCTCCTGGCTCCAGATCGGCACAGCACTGGCCGTTGTAGCTAACTGGGGAGTGAACCATCGGATAGATGACCTCTCTCTCTCTCTCTCTCTCTCTCTCTCTCTGTGTGTGTGTGTGTGTGTAACTCTGACTTTCAAATAAATCTTTTTTTTTTTGACAGGCAGAGTGGACAGTGAGAGAGAGAGACAGAGAGAAAGGTCTTCCTTTTGCCCTTGGTTCACCCTCCAATGGCCGCCGCGGCCAGCGTGCTGCAGGCTGCAGGCGGCACACCGCGCTGATCTGATGGCAGGAGCCAGGTGCTTCTCCCGGTCTCCCATGGGGTGCAGGGCCCAAGCACTTGGGCCATCCTCCACTGCACTCCCGGGCCACAGCAGAGAGCTGGCCTGGAAGAGGGGCAACCGGGACAGAATCTGGTGCCCCGACCGGGACTAGAACCCGGTGTGCCGGCGCCACAAGGCGGAGCATTAGCCTAGTGAGCCGTGGCGCCGGCCCAATCTTTTTTTTTAAAGGACCTACTACATGGTTTTAAACCCCTGACAATATATTAAAGTTCCAAACTAAGTCTTCTGACCTTGAGGCATCTAGGTGGATGACTGGAACTCTCAGAGGATAAGACTCTCAATTGGGGTAATAAAAACTTTTTAAGTTAAATTGTGTAAAATACACCATAATATTATCAAGTGATGCCAAACTCATGTTGTGCTTATACAAAGATCTGGTGTTTTGCGCTCTGGGATCAATGGGACAGAACTCCAGAATGGACTGCCCCACCCCGCCACAGCTTTATGTTTGTTGTCTGATGACGGAGTGTAGCAAAAACGTATGCTCCTGGGGCCAGTGCTGTGCTATAGCAGCTAAAGCCGCCACCTGCAGTGCCGGCATCCCATATGGGCCCTGGTTTGAGTCCGGGCTGCTCCACTTCTAATCCAGCTCTCTGCTGTACCCTGGAAAAGCAGAAGATGGCCCAAGTCGTTGGGCCCCTGCACCCGCGTGGGAGAGCCAGAGGAGGCTCCTGGCTCCAGATCGGCACACACCAGCCACTGCGGCCAAATGGGGAAGGAACCAAGTGATGGAAGACCTTTCTCTCTCTCTCTCTCTCTCCCTCCCTCCCTCCCTCTCTCTCTCTCTCTCTGCCTTTCCTTCTCTCTGTGTGTAACTCTTTCAAATAAATAAATCTTTAAATAAAAACATATGCTCTCTCCTCAAACCTCTGTCTGACCAGGGCCTGATGGACACTGAGACAGGGAGCTGCTGCCCACCCCACTGCACCCCCATTCCTGCTCAACCCCCCCTTTTCCTCCATACTGCCTGTGCATTCCCAGCAACTGCCCCCAGCAGATTCGGGGAGCCTTCCCGAATCCCTGAGCTCTGTGGAGGCCATGCTGGCCATGCTCACCCCTACCACCCATCCCCATCTTGCCTCTCCGTGAGGTGCCTGGTGCTGAGGGTGTTGTCCATGTCCGTGTCCCTTTCTCCTTTCTGATCTGGCTCAAACTGAAAAGCACCGAGGTTCCTACAGCACGGAGTCTGCCCAATACACAAGGGAATTCTTGCACCTAACCCACGCCTGTGACCTCACCTAGCAGGAGGTGTATGCTACTCTTTCCTCTTCCCCACACCTAGAGAGAAAGGTCCACAGCGGGGCTGCTGCCATGGCCTTTGCAAACTCCTTACACACACCTAACTTGACACTCTGTTCAAACAGACGCAGCTCCTAAGGACCCCAAAGGAACTAGGATAACATTTAAAATCACTTTACAAAGCCTTCATGAAAACCCTGAAACTTTTATGAACTGACTCAGAGGCCCTCCTCAAATACAGCAACTTAGACCCAGGGTTGGAGATGGAGAGATTCTACTTCCACACTCTTTATTTCACTGGCATCCCCAGATATTACCAAAGAAAGCTCCTTAAATTAAAGACAAGCCCCAGACCCAACAAAAGAATCTCAGAAAAGCTGCCTTTGGGGTCTTTAATACATTAGACAAATCTAAAACTCAAAGCTAAAAGGAGAGCAGACTAAATACCAGCTACTTGCTTGCCCACTAAAGAGGGCCATAAAATACCCTGGTCAACACCCTTCTAGCCCCTGGGGCCTTGCTTCAAGTGTGGCAAGGAAGAACACTGGGCAAGAGCCTTCCCGAATCCCTGAGCCCTGCTGAGGCCATGCTGGCCCTGTGGGGACAGGGGACACTGGAAATCTGCGTGCTCCCGCCTCTCTGGAGGCTGAGTCACTCCCTCCAACCCCAATCCAGAGCCAGGATTGTCCGGTCATGCGTGCCTTGGACTGGCTGCCAAGGACCGACAAGGCCCCCATCACTGCCATCGCCAGTGCAGATCCCAGGGTGTGTCTCACAAGCCAATTTCTTTCTTTTTGGATATGGGGACAGCTTACAGGAATATGTGAGACCTTTAGTCCTTGCTCTCTAGATATTATTGGAGATAATGGCCAGATTTCACAGCCACTCAGTACTCAACCTCTTATTTGCTCAAAAGGATCTATAATCTTCACTCACAGCTTTCTTATCTTACCTGCCTGTCCAACTCTGCTCCTTGGGTGGGCATATTGACTAAGCTATACTCCATCATTGCCCCACAATCCTCAGACCCTCGCCTACCCCCTCTCCTGTTACTAGCCCCCTCTCTCAAGACTCTAAACCTCACACGACAGTCGGGTATCCTTTCCTGCAGGTAGAGCCTTTGTCTGGGACACTGGACACCATTTGGTTGCCCTTCACCTCAACCACATAAAGATACCCCTCAAGGACCCCTCGTTCCCCAACCATCCTCAACCCCCTCAACCCACAAGCCTTACACGGGCTTTGACCTACAATCACTAGAGTGAGGTCAGCAGGACTACTTCAGTCAACTAACTCCCCTTACAATACCCCTATTCTTCCTGTCAAGAAGCCTGATGGAACATACTGTTGGGTCCAAGATTTGCGTCATAAATGTGGCTACACTCCCCGCAGTGCCAACTGTCCCTGCACCACACACCCTTCTCTCCCCTATTCCCACACACTACTCACTTCACTGTCACAGACCTCAAAGTGGCCCCGGTTGGTGGCCTGCTGGGCACCCAGGGACACAGGAGCCCTCCCTGCACCAGGGCCACTTACCCTCCACGCGGGCCTCTGTGCCCCCTGTGCAGCGCCAGGGGTTCCCTGTGGCTGGGGTCAGCCCGAGGCCTGCTCACGCACACGGCAACGGTGCCCACCGGGGACAGCTCACCTCGGCCCTAGTGGAACATCCAACTCTGCGAGGAAACAGCTGCACCCCAGGGAAGCCTGCACCCCTGCTCAGTGGGGACCGCAGGGAGGGTGGGGCACCTCTCCAACAAGAACCCCAGCGCCTCCTTCCCCGATGGAGCGAGCACGAGGCGCAGGAGAGCCAGGCGATGGGCGGCCACAGCGCATCGCCCCTACTCACACCCTCCAGTCCCTGCATGGGGGCCAGGGCAAAGTGCCCCACGCTCCAACCTGGGTGCGACCTCAGCACAGCTCCTGCCCTAGACAAGCCATCTCCCAGGGGACCGCACAGGCGACCACCACCACCACCACCACCCACCCAACGTGAGTGGGTCACAGGCCAACACCTTACACAGCACCTCGACGAAATCAGGGCTGGAAAACACAAGGTGCACACACTGGGGATCAAGAGACGTGGGAGCAGTTCATGACACTGACCTCTGCTCAGCCCTGTAGGTGCAGCACTCCTCTGCTCACATCCAACACGACATGGTGGAAGTTTAATGCAAGGCCAAACGTGAGCTAACCAGATTCTCAAAGCAGGTGCACCTCTCAAGGAAGAGGAGTCCCCAGACCTTGCAGATGAGCCTCCTTACCCCTCCTATTGGGGGCCACGTGAGAGATCAGGGCATTTGAGTATCACAAGGTCAGGAAAATGGGTTAATAGAAGAGTGCACCCAACAGAGAGTCATTTAAGCAGAGTCATTCGGGACTACACTAGATACCAGAAATCTACACACTGGGGCTACTACATGGCAGGGGGCAGGAAGATTAGACAGGAGAGGCTTCACCAGAACTGCCAAATCTATTTCATTGGCCCTCACCCTGCAGCATCAGGAACCACTAGAGATGCCCGAACTGTGGCAGATGGTGAAAGAGGCAGCTGCCGGCTAAGCCACTCAGAGTACCAACCTCCGCCACCACTGCCCAATGTTTCAGGCTTTGGGGAGCTGCACAGGCAGGCAGGCAGGCCCAGGGTGCTGCCTCACTGCCGAGTAAATGCAGCAACGGAATTTCTTTCTTTCTTTCTTTTTTTTTTTTTTTTTTTGACAGGCAGAGTGGCCATTGGTTCACCCTCCAATGGCCGCCGCCGGCGCACTGTGGCCGGCGCACCGCGCTGATCCGATGGCAGGAGCCAGGTACTTATCCTGGTCTCCCATGGGGTGCAGGGCCCAAGCACTTGGGCCATCCTCCACTGCACTCCTGGGCCACAGCAGAGAGCTGGCCTGGAAGAGGGGCAACCGGGACAGAATCCGGCACCCCGACCAGGACTAGAACCCGGTGTGCCGGCGCCGCAAGGCGGAGAATTAGCCTAGTGAGCTGCGGCGCCGGCAGCAACGGAATTTCAAACTAGCTTTGCTTGGGTTCCCACCTTCCTTAATGGCCCGTGCCATAGTAAGACACATAGGGCTTTTAGAACAAGGGTTGTGGGGAGAACTTCAGAAACCACTGCCCACAGCCCTGATGACGTTATTCACGCCCCTATGGCACAACGACAGTGTACTGCTACCCACACGCGGAGCAGACCCCTGCAGAGACACCGAGGCCTCTGCCCAGCACACAGCCACGCCGGGCACGTAGCCCCAGGACGCTGTTCACGGACATGGGGGCCCTGGCCTTGCCCCCACACCCGTTACCGTCCTTCACCTTCTCCCTCCCGGCAAAGCCGGCGCCTGGCCACTTCCCCCTCAGTCCCGCCAAAGAGCGGACCTGGACCATGCACCCCGGGGCCACGCCCAGCCTGTACCTGCTCCTCACCCGGCCTAAGCCCAGCAAACCCCACCACCACCTGAAAAGAGAGGGTGCTCACCTGCTGCCCAGGGACCCTTACTCAAGGCTCCAGGGACAAACCTGGACCTGTTCCCAACCCCCCAACCAGGGCCATCGCTTCAGTGACAGCCAAGGAAAACTGAGCCCCCACTGCTCACTGCTCATGGCAGATGGTCTCTGGTTTTCACCTCCACCCTGCTGCTGCAGCCCCTCCTTCTAAGCAGCTCTTCCCCTCCGCAGCGTCAAGTGCACACTCACCTCTTTTGCTTCTGATGGTGGAGCACCCCCCTCTTGTGCTCCCTTAACTCCGAGGGCCTGTTGAGACCCACTCTGTGAAGGCTCAGCTAGTTCTGCTGCTCCCCACCTGAAGACCCCAAAGCCTGTGGACAGAGCGACTCCCCCAGCTAGTCCCAGAGTCTCCTGCCTGTGCCACCACTGCTTCGGTCCATCTGCAGTGACATTCCCTTCCCCAGACTGCGACTGACAGTCTCAGTCCTCGGGCCCTCTCTTGCACCCCACCTGACCGCCCTGTCCCAGCAGGTCCTCCACTTCTTAGGAAGCCACCTTGAGCAGTGCCCAGAAGGCAGGCACACTTTGTTTTGGGCAGTGACTGTGCTTTTGATATTGGAGTCGTCATCAGGCTGCTAAGTGCTGGATCCTGTGCTGGGTCCTAGGGCTAAGCCTTTACCCCCAGGGAGCTGACAGTCTGCATTGCAAGACGACTGCGTGTGACATTTCCAGCCATTGCCTTGCCAGTGGGGCCTCTGCTCTTCCCCCAGGTTTTCTGGAACCTGGATGGGCTATGGTGCAGCTTCTCTGTGCAGAAGAGGAGGGCAGTGCCATCGTGGCAGGGGACGGTGCAGGGGGGAGCTCAAAAAGAACCTCTATCTCATTTGGGCCAGAGCACTTTGGGGTCTGTCTGCTGTTTCTCTAATATCGGGATATTTATAAAGAAAATAATCTCGAGGGCCAGTGCCGTGGATCACTTGGTTAATCCTCTGCCTGCGGCGCTGGCATCTCATATGGGCACCGGTTCTAGTCCTGGTTGCTCCTCTTCCAGTCCAGCTCTCTGCTGTGGCCCGGGAAAGCAGTGGAGGATGGCCCAAGTGCTTGGGCCCTGCACCCCATGGGAGACCAGGAGAAGTACCTGGCTCCTGGCTTCGGATCAGTGCAGCGCCGGCCGTAGCGGCCATTTGGGGAGTGAACCAACAGAAGGAAGATCTTTCTCTCCGTCTCCCTCTCTGTCTATAACTCTAGCTGTCAAATGAATAAAAATAAAAAGAAAATAGTCTCATATTTAGCTCATGTTTCTGGAGACCAGGAAACTCAAAGTTGGGCAGCCACATGGGGCAAGGGCCTCATGCTGCATCCTGACAGCACAGGGCATCACGTGACGGGAGCGTGCACCAGAGTAGTGAGCAGGCCTGCAGAAGAGAGGGAGGGGGCAGAGAAGTTGGCCTGTGTTACAAAAACCCACTCTCGGGAGAACTGATCCATTTCAAGAAAGACAGTATTCCCTCTTAAAGGTCCCACAGCTCCTAACACCACTACATTAGCAACCCAGTTTCAATGTGAGTTTACACAGTAGGAGACAAACAGGCCCTGAGCAGATGGCAGTCCCTGGCTGTGCAATGTGAACAGTTCTTTTTTTTTTTAAAGATTTATTTTACTTGAAAGTCACAGTTACACAGAGAGAGGAGAAGCAGAGAGAGAGAGAGAGAGAGAGAGAGAGAGAGAGAGAGGTTTTCCATCCACTGGTTCACTCCCCAGATGGCTGCAATGGTCCGGAGCTGCGCCGATCTAAAGCCAGGAGCCAAGAGCCAGGAGCTTCTTCCAGGTCTCCGATGCGGGTTCAGGGGCCCAAGGACTTGGGCCATCTTCTACTGCTTTCCCAGGCCATAGCAGAGAGCTTGATTGGAAGTGGAGCAGCCGGGTCTCGAACCAGCGCCCACATGGGATGCTGGCACCACAGGCAGCGGCTTTACCCACTATACCGCAATGTGAACAGTTCTTATGTGTAGTTTCAAAAAGCTCTAATGTACTTGGGAAAGCAGTGCAAGGTGGCTCAAGTGCTTTGGCCCCTGCATGCATGTGGGAGACCTGGAAAAAGCTCCTGGCTCCTGGCTTTGGTCTGGCCCAACCCTGGCCATCACAGCCATTTGGGGAGTGAACCAGTGGATAGACAATCTCTTTCTCTCTCCCTGCCTTTCAAATAAACGTTTTAAAATGCTTTTTTTATTTCTTTGTGTCAGTGAGTCAGACACTATTGGGCCTCCACCAAGAGTCTTTCTATGGGGCCGGCGCCATGGCTCACTTGGTTAATCCTCTGCCTGTGGCACTGGCATCCCATATGGGCACCAGTTCTAGTCCCGGTTGCTCCTCTTCCAGTCCAGCTCTCTGCTGTGGCCCAGGAAGGCAGTAGAGGATGGCCCAAGTCCTTGGGTCCCTGCACCCATGTGGGAGACCTGGAAGGGGCTCCTGGCTCCTGGCTTCGGATCAGTGCAGCGCTGGCCATAGCGGCCATTTGGGGAATGAACCAATGGAAGGAAGACTTTCTCACTGTCTGTAAACTCAACCTGTCAAATTTAAAAAAAAAAAAAAGAAAGAAAGAGTCTTTCTGTGCCGTCCCCACCCCTCCTCCCTTCCACCCCTGGTCCCTGGCCCTTGTGCCACTGTCCTTCAGAGGATGGCCCTTGGCTAAAAAGAGGCCCGTCCCACAGCCTTGTTTGCAAACACAGCTGCTTACTGGTAGCAGGTGGGACCGCTCCCGTGGTATCCCGCACGCTCCACAGCTCCTGTGCAGGAGACTGAGGAGGCTGAGGGTCAGGGCGCCGGATTCTGTCCCGGTTGCCCCTCTTCCAGTCCAGCTCTCTGCTGTGGCCCGGGAAGGCAGTGGAGGATGGCAGTGGAGGATGGCCCAAGTGCTTGGGCCCTGCACCCCATAGGAGACCAGGAGGAAGGCCTGGCTCCTGGCTTCGGATCAGCATGGTGTGCCGGCCGTGGTGGCCATTGGAGGGTGAACCAACGGCAAAGGAAGACCTTTCTCTCTGTCTCTCTCTCTCACTGTCCACTCTGTCTGTAAAAAAAAAATAAAAAGACATAAACACATCACGTGGACAAAGGGAAGAGGAGCGGAGATGTCAGAGAGGAGACATTATGAGAGCATAACGGATTGCTGCGAAGCAGCCGAGGAGTGGGAAGAGGTCCCACAGAGGACACCAGGGAAACATGCAGCCTTTTGACCCAGCAGAAGGCCAAGGACACAGGCACGGAAACCCCAGGCCGCACAGAGGGCAGGGCTGGGATCTGTGCTGGCAGTGGAGGAACTAGCCTGAGCCCAGATCTCTCTCCAGGTGTTCTGGGTGGGAACGGGGGCAAGCTCAAAAGCAAGCAAAGCAAAGTCCTAGTGGCAAAGGACAGTACAGAGATTGCCTGTGGGCGGCGCTGCCTGGGAGGGAGCCCGAGGGTGCTGAAAAGCTGGGTGTGACATGAGCCATCCACTCTAGATTGTGCAATTTACTGGGTGCATAAAGGAGTCTCTGAGAAGTTCATGGAAAATGATTCTAAACAAAACACCCGGCGTTGGTCTCAAACTTTTTTTTTTTTTGCACCAAAATGAATTTGAGTCCATTTTCTGTAAACACAGCTCTCTGCTATGGCTTGGGAAAGCAGTGGAGGATGGCCCAAGTCCTTGGGCCCCTGCACCCGCGTGGGAGACCAGGAGGCAGCTCCTGGCTCCTGGCTTCGGATTGGCGCAACTCCGGCTGTTGTGGCCAATTGGGGAGTGAACCAGTGGATGGAAGTCCTCTCTCTCTCTCTCTCTCTGCCTCTCCTTCTCTCTCTGTGTAACTCTGACTTTCAAATAAATAAATAATTAAAAAAAAAGAATCTATGTGGTGATATGGTCAGAAGACTAGTCAGAACCAGCATGCCTACACACGATTATTTATGTGTGTTTCTGTGCAGTAAGAACCCCTCCTATATCTCTACAGCATGAGTGTGTGTGTGTGTGTGTGTGTGTGTGTGTAAATTAAGGTTGCCTTCTATCACTGGGTCAAAAGGTGCAGGAAAGGGGCTGGCATGGTGGTGCAGCAGGTAAAGCTGCTGTTTGCAATGCCAGCATTCCCATATGAAGGGCAGTTCGACTCTCAGCTGCTCTGGTTCCAAACCAGCTCCCTGCTAATGCACTTGGGAAAGCAGCCAGAGTACTTGGACGCCTGCCAGCTATATGGGAGACCCACAGGGAGCTCCAGGCTTCTGACTTCCCCAGCCTCAGCCACTGTGGCCATTTGGGGAGTGAACCAGTGGATGGAAGATCTCTCTCTCTCTCTCTGCCTTTCAAATAAATAAATCTTTAAAAGAAAAAAGTACAGAAGAAAGAGGTCCACACACACATACAAACACACCCCAATAAATAAGCACATGCCCAGAAAAACATGAGAACAGCAGATACTCAGGTTGTTACGAATGGCAACGATTTCCTTATTTTTATGGATGAATAATGATATTCCACTTTATCTATTCATCCATTGACATGTGCTTAATTTTTTTATCCTGGCTGTTGTAAATAATGCTGGAATGAATGTGGATGTGTAGATATCATTTTCAGATACTGATTTCATTTGCATTGGATATATACCCAGAAGTGGGGTTTCTGGATATATGTTAGTTCTATTTTTAGTTTTTGGAGGACTATTCATTGTTTTTCCTAATAGCTGTACCAATTGACATCCCTACCAATAATGTACCAGGGTTCCCTTTTCTCCATATCCCCATCAACACTTCTTATTATCTCTTCTTTTTATTTGAAAATTTGTTTATTCATTTATTTGAGAGATGGATGGAGGGGGAGGGAGGGAGAAAGAGCAAGTGACGGGAGCCAGCACTTGTATCTGCTAG
Source organism: Oryctolagus cuniculus (assembly GCF_964237555.1). Lineage (NCBI taxonomy): Eukaryota > Metazoa > Chordata > Mammalia > Lagomorpha > Leporidae > Oryctolagus > Oryctolagus cuniculus. The sequence continues at coordinate 33,505,568 of NC_091453.1, read as the reverse complement.
TTCACTTCCCAAATGTGTGCAATGGTCAGGGCTGGACTGGGGCTGGAGCCAAAAGCCAGGAATGCAATCCAGGTCTCCTACATGGGTGGCAGGAACCCAATTCCTTGAGCCATCACTGCTGCCTCCCAGGGTCCATGTTAGCAGGAAGTTAAATTAGGAGCCAGAGTGGGAATTGATCCCATACACTCTGATGTGGGATATAGGCATATTAACCAGTGTCTTAACTAGGCAAATACTCATCCCATCTCTTCTCTTTGAAACTTTTGTTAAGATTATGTATTTACTTGAAAGGCAGAGTTACAGAGAGAGAGGAGAGAGAAAGAGAAAAAGAGAGAAAGAGAGAGAGAGAGCTAGCTTCCACTGGTTCACTCCCCAAATGGCCACAAAGGCCAGGGATGGGCCAGGCCAAAGCCAGGAGCCAGGAACTTCTTTCAGGTCTTCCACATGGGTGCAGGAGCCCAAGCACTTGGGCAATCTTTCGCTGCTTCCCCAGGCACATTAGCAGGGAGCTGGACTGGAAGCAGAGAAACTGGGACTTGAACCGGCGCCATATGGGATGCTGGCACCACAGGCTGGGGCTTTAACCCGCTGTGCCACAGTGCTGTCCCCCCTCCCCACCTAAGTTTTCTTTTAGAAGTTTTGGTTTTATGGTTTCAAGTCTTACATTTGTCTAATCCATTTTGATTTACTTTGGTGCATAGCACAAGATAAAGATTCCAATTTCATTCTCTTGCATGTGGATATTCCGTGTTCCCTAGGACTAATTTTAGGAGTAATGGGTTGATCTTGCCTGCAACAATCATTACTACTCTTTTTTTAAAAGATGTATTTATTTATTTGAAAGGCAGAGTTACAGAGAGGCAGAGAGAGAGAGAGAGAGAGAGAGAGAGAGAGAGAGAGAGAATCTTCCATCTTCTGGTTTACTCCCCAAATGGTGGCAATGGTCAGAGTTGGGCTGATCTGAAGCCAGGGCCAGGAACTTCTTCCTGGTCTCCCATATGGGTACAGGGTCCCTAGGACTTGGGCCATCTTCTACTGTTTTCCCAGGCCATAGCAGAGAGCTGGATCGGAAGTGGAGCAGTGGGACTCGAACTGGTGCCCACATGGGATGCAGGCACCACAGGCGGAAGATAATCTAGCGCACCACAGTGCTGGCCCCGGTTAACATGTTTTATATTTTGAATTCTTGCATTGTACTGAATAGCTGCTGTACTTTTTAAAATTTTATTTTAGGGCACTATTCCTTTCAGAAAGTACATTAACCTTCATTTTCTTTGCAGAATTGCTTGTTTTGGGATTACTTTATGATTAGATATACTCCAATCTGATCACTCCGTATTAAAATTTTCCCTCTTCTGTGCCCTGTTCTTCTGTAATTTCTGGTACATGGAAGTCCATTCCAGGAGCACGCATACACAGTTACGAATTTGGCAGAAACAACACTGTGAATGAACAGCAACACCGAAGCATAAGTGCCTTCTTCTACCATTCACCTAGTGAGCTTTGAACCAGTGAGTAACCCCTTGGCTTCTTCAGGAAAATGTGGCTTGAGCTTATTAAAAGTTCCTAGAATTTTATCAGATAAAAGAAACAAACAAATTATGCATTTCTAAACTGCTTTCATAGCTGCTCTCTCATGTGGTCAATTCCTTCCCCAGAACGTGGCTTTCTATCCTGCTTTTATAACTTTTTTTTTTCCATGAGAACTGTGGTTTTGGGGGTTCTGGTTTTCGAGATTGCAGCATCTGGAATTTTAGATTTTTCAGGATTTTCGGGGCTTTGGGGATTTCAGCATTTGGGATTATGGCGTTTGGGGACTGTAACTTTCAGGATTATGATTGGAGAGGCCAGGGAAATAGGATGACTCCATGCTACAGGGCATCCTGGACTGGATCCTGGGAGAGAGAAGTCAGTGTGCAGGGAAGGCTGTACTCTGATCAAAGCAGCTTTGGTCTCTGTCCCAGGCTTCCAGGAGGTAACTTCTAAGCCTTTTGAATATCCTGTCTGGTAAGAGTGTCTCTGTCACTCTGGGGGCCTGGAGCCACGCAGAGCCTGCTTAACCTCTGAGGGGGATGCGAGACTAAGGTTAGCCATGGTAAAAACAAGTCCTATTTGGGGTCGGTGCTGTGGCGCAGCGGGTTAAAGCCCTGGCCTGAAGTGCTGGCATCCCATATGGACGCTGGTTCTAGTCCCGGCTGCTCCTCTTCCCATCCAGCTCTCTGCTATGGCCTGGGAAAGCAGTGGAAGATGGCCCAAGTCCCTGGGCCCCTGCACCCGCGTCGAAGACCCGGAAGAAGCTCCTGGCTCCTGGCTTCGGATTGGCGCAGCTCTGACCATTGCAGCCATCTGGGGAGTGAACCAGCGGATGGAAGACCTCTCTCTGTTTCTCCTCTCTCTCTCTGTAATTCTGCCGCTCAAAACAAACAAACAAAAAAGGACAAATGTTATCAATGGAACAGAATGAAGATTCAGGAGCTAGGAAAATAAAACTTAGTAAGGAAAAAACCGAGAAAATCCCAATAAAGTCTACAGCTTTGTTAACATTATTGATAGTTTTTATTTAATCTATCAGGATTATGTATAACATTAACATCACGGGAAGATGAGTGATAGCTATATATACTCTGTTATCTTTATAACTCTTTTATGAGCCTAAAATAATTTTTAAATAAAATTAGATATATAGGAAAATATATACTTGCTAAAACTGATCAAAAAGAAAATGGAATGGCTACTGGGAAACAACAATATGAAAACTATATATATAACAGATATATTTATGTATATGTATTTCATATATGTACACATGTATTTATATATATATGTCATATCTAATATAGTATTTTTACCGGGATAGGGTAATATAATGACAAAAGCATCTACTCAACAATAGGGCTTAACAATCCTAAATGTTTGTGTATCCAACAGCTTCAAGATAGACAAAGCATAAATTGGTATAACTGAAAGGAGAAATGGACAACATTGCAATTTAAATTAGAAATTTTAATAGCACTCCCTCAATAATTAATAAATAGACAAAAATCCAAGAACACCATAGAAAACTTGATTTAGTTAGAAATCTTAACTTAATTCACATTAATGGATCATGCTACATAACTAAGCAGAAAGCATATTCTTTTCTGGTATGCCAGGGACTTCTGGGCCATAAAGGAAGTCTCAATGAATTTAGAAGTATTCAAGTCACACAAAGTACATTCTCTTGCCACAGTGGAATCAAATTACAAATCATAAGATAAATATGTGTAAACTCCTCAAATACTTGGATATTGTAAGTTAGGAACTGAGTGAAAATGTAAGAACAACATTTCAAAATATACAGGATTCATTTTATTTATTTATTTATTTTTTGACAGGCAGAGTTAGACAGTGGGAGAGAGAGAGACAGAGAGAAAGGTCTTCCTTTTTCCGTTGGTTCACCTCCCAAGTGGCCGCTACAGCTGGTGCACTGCGGCCAGCACACTGCTCTGATCTGAAGCCAGGAGCCAGGTGCTTCCTCCTGGTATCCCATGCGGGTACAGGGCCCAAGGACCTGGGCCATCCTCCACTGCCTTCCCATGCCACAGCAGAGCTGGACTGGAAGAGGAGCAATTGGGACAGAATCCGGCGCCCCAACCGGGACTAGAACCCGGGATGCCAGTGCCGCAGGCGGAGGATTAGCCTAGTGAGCCGTGGTGCCGGCCCAGGATTCATTTTTTAAGACTTATTTTATTTATTTGAAAGAGTTACAGAGAGAGGTAAAGTCAGAGAAAGAGAGAGGTCTTCCATCTGCTGGTTCACTCCCCAGATGACTGCAATGGCCGGAGCTGTGCGGATCCAAAGCCAGGAGCTTCTTCCAGGTCTCCCACACAGGTGCAGGGACCCAAGGACTTGGGCCATCTTCTACTGCTTTCGCAGGCCATAGCAGAGAGCTGGATCAGAAGAGAAGCAGCTGGGACTCGAACCAGCACCCACATGGGATGCTGGCACTGCAGGTGGTGGTTTTACCCACAATGCCACAGTACCAACCCCATAGGATTCTACTAGATGAGTGCTTGAGGATAATTTATCTAACTAAAGATTTATATTTGGGGAGTGGCCTAGTGGATGAAGGATCTCTTTTGCTGTCTCTGCCTCTCTCTCTCTGTAATCCTGCCTTTCAAGTGAATGAGTGAATCTTAAAAAATTTTTTTTTATAAATGATTTTTAAAATTTTATTTGAAAGACAGAGTTACAGAGAGGCAGAGAGAGAGAGAGAGAGAGAGAGAGAGAGAGAGAGGTCTTCCATCCGCTGGTTCACTCCCCAGATGGCTGCAATGGCCAGAGCTATGCCGATCTGAAGCCAGGAGCCAGGAGCTTCTTCCAGGTCTCCCATGCGGATGCAGGGGCCCAAGGACTTGGGCCATCTTCCACCGCTTTCCCAGACCATAGCAGAGATGGATCAGAAGAGAAGCAGCTTGGACTCGAACCAGGGCCCATATAGGATGCTGGTATTGCAGGTGGTGGCTTTACCGGCTATACCATAGCACCAGCCCCATGAATGAATCTTTACAAAAAAGAAAAGGCAGTACAAAAGAAGCAAAGTCAAAATAAATGACCTCAGTTTCATCTGCAGAAATTAAAAAAAAAACAAATTTAGTACAAAATGGCCAAAAAGGAAATAATAAAGAGCACAAACCAACACAACAGAAGCTAGGAAAACAGTAGAGAAAGTCAATGACACCAAAAGCTGGTTATTTGATAAAATCGATAAATTTCTAGCTAGACTGATCAGGACAAAAAAGCTAGAAGACACAAATTACAAATATCAAACATGAGAGAAAGGGAGTGTGATGAAACATTGTATGTTCCTAAATCAGACAACTTACGTGACCACACAGTTCTTTGGAAGATAGAAACTATCAAAGCTCAGTGAAGAAGAAAATTATAACGTCAACAGCTTTATAACTATTAAATAATTTGGATTCATAGGTAAAAGCTTTCTCATAAGGAATTCTAGGACCAGTTGGCATCGCTTGAAAATTGTGTTAAAGATTAAAAGATGATATAATACTATTTTTACAGCAACTCTTCGGGAGGAGGGACACCGTTCCAGCTTATCCTATGACCTGATACCAAGAGCAGAAAGAGAAAACACAGGAAAAGAAAACTACAGAAAAATATCCCACGTAAACAAATATGGAAAAACTCCTAATCAAATTAGTAGCAAATTAAATCCAGAAATATATAAAAATAATTTATCATGACAAACAGGAGTGTAATGCCAGGGATGTTAGGTTTGTTTAACTGTCAAGGCACAATATAATCAACACGGTTCAACAGGTCAACCACCTGAAAAAGAAAAACCACATGACCTCCTCAATAAATGGAGACAGAGCATCCTACAGAATCCATTATCATTTTCTGATAAAGGCTATCAACAAATTACGAACAGAGGTGACTTCATCAGCCTGATAGTGTATATAAGAAAACCCTATTAACAGTGAAAAGCTAAGTGTTTTCTTACTAAGGTCAGCAAAAAGGCACAGATATTTGACAATGTCCATTCAACATTGTACTGTAGGTTTTAGTCCAATAAGACAAGAAAATAATAAAGGCAACTATTGTAAAAGGAAAGAAATGAAATTATCATTTTTCACAGGTGATGTGATTGTTTATGTAGAAAAGCTTAAGGGGGAGGGGTGGTGGTGTGCAACAGCTGGTTAAAGCATCCAGCTCTCTGCTAATGCACCTGGGAAAGCAGTAGAAGATGGCCCAAGTCCTGGGGCCCCTGCACCCATGTGGGAGACCCAGAAGAAGCTCCTGGCTCCTGGCTTTGGCCTTGCCCAGCTGTTTTGGTTGCAACCATTTGGGGAGTGAACCAGTGGATGGAAGATCTGGGTGTGTGTGTGTGTGTGTGTGTGTAACTCTGCCTTTCAAATAAACCAATAAATCTTAAACAATGAGAAAGAAAAGGTTACAGGGTCTCCCAAAAAGCTACTAAAAATAGTTTTGCAAGGTTATGGGATATAAGACCAACATATGAAAGTCCATTATATTTCTATATGCTAACAAAAGTTATTGACAATTTAAATTTAGAAATGACTAATACTATTTTTTAAAGATTCATAATTTATTTCAAAGTCAGAATTACACACAGAGAGAAAGAGAGTCAGAGAGAGAAAGAGAGAGAGAGGTCTTCCATCTGCTGGTTCACTCCACAATTGACCACAACTGCTGGAGCTGCACCAATCTGAAGCCAGAAGCCAGGAGCTTTTTCCAGGTCTCCCACGCGGGTGCAGGAGCCCAAGGACTTGGGCCATCTTCTACTGCTTTCCCAGGCCATAGCAGAGAGCTGGATGGGAGGTGGAGCAGTTGGGTCTCAAACCGGCACCCACATGGGATGCCTGCACTGCAGGCAGCATCTTAACCCGCTATGCCACAGCGCCCGCCTCATGACTAATACTATTTAAAATATCATAAGGGCCGACATGGTGGCACAGCGAATTAAGCTGCCATCTATGATGATAGCATCCCGTATTGGGGCACTGGTTGGAGTCCCAGAAGCTCCACTTCAAATCCAGCTCCCTGCTAATGCACCTGTGAAAGCAATGGAAGAAGGTCTGAGTGCTTGGCCATGCCACCCATGTGTGAGACCCAGATGGAGTTTTTGGCTCCCAGCTTCGGCCTGGTCCAGCTCCAGCAACTGGGGGAATGAACTAGCAGATCAAAGATCTCTTTCTTTCTCTGTGTTTCCTTGTTTCTCTGTCATTCTGCCTTTCAAATAAATAAAATAAATATTTAAAATCAAATAAAATACCATAGACATGAAATTTAGGGATAAATTTGAAAAAATATCTAAGACTTGTACATTAGAGATTATAGAACACATCAAGTAAATACCTAAATAAATGGAAAGTTATATCTTGTTCATGAATATGAAGAAAATATTACTGAGTTGTCGACTTTCTCCATTCAATTCAATTCCAATCAAAATCCCAGCATGCTTTTTATAGTAACTGCTAAGCTTCTATGGTAATTCAAAAGACTTAGAATAGCTTGAGAAACTGTAGAAAAAAAAGAATAAAGTAGAAGTTCTTAATATGACCTGATTCAATATGTTTTTAAAAATTTTATTTGAAAGGCGGGGGGGGGGGGGGAGAGATTCATTTTCCATCGGCTGGTTCACTGCCTAAATGGCTGCAACTACCAGGGCTGGGCCGATTCGAAGCCAGGAGCCAGGAGCTTCTTCTGGGTCTCCCATGTGGGTGTAGGGGCCCAAGACTTGGGCCATCCTCTGCTGCTTTCCCAGGTGCATTAGTAGGCAGCTGGATCTGAAGTGGAGCAGCCAGGACTCAAACTGGCATCCATTAGGGATGCTGGCACTGCAGGCCGCAGCCTAACCCACTGTGCCACAGCTCCAGCCCCAATTCAAGACTTGAGAAGCTATAGTATTCAGTAATCCTACAGTGAGGCAGAAGCTACAGTAATGACAATAGTGGTACTGCCATTACAACAGGCAAACAAAAATATAACCAAATGCAACCAGCCAATTGATTTTCTAATAAAAGCAATTCAATGGATCATCTTCTCCAAATGGTGCTGGAACACCATTTCATATGGCTGCACAGCTATATGAAAGCCAAAATGAACTTGAATCCTTGGACAGGATTTATATAAAATTAAATTAAAATGGACCACAGAGCCAAATCTAAGAGTCAATTTTTTAAAGAATTATTTATTTATTTGAAAGTTGGAGTTACACACACACACACACACACACAGAGAGAGAGAGAGAGAGAGAGAGAGGTCTTCCATTCACTGGTTCACTCCCCAATTGGCTGCAACGGATGGAACTGTGCCGATCCAAAGCCAGGAGCCAGGAGCCAGGAGCATCATCTGAGTCTCCCCTCTGGGTCTCCCAGGGGCTCAAGACTTGTGCCGTCTTCTACTGCTTTCCCAGGCCATAGCTGGATCAGAAGTGGAGCAGCCGGGACTTGTACTGGCGCCCATATGGGATGCCAGCACTGCAGGCAGCGGCTTTACCCACTACGCTACAGTGCCGGCCCCTAAGAGTCAATTTTATGGTGGCTGATGCTGTGGCATAGCAGGTAAAGCCCTAGCCTGCAGTGCTGGCACAGGTTCGAGTACCATCTGCTTCACTTCCTATCCAGCTCCCTGATAATGTGCCTGGGAAAGCAGTAGAACCCAAGTTCTTGGGCCCCTACACCCACATGTGAGACTGGATGAAGCTCTTGGTTCCTAGCTTCAGCCTGGCCCAGCCCTGGCCATTATGGCCATTTGGGGAGGGAACCAGTGGCTGCAAGACCTCTCTCTCTCTCTCTCTCTCTCTCTCTGCCTCTGCCTCTCTGTAACTGTGACTTTAAATAAATAAGTATTTTTTTAAAAAGAGCCAATATTATAAAACTTCTAGAAGAACGCATAACATAAATCTTAATGACCTTAGGTTTTACAAAAAATTTCTTGACCATAACATAAAAGGCATAAACTAAGAAAATAAAAACAAATTGGACTTACTATAACGAAAAGCTTGTGCTCTTCTGTTACTTAAATGAAAAGGCAAACCTGGGAGAAAAATGCTAGCAAAAATATATATGTAACAATAGACTTACATATAGGATTTATAAAGAAGTCTTACAACTCAAAAATAAAATAAACTAGTTTAAGAAGGGCAGAGTAGGGGCCGGTGCTGTGGCACAGGTTAATCCTCTGCTTACAGTGCCAGCATCCCATATGGGCACCGGTTTGAGCCCCGGCTGCTCTACTGATTCAGCTTTCTGTTAATACACCTGGGAAAGCAGTGGAGAATGGCTCAGGTCCTTGGGCCCCTGTACCCACGTGGGAGACCCAGAGGAAGCTCATGGCTCTTGGCTTTGAACTAGTCCAGCTCTGGCTGTTGTGGCCATCTGGGGAGTGAACTAGCAGATGGAAGACCTCTCTTTCTTTCTCTCCATCTCACTATCTGTAATTCTACCTCTCAAATAAATAATAAATAAAATCTTTTTTTAAAAAAAGGGCAAAATATTGAGACAGGCATTGTGGTGCAGCAGGCTAAGCTGCCACTTGGGACGCTTGCATCCCATACTTGAATGTCTGTTCAAGTTCAGGTTCTTCTGCTTCCGATCCAGCTTCTGGCTAATGCAACTGGGAAGGCAGCAGATGATGGCCCAAGTACATGGGTCCCTGACACCCATGTGGGAGATTCAGATGGAATTCTCGGCTCTTGGGTTCATCCTGGCCCAGCTCTGGCCATTGCAAACATTTAGGAAGTAAACCAGCAGATGGAAGATCTTTCTCTGTCTGCCTTTCCTTCTCTTTGTCCTTCTGCCTTTCAAATAAATAAATCTATCTTTTAAAAATGGGTAAAATGTTTTAAAAGACAGTAACAATCAAGATGATATATAAATGATGTCTCAGCCCATTTTCCATTACTGTAACAAAATTGTGGGTCATTTACAAATCAAAGAGTTTTATTTTGACTTCACAGTTCTGGAGCTGAGAATGTCCCAGATCATGGTGCCCACATCTGCTCAGCTTCTGGTGGCACCTCATAACGTCATTGCAATGGTGGGGAACTCAGTGCATTTGTAAGGAGCACATGTGTGAGAAAGGAAGTATGAAAAAGTCAGGGAAGCCAAGCTTGCTTTAGAACAGTTCACTCACACAATAACTAATCCAGTTCTGGGAGAACGAGAAGTCACTCAAAGGGCTCTGCCTCCATGACTCAAACACCTCCCAAAAGGTGGCACACATTCCAAACCATCGCAGAGGACTGTATACGAGAAAAGATGCTCAAAGCACTAGTTGTGAGGGGCTTATACATGGAACTCATTGTAAGATACCACTACATTCATACTAAATGGCTACATTAAAAATCATACCCAGTGAAGACAAAGATATGAAGTAACTGGGACATTTTCATACTTCTGGTACAAATGCAAAATAGCACAGTTTGGAAAACAGTTTAGCATTTTTAAAATATTGAGCATCCACCTATTGTATGACCAAGTCATTCACTCCTTGGCATTCGTCCAAGAGAAATGAAAACCATGTACACAAAAGTGTGTGTACAAATATTCATAATGGTTTTATTTGAAATAGTCCAAAACTAGAAACAAATTTCCATCAATACATGCATAAACAAATTTGGGTATATCCATACAATGAAATATCATGTAGAAATAAAAATGCATGAATGAATCTAGATACATGTAAGAATACAAATGAATATCAAAATTATGCTGAATGAAATAAGCCAGAGAACCCACAATGTGATTCTACTTACATAAAATTACAGAAAATGCAAACTAATCTATAATGACAGAAAGCAGATCATTGGTTGCCTATGGATGGGGCAATGATGTGAGGAGGGCGAGTGATAGATGCATTCAATATTTTTATTGTAATTATGCTATGAAAGGTGTACATGTGTCAAAACTAAATCATATGCTTTAAATAAGTTACATTTATTATATGCTAATTATAGCTCAATAAAGCTATAAAATATATTTTGGGGACAATGGGAGAAATTTGAAAATGGACTGGATATTGGAAATCATAAAATTAGGCTGAAAATGATATCCCAGTTATGTGGGAGACTGTCCATTTTTAGCAGATGGATGTTCAATCACTTACGGGTGTAATATTAGTATCTATAACTTATCATCAATATTTCAGGAAAAATGTACATACACATTACTAAATCTAGATAAAAACTGTATGTATCTATTGTGCTGTTCTTTCAATATTTTTACAATTGAAAATGTACATAATTAAGATGTGGGAGAAATACTGTTATATTGTTTTATTGCCCATCTTCTCTGGAAATGTCCACAAGGAAGGAGAAATTCTCTGTTTTTATTATTCTGCAATGTAAATAAATCTGAGCAGATTTGTTGTTACTGTTTAACATGAAGAAAAATGAGGTTCATGGAGAACTGCCTCTGAACAGGAGGCAAGAGCCAATCACACAAACACAAAAGAATGATGACATAAAAGGAATGTAGAATGGCACAAAATGAATGCAAGATGACAAAGACACAGCTTATATCTGTGAAATTGATATCCCTGAAGAAGTGTATCAGAAAAAAAATATTAAGCAAAATAAAACTTCCCTGAAATCAATGAATGGCTCACTATAACCTAGGTAAAATTCATACACCAAAATCAGGACCAAGAATATGCTTTCATGGATTCTTATCTTCAAGAATTAAAAAAGAAGCATGAGGCAAAAAGGTACATTATATACAAGGGAAAAACAGAGCAAGTTCATCTAAGATTTCTAAATGGCATATCTCAATTTTAGAAGAGCAACATGTACCAAGCTCTTAGGAACTTGTCCCAATCAGGGAAGCATAATCACCATGAATATATGGAATAAAAGATTTAAAAATATTAATTGGATCTCACAATTTATAGAAGTAGCTGGGGAAGTAGAGGCATGGAAGGAAGAACTGGAAGGTCAGAGAAGTCACTAACTCAGCCCCTTTGAAACATTAGCATGAGTAAGAACTTTCAGGGAAATCTGAGAAGCCATGCACATCCAGCTGTCGAGGTGGGATAGTGAGAGAGAGTGGATGGAGAAATCGATGAGAAGCTGTTAGCTTTGTGTGTCTGCAGCCAAGTAACTAATGGTAGGCACGAGACTAATGCTGATCTCCAGGGCTGGGAGCTGGAAGGAAGGGTTGCAGATAGGGTAGGTGAGTGAGGAAAATTCATAACCCGCTGGCTAGCTCTGCATCTGCCCTTCACTGTATCTAATCACAAAGACTTTGAGAGTAACGGTTGCTCCTTCCTTTTGGCCTTTCAAATGTCACAAAACTTCTACTTTTGGCCAACTCTCATTTCTCAGTATAACCTAGACCACCATGGAGCAATCCAGCCCAATGACTTAATATTTTTCTATCAGAAGAGTTGCTTTATGGTGAAGTACTATTACCTGAATTCATAAATTCCTCCAGGTTTGCTCAATTGCTTTCTTTAGTTTAATTCATTTCTAAAATATTACTCATCAGTCAACAATGACCTCCTTGTCACAAAATCAAGAAACAATTTCCATCCTCATATGAACTGATCTACAGTTTGGACAAGTCCTCTGTTGAAACACTTCTCAGAAAAACTGTCTTCTGTGAATGTCACAGACAGGCTCTCAAATACCACCTCTGGCAGTTGAAAATCTGGTTGGTCTAGGGCACCTCAACTAGGATGACTGGTCACTGCTCCATCACTCTGTGAGCTATATCATCTTACAACACCACAGCCTAGACTTTTTCACATGCGGGCTCAGGATTTCCAAGAGCAGCAAGGGTGGGCAAACCTCAACGTGCAAGTACTTATGAAACTTCTGCTTGGGTCATATTTGATGATGTCCTACAGCTCAAAGAAATGTCCAAGCCCAGTTTCAAGAGCTGGAGAAATAGATTCCACCTCTTGATGGGTGAAGTGGCAAAGTCACATTGGAAAGGGGCATACAATCTGATAGTAGTGGCCAAGGGGGTAATGTCCAGACTTTTGGCTTGCCTAGGATGTAGACATCTGGAAAGAGCACTGCTCCCATCTTTACAATAAAAAAGTTGAGTAATCTATAAAATCATCTTTTCTTGGACCCACTAGAGAACTAAGACCACAGAGCAACTAACCATCTTGAAATATAAGAAAAGACAAGCAGAAAGTTATCACTGGTTACCCATGGCAGAGTAGGAAGGAAGAAGGGGCTACTATCCAAGCAGTAAGAATTCAGCAATAGTTGAATGAATTGCTGAAGACTAAGTGTAGGATGGTATAAGAATATAGAACTGCTGCCGGCGCCGTGGCTCAATAGGCTAATCCTCCACCTTGCGGCGCCGGCACACCGGGTTCTAGTCCCGGTCGGGGCGCCGGATTCTGTCCCGGTTGCCCCTCTTCCAGGCCAGCTCTCTGCTATGGCCAGGGAGTGCAGTGGAGGATGGCCCAGGTGCTTGGGCCCTGCACCCCATGGGAGACCAGGAAAAGCACCTGGATCCTGGCTCCTGCCAACGGATCAGCGCGGTGCGCCGGCTGCAGCGGCGGCCATTGGAGGGTGAACCAACGGCAAAGGAAGACCTTTCTCTCTGTCTCTCTCTCTCACTGTCCACTCTGCCTGTCAAAAAAAAAAAAAAAAAAAAAAAAAAAAAAGAATATAGAACTGCTGGCAGCTGCAGACCTAAGGGTAGTTGGCTCCCACTTGCAGGCTCTTCTCTACAGACCTCCACTTCCTGCTCACAAGAAACAGTGGGAGAGGGGAGGGAACTAGAGAAAGTCTCCCTTCATTAGGTGTAGACCTGTAAGGGGGCAGCTGCTAATACAGATATGACACAAAACCCCAGTGGGATCCTACTCTCCTATGGAACAAAAGCCTTAAGTCACTAGCAGAAATGGAGCCAACTTTGCTGCCCTCAGGACATAGGTGAGGATCCACTGTGACTAGAAGGGAAATGTAGAAAAAAAAATCTATCCATGATATAAGGGCAGGAAACCATCTTGGGCCCAGATTATTCAAAGCCTTCTACCAGGAGAAAAGAAGCAGGATTACCGAAAAAAATCCAAAGACAGGGATACAGGGCCTGACTAAAAACCGATGCTAGTCTAGGACAAGTTCTGCATCACCAGGTCAGCAAGAACCAAATAATAACAGCCATCTACTACTAAAGGAAAAGCAAGAGCAGAGAGAGAGAGAGAGAGAGAGAGAGAGAGACCCTCCTTGAGGTCTTGTGCAGGCACACAGGAAAGGCCTAATGGCAAGTGTGGTCCAAGAACATTGTGAGAAATTCTCTGGGAAACCGGTGTCTACCCCACATATCAGGTAACACAAGAGTAATTTGAAATCTGTGGTATTGAAGGGAACAACAGCAACAATAAAACCCAAACTCAGCCCAAGTCCTGACTAGACAGGCTCAATCCCACCACATTAACAGCCTAACAGAAACGCAGCCATGCCTATTTCCAGAATAAATATTATTTAACCTCAGCCTCTACTACCCTACATACAATGTCCAACATTCAACCGAAAATGATTAGATGCAAAACAGCAAGAGAAAATCACCCATTGCCAAGATACAAAGCAATAAACAAACCCATACTCTGCTGACCCAGTTATTGGAATTGTCAGGGAATTAAAAATAACTACCATTAAAATGTCAAAGGGCATTACATACTAAATGTGTATCCCAAGAATTTATATTCTGAACTCTTAATCACCAATGTGATAGTATTAGGAGGTGGAGCCTTTGAGAGGTAGTTAGGTCATGGGGATGGAGCCCTCATGAATAGGATTAGTACGCTTAAAAAAGGAACTCTAGTCAACCTTCTACCATGTGAGAATACAACGAGAAGTTGACAATCTGCAACCTAGAAGAGGGGCCTCAGATTTCCAGCCTGCAGAACTGTGAGAAATTCATTTCTGCTATTTATAAGCCACCTAGTTTTTGGAACTTAGTTACAGCAGCCCAAGACAAGACAAAGGGGTAGTGGAGAACATGAACAAGCATGAAGAGATGGAAAATTTCAGTAGGAATATGAGAAATATAAGAGTCAAATGGAAATAAAAATTATAAAACATGACTAAGACGAAGAACGCCTTCAATGGATCCATAAGTAGACATGACAGAGCCAGGGTGGGGGGAAAATCAGTAATTTTGTAGACAGATGAAAAGATATTGTCATAACTGGAACACAAAGAGAAATGACTCAAAAATGGGAACACATATAGGGGTAGGAGAAATTTGTAGAATTTTTCTAACACAATGTGCCTATGGTCACAAATTATTCACATTACTACTCCATGCAAAATACATTCACCCCCACTCCAGGACCTCCAAATGTCTCATTCAAAATTATGACATGAGGCTCAAATCCAGGATTTCAAGTCTTCTGTATCAGGTTCAGATATGGCTGGAGCTCCTTGGGTACAGCTCCTGTTTCTTGATTCAGACACCTATATGCTAAATGACAAGTTATATGACCCTCTTCCCAACACACACACAAAATATATACACAATGGTGATGTAGGGACAAGATAGCTGCAATAACTTTCATTCAAAATGAGAAGGAACAAGAGGTGCCTGTTAGTCACTGTTCCATAACAATTCTGAAATCCCAGAGAAATATTTTTAGGTTTCCCACTTCCAGGGAAAATGATTTTTTTTTTTGGATTAGGGCACAGTTCTCTCTAGGAATGGCTTCCTAGTCCATTTTGACGCATTGTTCTTGAGTCTTCCCTCTGAGATGTCCTTTACTTCCCATAAGGAATGGCCCATGATTGCAGATGAGTAACTTTCTTGGCTTGTATCCTGTTGACAGAAGTTAAAGAGGAGAGTCTAGGAGGCTACCTTTCAGTTTGAAAGGCTTCAGTCCCTTTAATCCCACATGGAGGTAGTTTCACTGGTGAAACTCAACAAGGAACATGATGGGTTTCCCATGAATCTGGTTTGGATCTACTCCATGCTCCAAAGGCCTCTTTCTATGTTGAGTAGTGTGTCAAGTTACTGTGGGACAATGTTGTAAAGATATTCAGAAGCCCTTCAGTGTAGCTGAGAGTCCTCCAAGCACCAACTAGGGTCTTAACACACACATGATTTGATCCTAAGGCCATATTTTTTAACCTTGAAAATTTTTGATGGCTGGAGAGGTTAGTAATGTGAAACAGTTATTTTCCAACCCATTAAGTACTAAATATTCTGTATTTCTTCTGAACTCCGCTTGCCAATGGCACAATTATTACTTTAGTTCATCTCTGTACCTTTTCATATGAGCAAACTGACACTACCATATACTGGCAAATCTATTTAGCCAGATGCCTAAGTGCGTTTGGTACATTCTCTTATCTGTCTACATAGCATGGTCACTGCTTTGGCAGTGTTTCCTTACCAAATTACAAGGACTGCTATTTTTTTGAGCCTTTATTAACAGTTTCCTCACTGTTTTTCCAGTCTCCATCTGCATCTAGGCCCAAAGCCAATACCACTTGTGTTAACGATTTAGTATAATATCTCTGCCAAAATACACTTTCAAGTATGACTTAGCGCTTTCTATGCAGCAAACTAGACCCAAACGTAGTTGCTTAAGATGATAATGATTTTATTTCACAATTTTGCAGGTTGGCTTGGCTGCCTTGGCTGGGGCTGGAGGTCTAGGAAGGCCCATTCCTATGTCTGATGGTTGGCAGGCTACTTAGTTTGAAGGGCCCTCAGCCAGGTTGGCTTGCCTCTGCTCTGTGTGGGTTTTCATCCCACAGTAGACAGTAGAGTGATCTGAGCTTCCTGACATAGAGATCTCTGGATTTTAATGAGCAACAAGACAGTGCAAGCCTCAGGCAGTCTTCTCACACTTCTTGAGCCTCTTTTTAATGTCCATTGGCCAAAGTAATTTACATAGCGAAGTTCAAAGTCAAGCAGTAGAGATGCCACCTCTTAATAAGAGAAACAAGAAAGTAACATTGCAAAAGGACATGCATAATAGAATGAGAGAAATCTGTGGTGATTATGCATTTTTCGCACAGTGAAAGAAGGTAAGAACATTATGCTATGGAAACCAGTATGAATGATAGGATAATGTGTAAAATTATACCTGCAGATGTGTGTGCATGTAAAACCAAAATGACTTCTCAATTATGGATTCACTTGATAGAAATGTTCTGTAAGAAACATATCTGACATATTTGATAAAATTATTCTAAATTTGAAAAGAGAATTTTACTTAAACCATTTCTGTTGTTGTGCAATGTGTTCTGCCACAAATGCTCTATGGAACTAAGAATAGGTCTATATGTCAAATAGATTATTGTTTCAACTTTCATTTTGTCACTTTAAATTGCTTAATATAACACATTAAACATGATTATCATTTATGTAAGGTTGCCCTCTCCTTCCTATAAGAATTTGGTAACAATTCACCTTATGATCACCATCCCTTGGAATCACTGGGGATTGGTTCTAGGAACCTCCTGTGGATACCCAAATCCATGGATGCTCAAGTCCCTTACACAGAATGGCACACAGCTTGTATATAAGCTATGCACATCCTCCTGTATACTTTAAATCACCTTTAGATTACTTATACAATTACTTAATACAATGAAAATGCTAAGTTGTTATACTGAATTATTTAGGGAATAATAACAAGAAAAAAATTTGTGCATATTCAGTATAGACACGTTATTTTTTAGAATATTTTTGATCCAAGGTTGGTTGAACTGGTGGATGTGGAATCCGTGGACACAGAGGGCTGACTACTTTCTCAAGGAAGGCTTTTCCTCATGCATCAAAGGGACAGTAGTTTTCCTGGCATGAATTCGGCTATATTTTGTGAGGCTGAACAAAAATGGCAATTCCTTCTCTCTCAATGCATTCTTAGAGAGTCTGAGCAATTCTTCTTATCTCAGGTGAGACAGCCTGATGAATGCAACTCACTCAGACAGATCTGCCTTGGAGGAATTTTCTAACACATATTTGGACCTGACTTGTGCTATAAGGTGCTCTCATGTTCAAGTACTGGGCTTGCTTTCAGGTATGAATATTGCGATGCATACTGAGAACTGATTTCTGGGTAAAGCCCTTTCCGCATTCATTGCATTTATAGGGCTTCTCTCCAGTGTGAATGGTGTGGTGTTTGTTGAAATTCGACCTGTCGGTGAAGGCCTTCCCACATTCTGCACATATATAGGGTTTCTCTCCTGTGTGAATCCGCTGATGGACTTTGAGATGTGGTTTCTTGGAGAAGGATTTCTCACAGTCAGGGCACTTATAAGGCTTCTCTGTAGTATGAATTCTCTGGTGTGTGATTAACTCTGCCTTCTGGATAAAGGCCCTCCCGCACTCGGCACAAACGTAGGGCTTCTCTCCAGTGTGGATGGTCTGGTGTTTGTTGAAGTTCGACCTGTCGGTGAAGGCCTTCCCGCACTCAGCACATATGTACGACTTCTCTCCGCTGTGAGACTTCTGGTGGGTGTTGAGATTGGACCTGTTGGTGAAGGCCTTCCCGCATTCCGTGCAGATATAGGGTTTCTCTCCCGTGTGAATTCGCTTGTGCATCTGGAGTTGTGACTTGGAAGGGAACGACTTCCCACAGTCGCTGCATTCGTAAGGCTTCTCTCCAGTGTGAATTCTTTGATGTGCAATCAAGTGGGCTTTCTGGATGAAGGCCTGCCCGCATTCAGTACATATATAGGATCTCTCTCCCGTGTGAATCCGCTGATGCATCCTGAGTGTCGATTTCTGGGTAAAGGCTTTTCCACACTCACTGCACTTGTGATGTCTCTCTCCGGTGTGGATTTTCTGATGTATGCTGAGGGCTGAGTTGAGGGAGAAGCCTTTCCCACATTCACTGCATTCGTAGAGTTTCTCTCCAGTATGAGTCGTCTGATGCCTGAGCAGAGATGACACCTGGAAAAATGACTTTCCACAGTCACTGCACTTGTAGGGTTTCTCCCTAGTATGGATTTTCTCATGCATCATTAACTCTGAATTCTGGATAAAGGCCTTGCCACATGTAGTACATACATACAGCTTTTCATCTTTATGGACTCTCAGATATATACTGAGCAGTGGCTTCTGGGTATAGACATTCACACACTTGCTGAGTTCGCGAGCTTTTTCTACGGTATGAATTCTCTGGGGTGCAAAGAGGCGTGACTTTTGGGTGAGGATCTTCCCCAATTCACTACGTGTGTTTGCTTTCTCTGCAGCAGGAAACTTCAGATTTTGACTGAGTGTGTGTTTGAGGTTGAGCACTTTGCCACACTGATTGCCTTCGCAGAACTTCCCTCCTGTGTGCATGGTTTCATGGCTAGCGTAAGAAGAGCCCTGGGTGAAAACGTGACCATGTCCAATAATTTTATCGAAGTTCTTTGCTGCACTGCTTTTACTATGAATATGCGGGTCTAAATCATGCTTCAAGCGCTTCCCAAATGTGTCACGTTTATGTGGTCTCCTCTGTGAAGGAAAAAGGTTTGGGTTTGGAGGAGCACATTTTCCAATGTCTTTATATTCACAATCCCACTCTGCATTCATTATTTTCTTAGTGATGAAAGCAGCATGGACCGGAGGTGTGGTGTGCTTTTCCTGGCATCTCTTTATCTGTTCAGCACCTTGCCACAGTTCTAACACGGAACACAAGGACTCATCTCTTGTAGCTTGGCCCTCTGTTTCTCTGTGAAATGGAGCTTTTCCAGAACTTCTTTTTAGAGAAGCTTTAATCCCATCTAAAAAGAGAAAGGAAGAGTAAAATTGACGTAAGAATAGACAGCATTAAGACAAAAAGGACCACATCAGTTAATCCAAATTGAACAAGTGGAAATCCTTCAATGTGATAAGTATTTTAGTCACTATATCGTACAATCTCTTTATTACTGCAATTACCTTGGATGTAGTTCATATGCAATTCTTGCTGAGATTGTCACAGGTGTTTCCAATACCATTTCAGTGCCTAAGACATATTTGATTCATGATAAATAATTTTTAAATAAAAATATTTAATTGGCTTAGTCAGTGAGAGATTTCAATTAATTATTTCATTTTAAATTTGTCGACTAACATGTAATACTCTATGAGACACAGTATAATATTTCAATGCATATACACAGCATAAACTGATCAAACCAGGCAAGTAGGCCTTTCAATTTTCTTATCTTTTCTTGTGTTTGGAGCGCACCAGCTCCTCTCCCAGTTCTCTACACAGCATGTAATACCTGATTGTGAACTTCAGTAACCCCACTATGCTGCAGTCATCCTCCTATTCTGAATTTGTTTCTGTATTCTTATACATTTGGCTTCAACATATTCTGAAAATGTTAAGCACTGACTTCCTAAGCATGGTTTTAGAAGCAGTTCTGCTTTGTCATTTAGTAACTTCTCTTTTTTAAGATTTCTTTTATTTATTTGAATGTCAGAGTTAGAGAGAGGTGGAGAGAGCTTCCATCTGCTGATTCACTGCCCAAATGGCTACAATGGAAACGGCTGGGCCAGACCAAAGCCAGGAGCCAGGAGGTTCCTTCAGGACTCCACATGGGTGCAGGTGCTCAAGCAGGTGCATTAGCAGGGAGCACCCAGGACATCAACCAGCACCCATATGGGATGCTGGCATTGTATGCTGCAGCTTTACTTACTAAGTCACAATGCTGGCCCCTCAATTATTAAATTCTAAGCTTATGGCTGTACCAGATAAGACTGAGATCACTAGTGCCAGTGCTTACTGTAAAAAGTTTGCTCCCACAATAAAGGCTTTTTTTTTTTTACAGGCAGAGTGGACAGTGAGAGAGAGAGACAGAGAGAAAGGTCTTCCTTTGCCATTGGTTCACCCTCCAATGGCCACCGTGGCAGGCGCACCGCACTGATCCGATGGCAGGAGCCAGGTGCTTCTACTGGTCTCCCATGGGGTGCAGGGCCCAAGCACTTGGGCCATCCTCCACTGCACTCCCGGGCCACAGCAGAGAGCTGGCCTGGAAGAGGGGCAACCGGGACAGAATCCGGCGCCCCAACCGGGACTAGAACCCGGTGTGCCGGCGCCGCAAGGCGGAGGATTAGCCTAGTGAGCCGCGGCGCCGGCCCTGGCCCCTCAATTATTAAATTCTAAGCTTATGGCTGTACCAGATAAGACTGAGATCACTAGTGCCAGTGCTTACTGTAAAAAGTTTGCTCCCTCTCCTGAGTCCACCGATTCTACCAACAGTACACAGATGAAGAATCATCAGTCTAGAAAAAAAAAAAGATACTCCTATAGGCTTATATTCTACTCGCCACTCGTAAAAATGCCTCAAGTCAGTCTGATTGATTCCCAAGTTAAAGAATATGTCATGGCCTCTTCCTCCACGAAGCCTTTTTAGCATTTTCTTCTATGCCATTAAAAAAAAGGTATGTGTGCTTCATGAAGCAGTTCAAGAATATTTTACTTTGAAAATTTATCTGATCACAATACTAGTAAGACATTTTTCCTTTTTTTTTTTTTTAAAAAAGATTTATTTGAAAGGCAGAGTAAGAGAGAGAGAGAGAGAGAGAGAGAGAGAGAGAGATCTTATATCTGCTGGCTCATTCCCCAAATGGCCCCAACCAACCAAGGCTAGACCAGGTCAAAGCCAGGAACCAGAAACTCTAGCTGAGTCTCCCTTGTGGGTGGCAGGGCCTAAGCACTCGGACCATCTCCAGCTGCTTTCCCAGGTGCATTAACAGGGAGCTGGATTTGAAGTGGAGCTACCAGGACTCAAACTAGTGCTCCAATATGGGATGTAGGCACTGCAAGCAGTGGCTTAAACCACTGTGCCAGCACACCAGACCCAAGACTTTTTTTCTGAACTTAAGCAGACGTTCTCTATGCTATTCACTTTGCTAATAATTTTAATGGACTTCTATTACAACAGAAACACTCTACACAAATATAAACTTTCAAATATGATACCATTGTCTTTACTTTCCAATAACAATCTGTGTTCCATTGAATTGCTCTCAGAATTAAAAAAAATCCTTCTGAGAGCAAAAATACTCTTCTATTCTTATCCCCCACAAATTCAATTAGTTACTATTAATATAAGTATCTTCTTCATGCTTAGCATTTGAATAATGAAAGTAAGACAGAAGCTCTTATTTTCAGAGACTTATCAAATTATTAGGGGCAAAAGCACCTGGCATATTGGGAAACAGAAATGAGGATGAGCAAGAAATTTGGCATAGGCAAGGCCATTTCATGGGTGACATCCTGAACAAACATGCACAACTGAGTATTATCTGGATAGTAGAGCACAAAATAATAAAAAGACTGGATGTAGGGGCAAGCTTCAGTCATGGCAGGCATTGAAGACAAGATGAGAAATTTAAGGAAAGCATGAATTGAGGAAACTATACAGATGTTGATTTTAAGTTAGAAATAATGGCCATGTGAGAGACAGCACTGAGAGAAGAGTTACTGGTCCTGTGTAATATAATATGCAGTATGTGTAAGTTTATGCCATAAAGTTAATGACAAAGACAACTGCAACTTTTTTTTTTTTTGACAGGCAGAGTTAGACAGTGAGAGAGAGAGATGGAGAGAAAGGTCTTCCTTCTGTTGGTTCACCCCCCAAATGGCTGCTACGGCTGGCACGCTGCGCCGATCCGAAGCCAGGAGCCAGGCACTTCCTCCTGGTCTCCCGTGCGGGTGCAGGGCCCAAGCACTTGGGCCATCCTCCACTGCACTCCTGGGCTACAGCAGAGAGCTGGACTGGAAGAGGAGCAACCGGGACAGAATCCGGCGCCCATATGAGATGCCGGCGCTGCAGGCGGAGGATTAACCAAGTGAGCCATGGCGCCGGCCCAGTGTATGATTTTAATCCTTTGAAATTTGTTTTGACTTTAGTCCCCCCAAAAATCTATTTTGGTGAGTGTGTTATGTGCATTTGAAAATGATGTTTACTCTACAGTTGTTGGATGTAGGTAGTAACCTGTGCATGTCAATTAGGCCATATTGGCTGATTATGTTCAAATCCACCTTTTACAGTTTCTTTTGTCTGCTTATACTACCAGTTATAGAGAGAGGTATGTTAAAATCTCCAACTATGGGGCTGGCACTGTGGCACAGTGGGTTAATGCCCTGGCCTGAAGCACCAGCCTCCCATATGGGCACTGGTTCGAGACCCGGCTGCTCCACTTCCCATCGAGCTCTCTGCTATGGCCTGGGAAAGCAGTAGAAGATGGCCCAAGTCCTTGGCCCCCTGCATCTGCGTGGGAGATCTGAAGCGGCTCCTGGCTCCTGGCTTCGGATTGGCGCAGCTCTGGCTGTTGCAGTCAGCTAGGGAGTGAACCAGCGGATGGAAGACCTCTCTCTCTCTCTTTACTTCTCCTTCTCTCTGTGTAACTCTGACTTACAAGTAAATAAATAAATCTTTAAAAAAAAAAGAAATTAAAGACAGTCTCACAAAGACAACTTTAGATGACTCAAATGAGTTCAATGGTGAAATTTAACATATATTTAGTAAAAATTATAAAATTTCAGGTAATTTTATACAAAATCATAAAACAGGAGAGTAAACATTGAAAACTTCCAACAAATATAGCAATTTCACATAAACTCAGAAAACACAGCAGGTATGAAATTTCAAAACTCATTTTATAAGATTAGCATTAAAAGGATAGCAAACTTAAAGTTATTATAAGGGAAAAAAACCTAAAGACTACTATCTCTCATAAACATGGAGATTAATTACCTTAACAAATACTAGCAAGAATCAAGAAATACATAAGAAGGTAATATACAAGCTGGCGCCACGGCTCACTAGGCTAATCCTCTGCCTTGCGGCGCCGGCACACCGGGTTCTAGTCCCGGTTGGGGCGCCGGATTCTGTCCCGGTTGCCCCTCTTCCAGGCCAGCTCTCTGCTGTGGCCCGGGAGTGCAGTGGAGGATGGCCCAAGTGCTTGGGCCCTGCACCCCATGGGAGACCAGGAGAAGCACCTGGCTCCTGCCATCGGATCAGCGCGGTGCGCCGGCTGCAGCGCACTGGCCACGGCGGCCATTGGAGGGTGAACCAAGGGCAAAGGAAGACCTTTCTCTCTGTCTCTCTCTCACTGTCCACTCTGCCTGTCAAAAAAAAAAAAAAAAAAAAAAAAAGAAGGTAATATACCATGACCAAGTACGGTTTATCCTAGGACAGCAAGGTCAATTTAACATCTAAAATTAGTGAAATTCAACACATACTTTTAAGCAGGGTGAAATGGTTATCTCAATAAAAGAAGAGAAAGTACTGAGAATGGGCCTGTGTTGTGGTGCAATGGGTTACGCCACTGCTTGTGATGCTAACATCCTGTATCAGCCAACTGATTTTTGACAAGTGGTCCTGGCTGCTCTGCTTCCTATCCAGCTCCCTGCCAATGCACCTGGGAAAGCAGTGCAAGATGCCCCAAGTACTTGGGTCCCTGCCACTAATGTCAAAGACCTGGATGGAGCTTCAGACCTGGCTGTTGCAGCCATTTGGGGAATGAACCAGCAGATGGAAGATTCTCTCTCTCTCTCTCTAACTGTGCTTTTCAAATAAATAAATACATAATTAAAAAATATCTTATCAAACTACAGATCCCTATTACCATCCAGTCATGTTAAATATACTAATCACCAAAGAGAAAGAAATTGCAACAAATTAATAAAGAGTATGTGAGAAAAACCACAGTTATTACATACACTTAATGGTAAAAGACCAAAAGCTTTTGCCTTCAGGTTGAGAAAAAGATAAAATAAAAATAAAGAGCATACAGATAAAACGGAAATGATAAGAAGACAAGACCATATGTGAAGGGAAATGCAGGATATTCACAAAAGGGACCAGTAGAATTATTGGAATTTAGCAAATGTCATAACAAGATCCACGTACAAGAATCAGTTGTAACAGCTCTACTTTAGGTATGGAGAAGTGAACTCCTAAATAAAGATCCTTCTATAGAGAGCAAGTATAATCTACAGAAAACAAAACAAAAAGAAGAAAAGCAAACAATACAAAGCAAGAAGATTTTGGAGGGGAGTCAAAAACCAGAGGAAGTGATGGGCATGTAGTGAGTTTTCCCCTTCTGGGTTTTCTCTTGAATGGCCGCATTCAGTAAATCTTACGATTAAGTCATGGGGCTGGTGCTGTGGCGTAGTGGGTAAGGCTGCTGCCTGCAGTGCCGCCATCCCATATGGGAAGGTTCTAGTCCCGGCTGCTCCACTTTTGATCCAGCTCTCTGCTGTGGCCTGGAAGAGCAGTGGAAGATGGCTAAAGTCCTTGGGCCGCAGTGCCCACACAGGAGACCCAGAGGAAGCTCCTGGCTCCTGGCTTCGGATCGGTGCAGCTCTGGCTGTTGCAGCCAATTGGGGAGTGAACCAGCGGATGGAAGGTCTCTCTTTCTCGCTCCGCGTCTCCACTCTGTGTAATTCTAACTATCAAATAAATAAATAAATCTTTTAAAAAAAAGATTAAGTCGTGTCTGGGGCTCAGTCCTGGCCCCTGCAGACATTCAGGCAGTGAACCAGAAGACAGAAGCACACATGCTCTCTCTCTTCCTTCCCCTCCCTCCCTCTCAAATAAATAATTTTATTTAACAAACATTTATGGGGCCAGCATTTTGGCATAGCAAGTTACGCTACAGCTTGTGATGCTGCATCCTATGTGGGTGCCGGTTTGTGTGCTGACTACTTCACTTTTTTTTTTTTTTAAAGATTTTATTTTATTTGAAAGTCAGAGTTACACACAGAGAGAAGGAAAGGCAGAGAGAAAGAGAGAGAGGTCTTCCATCCGCTGGTTCACTCTCCAACTGGCCGCAATGGCCAGAGCTGTGCTGATCCAAAGCCAGGAGCCAGGAGCTTCTTCCGGGTCTCCCACATGGGTGCAGAGGCCCAAGGACTTGGGCCATCTTCCACTGCTTTCCCAGACCATAGCAGAGAGCTGGATTGGAAGTGGAGCAGCCGGGACTCGAACCGGTGCCCATATGGGATGCTGGCACTGCAGGTGGTGGCTGAATCCTCTACGCCACAGCGCCAGTCTCATCAATCTAAATAACTGTAAAAATATGCTATGTTCATCAATTACAAGACTCAATATTGTTAAGATGTCAGTTCTCCCAAAACTGATCTATAGAATCAACTCAACTTCAAACAAAATCCCAATAGCCTTTTTGATAAAATTAAAAACTGATTTTAAAATCTATGTGGAAATGAAATGACCTAGAAGAGCTAAAGTAACTAAAAAAAAGAAAAAAAAGAAAATCTGGAAAACTTATACTACCTGATTTGAAGATTTACTATAAAAGCTACAGTAATAAAATAGTATGGGTGTGTGTACAGGGCTATGTATTAACTGTGTTTTCTTATTTATTTTATTCTTTACACTCTTGGGCTTGGCTGATCCTGGAAAGATTGCCCCTCCAGGGCTAGCTAATCGCTAGAGAAAGAAAAAGACTTATTTTATTTATTTGAAAGCCAGTGTGACAGAGAAAGGGAGAGAGTGAGAGAAGAGGGAGAGGGAGAGGGAGAGGGAGAGGGAGAGGGAGAGGGAGAGGGAGAGGGAGAGAGAGAGAGAGAGTGAGCGAGAGCAAGCTTACATTTTCCTTCCACTGGTTTACTGCCCAAATATCAGCAACAGCCAAGGCTGGGTCAGGCTGAAACCAGGAGCCAGGAAGCCCATCCAGGTCTCCCATGTGGGAGTCAGTGGCCAAACACTAGAGCCATCCTTTGCTGCTTTCCCAGGCATATTAGCAGGGGGCTGGACTGGAAATGGAGCAGCTGGGACATGAACTGGCACTTCGATATGGGATGCTGGTGTCACAGGCTGCAGCTTAACTCCCTGTACCACACCACCAGCCCCAGGCTAACCAATGTTAGACTTGCCCAGCCTGCTTACCCTGCCTGGTCCATTCCCTCCCACAAAGTCCATAATAAATGTTCTGGTCTGTGCTTGACGCTCATTCATTCTGCCTCCTGATGGACCCTTGTGCTTCCCACGTGGCTCCCCATGGTGCGGCACGGCCCATCCTCTTGGAAACGGTGTGTAAAAACTATCTTTTCAGTGGTAGCTGTCACCTGATCTGTTGGCTGCACCATACCGGAATAATAATAAAACCCACTTTTTAAAAATTGATTGAGAAATAGATTAATTCAATAGAGAAGAAGGCTCAGAAACAGGCTCATATGTATATATGATCCCAAACTTACAATAGCTGAATTTAGGATTTTCCACCTTTGTGATGGTGTAAAAGTGAAACACACTGAGCATATTAGGTGTATTAAAAGCATCTTTGACTTAAGATATTTTCAACTTACTTTTTTTTAAACTTTTATTTAGTAAATATAATTTACATAATTTTTTGGATTACAATGGCTTCCCCCCCATAAATTCCCTCCCACCTGCACCCCTCCCATCTCCTGCTCCCTCTCCCATTCCATTCACATCAAGATTCATTTTCAATTATCTTTATATACAGAAGATTGATTTAGTATATATTAAGTAAAGATTTCATCAGTTTGCACCCACACAGAACATAAAGTATAAAATACTGTTTGAGTACTAGTTATAGCATTAATTCACATTGGACAACACATTAAGGACAGATCCCACATGAGGAGTAAGTACACAGTGACTCCTGTTGTTGACTTAACAATTTGACACTCTTGTTTATGGCATCAGTAATCCCCCTAGGATCTTGTCATGAGTTGGCAAGGCTATGGAAGCCTTTTGAGTTCGCCAACTCCGATCTTATTTAGACAGGGTCATAGTCAAAGTGGAAGTTCTCTCCTCCCTTCAGAGAAAGGTACCTCCTCCTTTGATGGCCCGTTCTTTCTACTGGGATCTCACTCACAGAGATCTTTCATTTAGTTTTTTTTTTTTTTTTTTTTTTTTTTTGCCAGAGTGTCTTGGCTTTCCATGCCTAAAATACTCTCATGGGCTCTTCAGCCAGATCCGAATGCCTTAAGGGTTGATTCTGAGGCCAGAGTGCTGTTTAGGACATCTGCCATTCTATGAGTCTGCTGTGTATCCCGCTTCCCATATTGGATCACTCTCCCTTTTTGATTCTATCAGTTAGTATTAGCAGACACTAGTCTTGTATGTGTGATCCCTTTGACTCTTAGACCTATCAGTGTGATCAATTGTGAACTGAAATTGATCACTTGGACTAGTGAGATGGCATTGGTACATGCCACCTTGATGGGATTGAATTGGAATCCCCTGGCACATTTCTAACTGCACCATTTGGAGCAAGTCCAACTGAGCATGTCCCAAATCGTACATCTCTTACAATGAGTTTATTGCGATACCCCCAGTAAGTCAAGAAGCATCTGTGTGAAGTCAATTGAGTTTGATAAACATGTCAAGGAAATTAAATGGAAAAACAGAGAAAATCTCTTCAGCAAATGGTTTTGGGACAATTAATCAGTAGTGAAAAATTAACATCAACTCTTGCATTACAGACCAGAAAAAAAAATGAATCATAGACCTCAACTGATAAAAACTCCTGGAAGACAACATGAGAAAATCTTTATTATTTTGTGGTGGCAAATATTTCTTCAGCAGA
This sequence comes from Oryctolagus cuniculus, assembly GCF_964237555.1. Classification (NCBI taxonomy): domain Eukaryota; kingdom Metazoa; phylum Chordata; class Mammalia; order Lagomorpha; family Leporidae; genus Oryctolagus; species Oryctolagus cuniculus. The sequence continues at coordinate 33,477,561 of NC_091453.1, read as the reverse complement.
TAATAAAAAGCAGTAACAATAAGGAAAGATAATAAATCAGATATTAGCAAAATTAAAATTCTTGCTCTTTGACAGGCACTAGTAGGAAAATGAAATTGCAAACCACAGATTGAAACAGAGTATTAGCATATATCTGACAAAGGAGTTGCATCTAAAGGAACTATATTAAAACTCAACAATAAGACAGGAGCTGCTATTGTGGCGCAGCTGGTTAAGCCACCACCTGCAACAGTGGCATCATACATAGTAGTGCTTCCTACCCAGCTCCATGCTGATGTTCCTGGGAAGGCAGGAGAAGATGGCTCAGGTACCTGGGCCCCTGCCACCCATGTAGGGGTCATGGGTGGAGTTCCTGGCTCCTGGTTTCAACCTGGCCCAGCCCTGACTGTTGTAGGCATTTGGGAAATGAACCAGTGGATGGAAGATGTCTGCCTGTCCATCTGCCTGTCTCTCTCCAATACATTAATTTACACTTGATCTTAGCCAACGGCCGGGAAGCGATCCAATACATTAATTTAAAAAAGACAATCCAATTAAAGTGGGAAAGATATTTGAATAGACATTTCATTTAAAAATGTACAAGCACATGCAAAGATGCTTGGCATCATAACTCTCATCAGAGGATTGCAAGTTAAAAATCACAATGAGGGGACAGGCATTTGACCTAGTGGTTAGGCTGTGGGTTGGGATGATAGCATCCACATGTATGAAAGTCTAGGTTTAGGGCTAGCACTGTGGTGTAGCAGGTTAAGCCGCTGCCTGCAGTGCTGGCATCCCATATGGGCACTGGTTCGAGACCTGGCTGCTCCACTTCTGATCCAGCTCTCTGCTGTGGCCTGGGAAAGCAGCAGAAGATGGCTCAAGTCCTTGGGCCCCTGCACCCACGTGGGAGACCTGGAAGAAGCTCCAGGCTCCCGGCTTCAGATCAGCACAGTTCCAGCCATTGTGGCCAATTGGGGAGTGAACCAGTGGCTGGAAGACCGTCTCTCTCTCTCTCTCTCTCTCTCTCTGCCTCTCCTTCTCTCTCTGTGTAACTCTGACTTTCAACTAAATAAATAAAATCTTTAAAAAAAAGGAAAGTCTAGGTTTGAGTCCCAGCTCCATTCCCAATTCCAGGTACCTGCTAACGTGCACCCTGGTAGGTAGCAGGTGATGGCTCAAGTGGGTGGGTTCCTTCCAGCCATGTAGAAGACCTGGATTGAGTTTCTGGTCTCTGGATTTGGGCTGGCCCATTCCTGGCTATTGTAGGCATGTTGGAAGTGAACCAGCAGGTGGGAGATTGGTTGCCTCAGAATCTCCATTACAAATGAGAATAATCTTATATGAAGAGACACATTTGGAGTGAGTTTGAATTCATTTGGCAAACCTTCTCATGTATAGCTCTATATCTGTGTCAACAGTGAGTGGTCTAGGGGCAAGTGTTTGGCATAGCAGTTCAAATTTTGCTTTTGAGATGCCTGCATCCCATATCCAAGTACCTGATTCTAGCTTCCTGCTAATGCATATTCTAGGAGGCAGCAGGTGAGTCCATGCCACCAGTGTGGAGACCTGCATTGCGTTCTGGGCTCTCAGCTTCAGCACCTGTTAGGGGCATTTGAGGAGTGTATCTGCAGATGGGAGCTCTCTGTATCTGCCACTATCTCTATCTTTCTCTTTTTCTGACTCTCAATAAAACTTTAAAAAAAAAAACAGAAGAAAGCATGAAAAAATCACAGTTAGGTACTATTAAATATCCACTCTAATAGTAAAAAATAACCACAGTGAAAAAGTCAGCATATGATCCAGAGGATGGGAACTGGGGCAATTTTCCTGGAGAAAAGCCAAACAATTTTTAACTGTGAGGTAGAGAAAGAAAAATTTGGTATCTGACAGGCCAATGCTATTTATTCTGAGAGGCCAATGCTATTTATCTTCAAGCAACTTCCAAAGTGTAGAACCTTTTTTTTTTATTATTTTTATTTTTTTTATTTTTTTTTTAATTTTTTTTTTGACAGGCAGAGTGGACAGTGAGAGAGAGAGACAGAGAGAAAGGTCTTCCTTTGCCGTTGGTTCACCCTCCAATGGCCGGCGCGGCTGGCGCGCTGCGGCCGGCGCACCACGCTGATCCGATGGCAGGAGCCAGGAGCCAGGAGCCAGGTGCTTTTCCTGGTCTCCCATGGGGTGCAGGGCCCAAGCACCTGGGCCATCCTCCACTGCACTCCCTGGCCACAGCAGAGGGCTGGCCTGGAAGAGGGGCAACCGGGACAGAATCCGGTGCCCTGACCGGGACTAGAACCCGGTGTGCCGGCGCCGTTAGGCGGAGGATTAGCCTAGTGAGCCGCGGCACCGGCCAAAGTGTAGAACCTTTAAAAAGAGTAGCAATAGCCTTTTTCAGGAAAAAAAAAATACTTCCATGTCTCCCCTTCTTCCTGGTTCACAATTACTCACCTGAACATCTCTGATGCGGGGCTTCTTCCTCCAACATCCATGGCTCCTGTCCTTGCTCCAACTTAAAGATGACCTCTGGTTTGGGGACTTCAAATCCTGTCAACAGGACACGATAGAGATTTGGGCCCGGCTAATTGCTTTGCACTTGTTCCTCGGAAAAGTAACCGCCTTTCAGTAGGAACAGAGTAGTCTAGTCATCACAGAAGCAGGAAGGGACTGAAGAATCTCAGAGAAATCCAGAGTAACCATCAAACACTGTAGATGTCCCAAAATGCTTGGCAGCTGAGAATGGAAACGTCCTCTCTGAGGCTCTGTATTAGTTTCTTAGCGCCGCCATAACAAAGTACCAAAATATGGGTGGCTTCCAATAACGGGAACTTATTCTCTCACATTTCTAGAGTCTAGAAGTCCAAATTCAACATGTCAGCAGGTTCATGGTGTTTCTATCAGATCGAGAAGAGACTTGGAACAGCTATACTCAGCAACTGGCAGAATCCCCACACAGGTTCCCTCATCTGTGAAGTGAGGACTATTACAGTGGGAAAGGCCAAGTAGGAGCCACTAGAACCACATCTACCTAGGAAAATAGTGAACAAAAAGCCATATCCTATTCCTGAAGGGATTGTGGAGTTTAGTGTTACTATCAGGAACTCGAAGGAGGCAAGGGATGGTGACTCCCACCAAATCCCCATTCAGCTTGCCTATTTGGCCTGTGCACATGGCAGATGGATCCTGGAGAATGATAATGGATTATTTCAAGCTTAACCAGGGGATGACTGCAGTTGTAGCTGATCTTCTGGATGTAATTCACTGCCTGAGTAAATTAACACTTTCCCTGGTACTCAGTACGCAGCTATTGATCAGGATAATGCCTCTTTTGTGATATCTTAGTAACGACCATCATAAGCATTTTCTTGCAGCTAGCAAAGCCAGCAGTACACTATCCCTGTCCTACCTCAGGGGTATAGCAACTGTCCAGTCCTATGTCACGACTTGGTCTACAGTGACTTTGATTGCATTTCCCTTCCACAGGACATCACGTCACATTGGCCTTTTATATCAATTATATGGTTCTGAGTAGACCTAGTGAGCAACAAGTAGAAACTACTCTACACTTATAGGTAAAACATTCATATCTCAGAGTGGGACACTAATCTGACAAAATTTAAGGACCTTCTATCTTATGGAAATTGTTGAGGGGTCCAGTGGTGGACACATGTGGAGATATCCCCTCTAAGGTAGAGAATAAGCTTTTGCATCTGGCCCCTCCTAGAAGCCAAAAAAAAAAAAAAAAAGGTACAATAAGGTATAATACCTACTAAATCTCTTTGGATCTGAAAGGCAACACATTCCTCCTCATTTGGATCTGCTAATCTGGCCCATTTACTAAGTGATCCAGACAGTGCTTAGTTTTGTGTGGGCCCTATAAGAGAAGGATCTGCAACAGGTATAGGCTGCCATGCAAGATGCTTTGTAGCTTTGGCCATAGGACCCAGCAGATCCAATGGTGCTCGAAGTGACAATAGTAGACAGAGATAGTGCTTGGAGCCTTTGGCAGGCCCCATAGGTGAATCACAGCAGAGATCCTTAGGATTTTGGAGCAAAGTCCTGCTATCCTCTGTAGATAATTATTCGTCTATTCAGAAATAGTTTCTGGTTTCCTATTGGGCCTGCATTTGTTCACTCACTAAATGTAAGAATTAGTTAGTGGAGAAGAAACTTAACAAGGATTCCCTTAGTAATAGCAAATGAACATGGAAGAACCCAAGGCTGAATCCCTGCCCCAGAGTTTGGTGCTGGGAACATGGCATATAGAAGATGCATTCTTTTGTGCTGCTCATAGGGGAGCCAAGTCCTTCTGTTTGAGGCTTAACTTGTGGATGGTGTAGGGCAGTAGAAGCCCCTTGAGCACTGCACCTGGGTATTACTGGAGTGATACTGCTTGAGAATGTAGTCTAAAGTGGGTGATAAATGTTATCTAAGGCCAAATACTGGTGAAAAACTGAAATCCAATAAGTACTTTAATGGAAAGTTAAAGAGAATTTTGAACATGTGAAATTATTAAGGGTTGTGACCTCAGATCAGACATGGCAATCCCACACCCTCGGTCCTGGGTGGTGGCTCTACTCATTTAGTCTTGGAAACAAGGAGACAGCCCTACCCTCTGAAACTGAAACAGTGGATCCTCCAAATTCTCTGGCCTTTGACCTCGCGGACTGTGGTGGCAGCTGCAGGCCCCTGGTCTCTGAACCATCCTTGAAGTGATTATTTCGTTTTCTTAAAAGACAACACATGTTCACAGCCAAATGGCTTTTCTATCCCTTTCATGCTTGTAGAATCCCGGAAGCCCAAAAGTCTTCCTTCATTGTCTCCCTTCTCTGTCCCATTGAGCTTCTGCTGACAGAATTTCTACTGAGATAGTTGATTAGATCCAGAAGTCACATATCTAATCGCTTTAGCAACTGATTATCCAATTCTTGTTTTCTTTCCAGAAGACATTTTCTCAATATTTTCATCATGAATAGGGTGGAAATGTCCCAAATCTTCTGGGACTTTTTTTTTCCTAACAATTTCTTCTTAAATTTATCTCTCTCTCTCTCTTTTTTTCCACAGTTCACATTTACTATAAGCAGCAAGGAGAAACTGGACTGCACTTTCAAAACTTTGGTTAGCAATCTCCTCAGCTAAATATTCAAGTTGATTACTTACAAGTTCTATTTTTCACCCAACAGAACACAATTCAGCCAAGTTACCTGACACATAATACCAAGGATTGTCTTTCATCTACTTTGTAATAACACTTCCATCTGAGACTCCATCAAAAGTAACTCTAACACTCACGTTTCTGCCAAGAGCTTCTTTAAGGAACTCTAGGATTTTCCTGTCAAGTACCTAAAAATATTTCCAGTCTCTATTCATTACCCAATAAAACATCATTTTCACATTTTTCGGTATTTATCACAGCAACATCCCATTTCTAAGTATGAAAATCCTTATTAGTTTCTTAGGGCTACTGTGACAAAGTGCCACAGACAAGAGGGTTCAAAACAACAGAAATGTACTGTCTCACAGTTCTGCAGACCAGAAGTCCAAAACGAAGGTGTCATCAGTCACACCCTCTTTGAAAGTGCTAAAGAAGGAATGGGTTCCTTATTTCTCTACTAGCTGCTGGTGGCCTCAGGCGTTTCTTGGCTTCCAGATGTATTGTTCCAGTCACGTGCCATCTTCTCCGTGTGTGTCTTCACACTGCTTTCCCTGGGTGTCTCTGGGTCCAGATTTCCCCTTTTTCTAAATACCCCAGTTATACTGATTTAAAGCCTGCTCTGATGAGCTCATTTTAGGTTTATTACTTCTCTAAAGACTCTCTCTAAACAAAGTCATATTCTGAGTTTCTAGGGGGATACGACTTCAACATATTTTATTTGAAGGACACAGTTGAACCCACAACAGGCTCCTCACAGCTTTGTGCGGTGGCTGTGCTTACCCACTGAGAGCAAGTGGCTGTAGTTCTCCAGCATTACATCCTGGTACAGGCTTCTTTGAGTGAAGTCCAGTTGCTGCCACTCCTCCTTACTGAAGTCCACGGTAACATCCTCAAATGACACTGATACCTGTTAACAATACAATTCTGTTCAAGACAACATGATTGACACTGGAGGATGGAAGAAGACAGAGAAGAAGAGTTTTTCATCATACTATACCATACAGTATGCCTGGTAAATATCTAATTAAATATAACATATGTAAAACATTGTATAGAATATAAACATCTAGTCATAGATTTGTTTTTAAAAAGATTTATTTATTTATTTATTTGAATGACAGAGTTACAAAGACAGAAGAAGAAGGGGAGAGGGAGAGGAAGAGAGAGAGAGAGAGAGAGGGAACTTTCATCTACTGGTTCACTCCCCAAATATTTGCAACAGCTGGGGCTGGGCCAGGCTGAAGCCAGCAGCCAGGACCTCCATCCAGGTCTCCAATGCGGGTAATAGGAACCCAAGTACTTGGGTCATTATCTGCTCCCTCAAAGGTGCATTAACAGGTAACTGGATTGTAATTGTAGGTGAGAGTAGATCCCAGGCACTCCACTATGGGATGCAAGTATCTCAAGTAATGGCTTAATTTACTGTACAGCACCCACCTCCACAGTTGTAAAATTCTTTTGTTCATTATATTTAGATTAGTCTGTCTTCCATTTTTTTAAAAATAATAATTTTGGTAAGTATTTGAATTTGATTCTATTTCATTGCTCATTTTTATGGAAAAAATTTATTCTATAACATTTATAAGTAAGCATGCATATTCTTTTCATTATCTTTTAACTTCACAGAGCTTCTTCTACTGTTGCTTTCATTTACTCTTCAAAAATGTGGCCATTTTCTTTTTAAAAGATATATTTATTTATTTGTTCATTTGAAAATCAGAGTGACAAATACAGGGAGAGACAGAGAGATATGCTTCATTTACCAATTCACTCTCTAAACGCCTGTCACAGCTAGGGGCAAGGCTGACTCCAGGAACAAGGAACTACAACCAGGTGTCCCATGGATTTTCCTGGACTCACACCAGGTACTCCAATATGGGATGTAGGCATCCCCAGTAGCTGCTTAACATGCTGTGCCACAATGCCTGCCCCAGCCATTTTCTTTTGATACATCTTTATTGATCATTTATTATTTGATTTGATGGTGGTCAGCAAACACACTATCTGATTTCAACATATGATGATACTTTAAAATTTTATGGAGGGGTTGTCACTGTGGTGTAGCAGGTAAAGCTGCTGCCACAGTGCTGGCACCCATATAAGTGCAGTTTGAGTCCCAGCTGCTCCACTTTTGATCCAGCTCCCTGCTAACGCACCTGGGAAAGCAGCGAAGGATAGCCAAAGTGCTTGGGTCCTTGCATCCACATGGGTCAATCTTCTGCTGTTTTCCCAGGTGCACCAGCAGGGAGCTGAATCAGAAGTAGAGCAGCCAGGATTTGAACCAGGATGCCCACTCTTACTGTTCATATTCAATACAGTACTGGAAGTTTTAGCCAGCATTGAGCAAGAGAAAAAATAAAAAAAAAAACATACAGATAAGGAGGGAGGAAGCCAGCTTTTCCTTGTTTGCAGATGATATGTTTCTATATAGAGAGGAAATAAAAGTCTCTACTAAGAGACAAATGAACTCAGTAAAGTTGCAGCATACAAATCCAACACAAAAAAATCAGTACCATTTTTATACACCAATAATGAACTTGCTGAGAAAGAACTTCTAAGAGACATCCCATTTACAGTAGGTACAAAAAATTAAATATCTTGGAAAAAATTTAACCAAAAAATGCAAAAAAATCCCTATAATGAAAACTATAAAATGCTAATCAAAGAAACTGAAGCCATCACACACACAAAATGCAAGGGTTTCCATGTTTGTGGATTAGAAGAGTTAATATTATTAAAATATGCATATTACCCAAAGTGATTTACAGGTTCAACACAATCCCCATTAAAATACCAATGGCATTTTTCACAGAACTAGAAAAAATCCCAAAATTCATATGGAAGAACAAAAGTCCTGAAATAGACAAAACAATAAAGAACAAAAAGACTAAGCTGGAAGCATCAGAATGATAAAGACAATACAGAGCAATTATAACCATGCAGCATGATACTGGCATAAAAACAGACACACAGACTCGTGGAACTGAACAGAGCTCCCTAAATGAAACTACACATCTACAGATAATTGATATCTCTACAAAGGCTCCAAAAATCATACAACAAAGGACAGTCTCAAGAAATAGTAATGGGAAAACAGGATGTCCACATGCAGAAGATTGAAACTTGTCCTTACTCACATCCTATACAAAAATCAACTCAAAATGGATCAAAGGCCCAAATATAAGACATTAAATTATGAAACTACTAGAAGAAATCATAGGGGAAACATTTCAAGACACTGGCAAAGGCAATGAATTTTGGAGAAGAATGCCAAAGCACAGGCAACAAAAGCAAAAATAGACAAAGGGGATTATAACAAACTAAGAAGGTTCTGCACTACAAAGAAAACAATCAACACAGTGAACAGAGAACTAGTAGAATGGGAGACAATATCTGCAAACTATTCAACTGGCAAATGATTAGCATTGAGAACTCAAAAAAACTCAACATCAACAACAAAAACAATAACCTATTTAAGAAATTGGTAGAGGGTCTGAAGGGACATTTTTCAAAAGAAGAAATACAAATGGCCAACAAACACATGAAAAATTTCTCAACATCACTAGCTATAGAGAAATGCAAATCAAAACCACAATGAGATATTATCTCATGCAGTTAGAAGGGGTGTTATCAAAAAGCCAAAAAAATAGCAAATGGTGGGCCAGATCTGTGGTGTAGTGGGTAGGGTCACTGCCTGCAGTGCCAGTGTCCCATATGGGTGCCAGTTTGTGACCTGGCTGTTCCACTTATGATCCAGCTCTCTGCTGTGGCCTAGGAGAGCAATGGAAGATGGCCCAAGTCCTTGGGCCCCTCCACCTGTGTAGGGGTCCCAGAGGAGGCTCCTGGCTCCTGGCTTCAGATTGGCACAGCTCCGACTCTTGAGGCCATTTGGGGAGTGAGCCAGTGGATGGAAGAGCTCTCTTTCCCTCTCTCTCTCTCTCTCTCTCTCTCTGCCTCTGCCTCTCTGTAGCTCTGATTTTCAGATAGATAAACGAGTCTTTAAAAAATAGCAAATGATGTTGAGGCTGTAGAATAGAGAACTTTTATACATCATTGCTGAAAAATGCAAATTAGCACAGCTATTATGGAAAACACTACAGAGGTTCCTCAAAAAACTAAAAGCAGATCTACCATATGACCCTGCCATCCTACTTATGGGCATGTATCTGAAAGAAATTAAGTCAGTATATGAAAGAGATACCTGCACCCCCATGTTCACTGCAGCACTATTCACAATAGCCAAGATAGAGAATCAACCTAGGTGCCCATGAATGGATGAATAGACAAAGAAATGCATCATAAATACACAATGAATATTATTAAACCATAAAAAGAATGCAATCATGACATCTGAAGCAAAATGAATGGAACTGGAGGCCATTATGTTAAGTGAAATAAGCCAGACACAGAAAGACACATACCACATGTTCTTTTTCATATATGGAAGTTTCTTTTATAAAAAGTTGTTCTGAATATAGAATAAGAATTAATAGAGGCCAGGAAGGATGGGGGACAGGGAATAGAGGGAGGTTGGAGAACCAGTACCAAAACACACTTGGATAAAAGAAATAAGTTCTAGCATTCCACAACACACTGTGGTAACTAGGGTTCATGATAATATATCACATGTTGTATAAGAAGAGAAGAGTTGCTTGGCTCCAAGTGCGTAAAAGACAAGGAAATGGAAATGCTAGTTGTCTGATTTGATCAGTTAAAGCTGTATACATGTGTTGAAATATTGTACTATTCCAAATAAATGTACAAGTAGTACATGGGTTTAGATTCCAGAATATTTTTGGATTTTGGATTTTTGGAGTAAGGTTACTTAGCCTGTATTACTCATTTATTCCTATGCCCAGTTAAGACCTATAGAAGGTTGCACAGAACTTGGATGTGGGCTTTCTGTTTACAGCCCAACAAACAGGGATGTGCACTGGCACAAGCAGGGAATTCTGCAACAAAAAGGCTTTATTTGCTTGATGGAGCAAACATGTCAGAGCCCAGAAGGCGATTCATCTCAACAGAGGGTATTGTGGTCAGAATACTATGATTATCTGCTGACCCTTACATCCATGGAAGAATTAAGGGCTTTAGGGACCCACTGAAATGGGTTGCCAATGGCCAGTTTGAACCCTTTCTGCTTTAGTCATCTGGGAAAAGTTTCAGCAGCATATCCAGAAGATGACTGGGCTCCTTTGTTGATAACTCCCAGCAACTTGCTGAGGTGTCCTCAAAATTTATTAGCACAGATGCAGGGAACAGATCAAAATCACCCTCTGGTCCTATCTACTTTTGTGTCAGCCAAGCACAGACTATTACTCAAATCTAAGCAGGTGCAACTCAGTTTTGGGACGAACTAGAGAAAGGCAAAGAAGAAAAGAAGCAATTAAAAACTGCTGTGTCCACTGCTCAGTGGGAACTATTTTTCTAGCCTGGACAATCTATGATGGGAATCAAGAGCAATGGAAACACTGCATATGTCACTACCTTAAGAAGCCAGAACACACACAACACACTCACACACACACACACACACACACACACACACACAGAGAGAGAGAGAGAGAGAGAGAGAGAGAGAGAGAGATTGATTATTGTAAAAAGAGACTCCAGAGGATTCAGAGATTGTAGGAAGTAGTAGGGAATTAGAGAAGGCTAGGAGGATAATACCCTGAACTAGGGAATAACTGGCAATTGTCTCAAATCAGCAGACTTCAGGACTTGAAGAAGTGGAAATGAATGAACTACAGTGTAAATAATTTTCCCACAGACTATCACACACTTGCCTTTTCTAGTAGATAACTGACGGTATTCTGCAATTTCCTCCTAAGCATCTCATTTGTCACCTGGTTTTAGGTCAACACAGGATGTTTACATTTCAGACTGGTCTTCTGTTTCTTTCTTTCCCTCCACAGTTCCCATACAAATAGGTCTTCTGATGAAGAACTTGCTTTCTCACTTTCTCCTGATTCTCATGTAAACCTATTGGATAAAGACCTGCTGGCAAATCTGCTGTGCAATATAAAGGCTACCATATTCTGTGTTCTGGATGGAGTGCAGTGCTAGAAATATATACCAAACTGAAACAAACCGGTGTGTTACTTTGTCACCCCCGAGAATAATAACACTGGTTTAACTCAAGTTGCAGAGTTCATAAAAATGTTTACCAGAAAGCTATGGCCAAAGGCAGGGGTTGGGGGGCAAACCTTCATTTGTTGAGAGCTCAACTAGAAAGAATAAAACTAGTCATAAAAGATCCAGCAAAACCAGGTACTTACTCTGTAATATTTCCATTCTTCTGGTAAAGGAAGGCATCCTTGATAAAGATGGACAGCTACTATATAGAATTGTATAAGATCCTACAGAAGTAAATAACTTTGTTGTTCCATTAACTCCTGTAGTTCCTAATTCTGGAACTATTCTGACTTTGGTACCATAGTCTATCAAGTTTTGTCTGTAGTTTCTCTATGTTCTGCATTTTTCTTTCCTGTTCCTAAATTCTTGTTTGATTTTACTTACAAAGTCAAATGATCTCTCAAGGATTTCAAGACCCTCCTACTATTTTTCTATAGCCACTCACAGGAAAATGTACATAAATTTGCCCTGCTGGAGGGACTTATTCAATATGCAGATTATTTGCTGGTGGCCTTCAAATTTAAACAGCAATGTTAAGACTGATACTTTGGCTTTGTTATAATTCCTTGCTTCATTGGGGCACAGGCCACACTAAACAAACTCTAATATTGCCAAACTGAAGTAAGTTATTTATGCAACCTGCTGTCACGTGAAGGTTGTAGTCTTACAGACGAAAGAGTCTACTACAATAAAGCAACTTTAGATAATTAGGGGGACTCAAAGGATACTGCAGAACACTGGATTACAGTCTTTACAAAAGACTGTAAAAAAGACTGCAAAAGACTGCATAAAACCTCTGCTGGAAGAACTGCAGATAATTTTCCAGATTCTCTGATTTGTTCTCTAGAATATGAAGAGGCCTTTATATAACTGACATTGGCTGTAGTCTTTCCATCAACTTTGGAAATTCTATTTATTTATTTATTTATTTTGACAAGCAGAGTTAGACAGTGAGAGAGAGAGACAGAGAGAAAGCTCTTCCTTCCATTGGTTCACCCCCCAAATGGCCGCTACGGCCAGAGCTACACCGATCCGGAGCCAGGCACTTCCTCCTGATCTCCCATGCGGGTGCAGGGCCCAAGCACTTGGGCCATCCTCCACTGCCTTCCCAGGCCACAGCAGAGAACTGGACTGGAAGAGGAGCAACCGGGACAGAATCCGGCACCCCAGCCGGGACTAGAACCTGGGGTGCCAGCGCCGCAGGCAGAGGATTAGCCTAGTGAGCTGTGGTGCCGGCCCAACTTTGGGAATCTAAAAACCTTTTCCTGGGTTGGGCACTGCAGCACAGCAGTTATGATGTGGCTTGGGATGCCCACATCCCACATCAGAATGCCTGGACTCAAGACCCTCTCCACTTCCAATCCAGCTTCTTGCTAATGTGCACCCTGGGAAATAGCAGGTGGTAGTACTAGTAGTTGGGTCACTGTCACCACATGGGGGACTCAGTTGGAGTACCTAGCTCCTGGCTTCAGCCCTGCTCAGCCTCAGTTGTTGCAGGAATTTGGAGGATGAATTAGCAGATGGAAGATTTCTCTGTCTCTCTGTCTCTGTCTCTCTCTTGGTTGTTCTGCCTTTCAAATAAATAAAACTTCAAGAACAGCCTTTTTGGGGCCAGCGCTGTGGCACAGTGGGTAAAGCTGCCATCTGCAATGCTGGCATCCCATATGGGTGCCAGTTCAAGTCCCAGCTGCTCCACTTCCCATCCAGCTCTCTGCTATGGCCTGGGAAAGCAGTAGAAGATGGCCCAAGTCCTTGGGCCCCCTGCACCTGTGTGGGAGACCCAGAAGAATCTCCTGGCTCCTGGCTTCAGATCAGCTCAGCTCCAGCCATTGCAGCCATCTGGGCAGTGAATCAGCGGATGGAAGACCTCTCTGTCTCTCTCTCTCTCTCTCTGCTTCTGCCTCTCTAACTTTCAAATAGATATATAATCTTAAAACAAACAAAAACTTTCCACATGTTTTATTACAAAAATAAAGGCACAGCTGGTGGAATTTTAATTCAAAAGGCAGAGTTAGAAAGTTCTGGATACCTTAGTATTGGGTATGTGTGGATGCTTCTGAGCAGTGGTAGCAACTGGCACATTTAGTGCAAAGGTTCAAACCTCTACCTTGGGTCAGTTAACTCTTGTGCATGTCCTTATTCTGTGAACACTCTTACAAATGCATAAGACCCAGCATTTATCGTTACATCATTTGACTATGAACAAGCATTATTATTGAATCCTACACCTTGTGCTCAGTAAGAACAATCAGCTAAACGCTGCTCCTCTTTTACCAGATCCTGGCCAAATAGATGATAATGAGTTTCTAGTGGTAATAGAAAATGATCACTATGATTTGAATATTGATTTTTTTGACCCAAAATATTCACTATTAAGGGTTTGCTCACCAGGAGATGCTACTGGGAGGTGCTGGAACCTCTGGGAGGTCAGGTCTGGTGGGACCTTAGGTTATCAAGGGTAAGCCCTTAGAAGGGGTTGTGGGACCCAGTCTCTGTCTCTCACTTCCTGTTTGGTGATGTAAGCTCTCTCTCTCTCTCTCTCTCTCTCACACACACACACACACACACACACACACAAACACTCTTGCCATCATACACCACCATCAACCACCTTCATCAGAGGCCAGACCAATGAGGCTACCTGATTTTGGATTTCAAAGCTCCAAAACTGTGAACTAAGTAAATCTTTTCTCTTTTATACTAGTTAGCTTTTTATTACTACAATGAAAAACCTGAGGGAAGCTAATTTTATAAATTGTTTATTTAGCTCATTGTATTGAGGTTCAAGTTTGTCGCTCCCCCTCTTCGTGGAGGAACGACACAGGACCCTGCGCTGTTCTCTCGTCTGCTCGGCCCTCCCCGGGTTTGCTGCTGGTTCTTCCCGGGTTGGCTACCGTCCCTTCCACCTCCGTGGAAGGGCGGTTCCCCCTGGCCACTTTCCCCACTTCCGCAGGGGAGCGGCACACCGCCGGCCAGCTCTCTTGGGGGCTGCACAGGTGTTCCTTCAGATAGATGTTCCCCTTAGATGTTCCTGGTGCATGTTGTCTCTCTCCTCCTTTTAGTCCTCTTTCACCAATCCCAACTCTGCTATCCACATGCCAAGCACGCTGCTCTCCTCCAATCAGGAGTAAGTCCTACAGTTTATTGGTTGAACTGGAGGCAGCTGTGTAGAAGCTGTTTCTCCCTTCTCAGCGCCATATTGTGGGAGAGCAGATGCATAGAGTAAGTCTTAATTCCAGTAACTTAGTCTAGTCCGAGTTGCTCCCAGTTGCTCCCCACAAAGTTGAACATCAAACAGCTCCATTAGTTGGGCATTTGCCGGGGGTGGCAGATGACAATAGTGGAGCATGTGGAGAGGAAGGATCCCAGGATGACCCAGGAAGTAGAGAGAGGAGTTAAGCCCAACTCAGGTTTTTATAAACCAACTGTGGCATGAGAATGACCTTGCAAGGGTACACCCCCAGTGAATCTCAGGTCTTCCCACTAGGCACACCAGGTCCTATACATCATAATTGGGTTAAGTTTTTACCCTCTTAGTACCATTAACTTTTGCCTTTGGGGTTTAAACTCCATGTGACTGTAGGGGCCAAACCATTTTCAAATGATACAATCTTTATAAAGTTAGCTGCCTCATGTATTTCATTAATGTTACAAAAATCAAAAACAAAAACACTAGACAAAAATACTAGTTCCTATTCAAAATGCATAGTTGATAATGTTTACTCATGGATTGTGTACCCAGGATGAAAATGGCCACCTTTAACCTTCTATGTTGTGGTAACTGCTATAAAAATCTTGAAATCTTAAGTTTTGCTTAAAATAAAAAAAAAAAACTACAAGAAAAGAATTTTGATTTTTTTTTTTTACCATAAATCAATGTTAAATGATTGAGGAGGAAGGTATGTTTACCCTGGACATTACTCAATGCATTCACATGACTGAAACATCATAGGATACTCCATAAATATGTACAATTTTTATGAGTCAGTTAAAAATTAAAAGTATTGGGGCTGGCACTGTGGCACAGTAGGTTAAGCATCCTGTGGCACCAGCATCCAATATGGGCACCTGTTTGAGTACCAGCTGCTCCACTTCTGATCTAGCTCCCTGCTGATGGCCTGGGAGAGCAGTAGAAAATGGCCCAAGTCCTTGGGCCCTTGCACCCATGTGGGAGACCCAGAAGAAGCTCCTGGCTCCTGGCTTCGGGTCAGCTCAGCTCCACCTGTTGCAGTCATTTGGGGAGTAAAACCAATGGTTAGAAGACTTCTCTCTCTCTCTTTCTCTCTCTCTGCCTCTGCCTCTCTGTAAATCTGCCTATAAATAAATAAAACTTTAAAAATTAATAAAAATAAAGTAACAGATACTAGTACTGGGACTCAGCTGAAAAGAGGTACTTAATACGACCCTCATAGAGTGCCCTGCTGTCCCATTCACCGTAGCATTATTTCATAATAATAATTACATAAGAAGAATCATACTTTATTAGAAAACAAATGTTGGCCGGCGCCACGGCTCACTAGGCTAATCCTCTGCCTGCGGCGTCGGCACTCCGGGTTCTAGTCCCGGTCGGAGCGCTGGATTCTGTCCTAGTTGCTCCTCTTCCAGTCCAGCTCTCTGCTGTGGCCCAGGAAGGCAGTGGAGGATGGCCCAAGTCCTTGGGCCCTACACACGCATGGGAGACCAGGAGGAAGCACCTGGCTCCTGGCTTTGGATCGGTGTAGCTCTGGCCATAGTGGCCATTTGGGGGGTGAACCAACGGAAGGAAGACCTTTTTCTCTGTCTCTCTCTCTCTCTCTCACTGTCTAACTCTGCCTGTCAAAAAAAAAAAAAAAAGAAAGAAAAGAAATGTTATTTGTTATACTGCTTTTTTTCTACTTTACACTCAGTAATGGTCTCCACAATGACATATTCCTGATGAACTCCTTACTATATTCCCAGCATTGACAGGATCTGAATTTTGAAGTCCAACAATCCAATTACTGGCAGAGTAATGGTAAAACCATAAATAGCATCCATGTACTGAAGCCCTAACTTTGATATCAAAATGTTTTGTTAACTGGAGAAGAAAAATCTTTTAATGGTACTATAATCAAAATGACCATAAGAGTTAAACCCACTAATGATTTGTTCTCGTACATTTACTACGGCAGGGAAACAGAATTTTCTCCTTTACTAGATTTCCTCTTGACAAAATCCCCAAAACTAAAAGCCTTCCTTCCTGGAAACTTCCTCGCCCTATGCTTTAACAATAGATTCTGGCCATAAAAGTCCTATCACATCTTCTTTTTTTCTTTTTAAAGATTTTTTATGATTATTTATTTGAAAGTCAGAGTTACACAGAGAGAGAAGGAGAAGCAGAGAGAGAGAGAGAGAGAAAGGTCTTCCATTCACTGGTTCACTCCCCAATTGGCCGCAATGGCCAGAGGTGCACTGATCCGAAGCCAGGAGCCAGGAGCCAGGAGGAGCTTCTTCCAGGTCTCCCACGTGGGTGCAGGGTCCCAAGAATCCTCTACTGCTTTCCCAGGCTATAGCAGAGAGCTAGATGGGAAGTGGAGCAGCCAGGACTCAAACCGGCACCTATATGGGATGCCAGCACTGCAGGAGGAGGCTTTACCCACTATGCCACAGCGCCGGCCCCTCCATCACATCTTCTAAAGTTCTATTTTCTTAGGAGAGCTATTTGAGATTTATTGACATAAGTATAGAAGAAATACAGAACCAAAAATTATAAGGTGTATAACTTGGACATACACAGAAGAAGGAAAAACCTAACATGCAGAACCAAAGAGACGGAAGCACAACTGGAACTTAATAGGTCAGAGCCCTTTCAGAAACAAAGGTTCCATTGAACAAGGAAATCTGGAGCTGTTGCCATCTAACTATATATTTTTTTATCATAAATGGCCTTATTCCAAGCTCCTCCAATCAGAAATTACTGCACCAGTGTTTCCACATACCAGCTTTTTCTAACTAATCCACCAAACTTTCTCCAGAACCCCAACTGGGGAGGCATATTTGAGCCATATCTTCTGAGTCCTTTGCTAGGCAGCCTTGCAAAGCCTTTTTCTTCTCAAAAGATCAGTGGCACAGACTGATTTGGTCTTTGTGTGCACGAGGTGGCCTACCTCCTTCCTTAAGAGAAAGGGTTTGGGGCTGGCGCTGTGGCGTAGTGGGTTAACGCCCTGGCCTGAAGCGCCAGCATCCCATATGGGCGCTGGTTTGAGTCCCGGCTGTTCCTCTTCCAATCCAGCTCTGTGCTATGGCCTGGGAAAGCAGTAGAAGATGGCCCAAGTGCTTGAAGTGCTTGGGCCCCTGCACCCACATGGGAGACCTGGAAGAAGCTCCTGGCTTCAGATCCATGCAGCTCTGGCCGTTACGGCCAATTGGGGAGTGAACCAGTGGATGGAAGACCTCTCTGTCTGTCTCTACCTCTCTCTGTAACTCTGTCTTTCAAATAAATAAAATAAATCTTTTTAAAAAAAGAGTAAGGGTTTGTTTCAATGAAACTACTGAAAGCTATAAAGACTGCAGCACTAAATTACATGCAAACAGGCAGGCCTATCAACAGACTCCTCTCAAAGTATAAATAAGAGAACCCTCTACTATCTTTGGAACTGGCAGTGTAGGGTTAAAAAGTTAAAAGCCGCTTCCCCCCCCCCCCCCCCCAACCTCCTCTGGTGAACTTTCCTGACCTCGTTAGACTTGCTCTGCATAGCCATTCTCTATAAAGTTAATTGGTCAGTAAATTACCCCAATGTGAGCGTAACCTTAGTTTCACCTAAGTAAGATAGAAGAAGTCACCATATATCTCTTTGCCTCCTGGAACCCTGACCCCACCAGGTGTCCCTTATCGCCATTCGGCTGCATTCCTAGGTATCATCAAGGCAGTTCCTGCAATCTTGTGTGGCCCTCCCTTTTGGCAATAGGAGGCTTTTTGATACTCCCTGTGTTCATAAATCAACTGAGTGTAAAATCACTTAACTTGTATCAATTGTTTACTCTATACCACTGTCTGCTCTACGCAATGATTGATTTTCTTTGTTTAAACGTGTATAAAAACCCCAACCCAAGACTATTCGAGGCCGCTCGCCTGTACTGGGACGGGGCCCCGACATGTCGGAACATCAATAAACTTTACCCTTTGTTAATTACATGAGAGAAGGTCTCTTGGAGCGTTTTTGGGGTGGCAAGAGCAATTCAACTCTAATTCGACTGTAACAGCAGCTCCTGATCACATTTTAACAGTCCCCAGGATTATAAGACAGGTCTTCAAAAAGTTCGTAGAAAATGTGTGTTATGAACAATCCATGCTTGATTTACAATTTTTTTGCACCCCCAACTAAAGCTCGTACTCTCCTTCTCACCTGGAAGCCTCACGTGCACCACCCCAGTCTTTCCCCATCTGCTGCTACTCCTCATTCTGCAGATCCCCTCTCTTCCTCTCTCAGTCCGTACTCATTTACATTTCCTGGCTCCATTAAACTCTCTTGCTCCCCAACCCCCTTCCTAACCTGATGACTGACTGGTTTTTATCCACCTGCAACAGTAGGGCAACAGCCTGAGCACACACCTGAAAGGTATATTTTAGGCCTGGGTCTTACTAGGATTTCCATGCCATTGTTAAAGACTTCCCAGACCCCTGGTAAGAACAGAGAAGAATTTAGTTACCAATTCATATTGGCCCTTGGGTTACCTTCTCCTGGCTCCCTGATTTACATCAATTTGTGCAACTGGTTGGAGGCCCCTGAGATGGACACTTCCTAGAAATCAGAACACCCTGAGGCTTACATGCAAATGTAAACCATAAGGGAGAGGCTTTTGAAATCCATTCCCAGGGTCTTCTTCCTCAAAGATACTTCAGGCAGAGATACAAGACTGCAGACAACAAAGAGATGACTATCTCTAACTAGACAGAGATAAGGAAATGTCTGGAAGCACTACTCTGGTCTTGCTCTCACTGATAAAGCCACAGTGACTGTTAACAGCTTAAAGTCAGAAATTAAAGAACTAATTTGGAGCCGGTCTGTGGCGTAGTGGGTGAGGCCGCCACCTGCCATGCCAGCGCCCCGGGCGCCAGTTCGAGTCCCGGCTGTTCCACTTTTGATCCCGCTCTCTGGCCCTAAAACACAAAAGACAACAAAAATCCAAAAAACCATCTCCTGAATTATCTTCCTTGGCGAGCCCTTCCCACTGTGTCCACAACTGACTCTAAATGGGCAGCAGAATCTTTCCCAGCCAAAGACGTGCCGCCACCTTCCTAGCAGACACAACAGTCACCCGTTCCACCCGCGGCACCGCACTTTCCCAACACCTTCCCACAAACCACACCTCTGATGGAACTTGGGCATCTACCACGTGGCTATCTTTATGTTAAATCTCTTTCTGTCTCACTAGGACCTCTCAAGACCAGCTTGGCGTTCTCTTCTGCTTAGTCCCACTAACCCAGTAAGTCTACTGGCAAGAGAACATCTCTGTTACATGAGCTCTGAGGGGTCTTCAAAAAGTTCATGGGAAATGTGAATTATTAAAAGAGAGAAAGAGAGAGAGAGAGAGAGAGAGAAATCTATGCATGGATTTCAAACATTTTTTTTCACCAAAATAAACTTGACTTTGAAGTCTATCTTTCCACATCCAGACTGACATACCCTCATTTAAGCTCTCTGTTTCAGTCTGCATTTGTGTTTACATGTCTGTAAGTAATATATTCCTATCACTGAGGGTGGAAATGAATGTTCCTATAATTCCACCCACAAATAAATTAACTTCCAATAATCTCAATACATTGTAAAAGGTATTCTCATACAAACCAATTCAAATGTTCTGATAATTCAAGTTCACATGATGTAAGTAAATCTCCAGCAAATGAGATTAGTTTTTACATTACTGGCTAATAAAAAGGGTCATGTCTTCAACATTACAAGGGTCAAATATAATATATACAGTTTCGTTTCTTTGGATTGGAACCAGCTCTTTTAAAAATTTTTCACCTTTTTTTTTAAATGATTATCTATTTATTCAGTTACCTGAGAGGCAGAGAAACATAGACGTATATAAAGTTCCCTCCTGCTGGTTCACTCCCCAGATACCTGCAACAGCTGTGACTGGACAGAGCTGATTGACAACTGGGAACTCCATCCGGGTCTTCCGTGTGGGTAGCAGGAACCCAATCTCTTGAGCCATCACTGCTGGCTCTGCGGGTCTGCATTAGCAGGGAGCTGGAGCTGTGTATTGAACTCAGGAACTCCGATACAGGACTCAGGCATCTTAACTGCTAGGCTAGACACTCCCTGCCTTGCAACCAGATTTGATTTTTAATGAAATAGAGTAGTGGGCGAGGAGAAGACAAAATATCCCAGTATATTATTTCTAGAGTATCGCTTCTTACAGTTTTGTTTCTCGTGTGTGTATGTGTATGTGCACCCGTGTGTGTGTACCTGTGTAAATGCACTGTGGGAAGATATCCATATATGCCTAAAACCATGTAAAATGTACTCTTCACTGTGCATCAAAGTCAAAAACGTTTGAAAAGTTCGATGAGGGGCCAGTGCTGTGGCGTAGCGGGTGAGGCCACTGCCTGAAATGCCAGCATCCCATTTGGGAACTGGTTCAAGTCCCGGCTGCTCCTCTTCCAGTCCAGCTCTCCGCTGTGGCCTGGGAAAGCAGTAGAAGATGGATCAAGTGCTTGGGCCCTGCACCCGTGTGGGAGACACGGAGGAAGCTCCTGGCTCCTGGCTTCAGATTGGTGCAGTTACGGCCATTGCGGCCAACTGGGGAGTGGACCAGCGGATGGAAGACCTCTCTCTCTCTCTCTCTCTCTCTCTCTGGGTGTGTGTGTGTGTGTGTGACTCTGCTTTTCAAATAAATAAATAAATCTTAAAAAAAAAAAAAAAAAACTTCGAGGAACCTTTTCTACAATGTGTTCGAAAGTCGGCTCTGTTTGCTAATTTGCCTTCAGGGGCAAGCAAAGCAACAGGCTGCACTGTCATTTTCTATCAGATAAAAGCCTTGCCTGAAGAATCTAGAATGTCCGGTTGAAGCCTACAAAGTCAGCATCTGTCTGCATCCATCAGGCAGCACATTGAGATGCTTCTCACTATGTCAGTCCTGTTGGACAATAACACCTTGATTGTCATTCCTAATCTAACATTCACTAGATTAGTGAATTCATTGTGGCCCCCAGAAGGCTAACCAGCTTTTAAATTACTTTTTAATAGTTTTAATTGATGGGCCAGCACCTGTGACATAATAGGTTAAGCCTCCACCTATGGTGCTGGCATCCCACGTGGGCGCTGGTTCTAGTCCCAGCTGTTCCTTTTTCAATCCAGCTCTCTGCTAATGGCCTGGAAAGCAGTGGAAGATGATCCAAGGGCTTGGGCCCCTGCACCCATGTGGGAGACCTGGCTCCTGGCTTCAGATTGGCCCAGCTCCAGCTTTTGTGGCCATCTGGAGAGTGAACCAGCAGATGGAAGACCAACCTGTCCCTCTCTCTGTAAACTCTGCCTCTCAAATAAATAAATAAATAAACTTTTTAAAAAGCTGTAATGGACATAACATTTTTACATATTTATGGAGTAGTATGTAACGTTTCAATACATGTATTTATACACATTGTGCAATGTTCAAATCAAGATAAATATCTTTCCTCAAATGTTTACAATTTCTAACTAGTGAAAGCTTTCAAAATCCTTTCTTCTATCCTTTCTGAGCTGTACATCACTGTTATCCATAGTCATCCTACTGCGGAAGGTGGGCTGGCATTGTGGCACAGTAGCTTAAGCCATTGCCAGCATCCCATATCAGAGCACCAGTTTGAGTCCTGGTTGCAGCACTTCCCATCCAGCTCCCTGCTAATGCACCTGGGAAAGCAGTAGAAGATGGCCCAAGTACTTAGGCCCCTGCACCCACGTGGGAGACCTAGAGGGAGTTCCAGAGTCCTGGCTTCAGCTTGGCCCATCCTGGCTGTTGCAGCCATTTAAAGCCATTTGGAAAGTGAACCAGCAGATGGAAGATCTCTGTCTCTCCCTTTCTGTCACTCTGGCTTTCAAATAAATTAAAATACATTCAAATAAGAACACCAGAATGTATTATTCCTGGTCAAGAGTAAACATGGTTACAACATAAAATATGGATAAAGTAGTTTTCTTCATCAGAAAGTGAAACCTAACAGAAATATACGATTCTATTGCAGTCAGGTATACTCCTTCCAAGTTTATATAGGTCTGCGACTATAAGCTAACATTATATCTACTAGCTCAAGATTACAAAAAAATGTAACTTTATATTTAGCCAAATTGACTCACTATCAAGATAAGCTTTATTTCAAGGAGTAATTATGTTTTGAAGTATGTCAGCTTGAAGATGGTTGCCAATATCTTTAGGTAACTTAAGCCTTGGAATTATGTTATGTTAAATTAAGTTGACCACTGGTTACTCATGAGATACTTAATTTCTAATTAAAATAGAAAAGTGAAATGTTAAGCATGATTTAAAGTTTCTGAATCTGACTTTTTAAATATTTATTTGAAAGGCAGAGTGACAGAGAAGGAATAAGAGACAGAGAGACAGAGATCTTGGGCTCACTCCCCAAATGGCCTCCATGATTAGGGCTGGGTCAGCTGGAAGCCAGGAGCCTGTAACTCCATCCAGGTTTCCCATAAGGGTGGCAGGGGCCCAGGCACTTGGGCCGTCTTCCGCTGCTTTCCCAGGTGTATTAGCAGGGAGCTGGATCGGAAGAGGGGCAGCCAAGACTGGAACCAGTGCTCCAATATGGGATGCTGTCATTGTAAGCAGATTAACTCACTGTGTCACAACACCAGCCCCTCCAATCTTATTTTTATATGATACTGACAAGCATTATATATGTGAGTCTGTTAATGAACTTGTTTGGTTTTGCCACTTTGAGAAATTGTACTACAGGTTGAGCATCCCTTACCTGAAACATTTGGACCAGACTGTTTCATATTTCAGAGTTTTTCAGATTTAGAGATATCTGCATAGATTTTACAGGTCAACCATCCCTAATAAAAATATCCAAAAATTAACATACCTCAAAATCCAAAAATTCTTGAGCATTATGTTGGCACTTAAAAGGTTTAATATTTTGGCATAATTTGAATTTTAGATTTTCATACTAGGGATGTATGCTTATGACTATAAAAAATTAAGACATATATTCATAAATAAAATGCCCATATATTATAGACAATTCATAATGATTCACAGTTCCCAGGCTGTGATAAAAAAGTTACTATGGTTAAAAGCTGTAATCAGTGGTGAGTGTTTGGCAATGATTAAGATACTTGTTAAGATACCTGCATCCCCTGTTACAGCACCTTGGTTCCACCCCTGGCTCCAACTCCCAATTCTAAGTTCCTGTTAATACAACCCTGGGAGGCAGCAATAATGATCCAAGTACTTGGGTCTCTGCCACCCATGTGGGAGACCTGAATTGAGTTCCTGGCTCTTGGCTTCTGCCTGGCTCAGTCCTGGCCACTGCAGACATTCAGGGAGTAAACCAGCAGATGGAAGCACACATGCTCTTTCTCTCTCCCTTCCCCTCCCTCCCTCTCAAATAAATAATTTTATTTAAAAAACATTTATCAGGCTAGCACTGTGGCATAGCAAGTTAAGTCATGGCCTGTGATGACGGCATCCTACATGGGTGCCAGTTTGTGTCCCGGTTGCTTCACTTTCAATTCAATTCTCTGTTAACGAGCCTGGGAAAGCAGCAGAGGATGGCCCAGTGCTTGGGCCCCTGCACCCGGGTGGGGGACCCAGATGAAGCTCCTGGTTTCTGACTTTGGCCTGGCCCAGCCCTGGCCATTGCAGCCATTTGGGGAATGAACCAGAAGACAGGAGATCCTCTCTCTCTCTCTCTCTCTCTCTCTCTCTCTAGCTCTGTATTTTATATTTTAGATAGATAAATAAATTTTTTTAAAAAAATTTACAACCACCATATATTAATGAGACTTTACCAGGAATAACAGTACCAAAAAGAATTCAAGGTATGTAAGCTATTTTTAAAGAAAGGACTGGACAGTTTTGTCCTAAAATAAAATGACTGAGTGTTCCCAGATGGATATGTAGGACAAAACCTGAATAGATATAGGAAGCTGTAGATGGTCCACAGTTTGTTCAGTTTTATGAGTTTAGACCATTTTTATTTTTAAATTTTTTTAAGATTCATTTTATTTGAAAGAGTTACAGAGAGAAGCAGAGTTAGAGAGAGAGGTCTTCTATCCGCTGGTTCACTCCCCCAAATGGCTGCAACAGCTGGAGCTGAGCCAATCCAAAGCCAGGAGCCAGGAACTTCTTCCAGGTCTCCCACCATGGGTGCAGGGGACCAAGGACTTGGACCATCTTCTGTTGCTCTCCCAGGCACATTAGTAGGGAGCTGGATCAGAAGTGGAGCAGCCAGGACTCGAACCAGTGCCCATATAGGATGCCAGCACCACAAGCTGGGGGCTTTAACCCTCTGTACCACAGCGCAGGCCCCAAGTTTAGAACATTTTTAAAAGAACATTAGTATCAGCCGGCGCCGCGGCTCACTAGGCTAATCCTCCGCCTTGCGGCGCCGGCACACCGGGTTCTAGTCCCGGTCGGAGCGCCGGATTCTGTCCCGGTTGCCCCTCTTCCAGGCCAGCTCTCTGCTGTGGCCAGGGAGTACAGTGGAGGATGGCCCAGGTGCTTGGGCCCTGCACCCCATGGGAGACCAGGATAAGTACCTGGCTCCTGGCTTCGGATCAGCGCGGTGCACCGGCCGCAGCGCACCAGCCACGGCGGCCATTGGAGGGTGAACCAACGGCAAAGGAAGACCTTTCTCTCTGTCTCTCTCTCTCTCTCTCACTATCCACTCTGCCTGTCAAAAAAAAAAAAAAACACATTAGTATCAAATGTTATAATGATACAAGAGGAGAATTTGGTCTTGTAGAACTTGGCTAAATTACCCCCCTGCCATCACACTTCTTTTTCTGTTCTTTGTCATATTTCTCCATTTTCACTGACCTCTCATCCATCCCCTTGCAACAAAACACATTCTAAGATGGCTTTGCCCCTTCCCTCCACACAAAGAGGGAACAAAATCCCCTTATTCAGTTTTCAATTACTGCTGCCATTCTCAATGTCACTAGTTGCTGGTTATACCATCCCCCTGAGACTCCCAGGACCGACACCTAACACATTGCCTGTACTGGTATCTAAACTACCCAGTATCCTCAACCCCAACCTCCCACCACATACCAGCTAGACTGTATCTCCTTAGATAATTAATGCTTCTCTTGAAATCTCTAACACTGTAACTCCATTTCCTTAGGATCAAGCATATGAAAAAAATATAGTGGCATCCCTATACCTGATAACCACCATTTTTTCTTCTACCACTTTACAAGCAGTCTTACGGATTTTCTACACAAACACTGCCTTCCTGAGGGCTCCACGCCCTGGTTACCTGCAGCTCTTATGAAGAATGCCTATGCCCCCAAAACTGTCTGTGACCCCCTGTAGTACTAATTTTATGTGCCTATCCAGCCTGTGCCTGCCTGTCCATGCTAATCTTTTCTGTGCCTTTGGAATCCATGACCAGGACCTCCCAAGATGGAAAACCACTACCCCAGGTGTGAACCACATGTCCTGAAGACTTAAATAATCACTCTCAAATGAGGCAATACAAGGTATTCAGAACTCCTCAGGAGAATCAACAATTTTCTCTTCATGCATACCAGGAGGATCATTTTATCCATGAATGGAATTACAGATGGTTTAACTTAGTGATTTTCAGCTGTCTCTAAAAGTTAACTATTATCAGCCCGCTGAGATGGCATGATGGAGGTACTCTCACCCTATGTCCTCTGATCGCTGTGCTCTTAGTTAGGGAGCCCCACCAGTTAAAAACAACACTTTCTTCCTAGGAGCACCCTGAGATTACACTCTGTGTGGAGGCCAGATAGTTACTTGCTCCCCACCAAAATATGGTGATGTGTACCTTGGGTTGGGGGATCGTAGGAGACCTGTAAGCATTTAGGAATACCCTTAAATAACTCTGGAGACATCTCTTAAACAAGGCTACCCTGGGTTGCTGGGAGGAACTTAGTTTGTTAACCCCTAGAGGGATAACTGGCTCATTACTTCTGTGCACCTGCGGGTACCTGCTCCTATGATAGGAATCATTCAATTACTAAAGGATGTGGGAAATCTGCCCCTGATTTTAACTGAGGTGATTAATGATGTTACCTCGGTCCTGGGAGGTATTTGGTCAGCCTCAACATGTCCAGGATTGTTGTGAATGATGAAACTACAAGGCAGAATCTGTGCAATTGCCAATACATCCTGCTGCGTCTGGATTAACATCTCTGGCCAAAAGGAAAGATCAATATAGAAACTTAAGGGGAGAAATAGCTGTCTTTGTAGGGCAGACTTTGATGGTTTGTGTAATTTGTTTAGCTGGTGGTGTCCAGGACTCTGGGAGCAGGGGTTGGAACTAAGGAAAATGATGGGGATTGGCTTCATCCTGCTTCTTGGAGTACTGCTGATAACCACCATCATTAAGTGCTGATTGAAACAAATGGAACATATTTGACCCTAGGCTTTGTCAAATTAATCAGAGTAGGTGATGGAGTACTGTACTGGGAAAATGTGCAGAAGCCAAGATAGTGTAGAAATGAGGAGTGGAGGACCTGGCATTGCAGCGTAGCAGGTACAGCTGCCACCTGACAGCATCCCATACGAGTGCCAGTTCGAGTCCCCACTGCTTCACTACTGATTCAGCTCCCTGCAAATGCACCTGGGAAAAGCAGCAGATGATGACCCAAGTGTTTGGGCCCCTACACCCACATGGGAGACCCGGATGAAGCTCCTGGCTTCAGCCTGGTCCAGCCATCGAGGCCATCTGGGAAGTAAATGAGCAGATCGAAGATCTCTCTGTCTCTCCTCTCTCTGTAACGCTTTCAAATAAATAAACAAATCTTTAAAAAAAAAAAAGAATTGAGGGGTGGATATTATTGGCAGGTAATTCCTCTTACATTTCCACATGTCTTGTGAGCACAGGCTACTTGCAAAAGGAAAAAAAAAATCCTTGTTTTTTACTTCCACTCCCCCATAACACTTCTAACATCAAATGAGTGGATTTTCCACACCAACCAATTCTCTGCGAATTCCAACAGGTGGTCTATAATTTAATTTGGATCTAACCACTTGGAGTTAGTACAGATCCTCATAGGTTATGGCCAGTTCCACAAGGCTATCCCTGCTCAGACACCAATCACAAGCCCAGGCCTCCCCTAATCTCTGCTCTCTTCGTGTCACCCTGTAGGATTTGGGACCCATGGAGATAGAACAAATGTAAAGACTCTGGCCACTGTTACTGCCGTGATGATACAGTTTTTTTTCTCTAGCCTGGGAGTTTCATGTCTTCTGTCAGCATCCGGGACACTATGGCAGGCTATAGTTAGTTATTGTTAGCATGAGCGCAGGCAAAATCTTGAACTTCTCACAGATCTTGACAGAAATGTTATGAACAAACTGCACACCTGGTTTGGATTCTGATTTGAAATAACCAGCTTTGAACTGAGCTATTTTTCTTTTTTTTTTAAATTTATTTATTTGAGAGGCAGAGTTACAGAGAGAGGGAGAGACAGAGACAGAGAGCTCTTCCATCTGCTGGTTCACTCCCCAAATGGCCACAACAGCTGTAGCTGGGCCAATCTGAAATTGGGACCCATGTACCTGGGGCATCTTCCACTACTTTCCCAGGCACATTAGCAGAGATCTGGATCAGAAGTGGAGCAGCCAGGACTCGAACTGGCATGCACATGGGATGCCGGTGCCACAGGTGGAGGCTTAAACTTCCACACCACAGTGCCGGCCCCTGAGCTAGTTTTCAAATATTTTTAAATGTCTTGCAAACCTCAATAAAGAGGCAAAGACAAAAAACAAAAAATATATAAATTAATATTAATAATTCCTATCAAAAGAAGTGGAGACAAAGGGAGATTTATGCCCAGAATACAGAATGAAGTGGAAATGAACAAATACTTTAAAATATAATAGAAGGGCAAGTGTTTGGCCTGGCAATTGAGGTGCAAACTGAGATGCCTGCATGCCATATCAGAATGCCTGGGTTTGAGTACAGGCTTTACTCAGATTCCAGCTAGCCTCTATTGCACATCCTGGCAGGCAGCTCAATGCAATGAGCTTCATGAATAATGCCTTATGTAAGTGGGTCCTGCCACCCACAAGGAAGACCTAGATTGAGTTCTCATCTCTCTGCTTCGGCATGGCCCAGCCCAGCCATCATGGGGAACTGGGAGTGAACCAGTGGATAGGAGCTCTTTCTCTGCCTGGCTCTCTGTCTGTCTCTGTCTCTCAAAATCTTTCTTCTTCCCACTCTCTCTTTCAAATAAATAAAAAATTTTTAGTAGTTCCTACTCTTTTATTTATCTTAGAAAATTTTTAAAAATTAAAAAAATAGTTTTTTTTAAGATTTATTTATTTGAGAGGCAGAGTTAAAGACAGGGAGAAGGAGAGACAGAGAGAGAGAGGTCTCCCATCCACTGGTTCATTCCTCAAACGGCAGCAATGGCTAGAACTGGGTCAATCCGAAGCCAGAAGCTTGAAGTTTCCTCCAGGTGTCCCACTCAGGTGCAGGAGCCCAAGCACTTGGGCCAGATTCCACTGCCTTCCCAGGCCATAGCAGAGAGCTGGATTGGAAGAGGTGCAGCCAGGATATGAACCAGTGCCCGTACAGGATGCTGGCACTGCAGGCGGAGGCCTAACCTACTACACCAATGCCGGCCCCTTACTTTTTAACAGATTCGATGTGGTATGTAGATACAATAAATATTTTTTTAAAAAGAGTTGATCCAGATAAACTGAACAGAGAAGTTCTCCAATACAAGGTTGACAGAAAACTAATAAATGAATTATTGAAATAACAGTATACAAATCTTGTCATTATGCACACTGCACAGTTAACAGATACTATTGTAATAATTAGAATATTAAATCCATTTCATTAAGGTAATGTTA
The DNA here is from genome assembly GCF_964237555.1 of Oryctolagus cuniculus. Lineage (NCBI taxonomy): Eukaryota > Metazoa > Chordata > Mammalia > Lagomorpha > Leporidae > Oryctolagus > Oryctolagus cuniculus. The sequence continues at coordinate 33,448,274 of NC_091453.1, read as the reverse complement.
TAAAGAAACCACTTAAAGGATGAAATAAGGAATTCAAACCTTTCAAATTACAATGGAACACAAAACAAAGCAAAATAAAGCATATAATGAAAGGTAAACTAAAAAGCCAAGCATTAAAATTCAAAAGCATAATATAAAAGGCATCTTCCATTTATTACATAGAAGCAATGAACAAAAGACTCAGAACAAGGATGGTCAAAGAATAAACAAAGGTAACACCCACAAAGGAAGCAAAATCTCCATCTTATTCTCAACCTGAGTAGAATTCTGAGGCAAAGAATTAGACAGCTACTTTATAAAGATCAAAGATTTGATCCAGAATCAAAGCTTCTGGATACCATCACTGTATCAGGAGGTCCCAACAGAAGGAAGTAAGGTCTCCACATTCATCAGTCAGAGGTGAATTCCGGCAAAGTGTGAAACAAGACAAAGGAAGATACTTGATAAAGAACGCAACTACAAACGAAGACTTCTTGATGTTGTGAACCAGTCCCCACTGCTTCAGCAATAACCCCTTCTGTGAGTTTGGGGAAGAACTGCAAGTGTGGGACACTTAACTTTGATACTATTAACAACTAAGAATGGATGTCTCATTTTATCATATCCCTGTTCTGTGACAATATGTTAAGATGGTGAATTATACATCGATTTTGTAATACTGAACCAAAGGTCAGAATGAGTGAGTTTTTAAAGCAATCATTGATTGGATTCTGCTTGCAAATATTTCACTAGCAGTTGCTCACAAGTGGTCCAAAATTGTTGGTGCTCTTTTTTTTTTTTTAAGATATATTTATGGGTCCAGAGCTGTAGCATGGTGGGTAAAGCTGATGCCTGCAGTGCCGGCATCCCATGTGGGTGCTGGTTCAAGTCCCAGCTTCTCCACTTCTGATCCATCGCTCTGCTATGGCCTGGGAAAGCAGTAGAAGATGGCCCAAGTCCTTGGGCCCCTGCACCCACATGGGAGACCTGGAAGAAGCTCCAGGCTCTTGGCTTCAAATCAGCCCAGGTCTGGCTGCTTCAGCCATATGGGGAGTGAACCAGTGGATGGAAGATCGTTCTCTCTCTCACTCTCTCTCTCTCTCTGCCTCTGTAACACTGCCTTCCAAATAAATAAATAAATCTTTAAAAAGATTTAAAAAGATTTATTTATTTGAGAAACAGAAATATACACAGAGAGAGGGAGAGACACAGAGAGAGATATTCCATCTGCTGGTTCACTCCCCAATGGCCAAAACAATCAGGACTCGGCCAGGCCAAAGCCAGAAGCCAGGAGCTTCCTCTGGTCTCCCATGTGGGTGCAGGGGCCTAAGGACTTGGGCTATCCCCTGCTGCTTTCCCAGGTGCATTAGCAGGAAGCTGGATCAGAAGTGAAGCATCTAGGATTCAAACTGGCACCCATATGGGATGCCGGCACTGCAGGCTGTGTCTTTAACCTGCTGAGCCACAGCACTGACCCCTGTTGGTGTTCTTTTGGCAGGCTTTTTAGGCAACAATGTATTAGGATCCTAGAAAGGATGTAGTAGGAATGGCAGTTTAGATTATAAGAGGGGAGAGAGCTCAGAGTAGAGAGCTTGCCATAATTAGGACTTTCAGGACCTGCAGAGACCTGTACCACGGGGGGGACTACAGGGGAATGGGCTCCACCCCCACCCCAATTTGAGGAACCAAGTCTCTGGCCTGAAATCCAGGACATCAAAGGCATTATTTTTATGCAAATCTTGTCAGTCAACTTACAAGAATAAATTACTCTTTTGGTCAAACAAATTGGCTGGAAGGGAGGCTTTTTTCAAATGGAAAATATGATTACATGCTGTATGCCTGGGAGAAGATAGCAACACAGAAGTAGGAAAGAAGTCGAATGAGGAAAGATGGGAGATAATTGGAGGAGAAGGACAGGGGCCCAGTGGAAAGGCTGTTTCTTTTTAACAGGAAGTTCATGTGTACAAGAAAGATCTATAATTTCAGATCTATAATTTCCCCTCTACCTGCAAGTTTAGCTTTACTTCATAAACTGACATGTGCTGTTTGAAGTTTACCTCTATGTATTTTGTAATGTGATTTGTATTTTCTCTTTAAAATATATTGACAAAATACCTTTTTTCCCTTTGTTTCTTAAGATTTATTTATTTGAAAGGCAGAGTTACAGAAACAGAGGGACAGATAGAGAGAGAGAGAGATATCTTCCATCCACTGGTATACTCCCCAAATAGTTATTTTAATTTGAGCTATTTAGCCCCAATGGCTCAGGCTGGGTCAGGTTGAAACCAGGAGCCAGGAGCCCCATCTGGGTCTCCCACGTGGGTGGCAGGGGCCCAAGCACTTGGACTGTCATCTGCTGCTTTCCCAGGTGGATTAGCAGGGAGTTGGATCAGAAGTGGAGCAGCTAGCACTTGAACCTGTGCTCATATTGGATGCTGGCGTCACAGGTGGTGGCTCAATTTGCCATGCCACAATGCTGGCCCCTATGAAATATTCTCAATGTATATAGAGATGATTTATTTTAGCCAGTTTTTTACTTCTTAATGGAATGCTCTGTGGTCACAGAATACAATGAGACATATTATAGTAAAGCTTTAGATTATTTTTCTTTGCTTGATGACATAGTTACTGAAAAGGAGCAGGCGTTTGGCACAGCAATTAAGATACTGTTGGGATGCTTGCACCGCATATTGCAGTGCCTGGATTCAGGTCCTAGTTTCCATTCCTGATTTCGGCTTTTTGGGAAAAGCGCATCCTGAAAGGCAGCAGGTGATGGCTCAGTACTGGGGGCCCTGCCACCTACTTGGGAAACCGGAACTGAATTCCTGGCTGCTGGTTTGGCCTCAGCTAGCCCCAGCTGTTGTGGGTATTTGGGGAGTGAACCAGGGGATGGGAGACCTTTGTCTTTCAAATAAAAAAAATTTAAATTTAAAAATGGTTAATGGTGGAATTAACTATTTCTGCTAGTTTCAATTTTACACAGCTTAAGAATATGTTATTAGCTATAAGTGTATTGATAATTTTTCTAATTCTTGGTATATACTAGTTTGAACCATTTACCTTTAGCCCTTGTGATGTTTTTGAGCTTACATTCCTTCTAGGCAGATATTAAAATTGCAGCTCCAGGTTTCTATGTTCTTGGTCTATTCCTTTATTTCCATATGTTCTGAATCTTGATTTTTTTTTAACGGTTTAATCATCTCATTAAAGTTTCAATAGCTGGAAAATTTCTCCAGTAATTTAAAAATGTATTTATTTATTGAAAAGCAGAGGGTCAGGGGGTCGGGGGAGAGATTTCCTATTTACTGGTTCACTCCTCAAATGCCCTCAACAGTCACAGCTGAGCCAGGCGGAAGCCAGGAGCTAGAAATTCAATCTGCATCTCTCACATGAGGGGCAGGGATCTATATACTTGAGCCATCACCTGCAGTCTCCCAGGGTGTACATCAATAGGAAGCTAGAATCAGGAGTAGAGCCAGGACTCAAACCCAGGCACTCTGATATCGGATGTGAGTGTCCCAAGCAAAGTTTTCATCATCACACCAAATGCCTGTGCTAGGGTCTTCAAGTATAACTTATATTTATAAACTAATTCTGTACCAGGGCTGGCACTGTGGCAGTGGGTTAATCTACTATATACAACACCAGCATCCCATATAGGCACCAGTTCGAGTCCTGGCTGCTCCACTTTTGATCCAGCTCCCTGCTAATGCACCTGGGGAAGGAGTAGAAGATGGTCCAAGTGCTTGGGTCCCTGCACCCATGTGGGATACCAAGAAGAAGCTCCTGGCTCCTGCTCTCTCTCTAATTCTGACTTTCAAATAAGTAAATAAATAAATCTTAAATGTACCTTGGGGAATTAATGCTTGTTCCCTTTTTCCAATTAATCTGAAAATCATTTATTTCAATGAATGCTTCTAATCCATTTATAATATGTAATTATTATCACTAGGTTGTATTTATACAATTTATATATTTCTTTGTATATTCCTTTAACTTTCTTGGCACTTCAAATTTTGGTATTTCACCCCTTAATTCTCACTTGAAAGTTACTATTTATTTTTATTCTTCTATTCATTTGCTCCAACAGAAGATCATAATTATGTGCATATTTCTCTAAAATATAATAGGTCTATCAATACCTATAGCCTTCTTCTGAAAAAGAATAAGAAAACCATAAGATTGTTTTTTATTTTCCTTTCATTTATTTTCTCTCAACTACCTTTTGTGTGGCTATAATTGTAATTTTAGTTCCAATTTATAATGATAAATATTCGAATACATTTGCATTGCTTTTTCATTTACCAAATAGAAACAAAAACTAATGCCAAAATATATTTGTAGAAAACACTGGCACACTAATGGGGAACACAAAGATTACTTGATAAAAATGCAGACATACCCAATTCTTTAGTACATCTGAATGACCATAAACAGATAGTCCTATCTTAAAGTATAAATTTAAAGCAAGCTCACTGACAACAAGAGGATTTTTAAAAAATATGTCATGCTTATTATAAATTGTATGTAGAAAAGAAAGTGGTAGATTTCTAAAAAAGGGTAATCAGAGACTTAGCCCTACCATCTATTAGAATAAATTATAAAGAGATTAATAAGAATAATTAAGTTGATGACCATAAGGCAGCTCAATGGAATAGAATAAAGTCCAGAAATATCCTAGAGTTACATATTGGGATGTATGTAAATGTCAGTATAGTATTGCATTTTAGTGGGAAAAATATAAGTTATTTAGCAATTGGTGTTGGGACAGATGTGCAAAGAATATGAAGATGGATTTCCCAGCTAAGGTGTTACAACAGAAACAAACAACCAGATAATCACAGAAACAGAAAATAAAAACACAAAAGTACTAAAAAGAAAATACAAGAGTTATGTGTGTGTGTGTGTGTGTGTGCGCGCGTGTGTGTTTTCAAATATAGCTGAGCAATGGCAAGGGCCTTTCTAGTTATGATCTTTCTAGTTATGATCTAAAACTTAGAGAAAACAAAAGATTTATAAGCTCAATTATGTGAGTACATTGATAAAATAACACAATTTTAATTTAAAGGACAAACGAGCAGTTGGGAGAAATGATTTGCGGCATATATGAAAGATAAGAGTTGGCGCTGGTGCTGCAGTGTAGGGGTAGAGCCGACACCTGTGATGCTGGCGTGCCATATGGGTGCTGGTTCCAGATCTCACTGCTCCACCTCTGATCCAGCTCCCTGCTAATGCACCCGGGAAAGCAACGGAGGAGGCCCCAAGTCCTTGGGCCCCTGCACCCATGTGGGAGACCCAGAGGAAGCTCCTGGCTGCTGGCTTCAGCCTAGCCCATCCTCAGCCATTGTGGCCATCTGGGGAGTGAACCAGTGAATGGAAAATTCTCTCTCTCTCTGTTCCTCCTCCCCCTCTCCCTCTCTCTCTATAACTTTTTCAAATAAATAAATAAAATCTTTAATAAAAAGATAGAGTTAATATCCTTAATAAATAAATATAAATTAATAGCAACAACCTGATAGAATGAGGGGCAAAGCAAATTTTAAAAGGGCCCAGAAAAAAATAACATAAATGATTCTTTTAAAAAAAGATTTATTTATCTGAACATTGGACAGAGTTAATTCCTCCTTCATTCTGAGAACCCTTTTTTTCTCTTGGCTTCCCAGACACAGGACTGGTTTCCCTGGCTTCATTACCTGTTTCTTCCCTGGTTCTTTGTTTGCTTCTCTTTTAGACATCAGTGCTTCAGGCTCTGGCCAGGACTACCTTCCCCTGTCTATGGCAGGCCCTCCCTTGCTCATTTCTTCTGCTCTTATAATTGTATTTTTTAAAGAAAATCTATGTATGTATGTATGTATTTGAAAATGAGAGTGGCAGAGAGAGAGGGAGACAAAGAAAGATCATGCTGGTTCACTCTCCAAATGGCTGCAACACCAGGAAAAGCTGTTGTTTGCAACACCGGCATCCCTTATCGGAAGGTCCATTCAAGCCTCGGATACTCCTCTTCCATTCCAATTTCTCGGTATTCTCCTGTGAAGGCAGTGAATGAAGGCTCAAGTATTTGAGTCCTTGCTCCCCATGTGGAAGACCAAGATGGATTTCTTGGCTTCTGGCTCCAGGCTTTAGCCTGGCCCAGATCTGCTGCGACCATCTGGGGACTGAACCAGCAGATGGAAGATTCCCCCGCCCCGCCCTTTTCCTTCTCTCTCTCTCTCTTGATTTTGCCTTTCAAATATATAAATCAATATTTAAAATACTAATAACATTCTTTACAGAATTAGAAAAAATCCTAAAGTGTATATGGGAACATAAAAAATCTAAAATAGTCAAAGGAATATTGAACTGAAAGAACAAAGCTGGGCACCGGTGCTGTGGCGTGGAAGGTTAAGTCTCTACCTGCAGTGCTGGCATCCCAGACAGATGCCAGTTCAAGTCTCCGAGGCTCCACTTCTGTTCCAGCTCCCCGCTAATGTGTCTGGGAAAGCAGAGGAGGACAGCCCAAGTGCTGTGGCCCTGCACCCACATGGGAGACCCGGAAGACACTCCTGGATCCTGTCTTCATCCTGGCCCAGCCCCAGCCATCACAGCCACTTGGGGAGTGAACCAGCGGCAGGAAGATTTCACTCCTTCTGTCACCCTGTCTTTCAAATAAGTAAATAAATCCCTTTTTAAAAAAAGAATAATAAACACTAATCATGGATTCTACCTAAACAATGATATATTTATCTTAGGAGGAAATGTGTATGTGAGTGGGGTTGTCTAGAAAAGCTAAATCTGGCCGGCACCGCGGCTCACTAGGCTAATCCTCTGCCTTGCGGCGCCGGCACACCGGGTTCTAGTCCCGGTAGGGGTGCCGGATTCTGTCCCGGTTGCCCCTCTTCCAGGCCAGCTCTCTGCTGTGGCCAGGGAGTGCAGTGGAGGATGGCCCAAGTGCTTGGGCCCTGCACCCCATGGGAGGCCAGGATAAATACCTGGCTCCTGCCTTTGGATCAGCGCGGTGCACCGGCCGCAGCGCGCCGGCCGCGGCAGCCATTGGAGGGTGAACCAACAGCAAAAGGAAAAAAGGAAGACCTTTCTCTCTGTCTCTCTCTCTCTCTCTCACTGTCCACTCTGCCTGTCAAAAAAAAAAAAAAAAAAAGAAAAAAAGAAAAAAAGAAAGAAAGAAAAGCTAAATCTCTAGGTTCCATGGTGGAAAATCAACAGATAATGCTCCAAACTGAAAAAAAAAAAAACACAGATATTAAAGATATCGAGAGTGCTTCTTAGGGAGCTGGCATCTATAGAAAAGGAAACTGGGAAGAACTATTTTTCTAACAAGATTTCCAGAACTATTTGATACTTAGTATCACTTTTAAAGATTTATTTATTTGAAAGTCAGAATTACACAGAGAGAGAAGGAGAGGCAGGATGGGGGGTCCTCCATCTGCTCAATTGGCTGCAATGGCTGGAGCTGCAATGATCCAAAGCCAGAAGCCAGGAGCTTCTTCTGGGTCTCTCATGCGAGTGCAGGGGCCCAAGGACTTGGGCCATCTTCCACTGCTTTCCCAGGCCATAACAGAAAGCTGGATTGGAAGTGGAGCAGCCGGGATTCGAACCAGCACCCATATGGGATGCCGGCACTGCAGGTGGCGGCTTTACCTGCTGTGCCACAGTGCCGGCCCCTAGTACCACTTTTAAATAAAACTAAAAAGTAATTGAGGGGCCGGCACCGTGGCTCACTTGGTTAATCCTCCGCCTGCGGCGCCGGCATCCCATATGAGTGCCGAGTTCTAGTCCTGGTTGTTCCTCTTCCAGTCCAGCTCTGCTGTGGCCCGGGAAGGCAGTGGAGGACGGCCCAGGTCCTTGGGCCCTGCACCCGCATGGGAGACCAGGAGGAAGCACCTGGCTCCTGGCTTCAGATCGGCGCAGCGCCGGCCATGGCGGCCATTTGGAGAGTGAACCAACGGAAGGAAGATCTTTCTCTTTGTCTCTCTCTCTCACTGTCTATAACTCTACCTGTCAAATAAATAAAAAATAAAAAAAACTAATTGAAAATTACAAAGTAGTAAAAAAGATTCATAAAAATATACAAGAATGACAAAGGGTTATTAACTTAAATTTTTTTAAAATACATAAACTAAGATACACCAATCATCAGTGGAAGAGGAGTGGGAAGTTTACAAAAGAGAAATAAATTGCCAATCACAATATGTATATGGGTGTGTTGGGGGAGGAACTGATCCTGCCAAGAAAAAAAGTAATAAACAAGATCTTCAAAAAGTTTGTGGAAAATTCATACTATGAAAAAAAGAATGAGTTTCAAAAATTTTTTGCACCAAAATAAAACTGATGCTTTAATTCCATTTTCGATGAACATTTTGAAGTACCCTCTGCTATGGTTTGGCTATAAGTTTGGGTGTCCCCCAAAGGCTCATGTGCTAAAGGTTTAGTCTCCAAACTCTCATGTTAGTGCTACTAAGGAGTAGGAAATCTAATCAAAATACGGTGTTTAGAAGAGCCTTTGGGAAGTGATTGAATTAAATTATTAGGGTGAAGCTGAATTAGGGTGAACAGCTGAATCACGGTGGCTTGATAAGGACAGTAATAGATAAGGAGAGTGTAGATGGGTGTGTTCTCCCTTCCATGCGGTACTCCGCACCACCTAGGGACTCTGTCAGTAAGAATGCCCTTAACAGATGCCCAACCAATGGGGCCACCTGATCGTGGACTGTGAATCTCCAGAACCATGAGCTAAAAAATCTTTTTTATCTTTATAAAGTTAGTTCCCTTGGTTATTTCATTGTAGTGATGAAACGCTATTTAATACACCTTTATGCAGATGAAAACAAAGAGATCAAATCTTTCCTTCAGGTTCAGGAGCCCCAGATGAATTCGTACCCCTGGGCGCCCCTTCCTCCTCACCTCACAGGTGTTGCCATGTCCCCCTGGTTGGCAAACATCTGCATTAGCTGCCATGTTCCTGATAGACCTCAGCCCTGGGGCTCTCCTGCTGACAGCTCCACTCTTCCCAGGAGGCTGAAGCGCAGTGTGTCTGTGGACTCAGAGCTTCTGGGGTCAAAAGGAAGAGCCTTTTGTGGGGTCTGGCCCGGTGACTCCGCAGAATCTCCAAGAACCTCCAAGAAACCTAGAAAGACAACATTCACAAGGTCAGAGCCATACAAACATTGCCTGAAGGCATCAAGGGACAGCTCATGTCACTGGGTCCTGTGGAGCAGACACGGTGTAGGAAACACTTAGTAATTAAAATGCAATATGAGTGACACCATGAGATTTTACTAAAAATTAATAAAGGTTGATTTTCTGGCTCTGCCAGTTATTATCTGTGAGAATATGAAAAGGCTTCTTCAATTATATTTTTCAAAATGAACCAAAACTATTTATCCTAAGTGGTTGTGAAAAAATTAAATGAATTAATGTTCATAAGGCATCTAGCACCAGGTTGGCACAAGATATTATTATCATTATTATTATTATTATAATGAACTGTGTAATGTGCAGAATCAGGTACCTCAACTAATTTGCACAATCCTGCCATGTATTTGTTGCTAGAATTATTATTCCATTTTAGGCACACAGAAATAGAAGTTTGGTGATGTTAAGTCAAACCCAATCTACCTGGATCCAAAGTTTATGTTTTCAACATTGTATCATATGATACCTTTTAGACAGTAGGCCCAAATAAACATGGTTCTGTTTAATAGATGTTAAAAATCTGACTGTGAATTTGGAATAAAGAAGTTTAGTAAGTGTTCTTGATACAGGAGAGATATGCCATAAGGAAAATGTTAATAGACTAAGATTAAAATTTGTAAACTACCTCAAAAATATCTAAAGGTAAAGCTATTTCTTCTATTGAGAGATCTAGGGAGGACAGTGTCTTGTCGATGTTGACTAATATAAGAGACAATTTTAGTCCAATCAGCTGAGAGGCACTATAGATTTAGTCTTGTTAGGAAAGGGAAAACGTCCACTTAAAATGAAGAGGAACCTAATTAAAACAGCATAAATAAGAAATGGGTGGAAGAAGGGCTGGCATTGTGGTGTAGCAGGTAAGAGCACCCCTACAGTGCCAGCATCCCATATGGTCACCAGTTCGAATCCCTGCTGCTCTACTTCCCATCTAGCTCTCTGCTATGGCCTGGGAATGCAATGGGGGATAGCCTAAGTCCTTGGCCCCTGCACCCCCGTGGGAGGCTTGGAAGAAGCTCCTGGCTCCTGGCTTCAGATGGGCCCAATTCTGGCCCTTGCGGCCTTTTGAGAAGTGAACCAGTAGATGGAGGACTTTCTCTCTCTGTGTGTCTTGCTCTGTCTCTCTCTCTCTCTCTCTCTCCCTGCCTCTCCATGACTCTTTCTTTTCTTTTTACATTTATTTATTTATTTGAAAGGCAGAGAGCCATGGAGAGGCCGAGGCAGAGGCCGAGGCCGAGGCCGAGGCAGAGGCAGAGGCAGAGGCAGAGGCAGAGGCAGAGAGAGGTCTTCCATCTGCTGGTTCACTCCCCAGATGGACGCAACGGCTGGAGCTGAGCCGATCTAAAGCCAGGAGCCAGGAGCTTCTTCCAAGCCTCCCACGGGGGTGCAGGGGCCAAGGACTTAGGCTATCCCCCATTGCATTCCCAGGCCATAGCAGAGAGCTGGATCGGAAGTGGAACAGCTGGGACACGAATTGGTGCCCATATGGGATGCTGGCACTGCAGGTGGTGGCTTTACCCGTCTACGACACAGCACCCGCCCAACTCTGCCTTTCAAATAAATAAATCTTTTCAAAAAAAGAAATGGGAAGGGGCCGGCGCTGTAGCGTAGCAGGTAAAGCCATTGCCTGCAGCGCCGGCATCCCATGTGGGTGCCGGTTCGAGTCCCGGCTGCTCCACTTCCAATCCAGCTCTCTGCTGTGGCCTGGGAAAGCAGTAGAAGATGGCCCAAGTCCTTGGGCCCCTGCACCCATGTGGGAGACCCAGAAGAAGCTCCTGGCTCCTGGCTTTGGATCGGAGCAACTGCAGCCGTTGCAGCCAAATGGGGAGTGAACCAGCGGATGGGAGGCCTCTCTCTCTCTCTCTCACTCTCTCTCTGCCTCTTTGTAACTCTTTCAAATAAATAAATAAATCTTTTAAAAAAAGAAACGAGAGGAAGAAAAAAGAAGTAAATAAAAAATAAGAATAAAACTATAATAAAGAATATAAACCAAGTCAAATTTTTAAAACAGAAAGAGGATGCTGCCAAAGAAAGAATACTCCTTCTTCTCTTATACTCAAGGAAATGTTAGAAAATTTCTTCAAATAACTCAGTCACAAAGAATATCTGATAGATGTTTTAATCCTAGGAATCAGCAGGCTTAATTTTCTGATCACAGCATAAGCTGTACAATATTATTAGTCATTAGGGAAATACAAATCAAAACCAATATCGTCCATTCACCAGGAGACTAGTTCACATCCCTTAGGATGGCTAAAATAAGAAAAAAGACAATAGTAAGCGTTGACAAGATGTGAATAAGCTGGAGCCCTCACACATTCCTGGTTAGACTATAAAATGGGGCAGCTACTCTGAAAACTAGTTTGGCAGTTCCTCAAAATGTGAACCATGGAGTCACCACATGGCTCAGAAATTCCCCTCCTAGGTGGAGAGAAATCAAAACATGTATCTGCTCCAAAATTTGTCCATAAATATTCACATTATTCATAGCAAACAAAGATAAAAACAATTTAAATATCCATCAACTGACAAATGGGTAAGATTTGGCATAGCCATACAATAAAATAATATATGGTAATTAAAAAAAGAAGCACTGATACCTGCTACAACCTGGAATAAACCTTAAAATCATTAAATGAAGGGAAAGAAACCAGTCACACAAAAGCACATATTTGATGATGCCATTTCTGTAATATGGCCACAACAGGCAAATCCATAGAGATAGAAAGTAGATTAGTGGTTGCCCAGGGCTGGGAGTGTGGGGTGGCATGAGCAGTGAACATCTGCTAGTCTAAACAAGGTTTCTTTTGTGGGTGTTTCAAAGGTTCTAAAATTGTATTGTGGTAATGGCTGCACAACCCCATGACTATCCTAAAATCCACCGAACTTTATCTTTTAAATGGGTGAGTTTTATGATTCTGGAATAAATTCATTTAAAAAAAAAAGAAAGAAAAGAAACTTTTCCCTAAATAATCCAGTAGAAAAGTGGGAAATAAATACAAAAGCTATTTGATTTCTACCAGAAGGTATGGAATACAAAGTTGTATTTAGACTGAAATTTATACTTTAAAATAGATTATTTTTAATTAAAAATAAATATAACTGAAAAGTTATAGGCCCAACCAAAAATATTCAAAATAGAAAAAAAAAACAAAATTAAACAAAATAAAAACAAAAACCAGGATGTATGAATTACTAAAGATAAAACTTTAAATAAAATGAAACAGGGGCTGGCGCTGTGACGCAGTGGGTTAACGCCCTGGCCTGAAGCGCCGGCATCCCACATAGGTGCCAGTTCTAGTCCCGGCTGCTCCACATCCAATCCAGCTCTTTGCTATGGCCTGGGATAGCAGTAGAAGATGGCCCAAGTCCTTGGGCCCCTGCACCCACGTGGGAGACCCGGAGGAAGCTCCTGGCTCCTGGCTTTGGATCGGCGCAGTTCTGGCCGTTGCAGCCAATTGGGGAGTGAACCATCGGATGGAAGACCTCTCTCTCTCTCTCTCTCTCTCTGCCTCTCCTCTCTCTGTGTAACTCTGACTCTCAAGTGAAAAATAAATAAATCTTAAAAAAAATAAAATGAAACAAATATAACACTATAGGGTTTAAAGAAAATAAGAGCTAGTCCTTTGGAATGACCAGTGGCATTCTTAGCAAAGACAAAGAAGAAAAGTATATATGTATATATATATATATGTGTGTGTGTGTGTGTGTGTGTGTATATATATATATAAAATGCAACAGTTAAGTTGCTGCTTGGGATGGCCACATGCCAATATTGTTATGCCAGATTTGAGTCCCAATTGCTCTGTTACCAGTAGAGTTTCCTGCTGATGCATATCTAGGGAGTCAGATGATGGCTCAAGTACTTGGGTCCTTGCTGCCTGTGTGGGAGATCTAGATTGAGTCCCTGACTCCTGGCTTTGGCCTGGCCCAGACCTAACTTTCTCGGACATTTCAGGAGTGAACCAGTGGATAGAATATCTCTCTTCATCTCTCTCTGCCTTTCAAATAAAAAATGAAAATAGGTGTGGGTGTTGTGGAACTGTGGATTAAGCCACCACTTGGGATGCCTACATTCTATATCAGAGTGTTGGTTTGAGTTCCAGTTCCTCCACTTCCAATTCAGTATCCTGCTAATGTGCACCCTGGGAAGCAGCAGGTGATGGCTCAAGTACTTGGTTCCCAGCCACCCATGTGGGAGACCCAGAGGGCACCGCAGGATCCCCAGCCCCAGCTGTTGTGGGCATTTGAGGAGTGAGCCAGCAGATGGAAGATCTCTGTCACTCTCTTTGTCTCTGTTTCTCTCCATCAATTGCACTGTGTTTCAAATAGATGGAAATAAACATGTTAAAAAATACAATGAACAAAAATATAGATATATTTCAAATTATATATAATATACAAATACATTTATTTCATATATATGTGTGTATATATTTGAATTGAGAGAGGAGAAACATTTTCCAGGTAGGGGGCTGTTTAAATAAGCAAAAAAAAAATCAATGAAATTGAAAATAGAAAAGCAATGGAGAAAAACTGTTAGAAAAGATCAGTAAAATTGATAATCCTCTACCAGGACTGACAAAGATAAAAAGAGAATACAGAAATTACCAACATCAGAAATGAAACAGAGATATAACTGCAGATACTACAGCCATTAAAAGGACAGTAAGAAAATACCACAACGTTATGCACATAAATTCAACAAGCTGAATGAAACAGTCCAACTTCTTCTAAAACACAAATTACCATGACTCATCCACTATTAAATAGATAATATGAAAAGTAATTAAACAGATAATCTGAATGGTTATATTACTACAAAAAGCTTCCAAATGGAAATTTTCAGGCCCAGATGGTTTCACTGAAGACGCTACCAAACATTTAAAGAAAAATTAGCTCTGATTCTACATAATCTCTTCCAGAACACAGAAGAGGAGAAAGCAGTCCTCAACTCATTCTGAGTCCAATTTTACCCTAAAACCCAAACCACACAAACACATTGCAAAAAAAGAAAACTATACATCACTATCTCTCTTGAACTTAGATGCAAAACTTTTCAAAAAAAGTATTGGCTAATCAGTTCCTTCAATATATCCAAAGAATTATATGTCATATCTAAGTGGGGTTTCTTTTAGGAATATAGTAAGACTGGTTCAACATTCAAAACTTAATGCATAGTAACAGGCTAAATGAGAAAAATCCAGAGATCATATAAATTCATACAGTATTGACAAAATTCAACATCCATAATGCTAAAACTCACAGAAAATTAGGAACAGAGGGGAACCTCTCAACCAGATCAGGAACATCTGGGGAGAGAGGGAGAGAGAGCGAGAGCGAGAGCCCACCTCCAACCAACACTGTCATGGTAAGAGGCTGAATACTTTACCCCTAAAATTGGGAACAATGCAAGGACATCCACTCTCACCACTCTCATTCAACATAGTACATATACACAGAGCATCTCATATCTGAAAATCCAAAACCCAAAATTTTCTGAGGCCACAAATAGAAAATCCCACACTTGACTTCATGTGACAGGCCATAGTCAAAATGCAGGTGCACAGGCCGGCGCCGCGGCTCACTAGGCTAATCCTCCGCCTTGCGGCGCCGGCACACCGGGTTCTAGTCCCGGTCGGGGCGCCGGATTCTGTCCCGGTTGCCCCTCTTCCAGGCCAGCCCTCTGCTGTGGCCAGGGGGTGCAGTGGAGGATGGCCCAGGTGCTTGGGCCCTGCACCCCATGGGAGACCAGGAGAAGCACCTGGCTCCTGGCTCCTGCCATCGGATCAGCGCGGTGCGCCGGCCGCAGCGCGCCGGCTGCGGCGGCCATTGGAGGGTGAACCAGCGGCAAAGGAAGACCTTTCTCTCTGTCTCTCTCTCTCACTGTCCACTCTGCCTGTCAAAAAAAAAAAAAAATGCAGGTGCACTAAAAATATTGTGTAAAATTATCTTTAGTCTAACTGTATATGTTGGATATGAAATATAAATGAATTTTATGTTTAGACTTGGGTCCTTCCTCCAACATATCTTATTTTATATATATATATATATGTACATGTACATATATATATATATGTATTCCCAAATCAGAAAAATTCCAAAATCTGGAACACTTCCATTCCCAAGCATTTTGGATACGGGATACTTGATCTGTACTGGAAGTTCTAGCCAGCATAACGAAACAATAAAAAAGTGCACAGAGATTGGAGAGGAAGAAATAAAACTGCCCATTTATTTGTATATGACATGCTTGTTCATGAAAACAGAAACAAAACATCTACCAAAAAAAAAAGATGTTTAAAACAAATAATTGAATTGAGCAAAATTGTAGATAAGAGATCAACACAAAATATTCATCTGTAGGAGCTGGCACTGTAGCATAGAAGGTTAAGCTTCTGCCTGCAGTGTCAGCATCCCATATGGGTGCCGGTTCGAGTTCCAAGTGTTCCATTTCTGATCCAGCTCCCTGTTAATGTGCTTGAGAAAGCAGCAGCGGAGGGTGGCCCAAGTGCTTGGGCTCCTGCACTCGCATGGGAGATGCGGAAGAAGCTCCTGGCTCCTGGCTCCTGGCTCCTGGCTCCTGGCTTTGGTCTAGCTCAGCCCTGGCTGTTGTGGCCATTTGGAGAGTGAACCAGCAGATGGAAGATTGATCTCTCTCTCTGTATTTCTGCCTTTCAAATAAATAAATAAAATCTTTTTAAAAAATACTCAACTATATTCCTGTACAAAAGCAGCAAACATGTGGAAACCAAAATTTAAAAGACAAGGTCATTTACAACCATTCCAAAAAAAATTAAGTACTTAGGTAGGAACTTAACAAAACATGTGGAGAACTTGTATGCTGAAAATTACAAGCTATGAAAGAAATCAAAGATCTTAATAGACATGCATACTGTGTACATAGATTAAAAGACTTGACATAGTTAAGGTGTAAATTCTTCCCAAGATGTTAATACCAGTAGAGGTTTAACACAATTCTTATCAAAATCCAAGCAAGATGTTTTGCAGATAAAAACAAAATTACTCTGAACTGTATATGGAAAAGCAAAGGAAGTGGAAGTGCTAAAACCATTTTGAAATAGAATAAAGTGGGAGGAATCACTTTACCCGATTTTAAGACTTGTACAATTATTGTAATCTAGGTAGTGTGGCACTCCAGGCAGAGGGATAGCACATGGATCAATGGAACAGAATAGACAACTCTGAACCCCCTCACAACTACAGCCAATTTATTTTTTGACTAAGGTGAAAAATATATCAATGGAAGAATAGGCTTTTCAAAAAGCTGCTGGAGCAACTGGGCATCCATATGTGAATAAACACACTTTGATCTAATGTCGCACTTTATACAAAAATTAACTCACAACAGATCACTGACAGTAGTTAAGAGAAATGAACAAATCACCATCACAGTGGAGAATGTCTGTTTTCTCTCTCAGTAATAGAAGGAGAAGACAAAAAGAGGACCAAATTTTTGTATGACAACCAGATAATTAGGTATTATTTTCGAGTTATACACAGGGCATTTCAAAAAATTCACAACGGACTAGGCCATAAGTATCTTCATCTTTCAAGGAATGAGCTTCATTGTAGACATTTTCCTGACACAGAAAGCTACGGATAGAAATCCACTAAAAAGGTAAACTTTTGGAAACTGAAAACGCACTTCTAAATAACTGCTGGGTAAATGACAAATTTCTTTAAAAAAAGAAACCACCCTTAAAACGTAATGCATCAAACCCAGTGGGTCTTAGAGTGAACTTTAAGACCTTAACATTGAAATGAGAAAAAAAAAAAAAAGCCAGCAAAATAATGAGAGAATCATCCAACTCAAGTTAGACGAACGATTCCATCACTGACCACACAGAATCCCCCAGCACTCACCCTCCCAGGCCGCCCGTCATTGAGCCTTGAATCCTCTTGACAACTATTAAACCGAGGCTGAGAACCGCAGCCGCTTCCGGTCACCACCTCTAGCACCACCCCTTCTCGGGTTGGGGGCTTATCACCGGGCGGGGGAGATGAGGGAAGGGGGGGAGGTGGGGGGAGGACCCACGCATGCGCAATACCACTTACGAAGCCTCTGCTAGCCAAGAGTCAACATGGAGGTGTTACGGTATCTATGCTTTTGGTTCAGGGTGCTCATTGTCCCTCGGCAGCATTGTCAGGCGGGGAACATGGCTGCGCCCAGTTCCCGATTCCCTATGGGATACGCCATGTTGGAGGAGTGTCCATTCCGTACCGGGGATGAGGACTCCTCTAAACTCTGGGAGTAGAGGGGTGGAGCTGTCCCGCTGGCGGTAGAGAGTGGGGAGGGGCGGGGGCATTTCTCCGGACCGGCTTGCTGGAGGATGGGGATCTGTTTTGTGTAATTTGGTTCAGAGAAGCTCCATAGCCTTTTGGAAAGACGCAGGGGCGCCTGCGGCTATTTCCTGGCAGATACCATGGGGTGAGAAGGGGGGAGTCAGGCTGTTTCCTGGAGCATACTATGAAAGAAGAAGGGGGGGGGGAATCAGGGCTGTGTGAGCCCTTGTGAGATACACTGCGGGGGAGGGGCCGCCGCTGTGGCGTAGTAGGTAAAGCCATAGCCTAAAGTGCCGGCATCCTTTACAGCCAGTTCGAGTCCCGGCTGCTCCACTTCCGATCTGGCTCTCTGCGAAAGTCTTTCTGAAGCTTCCAGTGGGAAAAGGACCTAGGTACTGCGAAAACTTCCTGGAAAGTGGAATTTAAAAGTAAATTTACTGAGGTGCAAAATAGACTCACTAAACACAGGAAAAGGTAGTTTTCTTACAGGATTTTGAGGAATGGGGGAATTTCAGAGAATTCAATGATGTAGTGTTTTGGTGAGCTCAAAACAAAGCAGGGATTTGCCAGAGGGTCAATCTCGGGTCTGCACCAGAAGCGAACCCACAGTTGGCCAAGGGATCATGTCGAACACTGTGTCCAGATATCCTCTATCCGAAGCTCTGAACCGGGCTTGCTTTCCTGTATCTAAGTGACTTAGAATCTCCCGTAAGAGTCAAGTGTTTCATTCTTAGGTGTATAATGTTAAACAGCAAAGTGTCTGGTAGTCTATGATTAAAGAGAAAAAACTTTTTCGTTGACTAGTGTAACGCCATAAAGAACCCCTTCTCTGAGCAGTGCTCACTCAGTGTCCTGGTACTTTATGGCATTAGAACATAGCATATCCTTAGGAGAAGTAATGTTTCCTGTTAGCTTTGTGTCTGGCTTTATCGGTACCTGTTCTTCCAGCCTGTTGAATAACAGGGCAGATGGTGTGTAGTCTGATTTCTTTTTTACTTTGAGAAGGAGTGGACTCTCTGATTATCCCGGATTCTCTTTCTGCCCCTGCATCCCTAGTGTGGGTGTTTGTAGAATAAATAAAAGAAAGCAGAAATGGAATCAGTGGAAGCACATTTGTCACAAATATACTTCTCTTTGAGTGCCAAGAATCATCCCTAATGTTGTTGGGTGGAAGAATAGTATTATGGGCATGTTTTTGTTTTTTTAAAAAAAGTCTGTTAGACCAATTTACAGGAGAAGGAAATAGAGCCAATAAACATATAAAGAGATGCTCAAAGACATTAGTGATCAGAAAAAAATACAAGTCAAGATATAATGCGATGCTGTTTGAATAAGTGCGGAAACCTGACAATACCAAGAGTTGGATGTTATGTGACCGACCCACAGGATCTTCTTGTTCTGCTGAAGAAATATAAGTCAATGAAACCACTTGAGAAAATAATTTCGCATTCACTCTTTTTAAAAATATTTTTATGTGTGTATGTATTTATTTATCAGAACTATAGCGAGGGAGGGGGAGAGATCTTCCACCCACTGGTTCACTCTGCAATAGCAGGGCCTGGGCCAGACCAGAGCCAGGAGTCAGAGCCAGGAGCCAGGAGCCAGGAGCCAGGAGCCGGGAGCCAGGAGCCAGGTCTCCCACATGGCCGGCAGGGGCCACCTTCTGCTGCTTTCCCAGCCACATTAGCAGGGAGCTGGATTAGAAGTGGAGCAGCACAGACCCCTACTGCCTTCTGTGAATGAGTTTTCCAAGGCTGTCTATTTACTTTCATTGTTCTTTTCCTGTTTTCAAGTTTTACTCTTTTTTCAAGGATTATTTATTTGAAATTCAGAGTTACACACACACACACATACACACACACACACACAGAGAGAGAGAGAGATCTTCCATCCTCTGGTTTACTTCCTAGATGGTTGTAATGGCTGGGGTTGGGCCAGGCCAAAGCCAGGAGCCAGGATGCCCAAGCACTTGGGCCA
Source organism: Oryctolagus cuniculus (assembly GCF_964237555.1). Classification (NCBI taxonomy): domain Eukaryota; kingdom Metazoa; phylum Chordata; class Mammalia; order Lagomorpha; family Leporidae; genus Oryctolagus; species Oryctolagus cuniculus. The sequence continues at coordinate 33,428,825 of NC_091453.1, read as the reverse complement.
TCCTCCACTGCTTTCCCAGGCTGGGACTTGAACTGGTGCCCATACAGGATACCAGCACTGCAGGTGGCAGCTTTACGCACTGCACCACAGCACTGGCCCCTTGGCATTCCCTCTTACAGTGATGTTGCATACCTCGCAATCCTGCACATCTATTCTTAGGAATGTATTCAATAAAAACACTTGGTATCCTATTCACAACACCACATTTTGGATCAAAAACGGATGCTCATTGACAGAAGTCAAAATAAATGACTGGGCCAGGCATTTGGTCTAGCAGTTAAGCCAGCAGTGAGGGTGCCTGTGTCTCTCACCTGAGAGCCCGGATTCCATATGTGGCTCAGGCTCCTGAGTCGAATTTCATGTAAATGCAGACCTTGGGAGGCAGTGGTGACAGCTCAGGCAGTTGGGCTCCTACCACCCCTGGGGAATACCTGCATTAAGCTTCCAGCTTCTGGCTTTGTCCTTCTCCTTTTTGTCAGAATTTGGGGAGTAAATCAAAGGACAGGATCTCTCTCTCTCTCTCTCTCTGTATGTGTTCTTGCTCTCTCAAATATATATATAAGACAATAATGTTTAAAAGCATAAGTTTAAAAAAGGGAACGAACTAGATCACTGCCCAACAATGTGGAAAAATAGGAATGGGAAAACTGTAATCCCAAAAGATTATATAAACTATAACACACTTTCATAAAATTGAAAGCTACTAACATATAAAACATGAACTATTGAGGATTTTTGTGTAGTTGCAATAAAATGATATAAAAAGGAAATTAAAAATTGATGCACTTTGGATTCAGGATGATGTTTGCCTCAGTTGAAGGGAGGCAGGGCAATGAATTGAAGGAACTACATGGATAGTTGGAAGTTATTTTCAAGGTTACCTTTTCTTTCGGATGGAAAGCGTGTACGTGCTAATTGTATTATTAAAAGTAAATATTTTAAAAGATTTTTAAAGAATTAACATGTGAACTAAATCTCTAAATAAAAAAGAGGGTATGGAGACAAGTACTATCCCTTCTGTAAATTGGGACAAGAAAATTTTTAACCCCAGCCCGAGATGCCACCTAGTGGTGGGATGAGCAAGGAGGCAGGAGCCCCACGCCCTTAATACCTAACCGATGCCACTGGCAAACATACTCTGGCTGATTCCATTACTCACAAATTTGCTCAAATGTCTTTTTTCCCCCAAAGGTCTTTCTTCTCTGAGTTACCGCATCTTCACCATGTTTGTGTTTTCTCCGTAACCTTTCTTTCTTTCTTTTTTTTTTTTATTATTTGACAGGTAAAGTTACAGAGACAGAGAGAAAGGTCTTCCTTCCGTTGGTTCACCCCCTAAATGGCCGCTACAGTCGGCACTGCGCCGATCCGAAGCCAGGAGCCAGGTGCTTCCTCCTGGTCTCCCATGTGGGTGCAGGGGCCCAAGGACTTGGGCCATCCTCCACTGCACTCCCGGGCCACAGCAGAGAGCTGGACTGGAAGGGGGGCAATACGGACTAGAACCCAGCGCCCATATGGGATGCCGGCGCCGCAGGCGGAGGATTAACCAAGTGAGCCATGGCGCCAGCCCTTCTTTTTTTTTTTAATCAGAAATTCTCTGACGGCTCATTTACCTGTTCATGATATTAATACGGTGCTTTCTGATTCTCACATATATGAAGTAATCAGCTATTTTAATTTTAGTAGTTTTACTGCACAATGTAAAGGGCACCAACACACACACATGCGCACATGTCATTTTCTTACAATATTATTTATTCCCTCCAAAAGACTGTGTAGCATCCCTGGATGATACAACTGATAAAATTAATTTAGTATAAGTAATACAGGGAATACTAAAGAGATAAAGAATTTATAAGTATTTAAGACCCCACGTGTTTATTTATTACTTACTGATTGCTAGGCATTGTTTTGTATACTTAATTTTTGGTGGAAACAAAGCAGCCCCCAAATCGCTAACTTCATGGAGCTGACATCCTAGTGAGAAATAGAGGCAATCGCATTTTTAAGGTGAAAATTATATTATTTGTTAAATGGTGATAATGGCTACAGAGAGGATGTGGATAGCGTAGCATGGGGTTGGAAATACTGGGGAAACTTCTGCTTCAAATAGGAAGGTCATATCATTGACTTCCAAAGAAGGCTAGTCAAGAATCTTCATGCACATGTACATATGTACATATGCAGTTGAAAATGAGGATGAATGCAAAGTCAGGGTATTTTATCCGCAGCTAAGATTATGACGAGCACCTGTGTTCCGGAAGTAGCTGCAAGAAGTAATGTACGTGAATGTGAGGGCGATCTGGCTGCGACATCTGTCACCCCACTGATCGCCAGGGTTGATTCAGCTGATTTGGCTGGCTAGGCGGGTGTCTCCTTCCTCCCTCACCTCCCCATGTACATCCCTCCAGAAGCTGCACACTCGGTTGGAGAGGTGACGTTCCCTGCTAAGAGGAAGACCGGTCTTCGGTCAAGGGTGTAAGAGTAGCTGTGTTCGCCTGCTAGAACCTCCAAACAAGCTCTCAAGAAATAATGTACAGCCGCAGTCTTCGGATTAGTTTTGTCTTGTATGCCTTTCTTTAGCTCCCCAGATACCTAAACGCCACCTCCACGTGTGATCCTTGTCTTCTTCGCCCGGCCTTTTGGCAAGAGAGCAGTCTGCCTGCCTCCTCTCCCCCCATCCTTGTACTCTGGACCGCATGCCAGGCTGCCTCTTCAAAGACCTCCCTTTCTTGTTTCTCCTTCCCTGATATTCTGCGCACCTCCGTGTTGCCTTCTCCCATGGTTTTAGATGCAGTCCTCATGAATCTGCCACCACTGAAAAAAATCATCGTGTTCTACCCTTTCATTTCGTTTCGGAACTGTCGTCAACAACCTGCCTCCCATGGTTACCTGCCTGTTGACTGTGCCATCAGACTCTGTCCTCTTGCTCATTAGCCTGTGCCTCAGTCCCACTGTTCTCTTTCTGCTGTTCATGGTTGCAATGAGCTACTTTTAGCATTTAATTTTATTTGTTGTCTGTGTGGGGTTCCCTTCTCTGAATTGCTTCTTCCTATTGTTATACCCATCTGGAATCACAAATCTTTGGGTCATTTTCTTGCTGATTTGTACCTTGTTTTCTTATTATTTTTTTAAAAGATGTATTGATTTATTTGAAAGAGAGAGAGAGAGAGAAAGGAGAGGAGAGGAGAGGAGAGGAGAGGAGAGGAGAGGAGAGGAGAGGAGAGGAGAGGAGAGGAGAGGAGAGACAGAGAGATCTTCCATCTGCTGGTTCACTTCATGAATGGTCACAATAGCCATCCAGGGAGCTGGATTAGAAGTGGAGCAGCTGGGACTCCAAGCAGCATCTATATGGTTTCTTATCTTTACAGACTTTTCTTCCCTCCATTTCCTTTAACTTTGGAATCTTAAGTAGGACTCTTACTTTCTTCTGCTCTTTCCTCTATATAATATCCTCCTTGAAGGAGACTTATATTTTATTCCCCTATTCTATTGACTCATATACTTGTTGTTATAACTGTGCTATTGTACCACATTTACCACTTTTTTTTTTTAATTTGACAGGCAGAGTGAATGGCAGGCAGACAGAGAGAAAGAGATCTTCCATATACTGATTTACTTCCCAAATATCCTTAACAGCTGTGGCTGGACCAGGTCAAAGCCCAGAGCCCAGAACTCCATCTAAGGTCTTCCATGTGGTTGGGAGGAAATCAAGTCCTTGGGCTATCATCTGCTGCCTCCCGGGAGCATTAGCACTACACTGGATCTGAAGCGGAGCAGCCAGGACTTAAACTGGTGCTCTGATATCAGATGCACGTGTCCCAGGCTGTAGCTTAATCTGTGGCACTACAATGCCTGCCCTGGCTTTTGAGAATTTAGAGCTTTGCTGATCCAGATCCAAGTTTTACCTTTTCCATAAAATTTGAGCCTTAATTTTTCCAGCATCTAATATTCTTTCCTCATCTCTCATCCCACAGAGAACTCGGAACAAATCATTTCCCCCTTTTATTCTAGTTTGAAACTAAAATTTTTGAGAAGAGACTGGCATTTTGGCACAGTGGGTTGACACTACCAGCATCCCATATGAGCACTGGTTCGAGTCCCAGCTGCTCCACTTCTCATCCAGCTCTCTGTTAATGTGCCTGGGAAAGCAGTGGACGATGGCCCAAGCGCTTGGGCCCCTGTACCCATGTGAGAGACCCAGATGGAATTCCAGGCTCCTGGCTTCAGGTTGGCCCAGCCCCAGCTGTTGCAGCCATTTGGGGGAGTGAACCAGTAGATCGAAGATCTTTCATTCTCCTCTTCTCCCTTTCTCTCTCTCTCTCTCTCTCTTTTGCTCTGCCTTTCAAATAAATAAATGAATCGTGAAAAAGTTTCGTGAGATACTACAGCCACAGGGTTTGATATTCAAAACCTTATGACAGTGTATAATGAAAAATCTCTCTCTCATCTGTGGCCCCCATTTTCCTCCCCAGGGACTATGATGTTGATAGCTGCTTAGGTCTCCCAGAAATATTGATACACAAATGTATTCACATTGTATGATACATGGCGATTTCCTTCGCACATCTTCTTAGCAATCCTTAAGTCTAAGGGCAATGGCAATATTTTATTCTTTATTTTTCTAATGGAGGGAGAAACTAGTTCAAATATTGAAATTATTCATTTTGCAGAAATAGGAAAACTAAGGTGTTTTGTTTCAGTAGGATTTTTTAAAGCGTGTTGAAAAAAATTCAAAGGGACAGATTGTTGGTGGGCAGAGAAAACATGGTTTGAAAACAAAATAATTCAGCCCTTGTTCATTAATCATTCCAGTAATATGGACAACCAATATTGAAAAAGCATTAAAATGGATAGAATAGCTTGTGTCTGCTTTTAAAATTTGGAGAAAGAAAATAATGTCTCACTAGATGTGAGGAAAGATTGTAAAGTTTGTTTGCAGAGCTTAGGACTTTTAACTGATCCACGAATCACATATACATAGGGAATTGGCAAAAAGGAGCAGAAAAAGGTAAGCTTGATAGAGGAATATATGAACGATGAGTGGATTGGAGAATAAGCTGGATGTTTTGACTCCATGTGGCTTGTAACTAAATATGTGGAGTCTAGGAAAAGGTTTGGGGATATATATATACACACACACACACACACACACACACAGAGTTTGAAAAAGTTCCCAGTCCATGTCTGTGAAGTGGCAGGCATGTTTAAAAATATACAGAATATATTAAAGGAGTTTTATTGATATAAAAGTACAGCACAAGAGTGAAAGAATAATGAGGTTTTGGGGACAAGACAAGGTTCTGAATGCCAATATTTCAGTCCAAGAGAGGAAAACAAAGTGGATTCCATGACCAGATCATGCTCAGTATCTTTGTTCTTTTCTTAAAAAAAAAAAAAAAAAACCTGTATATTTGAAATTCATGAAACTTGAATAACTTAAATAAAATTAAAAACAAAGAAACAAAAGCCATTTATTTATTTATTTGAAAGGCAAAGTTACAGGGAGAGAGGGAGAGAGAGAGATTATCTTTCATCTACTGGTTCACTCCCCAAATGGCTGCAATGGCCAGAGCTGGGCTTGGCTGAAGCCAGGTGACTGGAACTCCATCTACATGGGTAGCAGGGGCCCAAGCACTTGGGCCATCCTCTGCTGCTTTCCCAGGTGCATTAGCAGGGAGCTGGATCAGAAGTGGAGCAGCCAGGTCTCAAACCTGTGCTCCCATAGGGGATGGTAGTTGCAGGTGGTGGCTTAACCGGTTGTGCCACAATGCTGGCCCCATGCTGTGACTTTCTTCAAAGCATTACCCTTCACTGACCATAGCAACATGTCTGGGGAGGACTGTGATGTGTACCACCATCCGGGGGAGTTAGCTAATGATTGACTTGTACAGGAGTACAGGAAACATGTTTCTCCTTCAAGATAGTACAACTTCATGGTACAATCCACAATCAAGGAGCCCCTCCCCTCCCTCCACTCCTTTGCTCTGGATCTGGCCCAGGCTTGAGTGTACATGAAACCACAGCCTTGCAATAACTTTTTATGCTTCCGTGTTCTTCTTCCCTTACAAGTTCAGCCTAAAGAACACACCCGCAATAGATCACAAGTATCCAGATACCTTTCCTAGTCTCTGTGTATGCAGGGAACGAAAGCTAAAATAGTATCATAGGTTTATAGAGCCCAAACTAAAAAGAAGCTGTTCGAATTTGATGCTTTAGGAAAAGACTTCCCATAAAAAGCAACATAATATAAACTGATATCAATCTGTTATTGAAAAAGAATATGGAAATTTATGTAAATCCTTTTTCCATTTTCTGTGAAATGTTGAGTGTTTTATAGTATCAACAAACCATATTCTAGGATAGCTAAGTAGTATATAAGATTTAGACATATCCTAATTTAAGAAAATATGTTCCAAAAAATATTGCATAACAGGAGGCGTAGTATGTGCTTCAGATCTTTTTTAATTTGACATAATTGTGCCTATTAAATATGCTCCTTATTGTGAATTTCTAGAAAAAGATTCCACAATAAAACCATGATTTTGATTTCATTATGCATATAGAGATCTATTTTTGTGTGCATGCATAAATACAATCCTATCAAACCAGCATTTATATTATAGTGCTTTTTCTTTTACTGTAGGCATACGCGAAAATACATAGACACAATGCTGACATTCTCACTAGATTTTATTATGAAGCACTTTTTTGTCGCTCCCCCATTCGCGGAGGAACGACACAGGACCCTGCGCTGTTCTTTTGTCTGCTCGGCCCTTCCCGGGTTGGCTGGCAACCCCTCCACCTCCGTGGAAGGGCGGTTCCCCCTGCCACTTTCCCCACTTCCACGGGGGAGCGGCACACCACCGGCCGGCTCTCTCGGGGGCTGCTCAGATGTTATCCGGATGTTCCCCTTAGATGTTCCTGGTGCATGTTGTCTCTCTCCTCCTTTATAGTCCTCTTCCGCCAATCCCAACTCTGCTACCCACACGCTGAGCACGCTGCTCTCCTCCAATCAGGAGCAGCTCCTGCAGGTTATTGGTTGAACTGGAGGCAGCTGTGTAGAAGTTGTTTACTCCTCTCCCAGCGCCATATTGTGGGAGAGCAGATGCGTAGAATAAGTCTTAATTCCAGTAACTTAGTCTAGTCCGAGTTGCTCCCCACACTTTTTCTCTTTTATTCTCTCAATTTCTTCTTCCCTTCATTCTACCTATAACTATATCTGCAATCCTCCTTGCAGATAAGCAGCTGTAACCATCAAGTAGGAAAACACTTCACTCTTATTTCCGTGTTATATATTTCATACATAGATATCTCCGGTATTATGCACTTACATTCTTTTTTATTTTACAAAAATGAGATCATATCAGCAACAGTTCTCTGCATCTTGACCTTTTCACTGAATAACATTTTTAGATTATTGCATAAAAATTCATATGGTGGAATTCCCTACAATTATTCTTCTGTGTTTAAGTCAAAAACTTCTCTGGATCTGGAAACTGCCTGAGGTTTGTCTCATCTAGTCTGAGTTCCGCTAGGTGGCGCTGTGGCTGGGCCAACTCTGCTACTGATGCCTCACTGAAGCTAAGGCTGGAAAGCCACAATTACCTGGTGTCTTATAGTAGTGCAAAGGGGCAAGAACACCAGCGAAAACAGACAAGGCTTCTTAAGGTCTAGTCTCAATGGGCCGGCGCCGCGGCTCACTAGGCTAATCCTCCGCCTAGCGGCGCCGGCACACTGGGTTCTAGTCCCGGTTGGGGCGCCGGATTCTGTCCCGGTTGCCCCTCTTCCAGGCCAGCTCTCTGCTATGGCCAGGGAGTGCAGTGGAGGATGGCCCAAGTGCTTGGGCCCTGCACCCCATGGGAGACCAGGAAAAGCACCTGGCTCCTGGCTCCTGCCATCGGATCAGCGCGGTGCGCCGGCCGCAGCGGCCATTGGAGGGTGAACCAACGGCAAAGGAAGACCTTTCTCTCTGTCTCTCTCTCTCACTGTCCACTCTGTCTGTCTGTCAAAAAAAAAAAAAAAAAAGGTCTAGTCTCAGAAATGGCATGCTACTTCTACCCATATGCTATTAATCAAAGCAAATCACACGGTAAGCATGAAGTCAAGGGGGCAAGGGTCTGGAAGCAGGGAATGGCAAAAAATTGGAAACAATCCTTGAACCTCCCACAACCCATGGGATGGTCACACACCTCTTTCCCTGACTTTTTTCTGCAATAAAAAATTATAGCATAGAAGTTAAGAGAATCAACTCGGATACCAGATTGCCTAAATTTCTTAAGGGAAAATAAGCTAGAAAACCCTAAAAAAGAAAAACAATGATGGGGATTAATTCCACTAGGTATTGAAACATACTACAAAACCCCTGTTAGAACCATGTGATGTTTAACTATACACATGAATATACAAATCAGTGAAACAGAGCAAAAAATCCAGAAATAGATAGAAATCCCCAAATCTCAAAGAGAATTCTGTATATGATTGAAATGGCATCTTCAAATCATGAGGAACAATGATGAACTTTGAAATAGTATATTTGTTTTCCAGGATTGAAGTAACTAGTTGCTACAATCTGGGTAGTTTATTCTCTAATGATCCTGAAAACTAGAAGTCCCAAATCAAAGCATCAGCAGGACTAGTTCCTTCTGGGGGCTTGAAGGACTGGCTACACTATTCCTGTTTCCTAGGTTCAGGTGGTTCTGGGAGTTCTAAGTGTTCCTTGATTTATAGATGAATCACTCCAATCTCTGTCTCTTCATGTCACCTTCTCTGCAACTTTCTCATCTTCTGATAGAAGGGTGCTTGTCATTGGGTTTAGGACCTACCCAGTTAAACACAAGGTGGTCCCATCTCTAGATCCTTAACTTAATTACATATACAAAGATCCTTTTTCCAAATAAGGCCACATACATAGATTGTGGAAATATATTTTTTGGTAGATACTATTTAACCCATTAGAAACAGATTAAATTGGATCCAAACCTTACACTACATACATGAACAAAATCCAGATGGATCAGATAAATGTAAAAATGAAACCACTCATTCTCTATCACTATGCCTCTAAATTAAATACATTTTTATTTTTTAAAGATTTATTTATTTATTTGAAAGACAGTTACAGAGAGATAGAGGCAGAGAAAGGAGGGAGAGAAAGAAAGATTGATCCTCCATCTGCTGGTTCACTCCCCAGATGGCTGCAACATCTGGAGCTGCGCTGGTCTGAAGCCAGGAGCCAGGAGCTTCTTCCGGGTGTCCCACGGGGGTGCAGGGGCCCAAGGACTTGGGCCATCTTCTACTGATTTCCCAGGCCACAGCAGAGAGCTGGACTGAAAGTGGAGTAGCCAGGTATCAAACTGGGCACCCATATGGGATCGCCAGTGTCGCAGGCAGTGGCTTAGCCTGCCATGCCACAACACCGACCTCTAACAATGTTCTTGAATCCGTTAGAAAGCTGAAATGGTGGGGCACACCACTACTGTAAACCTGGAGACAGGCACCTTCGGAGGAAAACAGGACCCGAGAATTTGTTACGTGGCGCAGATGCCAACTGAATGCCATATTAAGCTAGTAAGAAGTTTACACTGGAACTTTCGATGAATTCCTAAATCACATGCAGATTAGTTTGAGTGTGTGACGTTCCTGAGGACTGCAGACGTCGCTGGTTGCACCCTTTTGCAGGCTTTTCCTCCAGGAACCCGACAAGGTTCTTCCAGTGGCAGAGTCTAAAGAAAGTTCCCCCTTTCCATGGTGTTCACCAGGGGGAGGGAAGAGAATAAACCACGGTAAAATCCATCCAAATACTTTCATTTCTTATAAAACAGGAGGCTTAATCTGCTGGGGAAAATGAATCTAAATCTACACCCCGAGGGCACTGGTGACATTTTAGTACCCCTGGGGAAAGGAGCAGGGTAAAAGTCAATTTCTAACCCGCGTTTACCCTCTCCACACACACACACACACACACACACACACACACACACACATACATACAGGTCCATAGCACCTGCCAAAGATTCCTCCATTAAAACATCAGAGATGACTCTCACAAACAACCCCCCACCACCACCCTAACAAGCAAAAGTAATTGGGGCACAGCTGGGAGACTTTCGAGTGACAGATTGTCTCTAGGTAGCAACACTAAGGGAAGATTCGAAGACAAGCAGCGAGAGAAAAACAAGGGATGCCAGAAGAATTGGAAATTTTTGGTGCCCATAGCAACAACAAACTAAACACAGCCCAACTCCTGATTTTTTACAAACGTTTTGGTTAACCCATAATTGTACATAATCATTAGGTACCATTTGCTATTTCACTGCATGTGTAAAACGAGTAATAGTCAAATCAGGGTAATTAGAATATCCATCTCCTTATTTCTTGATGTTGGTAGACTGCAAACTCCTCTATTCCCATTCTTCTAAAATATGAATGTATTTTCAAAAGCCATAGAAAATGCATAGTAACATAAAACTACAGATTTCAAATTTTTTGCACCAAAATAAACTTATCATTTAATTTCATGTTCTATAAACTTTTTGAAGTACTCTTGTATGTGCCAGGTCATTGTAAACTCTAGGAACTCTTACTGTGTTCTAGAACACAAGAGTTGATTCCTCCTAATTGTATTTTGATCCCTATTCTCCAACTTCTGGCTATCCCACCTCACCCCTAGCCTTGAAAAATCACTCTTCTCTTCTACTTTGAGATCAACGTTGAAAAACTTCCACATAGGGGCTGGCATTGTGAAGTAAAGGGTGAAGCCGCCGCCTGCAATCCCAGCATCCCCTATGGGTGCTGGTTCAAGTCTGATCCAGCTCCCTGCTAATGCACCTGCCAAAGAGTGAAAGATGTCCCAAGTCCTTGGGCCCCTGCACCCACGTGGGAGACCTGGAAGAAGCTCCTGGCTCCTGGCTTCAGCCTGGCCCAGCCCTGGCTGTTGGAGCCATTTGGAAAGTGAACCAGTGGGTGGAAGATTTTTTTTTCTCTCTCTCTCTCTCTCCCTCTCTCTGTGTAACTCTACCTTTCAAATACATATATCTAAAATAAAACTTCCACATATAAGAGAGAAAATTGTTTTTGCCTTTTTGTGCCTGGCTGATTTCCCTTAACATAAAGTTCCTTGCTTTTTAAATCTCAAGACACACACACACACACACACACACACACACACACACACGGTTCCCCAGTTTCATCCATTTTGCCACAAATGATGGCATTTAATTATTTATGGCCAAATAATATTCCATTGTGTATGTATAAAAAATATGCTTTAGTCATTCATCCACAGATGAACACCTGGGTTGATTTAATATATTAGCCACTATGAATAGTGTAGCTATAAGCAAGAAAGTGAAAGTATTTTTTTGCTATGCTAATTTCATTTTCCTTGCATATATACCTAGAAGTAGGATGGCTGGGTTATATTTCTAATTTTTTGAGGAACCTTCATAGTGTTCTCCATAATGGCTGTACTACTTCACATTCCCACCAATAGTGTACAAGAATTCTCTTTTCTGCACAGCCTCACCAGAATTTTTGTCTTTTGATACCAGCCATTGTGACTGGGGTAAGATGATGTCTCATTTTGGTTTTGATTTGCATTTCCCTGATGGCTAGTGATATTGAGCCTTTTTTCATATACTTGTACTTATTGGCCCTTTGTTATTTCTTCTTTTGAGAAATGTCTAGTCAGATTATTTATCCATTTATTTTAATATAATTTATTTATTTGAAAGGCAGAGTGACAAAGAAAGAGAGAGATCTTCCATCTGCTGGTTCATTTCCCACATGCCCACAACAGCCAGAGCTGGACCAGGCTGAATTCAGGGGCCTAGAACTCCATCCAGGTCTCCTACATGGGTGGCAGAGTCCCAAGTACTTGGGTCATCATTTGCTACTTTCCAAGATGCATTAACCTGCAGCTGGATTGGAAGCAGAGCAGCAGGGACTGGAACCAGCACTCCAATATGGGGTGCCAGTGTCACAAGCAGCAGCTTAACCCATTGCACCACAATGCTGGCACTACCCATTATTTGATTATATTTGTTATTGTTGGGTTTATCCATTCTGGTTATTAGTTCCTTGTCAGATTAAGAGTCTGAACCTATTTTTATCCATTCTGTGGGCTGTCTCTTAGTATGATATATTCCTATTTGTTTAGTTTTGCTTTTGTTAACTTTGCTTTTAGAGTCTTATTCCCCAAAAAAGTAGTGCCTATACCGATGTCCTGAAGTGTTTCCCGTATATTTTCTTCTAACAGTTTTGTAGTTTCAGAACTTACATTTGGATCTTTGATCCATTGTGAGTTGATTTTTTATAGGTGGTGAGAAATAAGGATGTAGCTTCATTCTTCTGCATATGGATATCCAGTTTTCCCAGCACCAATGCAGGTTTTTGGCACGTTTGTTGAGAATTAGTTGGCTGTAAGTGTGGGGATTTATTTCTGGGATTGCAATGCTGTCCCACTGGTTTATGTGTCAGTTTTTATGCCAGTACCACCCTGTCTTAGTTACTATAGCTATCTGGTATGTCTTAAGAGCAGGTATCACGGTGCCTCCAGCTGTGTTCTTTTTGTTCAAGATTGCTTCGCTATTTGGGATCTTTTTTACCTTCATACCAATTTTAGGATTGCTTTTTATAGTTATGTGAAGAATGTCTTTAATATTTTGGTGGGGAAGTGCATTGAATCTATAAATCACTTTGGATAGTACAGCTATCTGTGAACATGTGAAGTCTTTCCATTTTTTAAACATTTATTTATTTGAAATGCAGAGTGACAGAGAGAGAGAGAGAGAGAGAGAGAGAGTCCTTGTTTCAACAGCGCATACACTAAAATAGAAAAGACACAGAGAAGATTAGCATGGCTTCTGCAGGAGGATGACACTCAAATTCGTGAAGCATTCCATATTTTTCTGTGATGTAGTAGGTTAAGCCTCTGCTACAGTGCCAGCATCCCATATGGGCAGCGGTTCATGTTCTGACTGCTACACATCTAATTCAGCTCCATGCTACTGGTCTGGGAAAGCAGCAGAGGCTGACCCAAGTCCTTGGGCCCCTGCACCCGCATGGCAGACCTGGAAGAAGCTCCTGACTCCTGGCTTTGGATGGGCCCAGCCATTTGGGGAGTGAGCCAGCTGATGGAGGACCTCTCTCTCTCTCTCTCTCTCTCTCTGTCTCTCCCTCTCTCTACCTATAACTCTGTTTCTCAATAAAAATAAATAAATCCTTAAATAAAGAGAGAGAGTGAGAGAGAGAGAGAGAGTTCAATCACTGATTCACTCCTCAAATGCCTCCAACAGCTGAAGCTGGGCCAGGCCAAAGTCAAGAGACTTTATCTGGGTCTCCTGTGTGGATGGCAGGAACTCAAGTACTTGAGCCACCACTGGCTGCTTCCCAGGCACATTAACAGGAAGCTGGATCAGAAGCACAGAGTATCTGGGACTCACACCAGGCACTGGGATATGAGATGCAGGTGTTCCAAGTGGTGGCTTAACGCACTGTGCCACAGTGGTTACTCTCTTTCCAGTTTTGGTGGTGTTTACCTTTTAATTCCATTTTTACAAATTTTGTAAAGATTTATTTATTTAATTTAAAGGCAAAGTGGCAGAGAGAGTCACACACACACACACACACACACACACACACACAGGAGGGGCACGGGGATATATCTTCTATCTGCTGGTTCACTCCCCAAATGCTGACAACAGCTAAGGCTGGCCCAGGCTGAAACCAGGAGCCAGGAACTCCATCCAGGTATCCCATTTGGGTATTAGGGACTCAAATACTTGAGCCATCACCCTTGCTTCTCAGGTGCATTAGCAGGGACTGAATTGGAAGTGGAGTAACTGGGTTTTTCTTTGTTGAGAGACTTTTTAATGTTGAATTAATCTGATTATTCATTACTGATCTATCCAGATTTCCTATGTCTTCATGATCCAGTTTTTGCTAGATTATATGTGTTCAGTTTTCCATTTTTTGTCTACACTTTCCAATTTTTTGGCATATAGTTATTTATAATAGTCCTTAATTATTTTTAAATATTTATTTATTTATTTGAAAGAGTTACAGAGAGGCAGAAAGAGAGAGAGAGAGAGAGAGAGAGAGAGAGAGAGAGAAAGAGAGGTCTTCCATCTGCTGGCTCACTCTCCAAAATGGCCGCAATGTTCGGAGCTGTGCCTTTGGAAGCCAGGAGTCAGGAGCTTCCCCTGGGTCTCCCACACAAGTGCAAGGGCCCAAGGGCCTGGGCCATCGTCCACTGCTTTCCCAGGCATAGCAGAGAGCTGGATTGGAAGTGGAGCAGCCGGGACTTGAACCAGCACCCACATGGGATGCTGGCACCGCAGGCGGCGGCTTCACCCACTACACCACAGCGCCAACCCCCTTAATTATCCTTTGTATTTATGTGATATCAGTCTTCTTTTTCATATCTGGTTTTGTTTATTTGGGTATTCTCTCTTTCTTACTTGTTTTGTGCCACTAAAGAGCTGTCATTTTTTTTTTCAAAAGCAACTCTGTTTCATTGACCTTTTGTATTATTTTTTGGTCTGGAGTTTATTTCTGTTCTGATCTTTGTAATTTGTGTCCTTCTACTGCTTTTGCTGTATGTCAGAGTGTGGTATGTTGTGTTTCCATTTACACTTGTTTTAAGCAATATTTTCACTTTCCTTTGTGATTTCTCCAGTGGTCCATTGCTCATTCTGCAGCATACAGTTTGGTTTACATCATGTTTCGTATAATTTCTAAAGTTCCTCTTGTTGTTTTCTAGTTTGTATTCCACTGCGGTCAGAGAAGATACAGGATATCATTGTGACTTCTGTGAATTTGTTGAGACTTGTTTTGTGGCCTAACATATGGTCTCTCTGGGAGAATGATTCATGTGTTTATGAGAAGAGCGTGTTTACTGTGGCTGCTGGACTACGTGTTCTGTGAACATCTGTTAAGTGCAGTTGGTCCGGTTACATAGCTTAACTCCAATGTTTGCTTGCTGACTTCATCAAAACAAGCTGTCCATTGATGAACGCGGTGCACTCAAGTCCCAACTATTATTGTATTGGAACCTAGCCCTTCATTTAGATCTGATAATCTATGTTGTATAAAACTGGGTGCTCTGTGGGTAGGTGTTTGGCATAGTAGTTAAGATACCCCTTGAGATGCTTTTACCCATCTCCGTGTGCCTGGTTCTAGTCCCAGCTCTTCTACTCCAGATCCAGCTTCCTGCTGCTGCACACCCTGGGAAGCAGTGAGTGATGACTCATGTACTTGTGTCCCTGCCACCCACATGGGAGACCCAGGTGGAGTTCTAGGCTCCTGGCTTTGGCCTGACCCAGCCCTTACTGTTATGGGCATTTGGGGAGAGAACCAGCAGGTGAAAGAGCTCTTTCTGTCTGTCTCTCATCTCCCTGTCTTTAAAATGAAGTGAAAATAAAAACATAAAAATTTAGAAAAGTAACAAAAAATAAAATAAAATTAGATGCTCTGGCATTAGGTGCATCTACATTGAAAATTTTTGGCCGGCACCGCAGCTCACTAGGCTAATCCTCTGCCTTGCGGCGCCGGCACACCGGGTTCTAGTCCCAGTTGGGGCGCCGGATTCTGTCCCGGTTGCCCCCCTTCCAGGCCAGCTCTCTGCTGTGGCCCGGGAGTGCAGTGGAGGATGGCCCAAGTGCTTGGGCCCTGCACCCCATGGGAGACCAGGAGAAGCACCTGGCTCCTGCCATCAGATCAGCGCGGCGCGCCACCCGCAGCGCGCCAGCTGTGGCGGCCATTGGAGGGTGAACCAACGGCAAAGGAAGACCTTTCTCTCTGTCTCTCTCTCTCTCACTGTCCACTCTGCCTGTCAAAAAATAAAAAAAAAAGAAAATTGTTATATGTTTTTGTTGAATTAATCATTTAATCATTATATAGTGACCTTTTTCTCTTTTTACAGTTTTTTTTTTTTTTTTTTTTTTTTTTTTTTTTTTTTACTTAAAGTCGATGTATTTGGTTTATTAAGGTGCTTCAAAATGTTTATGGAGGTCCATGTGTTCATGTGTTCGGCTCAGTGGTTAAGCTGCTGCTTGAGATGCCTGCATTCCATTGTGTACTTGAGTCCCTGCCACCAAAATGGGAGACCTGGATGGAGTTCTGGTTCCTAGCTCCAGCCTGGCCCAGCTCCAATTCTTGCAAGCATTTGAGGAATGAACCAGCAGATGGAACATCTCTCTGCCTGCTTGTTTCTCTCTCTCTCTCTCATCTCCCTGTCTTTCATACCCATAAATTGAATATTTGTTTCTATAATGGTGTTCCATAAGTGTCAGAGGTTTTCTTCATCCTTTGGATGTTTTATATTTTCTGTGTAGGCTATTTCAGGAAGGTCGGTGTTCAAGTTAACAAATTCTTTATTCTGCCTGATCTAGTCTATTGTTGAGGTTCTCAACTACATTTTTTTTATTTGACTTATTGGGTTCTTCAACTTCAAGATTTCTGTTCTTTGCTGAATTTCTCACTCATATATATTAATTTTCCCCCTAATTTTGTTAAATTGTCTCTTTTTTGGTATTTCATTGAGTTCCTTTTTTATTTTTTAATAGATGAAATGAATATTTAATCTTGGGGGAGTATAAGAATTTTCTTAGCACAAAAAAGAATTAATAGATTTGACAAAGCATAAATGTATGTCTTACATGTAAAACACATGCCAAATGTACAACTTAAATGTAAAAGAAATGCCAAATGTAAAAAAAACCCAGCAAATTAGAAGTTGAACAAGTATTGCTATCTTACCAAAAATACTCAATAAATGAAGTGCTTGTATTGATTAAATGTTATTTTTGTGAAATGAGGAAAAAGCCAATAACAATTTTAGATGACATAACAGTAAAAGGTAATTAAATGCTATCATTGTATTAAAAATTAACTGTTTTGGGGCTGCTGCTGTGGAGTAGTGAGTAAAGCTGCTGCCTGCAGTGCCGGCATCCCATATGGGCACCGGTTCAAGTCCCGGCTGCTCCACTTCCGATCCAGCTCTCTGCTGTGGCCTGGGAAAGCAGTGGAAGATGGCCCCAGTGCTTGGGCCCCTGCACCCACGTGGGAGACCTGGAAGAAATTCCTGGTTCCTGGCTTTGGATCAGCGTAGTTCTGGCCATTGCAGCCAATTTAGGAGTGAACCAGCAGATGGAAGATCTCTCTCTCTCTCTCTCTGCCTCTCCTTCTCTCTCTGTGTAATTCTGACTTTCAAATAAATAATCTTTTTAAAAAAAAAAAAAGAAAATGAGTGCTTTTGATTGACCATTTAGAATTTAGTATCATATAATTTTAGTATCTATAATAAACATAATGAAACACGTAAAGATATAAGGCTCACACATTTTTTTATTTTAAGAACATTAAGTCCCTTATGGTCAGAAGTAATTACTCTATATCCTTCACAATAATACTCTAAATATATTCACTCCAATGACTTAGGTCTCTTTATATTATACATTAACTGTATTTGCTAGTATAATTTTGAAAAAAATATTTGTTCATTGAGTTCTTTAGAATCGTTCTTTTGACTCTGTTTTAAGGCACTATCAATTTCCTTTTTGGGGGGTCTGTTACTATGCAGTTATTATGCTCTTTGAGAGGTTTCATTTTATCTTACTTTTTCATATTTCCTGTGTCTGCATGTTGGTATTTTCACATCTTGTGGATCTATTGCTACCAGTGTTACAGGTGGCTTACACAGTAAGAGACTTTCTCCAGAAGATGTCGATTTGGCATGCTATATTGGCTTGGGTTCCACTGGTTTTGGTTCCCATTGAGTGACATCAGGTACTTTCTGTATAGTGTTTTCAGCTATAACCAATGCTTTGCGTATGGTCGTGTGGCTTCAAGTGTGGAGAGCCTGTCCATCTCTAGGATAGCAGAGGTGGAGACACTCTAGGAGCCCAGATTGATGGCCAGGACTTTGATGGCCCAGATTGATGGCTACAGGACTCCCCAGAGCCCAAAACTTCAGATGTCCATAGTGTCAGTGGGGAATTTTAGGAGCTTCCTTTGTACCTTTTCCTCATTGTGGGAGGACTTTCTTGAATTCAAACTAGGCCCATGCTGAGCAATGGGACAGTCAATGCAAGGCACCATGTTCCCTTCTTTATCAGTCATTGCCATTTATATGTTAGGAAACAAGAAACAAAAGGAGTAAATTAAACCTGAATCAAGAAGAAAAAAATAATAATAATTATTAGAGTTGAAAAACAGAAAATAGAGAAATAAATATGACCAAAAGGTAATTTTGTGAAGATAAAAGTAATAGACCTGTAGCCAGGATAACCAAGAAAAGTAGAATGAAGACACAAATTACCAATATTAGAAATATAAATGGGGGCACCACTATTAATAAAGTAAATTTCAATAGGATAGTAGGAAATACTACAAACGAATCTAGGTCCACTAATTTACTAACTTAGATGATATAGATCAATTCTTCAAAAGACAGAATCTATTCAAACTCATTCAAGGAGATTTAGGCAACTTGAGTATCCCATAGTGTATTAAAGAAATTGCATTTATAATTAAATATCTTCTTTAAAGAAAACTAGGCATGGATGGCTTCATTGGTGAATTCTGTCAGATAGGAAGGGAAGAAGCAATATCAAATATACACAATATCTTCAAGCAAAGAGGAAGAAACCCTTCTTGGGTAATTTTTACCTTGATATAAAAACCAAAAGGAAACATTACAGAAAATGAAAACTGTACTCTATACCTCTCATGAACTTACACACAACATCCCTTAACCAAATATTAGTAAATTTAATCCAGCAAAATGTACAAAAGATAATATATCACAACTAAATGATATTTATCCCAGGCATGCAAAACTGTTTCAACATTCAAAAATCAATCAGTGTAATTCACAGACTAAATAAGAAAAATCATATGTTCATATCAGCAGATGAAGAAAGAGCATTCAGCAAGCTCCCATGATTAAAACTCTCAATAAAGTAAGAATAGAAGGAAATTTCCTTAACCTAAGAAAGGACATCTATAAATGAGAGCCATAGGCAACAGCACACTTCATGGTGAGAGACTGTTTCCTTCCTGTGCTACAACTGGGAACAAAGGAAGGTTATAGTCTCTTTCCACTCCTGATTCAATAACATACTGGAATTTCCAGCAAGTGTGATAAAGCAAAGAAACAGAACACATAAGATGGCAAAGAAAAAATAAAGCTTTCCTTATTCACAGATAACATGCTTTTTGTTGTAGATAATCCAAAAGAACATATAAAGAAAACATCCTAGAAATAATAAGTGGTTGTATAAAGGTTGCAGCATACAAAATCTATATCCAACAGTCAACTCGCTTACCATACCAGCAATAAACAATTAGAATTTAAAATTTCAGGACATCAATTTTTCAAAGATTTATTTATTTGAAAGATTTATTTATATGAAAGGCAGAGTTACAGAGAGGGAGAGGCAGAGGCAGAGACAGAAGTCTTCCATCCAATGGTTCACTCCTCAAATGGCCACAATGGCCAGGGATGGGCCAGGCCAAAGCCAGCAGCCAGGAGCTTCATCTGAGTCTCCCACATGGATGCCAGGGCCCAAGAAGTTGGGCCATCTTCTACTGCTTTCCCAGGCCATAAGCACAGAGCTGGATCGGAAGTGGAGCAGCTGGGACTAGAACTGGCATCCATATGGGATGCAAGCACTACAAGCCATGGTTTTACCCACTACACTACAGCGCTGGCCCCGATATATGCCATTCTTAGTAAGCATAACTAAACTTGCACAGACATATGCCTTCTCCTCAGTTTTCTCAGCAAATTGAACATTTTTACTTCTGAACATTTCAAATGTAATTTTCAAGTTTTAGTTCCTAGCTATTTATATTTTATTTATGGCATAATTTTTTTTTCTGTTTCAAGAGGCCTTACTTAACAATTTTATTCCAGATTCACGGTCACATACATTCTATGATTTAGATACACACGTATAGAAGAGAAATTCACAAAGTTTGTGGAGAAATGGATTTAAAAGATAAGTTTGGGGCTGGTGTTGTAGTGCAGCAGGTTAAACTGCAGCGTGTGATGCTGGCATCCCATACTGGACCGCTGATTCAAGTCCTGGCTTCTATATGTACCTGAGAAATCAGTAGAAGATGGCCTAAGTGTTTGGGCCTCTACACCTACGTGGGAGACCTGGATGGAGTTCCTAGCTCCTGGCTTCGGCCTGGTCAGCATGGCCCAGCCCTGGTTGTTGTGGCCATTTAAAGAGTGAATCAGTGGGTAGAAGATCTCTCTCTCTCTCTCTCTTTCTCTCTCCCTCTGTTACTCTGTCTTTCAAATAAATAGTGCAATTTTAAACAGATGTTTATTTTGCTGCAAAAATATTTTGAAATTCATGCAGTTTTTTCAAAACACAAGTTTCATGAACTTCTTGAAGACTCCCCTATGCATGAATTTTAGTTTTGAAACAAAATAAACATGTTTTTAAAATAATTTTTTCATTTTTAACTGGAACATAAAAATTGCAAATATTTCTCGGTTATCCTGTGATGTTTCAATACATGATATATTGTGTAATGTCCAAACAGGGTAAACATATCTATCTCCTCAAGCGTTTAACATTTCTTTATGGTGAAAATTTTCAAAATTCTTTCTTCTAGTTTTTCATAGAGAAACATATAGAACATTATTATTTTATAGTCACCCTACTAAACTCACCCTTTTTTATTTATTTATTTGAAAGTCAGAGTTAAACAGAGAGAGAGAAAGAGAGGCAGAGAGAGAGAGAGGTCTTCTATCCGCTGGTTCACTTTCCAATTGGCCAGAACGGCCAGGGCTGGGCCGGGTCTTCCACACAGGTGCAGGGGCCCAAGGACTTGGGCCATCTTCTACTGCTTTCCCAGGCCATAGCAGAGAGCTTGATGGGAAGTGGAGCAGCTGGGACTTGAACCGGTGCCCATATGGGATGCCAGTACTGCAGGCGGTGCCCTTACCCGCTATGCCACAGATCCGGCCCCTAAGCTTACCCTTTCTTTAAGATTTTATTCATTTATTTGAAATGTGGAATTAAAAAGAGATAGAAAGAGATTCCATCCACTATTTCACTCCCTAAATGACTGCAATGGCCACGGCTGGGTCAGGCCAAAGCCAGGAGCCAAGAGCTTCCTACGAGTCTCCCTCGTGGGCGCCGGGGCCCAAGGACTTGGGTCATCCTCTGCTGCCCTCCCATTCTCATGAGCAGGGAGCTGGATCAGAAGTGGGCCAGCTGGGACTTGAATCGGCACTGTATGATATGCCAGCTCTGCAGACAGAGGCTTAATCCACTGTGCCACAATGCCGGCCCCTAAACTTACCTTTTTAGTCCATTTTTTAAAGAGATTTATTTATTTATTTGAAAGTCAGTTACACAGAGAGAGGTCTTCCATCCGCTGGTTCACTCCCCATTTGGCTGCAATGGCCAGAGCTGGGCCAATCTGAAGCCAGGAGCTTCTTCTGGGTTTCCCAAGTGGGTGCAGGGGCCCAAGGACTTGAGCCATCCTCTCCTGCCCTCCCATTAGCATGAGCAGGGAGCTGGATCAGAAGTGGGACAGCTGGGACTTGAATCAGGACCCATGTGGGATGCCAGCTCTGTAGACAGAGGCCTAATCCACTGTGCCACAATGCTGGCCCCCAAACTTACCCTTTTATTCCATTTTGCCAGAACTTTTTGAAGTCCCTTTCTAGGTGGATGTGTGTGTCTTTAAGAATGATTGATTATTGACTTTGCGGTCTATCTGCTTACTGAGTTTTAATTTATTTGGAATACTTCCTTAAGTATTTTTCTTTCATATGGTATGAGAGCTGTCTTCTGATACAGACACCATCATTCCTACCTCTTGGTTTTCATACTCTTGTTTAATCTCCTCCCCTTGCATGTAAACTGGGCCTCAGGACTTGCTTCTAATAGAAAAAGAGAGAAGTGCCAAGATATCATTTTCCATATTATGCTGTAAGATCTTGGATATGCCGTGTCTCTCTCATTCTACCTTGGATTACTTGCCTCAGAGGAAGCCAACTGCCATGTCATCAGGTATCCCTGTGTAAAGGCCCTCATGGGTAAGCGTGGAAGCAGATCTTCTGAGGCTTACCAACAACCATGCATGTGAACTTGGGAACAAATCCTTCAGCCCTAGTTAAGCCTTCAGATAAGTCTGCAGTCTTGACTGCAAGTTTATAAGAAGCATTGAGATAGACACACCTAGCTTGGGAATATTTGGATTCCTGAGCTATAGAAACTACAGAGAATAATAAATATTTGTTATTTTAAGCTACTAAATATTGGGATAATTTGTTATACAGCAGTAGATAACAAATGCATATGAAAAATTGAAGAAACATTCTATATTTTTATGCCTGAAAAGATATTCTAGTAAATTTTGAGTCAAAGAGGAATTTCTATATTTATAATTTATTTATGTGAAAGGCAGAGAGACAATGAGACAAAGATCTGCCATCACTGGTTCACTCTCCAAAAGTCTGCAGCAGCCAGGAGGGAGGTGTGTGTCAGGCGAAAGCCAAGAGCTGGGAACTCCATCTGGATCTCCCACATGTGTGGAAGGGAGTCAGATACTTGAGCCATCACCTGCTGCCTCCCAGGGTGCACATTAACAGGAAATTGGATCAGAAACAGAGCCAGGACTGAAACCAGGCACTCTAATATGGAATGCAGAGACTCAAGCAGTGGTCTAACTGCTGTGCCAGATACCTGCCCCCATAAAGAGGAATTTAAACCTGAAATTTGAAAGTACGAGTCAATGACGACAAGAGCACCATATCTATCTATCTATCCATCCATCCATCTATCTATCTATGAATGACAAGGGGACAGCCCCTTCTTATATCCCTCTGCACCAGAAATGTGGCTACTGCCATTACAAATCCTAGTGTGACTGACACCCAACTCTCTAGGGCCTGAAGACACATCTTTGGAAGCCAAAATCATCTTCAAAGTCCAAGTTTTTAATGATTTATGTATTACTAAATAAGAAAAAAAACAAAAGGAAAATGAACCAAGATGCCATTCTATTTCATATGTCCCACACACTTCACAAAATTAGTAATCTTGCAAGTGTATAATTTACTCATAGATAACAAATCTTAGCAATTTAGTATTTGGTAGACATCCTTCAGGGATCTCTTTTTGGATACTTTTAATATATTTTAACTTGTCCTAACTAAACAAAGAAAGTATGTGACAGAATGACAGAGAGAGAGAGAGAGAGGCAGAGACACAGAGGGAGAGAGATCTTCCATCCACTGGTTCACTCCCCAGATGTCTGCAACAGTTGGGGATTTGGGCCGAGACAACACCAGGAGCCAGGAGCCCCATCTGAATCTCCCACATGGGTGTCAGGAACCCAACTACTTCAGTCATCATCTGTTGCCTCCCAGGGTGCACATTACCAGGAAGCTGGGATTGGAAGGAGAGGCGGGACTCAATCCCAGGCAATCCAGTATGTGATGTGGGAGTTCTAACAGGCGGCATAACCTGCTGCACCACAATGCTTGCCCCTAGAAATACTTCTTAAATGATGAATAGGAGAGAGAAAGAAGAATTACCAGTAATGTTATCATCTAGACATAACATTTTTAAAGGAAAGGTAGATATATTTTGCCACATGAAAATATGTTGTATGAGGGGTCTTCAAAAAAGTTCATGGACAGGTGTGTGACTGACTCAGTGGTTATGATGCCTGTTAAGGAAGACATCAGACTGCCCGAGTTCAATGCCTGGCTCTGGCTCCTGACTCCAGCTTCCTGCTAATATGCGCCCTGTGAAGCAGTGCTGATGCTTCAAAAATGTGGGTTCCTGCTACTCATGTGGGATATTTAGATTGAGCTCCTGACTCCTACTTGAGCAGATGTGGGCTTCCAAAGATGTGTATCTTCAGGTTCCAGAGAGTTGGGTGTCAATCACACTAGGGTTTATGATGACAGTAGCCACATTTCTGGAGCAGAGGTATTGGGTGGGGGGTGGGGTGGTGGTGGCTGTTCTCTTGTCCCAAGCAAGCCAGAGTGATGCTGGGGCTTGAGGTAGCAGTAGTGATGGCTCTCCAACTGTGTGAGATGTGGATGGGATCCTCCCCAGGTCCTGCTGGGTGGGTTTTACTGATGCTAAGGCTGACAGCATCATGAAGTCAAGTGCCAGCACTAAGACCTTGCCCCAGACCCATGGGATGAACACAGGTTATGCTGAAGATTGTG
Organism: Oryctolagus cuniculus; assembly: GCF_964237555.1. Lineage (NCBI taxonomy): Eukaryota > Metazoa > Chordata > Mammalia > Lagomorpha > Leporidae > Oryctolagus > Oryctolagus cuniculus. The sequence goes on along the minus strand of NC_091453.1, from coordinate 33,404,611 downwards.
CACTGGCAGGCATGTATCTGGGGAAGTGTAACACAGGTAGGATCTTTCCTAGGGCCTGCAGGCTATGCTCTCAGCAAGATGATATTCCTGGGTAGGGAGCTGAGGAAGGAGTGACGGGCAACTGCAGCAATGAAGAGTTTTGTTCCTGTCTGCCTGCGGGCCTTCAGAGTCTCTGTGCTGATTGCAGATCTCATTATTTCCTTACTAAAGTAGTTTTCCCTCAGTTCTAATAGTTTATATAGAGAGCCTCATTTCCTGCATGATGGTGTCCCCAACAGGGGTGCCAGAGCAGGAGAGGCGGTTCAAATGCAAATTAAACAGAGAAGGTAACCATGGAAAATGAAGGGCTGAGTCAGGGTGCACCCACCCGGACCTTGCCTTCAGACACCCTCACAGGCCATGAGCTGAGCCCTCCACATCTCCGTCTTCCTCAGCAGGTGGATTGCATGTTCCACCAAGACACAGAGGGCTCTGGATGTGGTAACATCAGCCACATGGGAACTGTGCCCCCCCCCCCCCCCACACCATGAAAGATCCTGCACTGTCTCCAGGCAGCTCTGACCTTGGCCCTGGGCACAGACACCAGGCACCTCTTTTAATTTCTGCTGCAGCCCTGTCAGTTGGACGACAATGATCATTAGGCCCGTTCTACAGCAGAAGGAGCTGAGGGGCAGCAACGCTAAGTCGTTTGCCTCCAAGGCGTCACTGTGGGCAAGAGGGACAGGGCAATGCCCTAGCCACACCCTGCTGACTCCACAATGCCCACACCCAGGCGCTCTGCGATACGGAATCCCTTGCAGAGCTGACTCTCAGTGCATGACGTTTCTGTTTTCCATTGTCTTCTTTCTAAAGGGGGCGGGCAGCCCTCCCATTTGATGGTCACTCTCCAAATGCCCACAGTGCCTGGAGCTGGGCCAAGCTGAAGCCAGGAGCTGGAAATGCAATCCAGGTCTCCCACGTGGGTGGCAGGAGAACAAGTACTTGAACCATCACTGCTGCCGTCCAAGGTCTGCATTAGCAGGTAGCTGGAATCAGCAGCCAGCAGTGGGGAGCAAACCCAGGCACTCCATGTGGGAGGCAGGCATCTTAACTGCTAGAGCAAATGCCTGGCCCTTCTGTTGTCTTCCAAGCACTCGAGCCGAGGACTGACAACATCTCCTGTGCACAAACAGCTTTCGCATGTTTCAGGACACACCCAGGTAACCTACCTCATTCCCCTCTTCTGACAAAGATGAAAATCTCAAATTCACTTTCCCCACCCTCTTCCTGGACACGGAAAATCAGCTGTGCATCAGATTACCAAAAGCTAACCAATCGGGACTATCAATCTTTAGTCACCTCAGGTTCCAAATGTCTGGGACCCTGCCCTGATTCTTCCAGTTGCTGATCCCGACTCCTCCTCTGACTGGACTACAGACAATTCCAGAGAGCACTGCAAAGTCTCCCAGTAACTGGCATGGCCAAGGCTCCCCAGATCACTAATCCACGGTCATGGTCAATTATTATGTCCTAGGGAGAGGATGTTTAGCTGCCTGCCATGGGAACCCTGAATAATGTCCACCAGAGGCCCCCCAGTGCCACACCTGCAGCAGGTGTCCAATCACTGACTTCTCAGGCTGCCAATCACTGACCCAAGAAGTGTCTGAAAATTGACTCATGGAGAGGCCAAACCCTGACCACTGCTGGAGGGTGTTATGGCTCCCGTTCCAGACACCAGCCCAGTATTCCTCAAGAAATCATCTACTCTCCAGGCTGACTCCGTGTCCCACTCATTACAGTTACCCATAGGACACCAAATCAGTAATTCCAACCGTTTTCAAGATATGACTTCCAAAGTCCTCAGATCCCTAAAGATTCCAGGTTTTCAGCCGGCAAGCACCTCAGATCCCTGGTTCCTAACTCCCAGAGGTTCCAATCACTGATCTCAAGAAAAAACCTTAAGATCCTCCAGAGAAAATTCATGCTTACAGAGGTGCTCATCAGCTCTCAACTGCATCTCCTCCCCAATTAATGTGCACCAATGGTATGCTTAAGATATCTATTCACTATCCCAAATTAGCACCAACCCTAGGTCTTGCTGTTTCTCATTTATGTTTCAAATTCATTCTTACCAACTTTTGATGCAAATTAGAATCACGGGAGAACTTCTGAAATGTGCTGATACGTACACCTCAGTCTTGAATTCTTCAGTCAGTATTGCTGAAGTGGGACTCATGAAAATGTATGTGTTCCAAGTTCCACATGCGATTCTGATGTTCAGTGAAAGGTGATCACTAAACCACTGATGCTGCCCCACAAAGCTACTAGAAATTATTTTTTTTTTGTAAAAAAAAATTATTTGAGAGGCAGAGTTACAGACAGAGGAAGAGAGAGACAGAGAGGTCTTCCATATGCTGATTCACTCCCCAAATGGTCAATCCGAAGCCAGGAGCCAGGAGCCAGGAGCCAGGAGCTTTTTCCAGGTCTCCCATGTGGGTGGCAGGGACTCAAGCACTTGGGTCATCTGCTGATTTCCCAGGTGCATTAGCAGGGAGCTGGATCAGAAGTGGAGCAGCCGAGATTTGAACCAGTGATCATATGGATGCTGGTGCTGCAGGTGGAGGCCTAACCTACTATATCACAGCGCTGGCCCAGCTACTGGAAATCATCACAGGAAACCTTGCAATGACCAAGACTGGTTATAGTCTTGTAGTCCAAAGATGGGGAAGCAAGTTTTATTTAAGGGAAAGGAATGAGGGTTTGTCACCAAGACAGAAGTTATCATTTCTTGTAATCTAACCACAAAAGTGACATCCCCTTACTGTTAAGGTATCCTATTGGTTAGAAATAAGTTAGCCGGCGCTGAGGCTCACTAGGCTAATCTTCTGCCTTGCGGCGCTGGCACACTGGGTTCTAGTCCCGGTCGGGGCGCCGGATTCTGTCCTGGTCGCTCCTCTTCCAGTCCAGCTCTCTGCTGTGGCCCGGGAGTGCAGTGGAGGATGGCCCAAGTACTTGGGCCCTGTACCCCATGGGAGACCAGGATAAGCACCTGGCTCCTGCCTTCGGATCTTTGCGGTGCGCCGGCCGCAGTGTGCAGGCCGCGGCAGCCATTGGAGGGTGAACCAACAGCAAAGGAAGACCTTTCTCTCTGTCTCTCTGTCTCTCTTTCTCTCTCTTTCTCTCGCTGTCCACTCTGCCTGTGCAAAAAAAAAAAAAAAAAAAAAAAAAAAAGAAGTTATTCAAATGGAGATTACACAAGGGATTACTGAGGACCAGCTTTTTTTTTTTTAAAAGGTCTATTTATTTATTTGAAAGTCAGCATTGTAAGGGGGTGGGGGGAAGAAGGGAGGGAGAGAGAGAGAGGGAGAGGGAGAATGTCTTCCATTCTCTGGTTCATTCCCCAGATGGCCAGAACTGCCAGGACTTGGACAATTGTCAGGTCAGGGAGCTGGATTGGAAGTGGAGCAGCTGGGACTCGAACCAGCTCCCATACGGGATACTGGCATCTTAGGCAGCGGCTTTACCTGCTATGCCACAATGAATTCTCCAGGGGGACCGTCTTAAGAGCTAATTCCCCAGGAACATACTCTAAATAAACAAATATAAAATGAGAAGTGAGACCTCAAAATAAGAGAGCAAAACTATGTTCAACAATCACTTCTGGGATAAAATATACACCCCCTGAGGTATACACTCATATCGTTAAATTATGGTAGATGAAGCGATTTGGGACTTTGGATAAATACATCACATGAGATTTCTTGAAGCAGAATTAACATAAGAATATTCAAGTAAACAGCTTAAATTTCTGTAGAAAAAAAAAACTTAAAAAGCAATACTGTTCATTGTTAGGCACAATCAGAGGATAGAATATCTTTCTCTACAAAAAGAAAGGTCCAATTATATTCTGATCAAATCGTAGAGAAGATGATATAGTTGATATAATTTAAATCTAGTAAAAATAAAAATTTTCAATCTAACGAGTTTTAGGGGAAAACAAAAATGAGCACAAGCTTCATTAAGCCATTTAGAAGGATAAAAGCTATCTGTAACATCAATAGGAAGCACAACATAGCCCAAAAAGATGAGTTTTTTTTTTTGACAGGCAGAGTTAGACAGTGAGAGAGAGAGACAGAGAGAAAGGTCTTCCTTCCATTGGTTCACCCCCCAAATGGCTGCTATGGCCGGCACTGCGCTGATCCGAAGCCAGGAGCCAGGTGCTTCCTCCTGGTCTCCCATGCGGGTGCAGGGCCCAAGCACTTGGGCCATCCTACACTGCCCTCCCAGGCCACAGCAGAGAGCTGGACTGGAAGAGGAGTAATTGGGACAGAATCCGGCGCCCTGACCGGGACTAAAACCCGGGGTGCCAGTGCTGCAGGTGGGGAGGATTAGCCTCGTGAGCTGCGGCGCCGGCCGAGATTTTTATAATTATACAAATTTAAATAGACTGAATCTCAAGACACAAATGTGGGATTAAGGGAAAAATTATGCAAGGGGTCCTCAAAAAGTTCATGGAAAACACGTATGATGAAAAACCTATGTTTGGATTTCAAAATTTGTTCACACCAGATAGACCTATTTTTCAAAGATTTATTTATTTATTAGAAAGGCAGAGTTACACAGAAAGAGAAGGAGAGGTCTTCCATCCACTGGTTCACTCCCCAAGTGGCCACAATGGCCGGAGCTGCACTGATCTGAAGCCAGGAGCCAGGAGCTTCTTCCAGGTCTTCCACGTGTGTACAGAGGCCCAAGGACTTGGGCCATCTTTTACTGCTTTCCCAGGCAATAACAGAGAGCTGGATTGGAAGTGGAGCAGCTGGGACTCGAACCGGCACCCATATGGGATGCCGGCACTGCAGGCAGCGATTTTACCTGCTATGCCACAAGTCTGGCCCCTAGACCTATTTTTTGAATTTTTTCTTCCCACAAACTTTTTGAATACCCTCGTATACTTATACCCAGATACAACAAGTACATCTCTAGCAAAGAGAAAAATGCAGAAGAAAAAAGGTTCAGGATAAGCTATACCAGGTAAGTGGCAGCAAAACAAAAGCAGTAGTGGTGATGTACTTACCAAAGTAAAATTCAAGGGCAAAAGCATTCAAAAGACAAGGCAAGGAAAATACACAATGGCACTGTGCAAACTGGCCAAAGACATATACTTTTAGGTTCTTCTTCCCCTACCCCCCTAAAATAGAGCCACAAGAAGAAATTTCTTTTAAAATATTACAATAGATTTATTGTACTGCTTGATAATATAACAGCTGAAGTACACAGAAAGACAAAAAATAAGAGTAGGGAAGCCTAAATCATCACACTAGATTGAAAAGGCCTTATGAGTAATGTATACTTAACAAATCAGGCATATAGTTTATTCTCACATCCATGAACGTTTTTACACACTCCATTTGGGTAGCTGGGTCACACTGAAGACATTGAATAATGCTTCCAAGTTTATATTCAACAGGCTACATTCTTCTGATCGTAGTGCAAACATTGCTTACATAAAACGAAAGAACCAAACTACCTAAACCAATTAGAAATCAACAAGACTTTCCTCAATACCTAGTTTCATACCACATCATGTGATACACCACTACATTTAGGAGAAAGTAAATAGTTTCCAAACCTTTACTATAGAAAAAAAAAAAAAGACTTGGAAAACCCAAAATGGTTGAGTTGGGAATTTAACTCAGGAAATTAGAGAAAGAACAACAATACTCAGAAAAAAAAAAAAAAAAAAAAAAAAAAAAGAAAGAAAAATATAGAACAAAAGTACAAAAGTACTAAGAACTAGTAATCAAGCCGGCGCCGTGGCTCAATAGGCTAATCCTCCACCTTGCGGCGCCGGCACACCGGGTTCTAGTCCCGGTTGGGGCGCCGGATTCTGTCCCGGTTGCCCCTCTTCCAGGCCAGCTCTCTGCTATGGCCAGGGAGTGCAGTGGAGGATGGCCCAGGTGCTTGGGCCCTGCACCCCATGGGAGACCAGGAAAAGCACCTGGCTCCTGGCTCCTGCCAGGATCAGCGCGGTGCGCCGGCTGCAGCGGCGGCCATTGGAGGGTGAACCAACGGCAAAGGAAGACCTTTCTCTCTGTCTCTCTCTCTCACTGTCCACTCTGCCTGTCAAAAAAAAAAAAAAAAAAAAAAAAAAAAAAAAAAAAGAACTAGTAATCAAGACAAATAAAAGTTTTAAGAAATTAAATATAAAATTAGAAAATGTTAAAAAAAAAACACAAAAAATCTAGTGCCTTCAAATGACAAGTTATATAGAATAACTTCTGGAAATCATGGTGAAATTGGAAAGAATACAAAATTAGTAGTAGTAATACGAAAGGAGTCAGGTAGCAATATAAACTAATTATTATGGAATATGAGGTTTAAGCCTTGAGCAATGTATTTAAACATGTAGGGGAAATATGTGAGCTCCTGGGAAAAGAGTATTTATGAAAACTGATGTAAAAATTCAGAAGGGACCAGCGAGCATAGGGAAAAAAACAGAGAAAGTAGTTTATATCTATCATTTGCCTTATACTTTTAACCACACACGAAGCCAGGCAGGGCTGGCAAAGTCAGAGGCAGCAGAGGTCTAAGTCCTTTTATGGCAACCCCATGGGTGTGACACGCACATGACAGCATGGGGACTCAGTGACCTTGGCAGGCTGAAGAGGGCAGACCCAGAACAGAGTGATGAGGGCAAGAAGGGCTGGGCAGGGCTGAGGCGACACAGACACAAGAGCTGGGAGCTCCTGGGATGTTCAGGGGTGGGATAAGACGGGCAGGAGGAGGGGCACGATGGCATGGTCATGCCAGGTAGAGCAGGGAAAAACCATACCACTCGGAATCCTCCTCAGTGTTCCAAAATGGAAACATTAGGGGACACCAGCCCATGTTACCCAGCCCTGACCTTCTCAAGATGCATCTCAAAAGGGAGTACTAAAAGATGGCATTTGGCATAGTGATTAAAATGCCACATTGGGGCACCTGTTTCTGAGCGCCTGCGTTTGAGTCCAGGGTTCATTTCAAGTTCTATCTTTCTACTACTTTCTATGATGGCTTAAGCATTTGGGCCCTTGCCACTCACATAGCAAATCCAGATTGAGTTCTTGGTTGTTGGGGACATTTAGATGGAAGACCTCTCTCTCTCACCCACTCTTAGATAAAAATAAATAAATAAGCTGATAAATCAATAAATCATAAATAAATCAAACATAAGCAAATAATCATAAACTGATACATAAGTCATAAAGAAAACAAATAAATCAATAAATAAACCAATACATGAATCATCAATAAATATAACAGGAACAAATAAATCATAAGTAAATAAATATTTTTAAAAATAAAAGGGAAACCTACTATCCTCAACCTTTTCCCAATATCTCTGGCTGAAGAATATTAACAATTTCATAGGCGCGGGCAGATTGGTTAATCAGATGCTGACTACACACCCGATGGTCCCAATGGCGGTTTGGAGGACCAAGGGTCGTGGACTCCTCCAGCAGAGCACTGAGTGGGCATCACCCAATACCCACTCACAGGCATGGCAGCTCCCACTCGGGACTTTATACTCAATTTGCGATTGGCTTTCTGGCCAGGAACAGATCTGGGATACGTATGGGATCAAACCTTTGTTCTTTCAAGATTCTTGACCCAGTCTCCAGACAGTGGTGATGAGAGCAGAACAGATCTCCTGGTCTCACCCAGGTTCAGGGAAGAAAGAGACACAGGGATGAAGGAATGGAATGGGAACCCATGGGATTTTGAGACACCCTCTCCCAAAGGAGGGACAGAGAGGCGACCAAAGGTAGACACACAAGCCCAGAAAAAAACTACACAATGTCGTGAGAAAAAAAAAAAGTGGATGGAGGGGGATGCAGCAGGCTCAGCTGTCCGCCCGGGAGCGCAGGTCAGAGGTGAGCGGATCGTGCTGAATGGTCTGGTGAAGCATCAGCCCCAGGAGTCCTGCCCGATTGGTCATAGCCATGCGCACCTTTTGCTCTTGTTCGAACAGCTGTTCCAGCTTGTGCAACTGTAAGAGATGCGTGTGAGAGGGAGAGACCAGGACCCCACCCTGTCGCCCAGCCCCAGTCGGCCGTGCAGCTTACCGCCCGCACGCGTTCCAGGTCCACCTCGGCGCGCCTCAGCTTCTCCCAGCAGTAGTGGCGGTTGCACAGGTGTTTGGGAAGGCGACAGAAATCACCTGTGAACTCAAAGACATTGCTCACTAGCGGGCAACCACACACCTCGTCTTTGGACACCTGTGGGGAGAATGAAGGATGATGAGCTAGGGAGGAGGGTAGCAGGTGGGGTGGATCAGGTGGGCAAATGGGAGCAACAGGAGCATGGAGGGGAGGGAGGAGCAGAATGGGGGAGATATCAGGTGAGTGAGGGAGATGAGCTCGGAGGAGAGGGGACAGGTGAGCTTGCTAAAGCATGGAGCGTGGAGGATTGAGGTGAGCCAAGCAGGGATGGAAGAATGGAAGTGATCAGGCAGGAAGCAGTGGAGAATAGAAAGAGATCAAACAGAAGAGGGGGAGACTGGAATGCAGGACACACAGGCAGAATAGGTGGAATGGAAACAGGCAGGCAGCAGGAGGGGAGGGATGGGGGGGTGGTTGAACAGGGGAGAGGCAGAGCAGTGGGAGCTGTTGAGGCCTGGAGGAGGTGAGGAATGAACCAGGGACGGTAAAAGAAATGGGGGGGGGGGCAGGGGAGCGGCGCCGTGGCACAGTGGGCTAAGCCTCCGCCTGCAGCGCCGGCATCCCATAGGGGCACTGGTTCATGTCCTGGCTGCTCCTCTTCCAATCCAGCTCCCTGCTATGGCCTGGGGAAGCAGTGGAAGATGGCCCCAGTGTTTGGGCCCCTGCACCCGTGTGGGTAGACCTGGAAGAATCTCCTGGCTCCTGCTTCGGATTGGCGCAGCTCCAGCTGTTGTGGCCACTTGGGAGGTGAACCAGCAGATGTTTCTTCCTCTCTGTTTCTCTACCGCTCAAATAAATAAATAAAATTAAAAAAAAAAAAAAAAGAAATGCAGCGGGGCGTAAACAGGTAGAAAGAGAGGACTTAGATGTCAGGCCGAGTGCAGATAATTGGGGGACAGTGAGGCAGGAGAATGAGATGGAAGGAAGTGAGAGAGTGAGGAAGACAGGAAGCAGGGCCATCATGCTGGGGGCAGGGAGGGAACAGAGTGGCCAGGCAGGGAGTGGGGCAGGAGTAGAGCAGAAGAAGGGGTGCTGTTCACATAGCGAGGAGGGCGGGACCACAAGCAGGTAAGGCAGGAAGGGAAGGAGAAATGTGGGGTGTGCAAGCCGGCAGGGTAGGAAAAGAACAGTCAGGGAGAGATGAGTTAAGCAAAGAGGGAGCTCAGGGAGTAAAGGGGGAAGGTTGAGGGGCCAGCCTGGGAAGAGGGGAAGCACAGGGCTCAGCCAGAAGGCAGGGAGGGGGAAGGGAAGCAGAGGTGATCAGGCAGTGAGGAAGGAGGGATGGTCGGCAGGCTGGTGGAAGACAAGGACAGGGATGGGGAGGAAAGTAGAAATGAAATAGTCTGAGAAGAAGGCACTGGGGGCCCATCAGGCAGGAATGGAGGGTGAGGAGGTGAGCAAGGAAGACTCTTACCTTGGGGTCCCGAGTGTGCTCGGGGCACAGCACCTGGAGCCGCTTACAGTACCTCTTACTCTCTGGGTTGTAGACATCACAAAAGAGTCGTGTGGTCCTGGGGAAGAGGTGGAAAGGGGGGAGTGCTGAGGGTGAGGGGGGAGTCCCATTCCAAACCCTGCCCACATGTTGTCCCCTGAGCCGGCATACCCTGCTTCTAACCACACCCACCTCTGCCTGTGAGTCTACGCACATCCTGCCCTTGACCTTGCTCGCCCTTGCTCATCACCTTGTCCACCTCATGCCTTTGACTGCATCTAGCACCCGCACTCACCCTTCAATGCAAGTAGGGTACAAGGATCCAAACGATACCTGGCACTCATACTGGGAAGAAGGCATAAAGAAGAGGAACTGTGAGTGGACAACATGTGTTCTCCCATGATGAGGCCCACACGACCCATCTGTGCTTCCTGGCCCCTGTGCTCCTGTCTGCCCAGCAGAGGTCCCTCCTACCAGTGACGAATGCCCCACCTTGGGTCTCATGCTGGGGATGGGATGAAAGAACACAACAAATACTGACGGCAAACCTGCCCCCTCTGAATCCTGCCCACCCTCCACCGCACCCAACCCTGAACACTCTTGCGCCAACCTTGGCAAAGCAGCGCTCCATGTGGCGCAGGGCCAAGTGCATTTTGATGGATCGCCCGCAGGAGACACAGAAGATTTGCAGGTCTGCCTGGTCCTTCTCAGTTTTGTCTCTCTGCTTGGGAGAGAGCCGGTGAAGCAGAGCAGGGTGAGTTGACAGGCAGGGCAAGATACTGGCACCCTCATGCTCCACCCTACCCACGCCCTCTCACCTCCTCGTCCACACACACAGTCTGCTGCTTGCCACGCAGGATGATGGCCTCAAGTTCATATAAATGGTGTTCCATGTGCTTCAGGTGGCTATGGGTGACCTGCTTCTCGTGATCGATTTGCTCCAACATTTTTTGGTTGATCTCCTGAGCGACGCAGGGGCTGTTCTGCCACTGCTGGATGCGCTGGGGCAAGATCTCATAGATGCGTCTGGAAGAGGGAGACAGCAAGAAGTGGAATGCGTGGATGGGGGCAATGAGGAAAGAAGAAATAGATAAGTGATTGAAGGGTGAATGGGCAATTGAACAGTGGATGGATGATGAGTGATTTTACAGGCGGATAAATGGATTGGTGGGTGGAACGTGGAAGGTGGCTCCGTGGGTGGGTGGCTACAAAGGTGGGCTGGTGGATGCACTTACAGATGGCATAGATCACACCCTACTTCACCACTCATCCCTGCACCTCCAAGCGCACTCACTCAGCTGCAAGCTTCATGCCGCAATCATCCGAGCAGTACTTCGAGCCTGGACGGGCAGCATACACACAGCGAGGCCCCAAGCACTGCTGCAGTGGAGTTGAGGCCGCAGGATCTGTGTGCTCTTTGTGTTTCTTCTTGTGTGTGTGCTTCTGCTTCTGCATATTCTTCTGCGGGGGGCATAAAAGGCAAGATCAGGAGAATCGATGTCAAGCCCTAACCCCTGTACCCCTGCCCTGCATCCCACCTCTGACCACCCCCTTCCACGCCTCTGCACCACCATGTCTGTCACCTTCTCTTTCTCCATTATCTTCGAAGTCTTCACGTGCCGCAAATTCACTGGCTGCTTCCGTGGCTCAAATATGGGGTCCGGAAACGGGAGCTCCTTGGTTCATTCACCCAGGGCTGCAGATCAGGAAAAGGCTGATGGGCTGCCTGCAACTGCTTTGTCAAAACAATGGTCTTTGGCCACTCCCTGCCTCATTGCTGAATCTCGGCCTTCCTTGTCCCCCATCCTCCCATCCTGGGGCTTGCCACGCACGTAGCAAGCTTTGATTGCCCAAAGGCCCCTCTGTTCAAGAGTCGTGAAGTAGGCAGAAGTCCTATAGCAGCTTGGGTGTTGCTGTTGTCTCAGGTGCCTCCTTTAAATTTCTTTTTTAAAAAAAAATTTTTTAACAGATAGAGATAGAGAGAGAGACAGAGAGAAAGGTCTTCCTTCTGTTGGCCCCCCCCCCCCCAAATATCTGCCACAGCCGGAGCTACACTGATCCGATGGCAGGAGCCAGGTGCTTCTCCTGGTCTCCCATGGGGTGCAGGGCCCAAGCACTTGGGCCATCCTCCACTGCACTCCTGGGCCACAGCAGAGAGCTGGCCTGGAAGAGGGGCAGCCGGGGCTAGAATCGGCACCCCGGGGATGTGGGCACCGCAGGCGGAGGATTAGCAAAGTGAGCCACAGCGCCAGTCCCATCCTCCTTTAAATTTCTACTGGCACCACTGCCATCTGGTACTTTTGAGCCAACCTGGACTTCTGTGGTTAAGGCAGCTGTGAAGTGGGCAGTGGCCAGCGAGGCCAGACAGAAGTTTCCTGAGGCATTATGGGAAAGAGCTGAGTCAAGCCTTCAGCAACAGCTCTGTTCCCAATCTCCAGAACTCCAGGGACCAGGGGATTATATGTGGGGCTCTTGTGCTGCGGGGAGGAGGGCTCTGGAGGTGGCCTAACTAGTTAGGGACAAGGCCACTCTACTCCAACACTCTTCATCATACCCTGCCAGAATATACTAACCCTTGCATGCCTGGGAATGACTGTAACTACCTGGCTCTGCAGGCCCACCTTACCCACCTAACCATATACGGCCCCACCCTACTGACCTGCATGCTTAAGACCCAGCCTGGGCCGGCGCCGCGGCTCACTAGGCTAATCCTCCGCCTTGGCGCCGGCATACCGGGTTCTAGTCCCGGTCGGGGCACCGGATTCTGTCCCGGTTGCCCCTCTTCCAGGCCAGCTCTCTGCTGTGGCCAGGGAGTGCAGTGGAGGATGGCCCAAGTGCTTGGGCCCTGCACCCCATGGGAGACCAGGAGAAGCACCTGGCTCCTGCCATCGGATCAGCGCGGTGCACCGGCCGCAGTGCGCCAGCTGTGGCGGCCATTGGAGGGTGAACCAGCGGCAAAGGAAGACCTTTCTCTCTGTCTCTCTCTCTCACTGTCCACTCTGCCTGTAAAAAAAAAAAAAAAAAAAAAAAAAAAAAACACAAAAAAACAGCCTGTGCCCAAAAAGCTAGGCTCCACCCCTTCAGACTAGTTCCGCTCTGCTTGCCCCACCCCTGCATCAAAGACAAACCCACTACCCTGTTTAAACGCCTGAACAAACACATTTGGCCCTGCCCCTCAAACACGCTCGGCCCACCTGCCTCCTTGCCACTCGAGCTAGTCTTTTTTTTTTTTCTTTTTAGACAGTGAGAGAGAGAGAGAGAGAGAGAGAGAGAGAGAGAAAGGTCTTCCTTCCGTTGGTTCACCCCTCAAGTGGCCGCTACGGTCAGCGCGTTGCGGCCAGCGCGCTGCGCCGATCCGAAGGCAGGAACCAGGTGCTTCTCCTGGTCTCCCATGCGGGTGCAGGGCCCAAGCACTTGCCCATCCTCCACTGCACTCCCGGGCCACAGCAGAGAGCTGGCCTGGAAGAGGGGCAACCGGGACAGAATCCGGCGCCCCGACCAGGACTAGAACCTGGTGTGCCGGCGCCAAAGCGGAGGATTAGCCTAGTGAGCTGCGGCGGAGCTAGTCTTTTCACGCTCTGCTTGCCTAGCTCTGTCACTACGACTCACCTTACTTTCCCGGGCCCGTGATCTTTGCACGTGGCTGAACCTGCCCCACCCCCTTCGAGGCTTCACCCCCCACCAGCCTCCGTGAGCTGCCCCTACAATGTAGTGCTTTGTCTAGTTGCTTCACACACCGAGTCTGTCTCACCTCCCAGCGTGCCAGGACAAGCTGATACAAATCTACCATCCCCCCCTCCCCCAACGGTTCGGGCCGACCCTGCGCCACCTGCCTAGAATAATTGAGCAATCTTTGCTCTAAAAAGTACTCCTATCTGTACCCAGTAACACCATTTAAAACATATATACACACTTGTGTGTGCACACATACAAACAGACCACTATTCTCGATGATTAAAAGAACACACACAAAGATACACATGCGGTGAACAAGACAATGACCAATTTGAGAACTCATACTTATCAAGAGAGTGAGGTAATATTAAAACCTCACCCCGGACTTCGCTTTAAAGAGCTCTGAACACTTTCCAATGAATACGCGTCACACAACATAGAAATAAATTTCACTAGAAATCAATAAAAGCCTTAACTTTTCGAAATTTGAAAGGCGAATCGAAACTGTCGCTTAAAACTAACAAATTCTAAACAGAACTTAACAATTACGAAAGCTATCCATACTCAAACTTTTGGTTTTATATAGAACTTTAAGACAAGGTTATGAGAAAAGAAATATGGAAATCGATCGGAATCCTCACCTCGGAGCATTCAACTCGGGTTACCGCAAGTCCCCACCCTGATTCCCAAACACCTCAAACCCTCTCCAAAGGCCGCGCACCCACGCCTCGCGTCACTAACCGCGCAGCTCTTCAAAGGAGTTCCGAAATATCTCAACGCTCGTACAGTGCACGGGGAAAAAAAACTGCTGCAGTAACTTCCGGCTCCAGCCCCGCCCCATCTCGAACTCGTTAACCTTGCTCTCGCACAGGACCCCCTAGAGGAGCGGCTGTACCCTGCAAAGTTCAGTTATGAAGAATCGAAACTTACGGCTATGCGGGCGCCATACTGTACAACACCTAAAGCCGCTGCAAGCGCACTTGTCTCTTCAGACAACGCCTTCGCTTTCTGAACGTGATCATTCCATTATTGCAAAAAGCAGGCAAATTGCCTTATCATTTCCAATTATTTTGCATAATTTCCTGTTATTATTTTACCGTCATTATTAATTAGGAGGTAGGCAATAAAAAGAAAAGGCACATAAATCAACTTTTAAGTCAAGAAAGTAAAATAAGGTTTATAGAAAGGGCAGGAGAAAACAACACAATCTAAGAAAGTAAAAATGAGTTTATATTTGAAGTTCATACATTATTATGTAATCAGGAATTTTAAAAAAGTTGTTAGCCGGCGACGCGGCTCACTAGGCTAATCCTCCGCCTTGCGGCGCCGGCACACCCGGTTCTAGTCCCGGTCGGGGCGCCGGATTCTGTCCCGGTTGCCTCTCTTCCAGGCCAGCTCTCTGCTGTGGCCTGGGAAGGCAGTGGAGGACGGCCCAAGTATTTGGACCCTGCACCCCATGGGAGACCAGGAGAAGCACCTGGCTCCTGCCATCTGATCAGCGCGGTGCGCCGGCCACAGTGCGCCAGCTGTGGCGGCCATTGGAGGGTGAACCAACGGCAAAGGAAGACCTTTCTCTCTGTCTCTCTCTCACTGTCCACTCTGCCTGTCCAAAAAAAAAAAAAAAAAAAGTTGTTAATCGGCGCTGCCGTGCTATGGTGTGATCCAACGATCACTGAACTCCTCTCTGGGCCTCAGTTTCCCGATCTGTACAAAGGGCACAGTCAGGCCCCAGCACGTGGTATGTTGGGAGGATCCTCAGGTGTCTGCTCTGCACACTTCGGCTGGACCTCACACCCATCGGGTCCCACATGGTCACACACCTGACACTCCTTCGTGAAGCCCCTCTCCCCACCGCCCCCTGTCCCTGATTCCAAACCTGCACAAGAACCTGGATCCACACAACCCTTCCCTGGCAAGACTGCCGACTCAGGGGGCCAGCGCTGTGGTGTAGCCGGTAAAGCCGCCGCTTGCAATGCCAGCATCCCATATGGGCGCCGGTTCGAATCCCGGCTGCTCCTCTTCTGAACCAGCTCTCTGCTGTGGCCTGGGAAAGCAGTAGAAGATGGTCCTTGGGCCCCTGCACCAGGGTGGGAGACCCGGAAGAAGCTCCTGGCTTCCGATCAGCTGAGCTCCAAAAGAAGATAGACCCCTCTGTGTCTCTCTCTCTGTAGCTCTACCTTTCAAATAAATAAAATGTTTAAAAAAACTTGTCAAAGTGGTAAACTCTCGAGGTAGACATTGTCATTTGGGATGGAAATTAACAAATCCAACCATATGCTGTTTATGCCAAACCTAGCAAATCATAAAGACACAGTAAGAAATTAGAAATAGATGGAAGAAAATTTGGCAGATACACGCCAATCAAAATAAAGCCACATCAATTATGTTCAAATCAAAGTGAAAAGATGAGAAACAGTATTGAGATTGAGATTATTCCACCATGATGAATATATAAAATATTCCAATATATATAAATTCTAATTTTATATCCACTTAATAAAATGGAATAAAGTAAACATAATAAAAATATGTTTAAAAAATAGGGCCTAGCTCTAGGTATAGTGAGCTAAGCCTCCACCTGTGGTGCCGGCATCCCATATGGGCTCAGGTTCGTGTCCTGGCTGCTCCTCTTCCCATCCAGCTCTCTGCTATGGCCTGGGAAAGCAGTAGAGGATGGCCTCTGGCAGGGTGGTTTTAAGTTTACAATTTTCCCACAGGACATAGCCTGCCCGGGTGGTTATAGGTTATCTTGCTTCGTTGCTTCAGAGCAGGGACTGTTCCTTAGAGAGAAACAAGTTATAGATATCAGTCTGCTCATCCGGCTGTAAACAGCGTATTTCTGACTCCTGTACTTTTGCGTGCTTGCTTGCTTGATAACAGCCAAAGCCACCAAAATGTAGTCTCTTCCTTTAAAAACCCCCAGGCCACTGCACCTCGGGGCTGCCTTCTCCGGACTTCTCGGTGAGAGGGCAGTCACCAGCTGGCTAATAAAGACTTCTAATGTGACCTCCAAAGTCTCGCTGTGCTTTGAATCTGTGTACCCCACAACAAGCCCAAGTCCTTGGGCCCCTGCAGCCATGTGGGAGACCCTGGATAAAGCTCCTGGCTCCTGGATTTGGCTTGGCCCAGCCATCTGGGGAGTGAACCAGTGGATGGAAGACCTCTCTCTGCCTCTCTGTCTGTAACTCTGCCTCTCAAATAAATAAATCAAATCTTTTTTGTTTTTTAAACGAAAGTAAAAAAACAGATAAAGTGGTTCCCATTGTGGAAAACTATAAGCACATGGCTTTACTAATTCCCAATCACCACTCAACACCTAACTTTGGCATCACCATCTGGAAAGCTCTGTTTGTTTCCTTTCCATCTGGATAACAGGTTTCTCTTCTGCATGAACTTACAGACATAATTAGAAAAGCAAGGGCTCTTCCTGTTAATATGAAGAAAATGTAGGTGTTGCCTGAACCTCCCACACCCGTTTTGCAGCTTCCTTACTAGAAATGAGGAGAGGGACAATGCCAGTCTTGGTCACTGCTAGGTGCCCAGTACCCACTTTGCTGCCAGGCACTACAGGAGGTGTGCAGTAGCCACTAGTGATTAAAGAAAGGCATCGCTGGGGCCTAGTGGGTAGAGCCGCTGCCTGTAGTGCTGGCATCCCATATGGGTGAGGGTTCGAGTCCCAGCTGCTCCACTTCCAATCCAGCTCTCTGCTTATGTGCCTGGGAAGGCAGTGGAGGATGGCCCAAGTGCTTGAGCCTCTGCACCCACATGGGAAACCTGGGACAAACTCCTGGTTCTTGTCTTTGGCCTGGCCCAGCCCTGGCCGTTGTGGACATTTGGGGAGTGAATCAGCAGATGGAAGACCTCTCTGTCTCTCTCTCCCTTTCTGTGACTCTGACTTTCAACCAAATAAATAAATATTAAAAAAAAAAAAAAACCCTGCCTTCTGGCTGGAGCTACCTAAGTGAAGCAATCTCGTTTTAAATATTTAAAGGCAGATGCTTTAAATTGGTCTCCATTTTTCTTAGAATGTTGACGTGTGGATAAGCATAACCAGACTTGTCAATTTAGAGGTTTTTTTTTTTTTTTTTTTTTTTTTTTTTTTTTTTTTTTTTTTTTATGGGTATGATCAAATAGCTCACTGAAACTTTGGCAGTCTGGAATCTGAAGAATTGTTTGTATACTATTGAAAAAAAAAAAAAACAACAGGTTTGCCTGATAATGAAATGTTAATTTCTTGCTTGCAAAGGGTGCTGAAGTTCAACATTTTTTTCATAAACAACATAATGGCAACTTAAAGGCAAAAAAATTAACAAAAGCTCTATAATCACTCTTGGCAAGCTCAGAAATTGTGGCCCTGGATGCCGGCCCTTGTCAGTGAGATGACAAAATGGACATTTTGAACGTGCTGGCTATGAGCCCTTGTGCATAGCTCAAAATTCACCCTGCCCCAACAGAAATCTCAAATCTGTCTTGATGTTCTTGGTGGTTTGGGCTTTTAGGATTTTAGTACTTGGGACTCTGTTAGCCATGTAGGAAACTTGGACGGAGTTCCAGGCTACTGGCTTCAGCCTCACTCAGCATGGAAGATCTCTCTCTCCCTGTCTCTCCCTCTGTCTCTGTAACTCTACCTTTCAAATAAATAAAATAAATCTTTTCTTTAAAAAAAAAGTCAAGAAGGAGCATAGTGTAAAGAAACTGTATTACAGAAAATCTATCTGGTACTTATTGAACTTAGTTTCTCCAGCTGTGGTTTGGCATTATACAAAACATCTTTTAAAAAAAGATTTATTTTTACTTATTTGAAAGGTAGAGTTGCGGGGAGGGAAGAGAGAGAGACACAGAGAGAACCATTTGCTGGTTCACTCCCCAAATAGCCCCAACAGCCAGGGTGAGGTCAGATGGAAGACAGGCGCCAGGAGCTGCGCTGGGACTCGAACTGGCGCCCATATGTGATGCCGGTGCTGCAAGCAGAGGCTTAGCCTGCTACGACAGAGTGCTGACTCAAAAAGAGTGCCTTAAAAAAGAGAAATCTTAATATTTTTGAACTTGGGTTTTCTTTTTTTAAAAAATATTTACTTTTATTATTTATTTGAAAGTCAGAATTACATAGAGAGGAGAGGCAGGGGAAGAGAGAGAGAGAGAGAGAGGTCTTCCATCTGCTAGATCACTCCCCAATTGGCCGCAACAGCCAGAACCGTGCCAATCTGAAGCCAGGAGCCAGGAGCCAAGAGTTTCTTCTGGGTCTCTCACACAGGTGCAGGGGCCCAAGGACTTGGGCCATCTTCCACTGCTTTCTCAGGACATAGCAGAGAGCTGGATCAGAAGAGAAGCAGCTGGGACTCGAACCAATGCCCATATGGGATGCCAGCAGTGCAGGCGGCGGCTTTACCCACTACAACACAGCACTGGCCCCATGAATTTGGATTTTCTTCGTTAATGGTTAGTTACACATAATTCTAGTGATTATTATAGCATATATTTACTTTTATATGTAAGGAATAGCATAGAGGCATATATAATGGAAGCACATAGATTACAGTAATTTGCCATTTTGCAACAGAATCAGAGGTTCATGACCCATGATGTATTTTTTTTTTCTTGACAGGCAGAGTGGACAGTGAGAGAGAGAGAGAGAAAGAGAGAGAGACAGAGAGAAAAGTTTTCCTTTTTTCATTGGTTCACTCCCCAATGGCCGCTGCGGCCGGTGCACCACGCTGATTCGAAGCCAGGAGCCAGGCGCTTCTCCTGGTCTTCCACGCAGGTGCAGGGCCCAAGCACTTGAGCCATCCTTCACTGCCTTCCCGGGCCACAGCAGAGAGCTGGACTGGAAGAGGGGCAACTGGGACAGAATCCGGTGCCCCGACCAGGACTAGAACCCTGGGTGCCAGCGCTGCAGGTGGAGGATTAGCCTATTGAGCCATGGCGCTGGCCTCTTTTTTTTTTTTTTTTTTTTTTTTAAGAGTGTCAACCATGGAGCTGGTTCTGTGGCGTAGTGGGCTAAGCCTCTGCCTGTGGCACCGCATCCCATAGGGACGCCGGTTCAAGTCCCGGCTGTGCCACTTCCGATCCAGCTCTCTGCTATGGCCTGGGAAAGCAGAAGAAGATGGCCCAAGCATTTGGGCCCCAGCACCCGCATGGGAGACCCGGAAGAAACTCCTGGCTCCTGATTTCAGAATGAAACACTGAGTGGAAGACCGCTCTGTCTCTCCCTCTCTCTGTCTGTAACTCTGCCTCTCAAAATAAATAAATAAATCTTTAAAAGAGATTTGCATTGTACAGTAATTGCACAAATATAAAAAATACAAAAAAGAGCGTCAAACCTGCATTTAATGTATGTTTTAAAACAAATTTGTGGGAATTAAAGTATTTGGAGACAAGGGTATCACATTTCAATTTGTAAATATCTTTCTAACTCTACTGTGTCATTAAGATGCTTTGTATATGGGGCCAGCACTATGGCATAGCAGGTAAAGCAGTGCCGGCATCCCATATGGGCATGGGTTCAAGTCCTGGCTGCGCCACTTCCAATCCAGCTCTCTGCTATGGCCTGGGAAAGCAGTAGAAGATGGCACAAGACCTTGGGCCCCTGCACCCGCATGGGAGACCCGGAAGAAGCTCCTGGCTCCTGGCTTCGGATCGACACAGCTCCAGCCGTTGTGGCCATCTGGGGAGTGAACCAGTGGATGGGAAATCTCTCTTTCTGTTTCTCCTCTTTTTCTGTAACTCTGCCTTTCAAATAAATAAATATTTTTTAAAAAGTGTCATTTATATAACCAGTATACTGTTAGTAAATATTTACAAAAGGTGATTTTAATTTAAACTGTATAAAACCTACATTTAAATCTTTTGCACATAGATGCTGATTTTTTTTCTTTTAAAGTATTTATTTATTTATTTATTTATTCATTTATTTATTTATTTTAAAGGGAGGGAGGGAGGGAGAGACAGAGAGCGACTGAGAGTGAGAGCGAGAGCGAGAGCAAGAGAGAGAGAGAGAATCTTCTATCTATTGGTT
Organism: Oryctolagus cuniculus; assembly: GCF_964237555.1. Classification (NCBI taxonomy): domain Eukaryota; kingdom Metazoa; phylum Chordata; class Mammalia; order Lagomorpha; family Leporidae; genus Oryctolagus; species Oryctolagus cuniculus. The sequence goes on along the minus strand of NC_091453.1, from coordinate 33,384,309 downwards.
CACTCCTCAGACACCTACAATACCCAGCACTGGGCCAGGCTGAAGCCAGGAGCCTAAAAATCCATCCATGTCTCCTTTGTGGGCGGCAGGGACCCAAGCACTTAAACTGTAATCTGCAGTTGAGTCCCGGCTGCTCCACTTTTGATCCAGCTCTCTGCTATGGCCTGGGAGAGCAGTAGAAGATGGCCCAAGTGCTTGGGCCCTGCACCCACATGGGAGACCCGGAAGAAGCTCCTGGCTCCTCGTTCCTGGCTTAAGATCAGCTCTGGCTATTGTGACCATCTGGGGAATGAATCAGTGGATGGAAGACCTTTTTCTCTATCTCTCCTTCTCTGTGTCTGCAACTTTACCCCTTAAATAAATAAATAAATAAATAAATATCTTTAAAAGAGAGAGAGAGAAGACATACAGACACTATTTTCCCTGACCAAGTCCAGTGTCTCACGACAGCGTCCCCAGCTAAATCTAAATCTTCCCCACTTGTATCAAACTTGGTTTAGGGAATGGAACAGCAGATGAGAAATCCAATCCAAATTCAGAAATTCTCTGAACTCCGAAAAGAGTATGTTACTTCCCTGTGGCTGTGAAAATCAATCAGCATCACGTATGGTGTCCAGGCTCATGTGTGTTTTACCTTTCCCTGGATTTGTCTTTCATCTCTGTAGCCCTCTCAGATGTGTCATCAATGGCTCTCTGCTCCTCTTCACTTCTGACTTCAATCTGCACTTCCTTCTCCAGTGTCTCTTGTCTCTTTACTGCTCTTCCTTTCACTCTGCAATCTACAGCTCTAGTTCAGGTTCCCCCTATTTTACATCACAATGAACTCCTGTCCCCTAGATGTGGCTGGCCACTCTGGGGTTGTCTTTCCAATGGGCCACAGGTTAATAAATATGTCACCATCCTGCTTGGGAATCTTCCCTGGATTTCCAGGATGTTCACAATCAGGTCTCGCTATAGCTTTAATATTATTTAGACCCCAAACTTATATTGAATTTTAAACTCCAAAGTCATAGGCTAACAGTAATAAGAGAGTGGGAATTTTTTTTTTGACAGGCAGAGTGGATAGTGAGAGAGAGAGACAGAGAGAAAGGTCTTCCTTTGCCGTTGGTTCACCCTCCAATGGCTGCTGCGGCCGGCGCACCGCGCTGATCCGAAGGCAGGAGCCAGGTGCTTCTCCTGGTCTCCCATGGGGTGCAGGGCCCAAGGACTTGGGCCATCCTCCACTGCACTCCCTGGCCACAGCAGAGAGCTGGCCTGGAAGAGGAGCAAGCGGGACAGAATCCGGCACCCCGACTGGGACTAGAACCCGGTGTGCCAGCACCGCTAGGTGGAGGATTAGCCTATTGAGCCGCGGCGCTGGCCGAGAGTGGGAATTTAATACAATATGGTGTCTAGGAGGTAGGTTAGTGGGAGATCTTTAGATCATTCTCTGTGTCTGCATCCTGGCTTACCACATGCTCTCTCATCTATCTATCTGTATTTCTTTGCAAAAGCCTGCATCATGCCATTTGTATTTTGAGCTTAAATTAACCTTTTCTCTGGGGGCCAGCACTATGGCTTAGTGGGTAAAGCCACCGCCTGCAGTGCCAGCATCCCATATAGGTGCCGGTTCGAGACCCGGCTGCTCCACTTCTGATCCAGCTCTCTGCTGTGGCCTGGGAAAGCAGTAGAAGGTGGCCCAAGTGCTTGGGCTCCTCCACCCATATGGGAGACCCGGAGGAAGAGGCTCCTGGTGCCTGACTTTGGATTGGTGTAGCTCTGACCATTGCAGCCATTTGGGGAGTGAACCAGCAGATGGAAGACCTCTCTCTCTCTCTCTCTCTCTCTATATATATATATATATATACACACACACACACACACATATATATTCCTCTGCCTCTCTGTAATTGCCTTTCAAATAAATAAATAAATCTTTTTAAAAATTCATCTTTTCTCTTTATAACGTTAGTTATCTCAGGTATTTCGTTATAGTAACTAAAAGTTAAAGAGCAGGCATTAAGCCTAACAGTGAAGACGCCTGCATTCCATACCAAAGTGCCTGGATTCAATTCTCAGCTCCAGTTCCTGACTCTAGCTTTCTGCTAATGCAAACCATGGGAGACAGCAGATGATGATTCAAGTAATTGGGTCCCTGCCATCCACATGGAAGACTTGGATTGCATTCTCAGCTCCTGGGTCCGGTTCTGGCCCTGACTCTCAAATACATAAATAAATAACACTTTAAAGATTGATTTATTTGTTCGAAAGGCAGAGTTACAGAGAGGCAGAAGCATAGAGAGAGAAAAGACAGAGAGAGAGAGAGAGAGAGAGAGAGAGACACTGAAAGTCTTCCAACCATTGGTTCACTTCCCAGATGGCCACAATGGCCAGAGCTGGGCTGATCTGAAGCCAGGAGCCAGCAGCTTCTTCCAGGTCTCCCATGCGGGTACAGGGGCCCAAGGACTTGGACCATCTTCCACTGCTTTCCCAGGGCACAGCAGAGAGCTGGGTCAGAAGTGGAGTAACTGGGACTCGAACCGGCACCCAAATGAGATCTGGCACCACAGGCAGCGGCTTTACCTCCTAGGCCACAAGGCCAGCCCTAATCAATAACACTTTAAAAATAAAAGCTGACTATACTGTATCGATTCTATGATGTCCTTCAAAGGACCCCACTTGCCTATGCCAGACAAGTCCTGTTGCCAGGCTTTCCAGGTGTTGCGCACTCAGGGAATCCTAGATACCCACTCTCCTGCTAATCTAACATGGGCCTCCTCACGCGGAGGTCTTTGCTCAGGCTTGTCCTTTTCTTTTCCCACTCTCCGTTCACCTTTCCAGACACAGCTTTGTTATCACTGTCTGGACAGCTGCCTCTGCTTCCTAGCCTGCTGGGTGGCCTAGCTCTCTTCTGAGTGTGCTTATGAGCATAACCATAATGGTGAGGAAGTTTCCTTTAATTTAATCTTAGAATTATAAATGATGGGAGACTGTTGCCTGAGCCTTTACATCAAGGTTTAGCTCAGATGCCTTCCCCCCTCCTCCGAGCCTCTAATAATCACTATTTTAATTAATTAATTAATTTATTTGACAGTAGAGTTATAGACTGAGAGGGAGAGACAGAGAGAAAGGTCTTCCTTCCAATGTTCACCCCCCAAATGGCCGCTATGGCCGGAGCTACACCGATCCAAAGCCAGGAGCCAGATGCTTCTTCCTGGTCTCCCACATGGGTGCAGGGGCCCAAGCACTTGGGCCATCCTCCACTGCCTTCCTGGGCCACAGCAGAGAGCTGGACTGGAAGAGGAGCAACCAGGACTAGAACCCGGCGCCCATGTCGGATTCTGGTGCTGAAGGCGGAGGATTAGCCAAGTGAGTCACGGCGCCGGCCCACTATTTTAATTATATCCATATGTATATACACATATGTGTATGTATTAATTTCATATATGGGAAGAAAACAGAACATGCCATATTTGTCTTTTTGCATCTGGCTTATTTCTCTCTCTCTTTGTTTTTTAAAGATTTATTTATTTATTTGAAAGTCAGAGTTACAGTGAGAGAAGGAGAGGCAGAGAGAGAGAGAGAGGTCTTCTATCTGCTGGTTCACTGCCCAATTGGCTGCAACGGGCAGAGTGGCGCCGATCCGAAGCCAGGAGCCAGGAGCTTCTTCCAGGTTTCCCACGCAGGTTCAGGGGCCCAAGGAGTAGCCAGTACTTGAACCAGTGCCCATATGGGATGCCAGCAATGCAGGTGGCTGTTTTACCTGCTGCACCACAGCGCCAGCCCCTGGCCTATTTCACTTAACATGATCATCTCCAGTTCCATCCATTGTGCTGCAAATGTCAACATTTCATTGCTTTTAATGGCTGAATACTATTTTGTTGTAGGTATGTAGACCACATTTTATTTATCCATTCATCCATTAATGGACACCTAGGTTAATTCCATATCTTGGTTGTTGTAATTAGCGTTGCAATGAACATGAGAGTGTAAGTATCTTTTGTTTTATATGCTGATTTCATTACCTTTGGAAATGTACTCAGAGGTGGGATAGATAGATCTCATGGAAGATCAATTTTTAGTTTGTTTAAGGAACTTCGGTATTGTTTCTCCATAATGACTGTACTAATTTGCACTCCCACCTTTCACATCCTTGATAACATTTATTCCAAGGTATTTTGCTGTAGCTATTGTGACAGGATTTCTCTTATAAGTTTTTTCTCACCAGGTTCATTTTTGGTGTGTAAGAATGCTGCTGATGTTACTGGGGGTGTTGTGAGAGTCCCAAGCAGTATTTTAGCCACTATGTCAAATGCATGCTCCAGAAATTTTTAACATAATAATTGTACATATTTTTGGATATAGTATAATAATTCTATAAGTGCATATGATGTGCAATGTTGAAATTAGAATAATTACCATTTCCATCTCCTTAAACATTTACCATTTCTTTGTATAGTGAAGCTTTCAAACTCCTGGGCCACCATCCACAGAAGGTCCCTAAGCCCCAGGAGCAGCAGTGGCACAGGGAGCAGGAAAGGCATGCTCACACACAGTCCCAGGTAGGTGCACAACTCTGGGCAGTGGTGGGAAGACCAGAAGGGGTCATAGGAACCCAGTTTGGAGTCCCCGTGTGCACGGGTCCCACTGGCAGCAGGGGATGCCCCATGTGGTAGTTGGGGGGGGGGGGATAAGAGGACTGTGTCCCACGTCTGAAGGGGCAGGCACTCCTACTTCTAGTGTCCTATGGGCAGGCTCTCTCTGCTTTTCTGAACCCCCTGTCATTTGTAGGGTAGTCTGCTGTGTGGGCTAAGGTGCTGGAGCGCTGGGTGGACATTTGTCAAAATGTTTTAACATCTGCTGCTTGAGGCAGTGGACAACAGTTAAGGGAAACAGTAAACTAATCAGAAAGCTTAAAAGGAAAGCTGAGGAATGAAATGTCTCTAGGGGCTTTGAAAGTTCTGACATCTTCCAGGGATGAGCCGTCACCTGCTGCTTCCCAAGGGTGCACAGTATCAGGAGGCTGGAATCAAGAGTGGAGCTGGAGTGGCCGGTGCTGTGCATAGCGGGTAAGGCCGCTGCCTGCGGTGCTGACATTCCATATGGATGCCGGTTCAAGACCCAGCTGCTCCACTTCTGATCCAGCTCTATGCTATGGTCTGGGAAAGCAGTGGAAGATGACCCAAGTCCTTGGGCCCCTGCACCCATGTGGGAGACCCGGAAGAAGCTCCTGGCTCCTGGCTCCTGGCTTCCGAGTGGCGCAGTTCCAGCCGTTGTGGCCAATTGGTGAGTGAGCCAGCAGATGGGAAGACCTCTCTCTCTCTCTCTCTGCCTCTCCTTCTCTCTCTCTCTAACTCTGACTTTCAAATAAATAAATAAATCTTTTTTTAAAAAAAGAGTGGAGCTGGAACTCAAACCCATGCACTCCACTATGGGATGTGGGAGTTCCAAGCAGTGTTTTAACCACTATGTCAAATGCCTGCTCCAGAAACTTTTACCAATATAATAATTGTACATTTTGGGGGGCACAGTATGATAATTCTATACATGTACAATGTGTAATGATTAAATCAGAGTGATTAACACTTCCATCTCCTTAAACATTTATAGGAAATCTTTGAAATTCCTCTCTTGCAACCTTTTGTTTTTTAAAAAAAAGGAAGCTGAAATCATTGCTTTAAGAACTTTATTATTTTCGTATTTAAATTTATCTGTAAAGATTTCTTTAGTTGCATCTCTTAAGTTTTCATTTACCTCAAAGTATATTCTAACTCCATTTTTTTTTACTTTTTCCTCGATTTATGGATTTTTTTAGGAAGGATATAATAGAGTTTTCAAACATTTGGGCTTTTTTCCTGAGATTTTTCTGTTATTGATTGTGTAATTTAATTCAGTTGTTGTCATCACAGACCATACTTTGTATGATCTAAACACTTTGAAATTTATCTCATGGGTGTCACGGCCCTGAATATGAAATATCTTGGTAAATGGGTTGCATGTACTCTTTTTTTTAAAAAAGATTTATTTATTTGAAAATCAGAGTTACACAGAGAGAAGGAGAGGCAAAGAGAGAGAGAGAGAGAGAGAGAGAGAGAGAAAGAGAGTTTCTTCCATCAATGGTTCACTCCCCAGTTGGCCACAGTGGCCAGAGCTGTGCTGATCCAGAGCCAGGAGCCAGCCAGGACTCAAACCCGCGTCCATATGGGATGCTGGCACTGCAGGCGGCGGCTTTACCGGCTACACCACAGCGCTGGCCCCGTCGCATGTACCCTTGCAAAGGTGTATTCTGCTGTTGGTAGAAGTGTTCTGTAAATGTCAATAAGAGCGAATTGGTTGATAGCACAAGTCTCTATAGCCTTAGTTATTTTCTGCCTGCTAACTCTATTAATTATTGAGAGAGTGATGTTGAAATATTTGACTATAATTCAGATTTACCTATTTCTTCTTTCAGTTCTATTAAGTTTTTCTTAACATATTTTGAAGCTGTTATTAGATCCTTACATGCACAGGATTCTTATGTCCCTCAGATGAATTGACCCCTTTATTATGACAGAATGACCCTTCCCAGAGGAAAAAAAAAGTCACTCAAATAGTGTAAAAAGATTTTATTCTACTTATGCTCTTCAGTGAAAAAAAAAAAAAAAAGAACAAGAAGCTTCCTGAGGGCAAGAAGGATAGAGTGGTATGTGCCTGCAGTCTGTCCCAGGTGGCAATTTTTCTTATTTGGAATTGTTAAAAGGTCGTGATTGGAACCAATGAGAGACTGCGGCACTTTCTCACACCTTTCACTGAGGATCATTGATGCGGCTTTCAGAATACTTCTTTGAGAGCTGTTTTTGTAATCCTGTTCAAGATTCAGGGGGGAGGGGGAGAAGAGATAGCAAAATAGTGGATGGGGATGGAGAAGAGTTAAAATGGGAAAGAGGTATGGGGCCAGCGCTGTGGTGCAGTGTGTTAAAGCCCTGGTCTGCAGTGCCAGCATCCCATATGGGTGCCGGTTCTAGTCCCGGCTGCTCCTCTTCTGATCCAGCTCTCTGCTATGGCCTGGGAAAGCAGTGGAAGATGGCCCAGGTCCTTGGGTCCCTGCATCCGTGTGGGAGACCCGGAGGAAGCTCCTGCCTCCTGGTTTTGGATCAGCACAACTCTGGCCATTGCAGCCATTTGGAGAGCGAACCAGTGGATGGAAAACCTGTCTCTCTGTCTCTACCTCTCTCTGTAACTCTGTCTTTCAAATAAATAAAATAAATAATTTTTTTTAAATGAGAAAGAGGTAAAAGTCAAAATAAGAAAAACTGAGGTCTGTTTTAATCTTTTTGCTATCATTCCTCTTTTTAAAAAATATTTTATTTATTTGAGAGGTAGAGTTACAGACAGTGAGAGGAAGAGACAGAGAGAAAGGTCTTCCATCCATTGGTTCACTCCCCAAATAGCTGCAATGGCCGGAGCTGCACTGATCCGAAGCCAGGAGCCAGGAGTTTCTTCCTGGTCTCCCACGTGGGTGCAGGGGCCCAAGGACTTGGGCCATCTTCTACTGCTTTCTGAGTCCATTAGCAGAGAGCTGGATTGGGCAGCCAGGACTAGAACCAGCGCTCACATGTGATGCTGGCACCACAGGCAGAGGATTAACCTACTGCCACACGGCACCAGCCTCACCATTCTTCCTTTTAAAACATGTATTTATTTGAAAGCCAGAGTGATAGAGAGGGAGAGATGGAAATAACCTGCCATCTGCTGGTTCATTCCCCAGATGGCTGTAGCCAGTATCCAGGAGGTCCTTCTGGGTCTCCATTACCCAAGCACTTGGGCCATCTTCCATTCCTTGCTAGGCACATTAGCAGGGAGTTGGATTGGAAGCGGAGAGGCGGGGACTCAAACTAGGGCTCTGATAGGGGATGCTGGTGATGCAGGCAACAGCTTAACCCACTGTGTCACAAAGCCAGACTCACAACCATTCCTCTTGTCCACTATGAGCTCCTTTCTTCACTGGCCAGATAGAGAAAATAAAATCAAGTTAAGAAGGCCTCCATACTGAGTTGGAGGAGCAGTTTCTTCTTTTATCTTTTGCCCCTTTAAACGAATTTTAACTTACATTAGGTGAACAAATGTTGTGTAATTCATAATGCAGATGTAAGAGCATAATGATACTTTCTACGCTACCCGCCTGCCTGCCCATGCTCCCACCCTTCCTCCTCCTTCTTTATTTTTTTTTAAATTTTACAATAACATACTTTGTTTATTTTGTACTCACAAGCTTACTCCTCCAGTAAATAAAGAATTCAACGAGTAATAAGTAATAAGTAGAAAAGCCACTGTTCCTCAAGAGTTATAGACAAGGGTAATAAACAATAGTCAAATCTCAAAATGTCAATTTCATTCATATGCATTACATTTTTTGTACTCTGTATATTAGTTACCACAAATCAGGGAAAACATGATATTTGTCTTTTTGGGATGGGCTTATTTCACTAAGCATAATGGTTTCCAGTTGCATCCACTTTGTTGCAAAAGGCAGGATTGCATTCTTTTTTTACAGCTGAGTAATTTCCATTATATATATAAAATAAATATAATATATAAATAATATATATTAATAATAATATATAAATAGAATATATATCACATTTTCTTTTCCTTTTTAAAGATGTATTTATTTATTTGAGAGGCAGAATTATGGGGAGGGGGGAAGACAGAGAGAGGTCTTCCATCTGTTGGTTCACTCACCAAATAGCTGCAATGGCCAGAGCTGGGTAGACCTGAAGCCAGGAGCCAGGAGCTTCTTCCCAGTCTCCCACGTGGGTGCAGGGGCCCAAGTACATGGGCCATCTTCTACTGCTTTCCCAGGCACATTAGCAGGGAGCTGGACGGGAAATGGAACAATTGGAACTCGAACTTGCACCCATATGGGATGCTGGAGCCACAGGCAGTGGCTTCACACACTATACCACAAAGCCAGCCCCACCACGTTTTCTTCATCCAGTCATCTTAACTATTATGAATTGAGCTGCAATAAACATGGGGGGGGGGTACAGATAACTCTTTCATATGCTGATTTCATGTCATTTGGGTAAATTTCTAGGATGCTCTTTTGTTCTTTAATCATATGGCTGGGATCATCTGTTTAGATATAATAATGGAGATCTTAATTAGACATGATATAATGTGTTTGATTAGGGCTAATCCTTCTATCAGTCAGCTTTTCATTACTGTAACAAAATTCCTGAGGTATGCTAACTTTATAAAGAACAGAGATCTACTTAGCTCACAGTGTTGGAGGTGCCATGGCCTGGGGCAGGCATTGGCTGAGGACAATCTTGCTTGCAGAGTCTTGAGGCAGCACATAGCATCACAAGGCAAGAGGCAGGGTGTGTGTATGTGTATATCTGGTCCCTAACCATGTTCTTTTTTTTTAAAGATTTATTTATTTATTTGAAAGGCAGAGTTTCAGAGAGGCAGAGGCAGAGAGAGAGAGAGAGAGAGAGAGAGGTCTTCCATCCACTGGTTCACTACCCAGATGGCCGCAACTGCCAGAGCTATGCTGATTTGGAGCCAGGAGCTTCTTCTGGGTCTCCCACGCAGATGCAGGGTCCCAAGGAGTTGGGCCATCTACTGCTTTCCCAGGCCATAACAGAGAGCAGGATTGGAAGTGGAACAACTGGGACTCAAACCGGCGCCCATATGGGATGACTGCACTGCAGGCTGTGGCTTTATCTGCTACACCACAGCGCCGGTCCCCCATCTCTGTTCATATAAATCCACCAGGATTCAATCATGGGGAATCCACCCTCATTATTTTATACCAAAGTTAAATTAAGTTCCCACTGCTTAATACCATTAACTTATGACTCCTGCATAAGTTCGGGGGGAGTGAGTATCTTCAAACCATAGCATTCCTAGCAGATAACATAAAAAATGCTCTTTAATCCTTGGAGAAAAGTGCACCCTCAGGATGCTGCCCCTGTCCAGAAAAACATATCCCTAGCCACCTGATGACAACTCATAAGTTCTAGAAATCAGAACCATGCTTCTTACTTGACAACTGTTTTGATTGGTTTCACAGATGTGATGATTCACCAATAAATAAATAAATACATAAAGTCAGAAGTGGTTGATTTTTTTTTTTTTTGCATCTGTGTACATCAGTCAGCACTGAGAGTTACACATGTGCCTCCCCTAGGTTCCAGGATGATCCACAATGCCAATCAATGATGAACTTCAGCTTTCTGGAGTTTCTACACTTACTTAATGAGCGCATCGATATTTTTGGTGATATCATTGGTGGCTTGGGTGGCTTTTCAAATGGAAGCATAGAAAACTCAGACATTGAATACAACTTCAGGAGTTCACAAAACACTTCCCAGAAGGAGTGTAACGTAAAACATTGCGCTGGTAGTAGGGATGCTATTCATATCGACCTTAAGTCTTTTGGCTTCTGCACACAGCCTCTTTGCATCATCTGCGGAGAAGGTGCATTTCGCAGAAGGAGGGGGGTTGGTGTGTGTTCTCAGCCATGGAATTTTCTTCTGGTGTGGGACTAGGTTTTAACTGCTGATCTCAAAAGGCAATAAACTGTTCAAATTTGGCCCAACTTATAGTCTTAAAGGGGGAAAGTGGCTTTGTGGCACCGTGGGTTAAGCGACCACCTGTGGGGCCAGTAACCCACGAGTGCTAATTTGACTCCCAGCTGTTCCACCTCTGATCAAGCTCCCTGCTAATGCACCCGGGAAAGCAGTAGAAAATGGCCCAAGTGCTTGGGCCTCTGCCACCCATGTAGGAGACCGGGATGGGGTCTGGGGCTTCTGGATTCAGCTTGGGCCATCCCTGGCTGTTGCAGATATTTGGGGGGGTGTGGGGAGTCATGGACTGCTTGATGGAAGATGTCTCTCTCTCTTCCTTGCTCTGTAACTCTGCTTTTCAAATTAATTAATTAATTTTAAAGATTTATTTATTTATTTGAGAAATAGAGTTATAGACAGAGAGAGGAAGAGACAGAGAGAAAGGTCTTCCATTCGTCAGTTCACTCCCCAAATGGCCACAATGGCTGGAGCCAGGAGCCAGCAGCTTCTTCCGGGTCTCCCACACGGGTGCAGGGGCCAAAACACTTGAGCCATCTTCCACTGATTTCCCAGGCCACAGCAGAGAGCTGGATTGGAAGAGGAGCAGCTGGGACACAAACTGAAACCCTACTATGCTACAGTGTGGGCTGCAATTAAATTTTTTCAGCCAGTTTATGGAGCAGGCATTTAGTCTGCCCATGTCCCACATTGGAGTACCTGGATTTGACTCTCAGCTCCAACTCCTGATTCCAGCTTCCTGCTAATGCAGATCCTGCGAGGCAGGGGTGATGGCTCAAGTAATTGGGTCCTTGTTACTCTTGTGATTGACCTGGATTGCGTTCCTGGTTCCTAGCTCCAGTCCCAGCGCAGAGGAGCCATTGCAGGCATTCCGCTTGCTCTTTTTCTCTGTGTCTCTGCTCAAATAAATAATGTCAAAAAGTCCAGTGCATTGCCAAACCCAATACTAAGTATATTCCCTCTTTTCCCATGAAACTTGCATCTTTCTCCATGGTTTGTGTTTTGCCCCAGTAATTTATGCATGTATAATATTTCTTAACTGTGAAAGTAAGATATTCCTTTGGGGGTGTGGGGTCATTGTGGTGCAGCAGGTTATATGAAAAAAGGAAAGCTCCAAAGAGTATCCTGCATCTCACATCTGAGTGCCTGGATCTCCTTCCTTTTCATGGCTTTGCTCCCAGTTCCAGTTTCTTGCTAGTGCAGATCCTGGGAGGCAGCAGGTGACTGCTTAAATACTTGGATCCCTGCATGTAACATGGGAGACCTGCATGGAATTCTTGGCTCCTGACTTTGGCCTGGCCCAGCCCTGGCCATTGCAAGCATTTGGGGGTTGAACCAGCAGATAAGAGTGACCTCTCTCATTCATAAATAAATAAATAAATAAATAGATAGATAAATAAATAAAGACTACTTTTTTTTTTTTGGCAGGCAGAGTGGACAGTGAGAGAGAGAGAGACAGAGAGAAAGGTCTTCCTTTTGCTGTTGGTTCACCCTCCAATGGCCGCCATGGCTGGCGTACTGCGGCTGGCGCACCAAGCTGATCCGATGGCAGGAGCCAGGTACTTATCCTGGTCTCCCATGGGGTACAGGGCCCAAGCACTTGGGCCATCCTCCACTGCACTCCCTGGCCACGGCAGAGAGCTGGTCTGGAAGAGGGGCAACCGGGACAGAATCCGGTGCCCTGACCGGGACTAGAACCCGGTGTGCCAGCGCTGCAAGGCGGAGGATTAGCCTAGTGAGCCGCGGCGCCGGCCAATAAAGACTATCTTATGCTTCATAGAAGATATACATGTACATGTTCACTTGTGCAAAAGAAACACAGGAGAATAAACTAGAAACGAAAGAGATTACTTAACTATAGGGGATGGGTAGGAAAGAGAAAGGATCACAGGAATGAGGAGTTAAGTATGGGGGCCGGCACTGTGGCGGAGCAGGTAAGCCTGCCACCTGCAGTGCCAGCAAGTCCTGGCTGCTCCACTTCCGATCCAGCTCTCTCATGGGGCCTGGGAAAGCAGTAGAAGATGGTCCAAGTCTTTGGGCCCCTGCACCCATGTGGGAGACCTGGAGGAAGCTGCTGGCTCCCGGCTTCATATCGGCACAGCTCTGGCCATTGCAGCCATCTGGGGAATGAACCATCGGATGGAAGACCTCTCTCTCCTCTCTCCTTCCTCTGTCTCTCTCTCTCTCTTTTTCTCTCTCCCTCTATGTGTAACTCTGACTTTCAAATAAATAAATAATCTTTTAAAAAAGACACATAAACCAAATTATAGAGTTTAATAAAGTTTTTAAAAAAGGAATTAAGCGGCACTTCTCTGAGTAAATCTTTGTGTGTAGCTTTGGTTCTTGAAAACATACAGGTTCACATACTCCAAAAAAATTAAAATTAACTACTATGGGGGATGCTAAATGACATGCAACTAACAAAGGAGCTTATCTGTATTAAAAGTCATTTGCTGGGACCAGCGCTGTGGCATAGTGGGTAAGGCCGCTGCTTGCAGTGCCGGCATCCCACATGGGCAGCAGTTCAAGTCCTGGTGCTCCACTTCCGATCCAGTTCCCTGCTATGGCCTGGGAAAGCAGTAGAAGATGGCCCAAATCCTTGGGCCCCTGTACCCATGTGGGAGACCCAGAAGAAGCTTCTGGCTCCTGGCTTTGGATCGGCACAGCTCTGGCTGTTGCAGCCATCTGGGGAGTGAACCAGCTGATGGAAGACCTCTCTCTCTTTCTCTAACTCTGCCTTTCAAATAAATAAAACAAATCTTTAAAGAATTATTAGCTTCATAACACTGAGGAGATTAGGAAAGAGAAGAATTGGCCTAGGTTCCAATTATCAGTAGTGGGCTCTAGAGAAACAAGAGGAAGACATTTGCCTTCCTGGTTCTGGTAAGCTCCCCTCACCAGGCTCCTGCAGCATCAACCAGTGGCTTCTGCAACACGCACCTAGGTGGCCAGCAGTTCTCAGCAGCCAGTAGCATGTGGCACATCTCTATGAATAGCTTCCTTTAGCATCCCTCAAGTGGCTTTGCTGTGATTTCTGAATCATGAGTTTGCCCATGGATAGCTTCTCTCTGCATCATAGAAAGCAGATTTCCATCCAGCCACACCAACACTGCTCCTCAGCAATCATTCTTGCCATCCAGTGAATCACGGAAGTGCCCTTTCCAAGGAGATCTGATTCTCAAAGGGGATGGAGAGATGGGGGGGGGGGGAGTGGCCTCTTTATTCAGTACTTTACCTCTGCGTTAAGGTTAATGGTTATTCCCTATATCTACTATTTCTCTATTTTAAAATGCTTGTTTATTTATTTGTGAGACAGAGAAAAAGACAGATACAGAGACATAAATACAAAGAGAGCTCCCATCCACTACCCAAATGCTCACAGCAGCTGGACCTGGGCTAGGGATGAAGCCAAAGGACAGGATCTCAATATGTGTCGTGGGAGGCAAGAACCCAATTACTTGAGTCATCACCACTGCCTTCCAGTTTCTGCATTGGCAGGAAGCTGGACTCAGAAGCCAAAGCTGGGACTCAAACCCAAGTATTTAAGACACCAATCTTACAAATAGGTTAATGACTAGGCTAACCAACTGCCCCTCCATTTTTTTGAGTAGGATTTCTTTTTACTTCTTACTAGTCAATCTCCCATTACTCCAATCTCTTGTTAATAATTGTTATATTTAATATTCTCTGTTCAAAGTACAATGTGCTTTTTGTCTGCTGTTTGGATTATAAGGATACATTAAGTAATGTTGGAAAGTGATATTTTGACCAGTGCAAGTTGAACATTTAATGCCAGATCTTGGGTGCTCAAAATCATTCTCTAGGGAGAGGCATTAGAGCTTCTTGGAGAAGTGGTTGAATCTAGAAGCTGAAGCAGAGAAACTGCGAGATGAGCCTGCAACATCCTGTGATGCCAGAAAGTGCTAAAAAAAAAAAAAAAAAAAAAGCTGGGGCATGACAAAAGGATGAAGAAGCCAACAGGAAGGAGGTCCCGATGACCAAAGCTGGAAATCTGAGCCAAAAAACAATTGGCTTAAGGCCCCTAGAATAAAGTAATAAACATGAGTTAATACTGATATAAATGCATGATAGACTAAATTAACAATTAGGAGAAATGAGACAACTATTTAGAGCATTCCGAATGATTTGTGTAGAGACTCCCTCTTCCAGGAGGTGGTGTGAACATCTTCCCCCAGGGATATGTGTGTGCTTAGTGACTTGTTTCCAAAGAGGAAAATATTGAAAGGGAAGAAAAGGCAACCCATTGTGGAGAAGTCTGACAAATACCTTCCAGGTGATCAAGAGTGATACTACTGGTGCTGTCATGTGGATAGCATGTACCCCTGTTCTGTGCTCAAAATCTGAAACCTTTTGGTATCTTGTCAGCATTGACACCCAAAAATGTTTGGATCCTAGAGGATTTCAGATTTATGGTTTTCAGATTAGGGATGTTCAACCAGTAAAGACTACACAAATATTCACAAATCCAGAAAACTTCAAAATCGGAAACACTTCTCATCCAAGAATTTGGGATAAGGGATACTTGACCTATTGTGAGAAAACTATCAGATAAACCCAAATTGAAAAACACTCTGTCAAATACCTGACAGGCACTCCTCAAAGCTGTTGAGGTCATCAAAAGCAAAGGAAAATTGAGGAACTGTCATGGTCTAGAGGCGGCTAAGGAGACATAAGAGCTAAGTACAATGTGGTGTCTTGGATGGGAATACTGGAACAGAAAAAATGACGTTAGTTAAAAACCAGTGAAATTCTGGACCAGCATTGTGGTGCAGCAGGTTACACTGCGGCTTGTGATGCCAACATCCTGTATATGAGTGTTGGTTTGAGTTCTGGCTGCTTTGCTTCCTATCCAACTCCCTGCTAATCCACCTGGGAAGGCAGCAGAAGATGGCCCAAATAAAATAGGCCCCTGCCATCCACATGGGAGACCCAGATGGGGTTCTATGTTCCTGGCTTCAGCGTAGCCCACACATGGCAATTGTGGCCATTTGGGAAATGAACTAGCAGATGGAAGATCTCTGTGTCTCCCCCTCTCTCTCTCTCTCTTTTTCTCTCTCACTTTGCCTTTCAAATAAATCATTTTGAAAAGCTAGCAAAATCCTAATTAAAGTTAATTGCAGTATATCAATGTTAGTTCCTTAGTTGTGACAAATGTACCACAGCAATGTAGAATGGTAACAATAGGGAAAACTGAACGAAAGGATATATGAGAACTCTTTTTAATACCTTTGGAACTTTTCTATAATTCTAAATAAGAATTATTTAGAAATAAGAAGTTAATTTAAACATTCAAAAAATGTCCAGGAGTCCATCTGAAGGAGCTCTCAATGGCCATGGATAGAATATTTTGAGCAGCAAAATAAATAATGATTGTATTGAAGGATAACTATAGAATAAAACAAATATGCGGCCGGCGCCGCAGCTCACTTGGCCTGCGGCGCCAGCACCCCAGGTTGTAGTCCCAGTTGGGGCGCCGAATTCTGTCCCGGTTGCCCCTCTTCCAGTCCAGCTCTCTGCTGTGGCCCAGGAGTGCAGTGGAAGATGGCAATAGTGCTTGGGCCCTACACCCGCATGGGAGACCAGGAGGAAGCACCTGGCACCAGCATTCCATACAGGTGCCGATTCTAATCCTGGCTGCTCCTCTTCTGATCCAGTTCTCTGCTATGGCCTGGGATAGCAGTAGAAGGTGGCCCAAGTGCTTGGGCCCCTGCAGCTGTGTGGGAGACCCAGAAGAATTTCCTGGCTCCTGGCTTCGGATCGGCACAGCTCTGGCCATCGCAGCCATCTGGAGAGTGAAGCATCGGATGGAGGACCTCTCTCTCTCTGTCTCTACCTCTCTCTGTAACTCTTTCAAATAAATAAAATAAATCTTTAAAAAAATAAAATAAATGTAGAAGGAATGAGAAAAAATAAAATCACTATTAGGCAAATGCCATGGTAATTGTCATAAGCAAGATCCACCAATGAACAGTAAAATATGTGGGCAAAAAAGTAGATTAGAAACAGGATATTTTCATAGATTCAAAGTAGCTCCTTGAAGATATCCATTAAATACAACAGGAAAAGTAGAAGCTTTACAACAGAGAAACTGGCACACATTACCTTAACCAAACGATCAAGGTTAACAAGGACATCTTATACCGCCTAGTAAGATGCCCTGAGAAGGACACTCCAGTGGTATTCTTGCTAAAATGCAGACTCTCAATCTAATTATAACAAATCATGTATACCTAAAGTGAGAGACACTCTACATAATACCCGAAACGTACTCTTCAAAAGTGCCAAGGTCATGAAAGGCAGGGGAAGATCGAAGAACAAAACATTGTAGGAGAGCCTGAAACACACACACACACACACACACACACACACACACACTTTAATGGAAAACTGGTGGGATTAGAACTATCTAGACCTTATTTAACAGTCCTGTTGGCCAGCGCCCTGGCTCAAAAGGCTAATCCTCTGCCTTGCGGCGCCGGCACACTGGGTTCTAGTCCTGGTCGGGGCGCCGGATTCTGTCCCAGTTGCCCCTCTTCCAGGCCAGCTCTCTGCTGTGGCCAGGGAGTGCAGTGGAGGATGGCCCAGGTCCTTGGGCCCCGCACCCGCATGGAGACCAGGAGAAGCACCTGGCTCCTGCCATCGGATCAGCATGCTGCACTGGCCGCAGTGGCCATTGGAGGGTGAACCAACGGCAAAGGAAGACTTTTCTCTCTGTCTCTGTCTCTCTCACTGTCCACTCTGCCTGTCAAAAAAAACAGTCCTGTATCAGGGGAGGGGCGGCTTAGATGGAAATCAGTTGAGCATCTGTAAAGCGCTGATGGAGAGTGAAGGGGCTGTGCTTGGGGGGACAGTAGCCTCTCCCAGTTTATAGCCAGTTGCTCTCAGACTTTGTCCTCAGACACCTGCAGAGAGCTATCTCCCTCCTTCCCTAGGCCATGAGCTGAGCCCTCCACATCTCCATCTTCCTCAGAAGGTGGATTGCATGTTCCACCAAGACACAGAGGGCTCTGGATGTGGTAACATCAGCCACATGGGAACTGTGCCCCCCCCCCCCCACCATGAAAGATCCTGCACTGTCTCCAGGCAGCTCTGACCTGAGGCCCTGGGCACAGACACCAGGCACCTCTTTTAATTTCTGCTGCAGCCCTGTCAGTTGGACGGCAATGATCATTAGGCCCGTTCTACAGCAGAAGGAGCTGAGGGGCAGCAACGCTAAGTCGTTTGCCTCCAAGGCGTCACTGTGGGCAAGAGGGACAGGGCAATGCCCTAGCCACGCTCTGCTGACTCCACAATGCCCACACCCAGGCGCTCTGCGATACAGAATCCCTTGCAGAGCTGACTCTCAGTGCATGACGTTTCTGTTTTCCAATGTCTTCTATGCACTCTGACTGAGGGATGACAACATATTGTGTGCTGTGCACAAACCAAACTTTTATGTATTTCAGGGCACAACCAGGAAGACTTACCTGCCTCCACTCTTCCGGCAAAGATGAAAACCCTAAACTCACCTTCCACACTCTGTTCTTGGATTCTAAAAATCAGCTGTGTATATGGTCCAGTGTCAAGCAGGTGTCCAAACACTGGCTTCTCAGGCTGCCAATCACTGATCCATGTAGTGTCTGAGGAGAGGCCATACCCTGACCATTCCTAGGGGGTGTTATGGCTCCCATTTCAGAAACCAATCCAGTGTCCCTCATGAATGTTCATGGAGACTATTCACTGTGGGGAGCAACCGGACTAGACTGAGTTACTGGAATTGAGACTTGTTCTATGCATCTGCTCTCCCACAATATGGCGCTGGGAGAGAAGTAAACAGCTTCCGCACAGCTGCCTCCAGTTCAACTAATAAACTGTAGGACTTGCTATTGATTGGAGGAGAGCAGCGTACTCGGCGTGTGGGCAGCCGAGTTGGGATTGGCGGAGGAGGACTATAAAGGAGGAGAGAGACGGCATGCACCAGGAACATCTATGGGGAACATCTAAGGGAACCCGTGCAGCCCCCGAGAGAGCCGGCCGGCGGTGTGCCGCTCCCCTGCGGAAGTGGGGAATGTGGCCAGGGGGAACTGCCCTTCCACGGAGGTGGAAGGGATAGTAGCCAACCCGGGAAGAACCAGCAGCAAACCCGGGGAGGGCCGAGCAGACGAAAGAACAGCGCAGGGTCCTGTGTCGTTCCTCCACGAAGAGGGGGAGCGACATAATGGTGCCGTGACTCGGATAGGAAACCTAGGATGGATAGAAAACTTAGGAGGGAAGAAACGTGACTCGGATAGGAAACTTAGGACGGATATGAAACTTAGGAGGGAAGAAACGGGAAGACTCAGGAAAATACCGGAGAGAGAGACTAGCAAACAGCCTAGGGAAAAGCCGGACGAAAAGGGTGACGGAAGAAGCTATTGAAAGCCTAGGCATAGACTCAGATACGGACTACGTGGGGAAGCTGGGAGAAATCTCTAAGGTCGAAAGCGAAAGTGAAAGCTAGAACAAACAGACTCGGATACGGACTGTGGGGAGAGGCCAGGAGAAATGAGGGAGGAATATTGTTGGAGGAAAGTTTGGGGAAACATACCGGGTAGAGAAAAATGTTAGGGAAATTGAAGCCGCGGGGGGCAGGCCAAGGCGGACACGAAAGCCACTTTGGGGTTCTCAAGTTAGTCCGGGAATAGGGGGCGAAAAGTTGAAACCAGAAGCTGAAACGTAAGCCAGATTGGGATCCGTCTGATTAGCCCGGGGAGCAAAGGACGGGAAGCCAAATCGTGGGGCGGAGACGTATGCTGGGTTGAATTCGCCAGGCTAGCCCGGGGAACTTAGATTGAATGCTAGTGGCGGACACGTAAGCTACGCTGTGTTACTCGCGGAAGCCGCCGCGTGCAGAGAGAGCACGGGGCGTGAATAGATAGGGAACGGGGCTGGCGCGAGGCCGTGGTGCAGACGCGAAGGGCGTGGAGACCGCGGAGCGCGCGAAGCCAAGCCGCGCAAAGCCGGGAAGCCGCACAGATGAGAGAGACGCGGGCTCAAGCGGCTCAGCTGGAAAGCCTCGGAGAAATAGCCTCGGGGCGGAGCCTGCCGGCAGGGCGAGGTGCCGGGAAGCTGCGGGGATAAGAGAAACAGAAGTTTTAGAAGTAAAGTGAGAGAAATAGGAATGCTGGAAGATAGAAGTGGAATGGGAGAAATAGGAATGCCCGGAGATAGAGAAATAGAGAAATAGAAAGGCCTCCCCTCAACATGGCAATAAGAAAGCTTGGATTCAGTCTGCCCAATTAGTGAGGCGATGAGAACCTGCGGCGTCTAGCAGCTTATGCGCCCCAGGTCACCGAAGACAGGCACGAATTAACATCAATAAGGCCTCCCCACAACACTGCTATGTGAAAGCTTGGATTCGGTCTGCCTGATTAAGGTGGTAAGCGCCAGCAAGCAGCTCGACCAGAGTATGAGCCGCAGGTCACCGAACACAGGCACGCATCAGCGCCTAAAAACCTCCTCACAACATGGCGAAGAGAGGACCCGGATTCGGTTTGCCTGATTGATAGGACTTGTAAGAGCCTGTGGCAACTCTAGCAAGTAGAGCAGAGTGTGTGCCGCGGGACACCGAAGACAGGCGCGTATCAACGCCAAAAAATAAAAAGAAAGGGGGATCTGTGGGGAGCAACCGGACTAGACTGAGTTACTGGAATTGAGACTTGTTCTATGCATCTGCTCTCCCACAATATGGCGCTGGGAGAGAAGTAAACAGCTTCCGCACAGCTGCCTCCAGTTCAACTAATAAACTGTAGGACTTGCTATTGATTGGAGGAGAGCAGCGTACTCGGCGTGTGGGCAGCCGAGTTGGGATTGGCGGAGGAGGACTATAAAGGAGGAGAGAGACGGCATGCACCAGGAACATCTATGGGGAACATCTAAGGGAACCCGTGCAGCCCCCGAGAGAGCCGGCCGGCGGTGTGCCGCTCCCCTGCGGAAGTGGGGAATGTGGCCAGGGGGAACTGCCCTTCCACGGAGGTGGAAGGGATAGTAGCCAACCCGGGAAGAACCAGCAGCAAACCCGGGGAGGGCCGAGCAGACGAAAGAACAGCGCAGGGTCCTGTGTCGTTCCTCCACGAAGAGGGGGAGCGACAATTCACAACCGTCCAAAACTATCTGGATATACAATATGTTGGGGAATGGGCACTGGGTGCAGCAATTAAGACACTGAGAGGGGACGGCGCTGTGGCACAGTGGGTTAATGCCCTGGCCTGCAGTGCTGGCATCCCATATGGGCACCAGTTCTAGTCCTGGCTGCTCCACTTCCAATCCAGCTCTCTGCTATGGCCTGGGAAAATATTAGAGGATAACCCAAGTGCTTGGGCCCCTGCACCCATGTGGGAGACCTGGAAGAAGCTCCTGGCTCCTGGATCAGCGCAGCTCCAGCCATTGCAGCCATCTGGGGAGTGAACCATCGGATGGAAGACCTCTCTCTGCCTCTCTCTGCCTCTCCTCTCTCTGTGTAATTCTTTCAAATAAATAAATATTTTAAAAAAGACACTGAGATGCCTGCATCTTATGTTGGAGTGCCTGAGTTTCAGTCTCGACTCTGCTCTCCATTCCAGCTCCCTGTTGATGCATACCCTGGGAGGCAGTGGGCAATAGCTCACGTAATTGGGTCCCCTGTCCCTCACGCAGAAGATCCAGGTTGAGTTCCAGGCTCCTGGCCTCAGTCCAGATTGTTGCAGGCATTTTGGGGTGTGAGCCAGGTGGTGGAAGATCTCTGTCTTTCAAATATAAATAAATAAATTTTTAAAAGAGCCTGTGGTACATCCATACACTGGAATCATATTCACAGTAAAAAGGAACAAAAGATGATACATACAACAGCACAGAGGAATCATTAAAGTAATACGCTGAATAAAAGAAGCCAGCAAGAAGGGTATGTACTGGATGCTTTCATTTACGTGATGCTTTAGAACAAGTAAAGGTAACCTACAATGATATGTCAGGATAGTGATCGGGGCTGATGCCTGTGGCCTAGTAGGTTAAACCTCTGCCTGCGGCACTGGCATCCCATGTGAGCACCAGTTCAAGTCCTGGCTGCTCTTCTTCCGATCCAGCTCTCTGCTATGGCCTGGGAAAGCAGTGGAAGATGGCTCAAGTGCTTGGGCCCCTGTACCCGTTTGGGAGACCTAGAAGAAGCTCCTGGCTCTTGGCTTTGGATAGGCCCAGCTCCAGCTGTTGTAGCCATTTGGGGAGTGAAACAGCAGATGGAAGACCTCTGTGTCTTTCCTTCTCTCTGACTGTAACTTTGCCTCTCAAATAAGTAAATAAATAAATCTTAAAATCTCTTCACTCCCTAATAGATATAAAAGTATATATATATTTTACAAAAAGAAGAGTGGTGGCCAGCGCCGCGGCTCAATAGGCTAATCCTCCACCTAGCGGCGCCGGCACACGGGGTTCTAGTCCCGGTCGGGGCGCCAGATTCTTTCCCGGTTGCCCCTCTTCCAGGCCAGCTCTCTGCTGTGGCCCGGGAGTGCAGTGGAGGATGGCCCAAGTGCTTGGGCCCTGCACCCCATGGGAGACCAGGAGGAAGCACCTGGCTCCTGGCTTTGGATCAGCGCGGTATGCCGGCTGCAGCGCGCTGGCCGCGGCGGCCATTGGAGGGTGAACCAACGGCAAAAGGAAGACCTTTCTCTCTGTCTCTCTCTCTTACTATCCACTCTGCCTGTCAAAAAAAAAAAAAAAAAAAAAAAGAATAGTGGTTATCACTGGCTGGGAAGACACTATGATAAGAATTTCTGAAGTAAGAGAAACATCTTGGTGGGAGTGCAGGTTACTTCCATTCATATACTTTTTTATTTATTTATTTGACAGGCAGAGTTACAGACAGACAGAGAGAGAGAGAAAGAGAAAGGTCTTCCTTCCATTGGTTCACTCCCCACATGGCTGCAATGGCCGGAGCTGCGCCGACCCGAAGCCAGGAGCCAGGTGCTTCTTCCTGGTCTCCCTGCTGGTACCTCAGGGCCCAAGCACTTGGGCCATCCTCCACTGCTTTCCCAGGCCACAGCAGAGAGCTGGACTGGAAGAGGAGTAACCATGACTAGAACTGGCGCCCATATGAGATGGCCAGCACCGCAGGTGGAGGATTAACCTAGTGCATCATGGCGCCAGCCCCAACATTTTTGAAACCTCAACATTATATATATATATATTATACGTATTATATATAATATATAAGAAATGTATTACATGTAAATTGTACTTCAATAAAGAAAAGCATCAGAAATCCTGTGATAATGTGTACTTGGGATCAATTTGTACCAGCAAGATAATTACTTGTATGTGTTTCCACATAAAATACACCAGGATACTGACTCTTGGGAAAAATCCACTGGGAACCATATGGAGATGGCAATCCTAGAAAGAGATCAGCAGCTGGCCCCCGTGCTCCATGCCATGGCAGCCCTTCATCCCTGAGTGCTGATTTTTCTTGGGCACAAACCAGGGAAGCCATGGGGAGTCTTGCAACTTTGGAAAGTTCCTGAGAGGAAATGACCTCTTGAAAACTGTGGGAAACTTTCCAACTTCTTTCATTCAGCACATATTTATGGCACTAATCAACCCCAGTCCAGGCATAGAGAGAGATCATCAAGCAAAATTGATCTATCCCAGGTGCTGCTGCTAACCCGATACTGTCAGGTGCAGACTTCAGGCAGAGAGAGAGAGAGCGCGCCACAGGAGAGATCTTTATGGCTGTTAAGGTTATGAAGTGGAAAGAATCCGTGAAGGCATCTATATGCTTAGGAAAAAACAAACCTATGCTTCTTTTAAAATGTATGAGCTGATACTATTTTGGGGTAAGTCCTGTGTTGTGACTTTTTAAACTTTTATTTTAAGGAGTAAAAAACACAGTGAAGTATTCAATGTGCCCAAATAGTATAAGTATGCAGCTTAATGAATTTCTACCATTCTCAAGTCAGGATACAGAGTATTCCCCCCAGCAGGCTCTCCCCCTCCAACTCCAGGTACCACACTGCCCTTCTTTCTGTTCTTGGACTAGATTGGCATGCTCTAGAGTTTCAGTTCATCATACGGTACAGAGCCATGCAGATGGATTCGTATTATTATACAGCATGGAGTATTTTGTGCCTTGCTTCTTTCATTCAGCATAATGCTCTTGAAATTCATTCATATAATATCAACCAGTAGCTTTGTATATAGATGTCTCACAATTCATATACCCATTCACGAGTACTGGATATTTGGGTTGTTTCCTGTTTTTCCCTATTATGAATGATGAAGTGCCGGCATCCCATATAAGCACTATTTCTAGTCCCAACTGCTCCACGTTTGATCCAGCTCTCTGCTACGGCCTGGGATAGCAGTGGAAGATAGCTCAGGCACTTAAACTGCTGCACCCACATGGGAGACGCGGAGGAAGCTCTAGGCTCTTGGCTTCGCATTGGCCCAACTCTGGCCCTGTTACTGTCATTTGAGGAGTAAACCACTAGTGGAAGATCTCTCTCTCTCTCTCTCTCTCGCTCTCGCTCTCTCTCTGCCCCTCTATAACTCTGCCTTTCAAATAAATAAATAAATCTTTAAAAAAAAAGAAATAAAAGTACAACTTGGAAAGGGGTATGGTTATGAAGATGGCCAGAGTCCCCATGCCTAACACAGAGAAGTTACCAAAATAAACAAGTCTTAACAGGTTTTTAAAATTTTCATTTTATTTGAAAGGCAGAGAGACAGAGAGATCTTCCATACCCGGGTTCACTGCCCAAATGCCTGCAACAGCCAGAACTGGGTCAGAAACTCCATCTAGGTCTCCCACATGGGTGGCAGGGACCTGAATACTTGGGCCATCACCTGCTACCTCCTGGGGTGCAATTAGCAGAAAGCTGGATGGAATCAGAGTAGCCAGGACTCAAAGTGGGCACTCCAATATGGAATGTGAGTATCCCAAGTGATGACATAACCACTGTACCAAGTGTCCATCCAGTATTTTTTTTTTTTTGCTAATGTTGTTATTGTTTTTACTGTCCTCAGGGAATCAGAGTGGAGGCTTTCCAGAACGGGCCCACCAAGTCAAAGTGAAGGGATTTCTGTACCTCACAAAACAGGGCTATGGTGAACTCCTAGAATTATATGCTGCCTCGACATTTATTTCTTCTTACCACATCCTTTTTACTTGTCCTGTTTTTTTCTACTTCTATTTATTCATTTTTTTCATTCCTTTCTAGTCTTCTTCTTTCCTTTATTGATCAAAGATTTTTGTTCTTACTTTTTTCACTCCATTTGTCCCTGGCCCTAATTTGTGTTTTGTTCTATGTCTATTTTTGTAAAGCATATTTGAGATTTTTAACAATCCATAACTACATAAATATTTAACATTTCTTACAGATATTGAAATAGTACAAAGGACTAGGAAATTTTAAATTCCATGACTTTTCACCTATTTACAAAAGGCACAATAAAAACTAAGGTCCCACAAAGGGTAAATGGTAAAAGAATGGAAAAAAACAAACATGGTTAAAATGGTCATTTTTGTGTTATGTATAATTTTCCACAACAACAACAAAAGAATTTTTAGAAAAAGATATAATAAATGCATACTAACACCTTAGAAAAACTTGTATCATTATTTTTTAGGATTTATTTTATTTATTTGAAAGGCAGAATGACAGAAAGAGGGAGACACACACACACACACACACACACAGATTATTCTACTCCCCAAATGGCTGCAAGGGTTGATTGGGCCAGGCTGAAGCCTGGAACTCCATGTGAGTCTCCCATGTGGGTGGCAGGGGCCCAAGCACCTTGGCCGTCTTCTGCTTTCCCAGGCCATTAGCCCTGCTGCATGGGAAGCAGGGCAGCCAGGACTCCGATACGAGTGTCAGTGTGGTAAGCAGCAGCATAACATGTTGCACCACAATGCCGGCCCCTAGCTATATTATTATTAAATACAATAAACTTTAAGAGCAAAAGGAAATGCTGTTGATCCTCACCGTCTCCAATGCCTATCCTTCCAGTTTTCTCTATCCCACTCCAATCAAGAGTTTGCCCTTCTCATTACTGAATCAGCCTTTGCCAAAGTCACCAATGACTTTCATGATGTTAAATCCAGTCATAGGGGCTGACGATGTGGTGTAGCAGGCAAAGCCACCACCTGCAGTGCTGGCCTCCCATATGGGCGCCAGTTCTAGTCCCTGCTGCTCCACTTTCAATCCAGCTCTCTGCTATGGCCTGGGAAAGCAGTAGAAGACGGCCCAAGTGCTTGGGCCCCTGCACCCACACAGAACAGATGCACACCTCCTTTTTTTCCAACCCCCCATTTCTAACAAGATCCTTGAGAAGGTTAGCCTGCTTTGATCTACTCTGCCTCCTCAACCACCTCTTAAAGTACTGTGTAGCACATGGTAGATATTCAATGGCTATTTGCTGAATGAACGACATGATTTTCTTACCAAGTTCTTTGGGTTCCCACATGTAAGGATCAACCCCTCCATAGCTGAAAGACTCATATCCTTGGGTTCCTGATTCTGCTTGATCATCACCTTCTCGTTTCAACAATTTGTTCTTTGCTTTCTTAGCCTTCTGGACAAGACCTTTAAACATACAACACAAATGAACCTATGAAGAACATCCCATAACAAGTCAAGGGAAATTGCAAAAACAGTAATTGATGGACTAATAGTCCTTTGTTTAAAAAATGTACAAGAAATATTTGGATCCCAAATAAAATGCAGCAATAAATGTAAACACTGTATTACAAACACCACAGAGCTAACAGTCAGTATTTGCATTAGGTTGGTTTATGTGGCCAATATATAGGCTTACTGCCATATTGTGTTTTAAAGACTTATCTCTTTATTTGAAAGTCAGGAGCCAGTGTTGTGGCATAGCAGGTTAAGCCTCTTTCTGCAATGCCAGCATCCCATTTGGGAGCCCGTTTGAGAACTGGCTGCTCTACTTTCGATCCAGCTCCCTGAACGGCCCAAGAGCTTGGGTCTGCTACCCATGTGGGAGACCTGCAAGAAGCTTGTGGCTCCTGGCTTCAGCCTGGTCCAGCTCCAGCTGTTGCAGCCATCTGTAACTCTGACAGACCTTCCTTCCTTCCTTCCTTCCTTCCTTCCTTCCTTCCTTCCTTCCTTTAAAAGATTTATTTATTTGCAAGTCAGAGTTACAGAGACCCAGAAGAAGCTCCTGGCTCCTGGCTTCGGATCAGTTGAGCTCCAGCCGTTGCAGCTTTATGGGGAGTGAAACCAGTGGATGGAAGACTTTCTCTCTCTCTCTCTCTCTCTCTCTCTCTCTCTCTCTCTCCCCCTCCCTCTCCTCTCTGCCTCTGCTTCTCTGTAACTCTGCCTTTCAAATAAATAAATCTTTTTTAAAAATCCAGTGATTTTTTTCATCTTAACTGATCTGTAAGCTTTTGATAAAGTTTATCCTCCCTTTTTTTTTAAAGTACACTGATCACCTGTACTCCTAGACACAATGGGGCTTCAAAGAGTTCGTGGAAATTCATGCATAGTTTTCTCATAACACACCTTTCACATGAACCATTTGAAGATCTCTTGTATACCTTATTTCTTTTATGTCAGTGGTTTCTGTTGAAATCCCATTTGCAGATTGTTCCCAATGGAACAAGAACATAAGTCTCAGCCATTCTCATTGCCCAAAAGAGGGATAAAATCAGAATTTATCCCTTGCCCCGAATCTCAATTCAGTTTCACACCCTATTTATTTATTTATTTATTTATTTATTTTGAAAGTCATACTTGGGAGAGGGAGGGGGTGGTGGCCTTCCATCTGCTGGTTCACTCCCCAATTGGCTGCAATGGCTGGAGCTGTGCCGATCTGAAGCCAGGAGCCAGGAGCTTCCTCCAGGTCTCCCACATGGGTGCAGGGGCCCAAGGACTTGGGTCATCTTCTACTGCATTCCCAGGCCATAGCAGAGAGCTGGATCAGAAATGGAGCAGCTGGGACTTGAACCGGCGCCCATATGGGATGCCGGCATAACAGGTGGTGGCTTTATCTGCTAAGCCACAGTGCAGGCCCCGAGTCTCATGACTTTAAATACCACAGATACAACCACAATCTTCAGGTTCATATCCACAATTATGTCTACGTTCAGATTCATGTAGAATTTCCCAAGACATTCTGCATTTCAATGCCATTTAGTCATGTCTAACAGCCAATTAAGTCCCAAATTTTCAATTATGCAAATATTTCAATGACACAATACTTATTTCAAAAGTACTGTAACTGGTATACTTATTGTTCAACTTCATTTTCATGGGTGTCCTATATACAGGACAAAGGGGCATAATGGGTTACATTTCAACAACCAAACTCCTCTCCCCACCCATGATTGCTTTTCCCATGACCTCCCCACCTAAGGAAACAGACACTCTAATAGTCTTTTTTTTCAAGGATTTATTTTTTTATTTGAAAGGCAAAGTTACAGAGAAACAGGGAAAGACAGAGAGAGGGAGAAACAGATCCATCTTCCATCCACTGGTTCACTCCCCAAATGACTGCAATGACTGGGATGTGCCAGGCCAAAGCCAGGAACCAGGAGCTTCTTCCAGGTCTCCCACGTGGGTGCAGGAACCTAAGCACTTGGGCCCTCTTCTGCTGCTTTCCCAGGCCATTAGCAGGGAGCCGGATCAGAAGTGGAGCAGAGAGGATTCAAACTAGCGGCTATATGGGATGCCAGCATTGCTGGTAGCTGCTTTACCTGCTATACCACAACACCAGTCCCCAAAGCTGTCACTTCTATTTTGAAAATATATCTTGGAGCAGGCATTTACACAGCAGGTTAAGCTATTGCTTGTGACCAGAATCCCACAGCAGTGCATCAGTTCAAGTCCCAGCTAATCCACTTCTAATCCAGCTCTCTGCTAATGTGCCTGAGAAGCAGCAGATATTGGCCCAAGGCCCTTGCCACCCACATGAGAGGACTGGATGCAGTTCCTGCCTCCAACCTGGTCCAGCCCTGGTTGTTGTGGCCATTTGGAGGAGTAAACCAGCAATTAGAAGATATTTCTCTATCTCGCTCTGTCTGCCTTTCAAATAAATAGATAAATAAATATTTAAAAATATATATCCAGAATCTGACAATTCATTGCTCCCTCCACTGCTGCCACCATGGTCCAAACCACTATTATGTCTCACCTGGATTTCTTGCCAGCTTCATACATGGTCTCCTTGCTTCTGTCCTCTCCCTCTAGGGTTCTAAATATAATAATCACAACGATCCTTTGAAAACATACTGGCAAGTGACACCATTGAGATCTCTGCTCAAAGCCCTCTAGGCATTCTAGACTCATTAAGAGTAGAAGGCCAAGTCCACACAATGACTCCTAAAGCTTCAGATGTACAAACATTCCTGACTTTATCTTCTTCCCTTTTTGCCTTTGTTGACTTCACTTTGCAGGGACAACCCATGCACAGCTTCAGAACCCTTGCTCTCATTCAATTCACTTTAGTCTCTTTCCAAAGATTCCTTAATGAGAGGTTTTGCTTTCCCATTTTCTACAGAATAGAAACCCCAACCTCCACACTCTCTAGTTCCCTCTGTATGCTCTTCTATCACTTGCTTATTGGCGTATCCTCAGTCTCCTCACACCCCCACCCCTCCCCAGCCCTCCCACCACAGTATAAATACCATGAGGGCAAGGACTTTATATGATTCACTCTTGTAGATCCAGTACTCTGAACAGTGCTTGGCAGAAATGAACTGCTCAACAGACTGCACATTGATTCAGAGTGTGGATTATGGGGCTAGAAATACAGCTGAAATATGGGCTCTATCACTTAGTAGAGTGGCCTCAGTCAGTCAAATTGCCTGAACTTTCTCTGCCTGATTTTCCTCATCTGTTAAGTGGGGATAATAGTAGTGTTCCCTTGGGGCAGGTATTTGATGCAGCAGTTAAGACATCACTTGGGATACCCACATACTAAATTCGAGTGCCTGATTGAAGTCCTGGCTCCTCTGCTCCCAATCCAGCTTGCTGCTACTGTGCACCCTAGGAAGCAGCTGGTGGTGACACAAGTACTTGGGTCCCTCCCACCCACGTGGGAGACCCAGATGGAGTTTCTGGCTCCTGGCTTTGGCCAGGCCCAGACTTGACTGTTATGGGCATTTGGGGAAGTGAATCAATGAATGGAAGATCTCTTTCTCACTTGCTCTCACTCTCTATCTCTGTCTGTCACCATGCCTTTCAAATAAAATGAAAATAAATAAATAAATTTAAAAATAGTGCTTCCTTCATAGGGTTTTTGAGAGGAATCACTAAAATAATATATGGAAAGCCCTTGGAACAGTGTCTGGAATGTTTTATTTGAATGAATAAAAAATTTCATTCTTAATGCAAAAAAGTTTACTACATAAGCATAAAAGGAACAATTAATTAGAAAGAAATTAACTGTCTAAACTTCTATGTTCTTAGTTACATTGCTGCAAAAAGCAAAGAAATAAAATGGGGTCAGGATCATATAAAGGAAGATTTTTTTAAAGATTTATTTATTTATTTGAAAGTCAAAGTCACACACATACACACACACAGAGAGAGAGAGAGAGAGAGGTCTTCTGTTGCTGTGGATTTGTTCTGAGAGGAGGAGCACAGTGGGGGCAAGAGGCGCAGAGTCACCACACAGACCCCGGGAGTCAGGTGAAAGCAGGCCAGAGGCAAGGAGCCTGCAGACTTGTTTATTTCAGTTGGTACAGCAGCTTATATAGCCGAGGCAGCCATACTGATCAAGCGGTGGTTTATGCCCTAACCAATCACAGCCTGTTGCCAGACAGTTTCTGAAGCCATCCAATCACAGCCGGTTGCCAGGCAGGCTCCATTGCCAGTGGCCATCTTGGCATGGCCTTCTCATTCCACCACAGTCTTCCATCCACTGGTTCATTCTCCAATTGGTTGCAATGGCTGGAGCTGTGCCGATCCAAAGCCAGGAGCCAGGAGCTTCTTCCAGGTCTCCCACATGGGTGCAGGGGCTCAAGGACTTAGGGCATCTTTTACTGCATTCCCAGGCCATAGCAGAGAGCTGGATCAGAAATAGAGCAGCTGGGACTCAAACCAGCACTGGGACTCGAACAGGTGCCCATATGCAATGCTGGCACTGCAAGCAGTGGTCTTACCCGCTACGCCACATCACTGGCCCCTAAAAGAAGATTATTTAAAGGAGCCTTGTGACTACAATTAGGACCCACCTGTATAGTCCAGCATTATCTCCCCATCGTAAGATCCTTAACTTAATCACACCTGCAAAGACTGTTTTGTCAAATAAGATCACATCCCCAGGCTTTAGGGATTCAGACCTTGATATCTTTGGGGAGCATTATTCAGCCAGTCACACATAGCTTTTCTAATCCAGGACTCCTCCAGTGTCTTCTGGATGTAAAAGACAAAGAATCATCCCTGTGACTTTTATCAAGTATCTTAGTCCATTTGTGCTGCTATAACAAAATACCGTGGATCAGGTAATTTATAAAGAACAGAAATGGCTTTCTCATAGTTCTTTAGGCTGGGAGGCTCAAGATCAAGGCTCTGGTGTTGGTATCTGTTGAGGGCTGCTCTCTGCTTCTAAGATGGTGGTTTATCACTACATCCTCCACAGAGTTGTCCTCATTGGTGGGACAGAGAAGAACAAGAGGGTACTCCTTTCAATGCTGAACTGTTTAATAAGGATGCTGATACTATTCATGATGATGGATCTCTCATGACTTTAATCATCTCCCAAAGGCCATATCTCGTAATATGGTTGCATTGGAGATCAAACTTCAACATTAATTTTGAAGGGAACACCATTACTCAATGGCACCATGGTCAAGTCATTGCCATGACTGTACCCCGATGTTCTGCTGAGAGATTGACACTGGGTATTTAAGTAGACTCCTAATCTGAAACAAACAACAAATATTGAAAATGTGGAGGGAAATGTCAAAATAAAGATTTTAAAGAGTCAGTACCAGAGCCTGAATTTGGCACAGTGACTAAGATGCCACTTGGGATGACTGCATCCCATATCAAAATGCCTTGGTTTGCATTCCAGCTCTGCTTCCCATTCCTGCTACTTGCTAATGTGCACCGGGGAGGTAGCAGTAATAGTTCCAGGGAGGTGACAGTGATGGCTAAAATGGTTGGGTCCTTGTCACATACATGGGAAACCTGGATTTAGTTCTAGGTTCCTGGCCCAGCCTCAGCTGTTATGGGCATTTGAGGAGTGGACAAGCAAATTGGAGAACTCTGTCTGTTTCTGTCTCTCTTTGCCATTCAGATAAATAAAAGTTAAATTTTAAAAAGTTTAACTCAGTACAGTCATTAAAAATTTCTTCCAAATCCAAAATCCAGACCCTAAATTGGGGAAGAATGTGCCCCTGAACAAAAATAGACTTTGAGAACTTCGGCTGTATGAATATACTGAGAGTCACAAAGATAAGGTGGGACATATTAGAGAATTCAGAAACAAATTATTCTGTGACAATTGAGACTGATGTTGACAAAAAGAGATTGTTCAGTATATGAAAGAGTTGTCTGTACCCCCATGTTTATTGCAGCGCAATTTACAAAGGCTAAGATATGGAATCAACCCAGATGTCCACCAACTGTTGACTGGATAAAGAAATTGTGTCATATATACACTATGGAGTACTACTCAGCTATAAAAAATGAAATCCTGTCTTTTGCAACAAGATGGTCGTAACTGAACACCATTATACTTACTGAAATAAGCCAGTCCCAGAAAGACAGATATCATGCTTTCCCTGATCTGATGTAACTAATAGAATACCTGAAATGTAATGTATTGGAGTGAAATAGACATTCTGAGAATCAATGATTGTTTCCAGCCCTTGTCTCTTCCATTGGAGAACAATGTTTTGTTTCATTTTTTTTTTTGTTTCTCTTCATACTATTTGTTGAACTCCTTTACTTAGAGAAGGGTAAACTATATGATCATTAAGTATACTGAAAATAGATCATTGCAAAAATTAAGAATGGGAATCCGAGAGGGAGGGGCAGAAAGGGTTGGAGCTATAGGCAGAAGGGAGGGTGAGAGGGAAGTGCCACTATGTTCCTAAATTTATATACATGAAATATATAAAACCATATAACTTAAATTAAAAAAATTTTTTTAAAAAGATCGATAACAGAAATCCTCTGTGGGGAGGGACTGGGTAAGATCCCTTGTGAAAATGTTACATTTAAAGATGATAGGAGGGCCAGCGCCGCGGCTCACTAGGCTAATCCTCCGCCTTGCGGCGCCGGCACACCGGGTTCTAGTCCTGGTCGGGGCGCCGGATTCTGTCCCGGTTGCCCCTCTTCCAGGCCAGCTCTCTGCTGTGGCCCAGGAGTGCAGTGGAGGATGGCCCAAGTGCTTGGGCCCTGCACCCCATGGGAGACCAGGAGAAGTACCTGGCTCCTCCCATCGGATCAGTGCGGTGCGCCGGCCGCGGCGGCCATTGGAGGGCAAACCAACGGCAAAGGAAGACCTTTCTTTCTGTCTCTCTCTCTCACTGTCCACTCTGCCTGTCAAAAAAAAAAAAATATATATATATATATATATATATGATAGGGAAGTCTTTCTCTGAGGTCAAGCTGAGTATACATGGTTGATGTTCCATTATGTCAACACTTTCATCCTTGGTACCAAGATGGCTGAATAGGGAAAAGATGTACAGATTTTGACCACAGGAAGATAACAGAAGAAAAGGAACTCCATTCCTGGGGAGGGGGGTTGTAGAGACGTCTGCAGTGGAAATTCTAGAAAAAGAAGAGAGACATGCTGGGGCAACGTGGACAGTACAAACACGCAGCAGCAAGCAGGGTCACCGCTGGCGATTCCCCAGCCAGGCATGGAAGAGTCGCCATCTTCTTAGGGCCAGGTAAGAGGAGTCTGCAGTAGCTCACGTCACTGGTGATACCGCCTGAGGGAGAACCTTGTGGACCACACTGACTTTGAGTCCAGTCTGGAGTGCTAGCGGGGTGCAGGGTGCCCACCTAAACCTGTGAAGTGATGGCACATTG
Organism: Oryctolagus cuniculus; assembly: GCF_964237555.1. Lineage (NCBI taxonomy): Eukaryota > Metazoa > Chordata > Mammalia > Lagomorpha > Leporidae > Oryctolagus > Oryctolagus cuniculus. The sequence goes on along the minus strand of NC_091453.1, from coordinate 33,350,738 downwards.
CCTGTTTCCTATCCGCCCACAAGGCACCTGGAGACCAACAGGGAGGAAAGCGCCATCTTAATTAGGTGAATAGAGGCTGTTGTGGCTCTCTCTCATGAACAACTAGGAGATTTTAAATATTTATTTATTTATTTACTTGAGAGGAAGAGGCAAAGTTGGGGGGAGGTCTTCCATCTGCTGGTTCACACCCCAGATGGCCAGCAACAGCTGGAGCTGGGCTCATCCGAAGCCAAGAACCAGGAGCTTCCTCCGGGTCTTCCACACAGTGCAGGGGCCCATGCACTTGGGTCATCTCCCACTGCTTTCCCAGGCCATAGCAGAGAACTGAATCAGGAGTGAAGCAGCTGGGACTCGAACTGGCACCCATATGGGGTGCCAGCACTGCAGGCGGTGGCTTTACCAGCTATGCCACAGCACCGGCCCCAACTAGGGGATTTTATCAGAGAGACAAATCCACAGTTCCCACTGACTTTGGGTCTGGCCTACAGGACCGGCAGGGAACAGGGTGCCCACTTAGGCCTGTGAAGTGTTCCCCTCCCCTCACTCTATCATGGATACCCAGACTCAAACTGCCAAGGTAGAGCATCAACTGGCGACTAGCTCTGGGAATGCCTCGGCTCTCTCTGTGGACAGGGAAGACTCACAGGGCTGAGAGTGGATTCCCTTCTCCCTGTGACTGTGGGAGCCTTGCACACTATGATTGTTAGGCGTGGGGTGTAGCTGAGGCTCTGGGCAATCACTGTGTCTGGCTTCAGAGGCTCTGAGTTCCCTGATTACCTGCGGTGGGTCATTGCAGAGTTCCGTGATCACAAAGGAGATAATACAAATCATTTGTGTGGTGAATGTGTCTGCATGAGTGGGGTGTGCAGCCACTGGGGGCTCACCCTGGAGTATTGATCATCTTGGCAGAGAGGAGGTGACTCTGTGATCATAGCAACTGACATGATCACACCCTCCCCTCTGCTGACAATAGAGATCTACCATGTCATACTTGAATGCCAGCCTGGACTCTGGCCCCAACACTTGAACACTGACCAAAGTTCCCTGTCCTACCCAGCACATGTCTCTGCATACCCACTGAAAACCAGCAAGTGTTTCCACAAATGCCTAACAATAAACATAGAAGTACAAGAAATAGGGGGCTGATGCTGTGGCGTAGCAGGTAAAGCTGCCACCTGCAGTTCCAGCATTCCATATGAGCACTGGTTCAAGACCTGGCTGCTCACTTCCAATCCAGTTCTCTACTTTGGCCTGGGAAAGCAGTAGAAGATGAGCCTCTGCACCTGTGAGGGAGACCAGGAAGAAGCTCCTGGCTCCTGGCTTCAGATCAGCCCAGCCCTGACCATTGTAGCCATTTGGGAAGTGAACTAGCAGATGGAAGATCTCTCTGTCTCTTTGCCTATGCCTCTCTGAAACTCTACCTTTAAAATAAATAAATAAATATTAAAAAAGAAAAAGATTTAAAAAAGGAATACAAGAAACATGAACAAGGAAGATGATATGACTCCCCAAAAAGAACAAAAAAACATTTCAATACTATAATTTGAAGATGAATAGATTGATAAAATGCCTGAAAGGGAATCCAAAAGAAAGATCATAGATTACTCAAAACACAGATAAGCAAATACATGAGTTAAAGAAATCCATACATGACATGGCTGAAAAATTCTGCTGGTAGATAGAGATACAAATGACAAATTAAAATGAAATATAAGAAATGAAGAGGGGCCAGCGCTGTGTCTCACTTGGTTAATCCTCTGCCTGCGGCGCCGGCATCCCATATAGGTGTCGGGTTCTAGTCCTGGTTGCCCCCTCTTCTAGTCCAGCTCTCTGCTGTGGCCCGGGAGGGCAGTGGAGGATGGCCCAAGTGCTTGGGCCCCTGCACCTGCGTGGGAGACCAGGAGGAAGCACCTGGTTCCTGGCTTCAGATCGGCACAGTGCCAGCTGTAGTGGCCATTTGGAGGGTGAGCCAATGGAAGGAAGACCTTTCTCTCTGTCTCTCTCTCTCACTGTCTAACTCTATCTGTCAAATAAATAAATAATTTTAAAAAAGAAATGAAGAATTCAGTGTGTCAAATAGAAAATATAGTAGAAAGACTTAACAATAGACTTGGTGAGGCAGAAGAAAGAACATCTGAGCTAGAAGACAAATCCTTGGAAACAGACAAAAAAAGAAAGAAAAAATTTGAAAAATAGTGTTACAGATTTATGGGATACTATCAAATGAACAAACATATGTAATGTTAGGAGTTCCTGAAGATGTGGAAAGAGAGAATGGACTATAAGACCTAGTCAATTAAATAATAGCAGAAAACTTCCCTAATTTGGAGAAAGATAGGGACATCCAAGTACAGGAAGCATATAGAAATTCTAACAGACGTGATCAGAAAAGATCTCCACCACAACACATTATAATCAAATTTTCAACGGTAAAACATAAAGAAAATATCATAAAATGTGCATGAGACAAATGTCAGATTACCTTCTGAGGAACCCCAATTAGACTGACAGCTGATTTTTCATCAGAAACCCTACAGCATTGGAGAGAATGGAGAGACATAGTTCAAGTCCTAAAAGAAAAAACTGTCAACCCTGAATACTGTATCCAGCAACGCTCTCATTTAAAAATGAAGGTGAAATAAAGACCTTCCAAAACAAACAGAAATTGAAGGAATGTCACCACTCATCCAGCCTTATAAATGATACTTAAGGATGTGCCACACAAAGAAACAAAGATTATCATTATGGAAAATATATAAACAAAGTTATCATTATGGAAAAATGTGAAGGTAGAAAATCCGAAGCAAAAAATATGGAATACGTATGGAAAAATGGCAGGAACAAGTTATTATTATCAATAATAATCATGAATGTAAATGGCCTAAATTCTACAATTAAAAGATAGATTAGGGGCCAGTGTTGTGGCATAGTAATTTAAGCCTCCACCTATGGCACTGGCATCCCATATGGGTACCGGTTCACATTCCAGCTGCTCCTCTTCTGATCCAGCTCTCTACTTATGGCCTGGTAAAGCAGTAGAAGATGGCCCAAGTGCTTGGGCCCCTGCACCCACATGGGAGACCCAGAAGCAACTCCTGGCTCCTGGCTTCGGATCAGTCCAGCTCCAGCCATTGCAGCCATTTGGGGAGTGAACCAGTGGATGGAAGACCTTTCTCTCTTGTCTCTCCTTCTGTCTGTAATTCTGACTCTCAAATAAATAAATAAAATATTAAAAAATATAGATTGGTTGCATGAATTAAAAAACAAGATCCATATATTTCTGTCTATAAGAAATACACTCACCAATGAAGATACACAAAGACTGAAAGTGAAAGGATGGGAAAAGATATTCCACGCTAATGAAAAGTGAAACCAAGCAGGATTAGTCATCTTAATAGCAGACAAAATAGACTTTAACACAAAAACTGTTAAAAGAGATTATAAAATGGCATCATGTAATGATTAAGGGATCAATTCAATATGAAGATGTGACTATAATAAATGTATATGCATGCAATGCCAGGGAACCTGGTTATTTAAAACAAATGCTAATGGATCTAAAGGGAGATATAGACTCCCATACGATAATAATGGTGGACTTCAACACCCTACTTTCATCAATGGACAGATCAACTAGATAGAAAATCACCAAAGAAACAACAGAACTAATCTACACTATGGATCAAATGGACATAATTGATATCTACAGAACATTTCATTCCACAGTTGCGAAATATGCATTCTTTTCATCAGTGCATGAAACTTGCTCTAGGATAGACCATTTGCTAGGCCATAAAGCAAGTCTCAACAAATTAAGAAAATTGGAATCATACCACGAATCTTTTCTCACCACAATGGAATGAAGCTGGAAAATAACAACTTACACAACTCTAGAAAATATGCAAACAATGGAGACTGAACAACGTGCTCCTGAGTGAACAGTTGGTCATAGATGAAGCCAAAAGGGAAATAAAAAAATTCCTAGAAATGAATGAAATCCTGTCTTTTGCAACAAAATGGATGCAACTGGAAACCATCATACTTAATGAAATAAGTCTGTCCCAAAAAGACAAATATGCTTTCTATGATATTTGGCAGTTAATATAGGATACAAAAAATTTATAGAAATGAAATGGACATCTTGTGATATTATTGGTGTTTCTAACCCTTGCTTATATTCCTGTGGAACTGTGGTATTCTTACTTTTACTTGTTATATATTATGGTTAGTGGTGAATTAAGCCTGTGATTATAGAGTGGGCTGAAATTATATCTTTACAAAAATTAAATTAAAAAAAGAAAAGAAGGAAACAAGAGGGTTGGGGGAGGAAGAGGGGAAAGGAGGGAAGCATGGTTATCTTTTTAGAACTGTACCTATGAAATCTGTTCTCTTTATATTAATAAAACTTTAAAAAATATATTTACCCTCAAGGGTTCTAAAGACAGACTAGTATGAATGTAAGAACAACAAATGAGCATACCAAAGTTTCATCAACCCAATAACAGTCTCTCAAAAGGATCCCGGGGTCGGCATTTGACCTAGCCCTTAAGACACTGGTTGGTATGCCCCCGTATCATATTGGAACGCCTGGGTTTGAGTCCTGGCTTCAGCCAAGCAGCTGGCCCAACCCCAGCTGCTGCATGCATGCATGCACTTACTCTCCCTCTCTCTCTCCCTTTTACTCCCTCTCAAGTAAATAAATAAATGAAAGGATTCCAAACTCAAAAGCCATTCCATCCCCCAAGATACCAAGGAGCTCTGATATCTGAAACTCAGGCTTAAGCTTAGAAACATGTTTAAGGAACTCCAAGCCTTTTACCCATGAAGGAAATAAAATCCATGAAAAGCACAGGGAAGTCACTAAGACTACAAGCCCCATGATGGCAGTAATCATTTCTATCTCATGAACTGGTGTTTTCCCAATTCCAGCCCATATTCTGGAATACAATAGGTGCTTAAAAAATACTTGCTCCATGAATGAATAAGGAAAGGTGTGATGCCTTTTATGCAAAGTGTTACCAGGTTTCTGTAGTTCTTCAGGTTCGCATCCCTGCAGGGTGTCCCCTGAATGTGGTCCAACAGATACCATTCCTTCCCAGAGGGAGACCAGTGCCACATACCTGAAGGTCATTTATTCTAGAAATAGCACAAAGATTCTGTCTTAGCGAAATGGCACTACAGAAAGATGAGTGAAGTGACTGCCCTTTGGTTTGGGGACCCGATGGAGAGGAATTTAGATGGGTTCTCCACATTAAGGCACATCGCGCACACTCACTATCAAGGCATCCTACCACATCCACTCCCATAGCCCCACTAACATTGGCAACTCTAACACAAGCTGTAGTTTATGTTTCCAGTACCAGACCGTGAGCTCCTCCAGACTTATTCCTCTCGGTCTCCAACATTGAGCGCAGTCCCTAAAACAGTGTGTGATAAAATGAAACAATCAATAAGTGGAAAGCTACCTCTCCGGTGCGAACGTAGATTTCTGCGACAAGGCCATGTTTATTGCTTCCTGTAGTATTCACCACAGCACTTAGCAGGGTGATGCTGAGGGCAGTCAGCACAGGTGAGGAGTTGAATGGGAGCATTGCTGAGCAGCCAGAAACTTGACAAAACATGACCAGGAATCTAGGCAGTGATCACTGCCCTTTGTCTTAGGAAGATCTCGCCCAGGCAAAGGAGAAATATCCACCTGGTATCTACCTTTGGGAAAAGAGTCAAATTCCTACTCACCTGTAAAATTCATCAACAATCAGGCAAATTATCATTCCCTCCCCGTGTTTCTTTTGTGGGACATGCAGGCTACCAAAGCAGTAGGGCTCAGAAGAGGGAGCCAAGAGAATCCTGGCCACCCACCATCTCACAGTCACAAACCTGGATGCTGTCCCTCATTCTAATTTTGAGCTCTTCCTTCGTTCCCACACATTCACACACTGAAGTCATTAGAAGTCAGGCAAGCTGCATCTCACCCAGCATCTGAAGACAGGACTGTGGCCTTGCTGCCCATGAGGAAGACACTCATGGTCCAAGTTCTGGAGTGTAACTGGCCAAGTCAATCTCACTCCTCCTTGATCCAGTGCAGTGTGGGAGCACTGTTTCATCAACCAATAGTAATGCTACTGAAATCATGAGCTGTTTCAGGACAGGAGACCAGGCCATACATGGGAAGGCCTTTTAAAATGGAAAGCACTCTAGTACATTAGTCATGTTTTTAAAAGTGTCAGTTACTGAGACTTACTGTGTGCTAGAGATTGCCCTAAGAAGTTTGCCTAAATTTTCCCATTTGATTTTTATTATTAATTTTTCCAAGTACATATTGTTCCTCCCACTTAATAGCTAAAAAATTCTGATACGGAGTGTTTAGTAACCTAAGATAGACAGGATTATTAACATGCCCAGTAGGAAAATAGCTGAGTCAGGAATTGAATGGAGGTCTGTTTATCTCCAAAGCCTAAATACTTCTAAGCATCGCATTCCTGTAGAAAGAAGCTTAGGGGCCAATATTGTGGCACAGTGTGTTCAAATGCAGCCTGTAACACCAGCATCCAATATGGGTGCCAATTTGAGTCCCAGCTATTCCACTTCCCATGCCTAAGAAAGCAAGAGAAGATGGCCCAAGTGCTTGGGCCCCTGCACCCATGTGGGAGACCTGGATGGAGTTCCAGGCTCCTGGCTTCAGCCTGGCCCAGCTTCAGCTATTTCAGTCATCTAGGGAGTAAAGCAGCAGATGGAACATTCGTATTTCTCTCTCTCTCTCTCTCATCTTCTCTCTGTGTAACTCTGCCTTTTAAATAAACAAACAAATTTTTTGGAAAGAAATTTAAAGTTTTGGAATTGAGATGTTACCCATTCCTTAACATACCTAGGAGAGAGTCATACAGTCTTGCTATTTCATGTGCAGTGTGTGCATCAGCAACATGAAAAAACTTGAGCCCCAAACCAGAGCTCCTGAATGGAAATATGCATTATCCTCAAGGGAGTTGGACGCATGGTGAAACTGGAGGAGGGTTAGCGAAGGAAGAACCCTGCCAGGCACTGTAAAGCACTAGCAAAGGAAATGCTGCGTTCCACACGGGTAGCCTCAAGCTTCTGCTGGCAAAAACGTGTTGGGGGCTCACTGCTTGCATTCAGACCTTTACCTCTGGCTCCTTAATTTATCAAATCTATTCATCTATTTACTCAGAACTTGCTACATACAGGCACTGGGGACGGAGAAGTCAACAAACATAATCCACACGGCACAGCATAAGGCAAAGATCAAACTAATAAACACAGTGCATAGCAGGTAGTGTTAAGTTCTGTTGCAAATATGAAGCAGGCTGAGGTGGCAAAGATATGTACCCAACCAGGAGTTCTGTATTGAGAGGCAGGACTAATTTTGAGGCAGATAATGGTAGCAAGAGAAATAACTATTGCATGGAGAATTATAAATATAGACATGGCTTGCTCACACATTGTTATTGAAACCTTAAAACTAGAACATGTTTTTTGTAGAATTTCAGGAGATTTCTGATGCTGTTCTACTGCAACTCACTCCAACACGGGGGAACTGAAGTTAAATAGTTCGGGGCCTATTCCAGCTCTTTTTTAAAGAAGCATGATTTCATTTTTAATGATTTATTTATTTTATTTGAAAGTCAGAGTTACACAGAGAGAAGGAGAGGCAGAGAGAGAGAGAGAGAGAGAGAGAGAGAGAGAGAGAGGCCTTCCACCCGCTGGTTCACTTACCAGTTGGCCGCAATGGCCAGAGTTGAGCCAATCCAAAGCCAGGAACCAGGAGCTTCTTCTGGGTCCCCCACACAGATGTAGGGGGCCAAGGACTTGGACCACCTTCTACTGCTTTCCCAGGCCATAGCAGAGAGACAGATCAGAAGTGGAGCAGCTGGGACTCGAACCAACTTCCATACAGGATGCTGGTGCTGCAGGCAGTGGCTTTACCTGCTACACTACGGCACCGGCCCCACCTTTCCATCTTAAACTTGGCAGAAGACAGAACTTGGGTCTCCTCCATGATGGAGAGAGACAGGATAATGCCGCAGTACCCCCACAGTGCCTGAGAAGTTCCGACACTGAGACCACCCTTTACTGTCATTCCTTCTATCCCATCAACCCAATCTAATCAAGGGAAAAACCTCAGACAAACCCAGATTGGGGGCATTCTAGAGGCTATGTGGAGAGCTCTTCTCAAGACTGTCCAAGTCATGAAAAAATAAGCAGAACTGAGAAGACCTGGGAAACTTGACAGCTATTTATTTTCTTATTTGTTTAAGTTGAACGACAGAGATGTGAGAGAAAAAGAGACTGATCTTCCATCAAGTGGTTCACTCCCCCAAATGCTTGCAACAGCCAGGGCTGAGCCAGACTGAAGCCAGAAGCCAGGAACTCCACCTGGGTCTCCCATATGGATGGTAGGAATGCAAGTACTTGAGTCATCATCTGCTGCCTCCCAGATGTACATGAACATGTAGCTGAATTGGAAGTGGAGCTGGCACTGAGACCTGGCGGTCTGACATGGGATGCGGGCATACCAGCTGTGACTTAACCATTACCCCAAATGTCCATCCAGAAACATGACAACTCTATGCAATATGGTATCACATTGGATACTAGAACAGGAAAAGGATGATGATGGGGAAAATGGTGGAATTTGGCATTTTAGTTAATAGCAATGTAGCAATATTGGTTTCTTTGTTTTAAGCCAATACACCACAGGAATATAAGATCTCAACAATGTGGGAAATTGAGTGAAAGTTATAGAGAAACTCCTCAGACTACCTTTGCCACTTTTCTGTAAATCTACAATTATTCCACATTAAAACATTTTTTTCAAATACTGGCAAACTGTTGAGGCTTGTTGAAACTGGGTAGATAAGTATGTTTGAAAAATCCATAATAAAAATATTTCAACAAAAAAGATCTCATTTTTATTCTTTGAAATATTTAATGAGATAAATATATAACAAAACTAATTATGAAAAAGGGGAGCACAAGCACCCCAAAAAATGAAATGAAAAGTGAGAAGTGACTATAAAAGCAATGGTTTCTTTAAAAGATTTATGGAATATGGTAAACAATTACACATAAATTTAAAACCCGGTTGTTAACACCTGAATCCACAGGTCAGTTTTAGCCTCACTGCAGGTGGGATGACAGACATGTCTATAACAGGAATACACTGTGATAGAAGCATGCCATGCCACCTCCGACCACCAGCAAAAACAACTGATCCAAAATCTAATCCAGCATCTAGAGCTAGCTCACATTTACAGGAAATACAGAAGATATAAACACAAATTAAAAGACATAGTGACGAAAAAATCAGCTCAGTCCAGGTTGTAGAACCTTGTACATGGTCAATGACCAAAAATTCACTGAATCATTTTTATCAAAAAAAGGGAGGAAAGGGACTGGTGTTGTGGCACAGTGAGTTAAGCCATCGCCTGCAATGCCGGCATCCAATATGAGTGCCAGTTAGAGTCCCAGGTGCTCCACTTCCAATCCAACTCCCTGCTAATGCGTCTGGGAAAGCAGCAGAGGATAGCCTGAGTGCTTGGGCCCCTGTCAGCCATTTGGATCAGACTCCTGGATTAAGCCTGGTCCAACCTTGGCCATGGAGGCCATTTGGGGAGTGAACCAGCGGATGGAAGATACATGTCTCCTCTTTTCTTCTCCTCTCCTCTCTTCTCCCCTCCCCTCCCCTCCCCCATCTCCTCCCTTCCCCTCCCCTCCCCCTTCCCTCCTCTCCCCTCTCCTCCCCTTCTCTCCTCTTGCTTCCTCTCCCTTCCCCTCCCTTACCTCTACCCTCCCCTCCCCTCTCTTCCCCTCCTCTCCTCTTGCCTCCTCTCCCTTCCCCTCCCCTCCCTTCGCTTCCATTCTCTCTTTCTTTCTCCCTCTCTTCCACTCTCATTCTTACTACCACTTTCACCCTTACTCTCACTCTGCCTTTCAAATACAGAAATAAATCATTTTTTAAAGAGGAGATTGTTGTGGCTTGAGATGTAACAGTCAAACACATGTGTGAACTTCCTTCTATACCCCTTCCTTCTTCCCTGTGGATTATTTTTGAAGCAAATCTCAGATATCCTAAATATTTGCTCCTTAAATATTTTGATTGTTATTGCTCCAAATAATAACACATTAAAAAATAACAGCTGGGGGGAGGGTGCCTGCTAATGTGCCTGGGAAAAGCAGCAGAAGATGGCTCAAATGCTTGGGCCCCTGCCACCCATGTGGGAGACCCGGATGAAGCTCCTGGCTCTTGGCTCCTGGCTCCTAGCTTTGGCCTGGCCTACCTCCTGACATTGCAGCCATCTGGGGAGTGAACCAGCAGATGGAGGATCACTCTCTGTCTCTCCCTTTCTTTCTGTAACTCTGATTTTCAAAATAAAATAATCTTTAAAAAAAAAACTCTGAAAATTGATAAAAATTATAGAACAAATTAAGAAGTGTTTATTCAAGAAAATCCCCTGAATCTCAGAATAGAAGGATTTTGTAGTGTTTGAACTTAGAGCTATTTCTGTCCCTCCAGCTCTGGTACAGAAATTCCACCACCAAATGGTGGTCCCAAGGGACCAGCAGCTCTGCTGCAGGAGGTGGGTGATTTTTATTTAGAGCGGAGTGATCATCAGGGCCAGCACTATGGCGTAGTGGGTAAAGCCGCCACCTGCAGTGCCGGCATCCCATATGGGTGCCAGTTCGAGTCCCGGCTGCTCCTCTTCCTCTCCAGCTCTCTGCTGATTCACCTGGGAAAGCAGTGGAAGATGGCCCAAGTGCTTGGGCCCCTGTACCCATGTGGGAGACGCAGAAGAAGCTCCTGGCTCCTGGCTTTGGATCAGCGCAGCTCCAGCTGTTGCGGCCAATTGGGGAGTGAACCAACGGTTGGAAGCCCCCCCCCCTCTCTCTGCGTAACTCCGACTTTCAAACAAATAAATAAATCTTAAAAAGAAAGAATAAATACAATTCCTAAGATCAAAAATTTAAAAAATAAAAGAGCATAATGATGAAAATTCTATGCCCAGGAGCATTAGCTAAAATAACAGTGACCTCAATGGCTAACAACCAGGAAAGGGCAATGTCACAGCCAACCTGACATCTTGACACTGAGTAGGATAAGCAATAAACTAACAGATCACTCATAAATTTAACAGGGAGATCCAGAGAAAAATACAGACAAAAAGGCTTTTATTCCACTCGACTTCTTCCTAGTGGTCTGGAAGACTGTGCACATGAGTAAACTCGGATGTGTGTTGAGAAGAAACTGGAGGGCCTGCTATGGTCTGAATGTGTCCTCTAAAATTCATAGGTTGGAACAGTCTCTAACGCAAGTGTATTGAGAATTGTGGCCTTTGGAAAGTCATTAAGTCATGAGGGCTCCATCCTAAATGAAGCAGTGCTCTTTTGAAAGAGCTGCAGAGAACTAGATAAGTCACTTTTTTTTTTTGCATGTCTGCCTTCCACTGTGTGAGGACACAGCATTCACCATTTCTGCCATGAGAAGACATGGCAAGGGGGCTCTCACCAGACAGAGTGCCTGTACCTTCTCTTGGAGTTCCTGGCCTCCAGAACTGGAAACAATAGACCAAATGACTAAGACAAGGCCCTAACAAGCTGAATATAAAATAACCCTAGCTGAATATAAAACAATAATGAATGCAGAAATTAAAAGCCATGGGACACTTGGGAAATGGCCATACTTGGAATGTGCAGCCCAATCTACACACAGATTCATCAGTGCCAGTAGAGGCCACATGGAAAGCAGCAGCAAGACTCCATCCCCTTCCCAGCCCGGGCAGTGTCAGATGAGGCCTAGCAGGGAGTATTAACTCCCACTCACACCCAGCAGCAACGAGGTACCACACAGGCTATTTAAAGAGTCCATGAAGGCCGGCGCCATGGCTCACTAGGCTAATCCTCTGCCTTGCGGCGCTGGCACACCGGGTCCTAGTCCCGGTCGGGGCGCCGGATTCTTTCCCGGTTGCCCCTCTTCCAGGCCAGCTCTCTGCTATGGCCCGGTAGTGCAGTGGAGGATGGCCCAAGTGCTTGGGTCCTGCACCCCATGGGAGACCAGGAGAAGCACCTGGCTCCTGGCTTCAGATCAGTGCAATGTGCTGGCCGCAGCGCGCTGGTGCGGTGGCCATTGGAGGGTGAACCAACGGCAAAAAGGAAGACCTTTCTCTCTCTCTCTCTCTCTCACTGTCCACTCTGCCTGTCAAAAAAAAAAAATCCATGAAGGGAACAAGGACTTCAACCACCACCTGGCAGTAATGAGGCCACACTCTCTTTTCACAACCAGAACAGTGACTCATACCATAATGCCCCAAAATGAAGACTATAATGGAAAATTATTCATGATGCGAAGAATGAGGAATATCTCAAGTTGAATGAGAAAAGATAATCAACAGACACCAAGACTAACATGAAAATAGGTCAGAATGATTTGACAAAGGTATTAAAGAACACATCAGGGGCCAGTGCTGTGGCATAGCAGGTAAAGGCACTGCCTGCAGTGCCGGCATCCCATACGGCCACCGGTTCATGTCCCAGCTGCTCCACTTCTTATCCAGCTCTCTGTTATGGCATAGGAAAGCAGTAGAAGATGCCCCAAGTCCATAGGCCCCTGCACCTGCATGGGAGACCAGGAAGAAGCTCTTGGCTCCAGGCTTCGGACTGGCATAGCTCCAGCCATGGTGGCCATCTGGGGAGTGAACCAGCAGATGGAAGACCTCTCTCTCTCTCCCTCTCCCTTTCCCTCTCTCTCCCTCTGCTTTGCCTCTGTGTAACTCTGCCGGCACCGTGGCTCACTTGGCTAATCCTCCGCCTGCAGTGCCGGCACCCCGGGTTCTAGTCCCAGTTGGGGTGCCGGGTACTAGTCCCAGTTGCTCCTCTTCCAGTCCAGCTCTCTGCTGTGGCCCAGGAGGGCAGCAGAGGATGGCCCAAGTGCTTGGGTCCCTGCACCCACATGGGAGACCAGGAGGAAGCACCTGGTTCCTGGCTTCGGATCAGTGCAGCGCCGGCCATAGCGGCCATTTGGGGAGTGAACCAACAGAAGGAAGACCTTTTTCTCTGTCTCTCTCTCACTGTCTATAACTCTACCTGTCAAATAAAAAATAAATAAATAAATTTTAAAAAGTTTATTTATTTATTTATTTGAAAGGCAGAGTTACACAGAGGCAGAGGCAGAGGCAGAGAGAGGTCTCCCATCTGCTGGTTCACTCCCGAAATGACGGCAATGGCCAGAGCTGCGCTGATCAGAAGCCAGGACTCAGGAGCTTCTTCTGGGTTTCCCACGTGGGTGCAGGGGCCCAAAGACTTGGACCATCTTCTACTGCTTTCCCAGGCCATAGCAAAGAGCCAGATCTGAAGTGGAGCAGCCGGGACTAGAACCAATGCCCATATGGGATGCCGGCACTGCAGGTGGTGGCTTTACCTGCTATGCCACACCACCGGCCCCTAAATAAATCTTAAAAAAAAAAAGAACCGTCATAAAAATGAATGAGCAAATTATAAACACATTGGAAACAAATTAAAAAAAAAAAACCAGAAATCTATGGAAAGAAATAGAAGACAGGCCGGCGCCGTAGCTCAATAGGCTACTCCTCCACCTTGCGGCGCCAGCACACCGGGTTCTAGTCCCGGTCGGGGTGCCGGATTCTGTCCCGGTTGCCCCTCTTCCAGGCCAGCTCTCTGCTATGGCCAGGGAGTGCAGTGGAGGATGGCCCAGGTGCTTGGGCCCTGCACCCCATGGGAGACCAGGAAAAGCACCTGGATCCTGGCTCCTGCCATCGGATCAGCACGGTGCGCCGGCTGCAGCGGCGGCCATTGGAGGGTGAACCAACGGCAAAGGAAGACCTTTCTCTCTCTGTCTCTCTCTCTCACTATCCACTCTGCCTGTCAAAAAAAAAAAAAAAGAAATAGAAGACAGGGAGAAAAACAAAACAGAAATATTTGAATTGAAAAATACAATAACTGAATTCCAAAACAGTGAAAGGAGTCAAAAGCGGAATGCAGAAGACAAAAGAATCAGCAAACTGAAGAACAAAAGACATGATCCAATCTAAACACCAGAGAAAATCAGCTGAAAAACAATGAACAGAGTCTCAGGGACAAGTAGAACCAGAAATTGCAGCATTTGTGCCAACAAAGATCAGAAAGGAGAGAAGAAAGAGGGCAAGGCTGAAAAAGTATTCAGAGAAATAATGACTGAAATTTTGCCCTATTTGACAAGAACATATAAACAACATATTCAAGATGCTAAACAAATGCTACACAGGAAATCCTAAAGAAACCCATGCCAAGACACATCACAGTCAAAACTGTGAAAACTAAATACAAATAACATTTCTTGAAAGCAAGGAGGAGCAAGCAACGCATAATCAACATAGAAAAGCAATGTGAATGATAAGAACTTCTCATTAGAAAACTATGGAGAACAGAAGGAAGTAGCACAATCTATCATTTGATGAAATAAAATAACAAAAAACGGAATTCTTATTTTAATGGATTTACATTATTTATATGAAAGGTACAGTGACAGAGAGCCTGGGAGACAAAGACAGTGAATGACACGGTCAAAGGGTTAGTGCACTGTCCAAATACCAACAGAAAACAGGCCAGGGCCAGGGAAAAGCCAGGGCATAGGAACTCCATCCCCGCTTCCCACTTGGGGGTCAGAGTCCCGGGTACTTGGGCCATGTTACACTGCTTTCATAGGCCCATTAGCAGGGAGCTGTATTAGAAGCTGAGCAGCAGTGACTAAAACCAGAACTTCCATGATGGCGTAGCAGGCAGTTAACCTGCTGTGCCACCAAGGTTGTCCCCAAAGGTGAATATTTTTTAATGGTTTATTTATTTATTTGGAAGTAAGAGTTATACGCAGAGAGGAAGAGACAGAGAGAAATCTTAAATCAGCTGGTTCACTACTCAAATGGCTACAACTGTTGGGGCTGGGCCAGGCTGAAGCCAGGAGCCAGGAGCTTCCTCCAGGTCTCCAACGTGGGTACAAGGATGCAAGAACATGGGCCATCTTCCGTTGTTTTTTCCAGGCTCATTAGCAGGGAGATGAATCAGAAGTGGAACTACAAGGTCTCCAACTAGTGCTCATATGGGATGCTGGGATTATAGACAGTCGCTTTAGCTGGTACTCTAAAACATCTGCACCAAACACGAATTTTTAACCAGAAATAATTTCTGCAGCTGATATTAGGGTATCTACATTGAGTCCTTGCTCTGTTACCAATTTCAGATTGCCAAGAATACAGACCCTGGAAGGCAGCAGGTAATACATCAAGTACTTGGATCCTTGACACTAACATGGGAGGCCTGAACTGAGTTCCTGGCAGCTGGCTGTGGACCTGGCTATGGGCCAGGATTTGGGAAACATTAAAGAGTCAAGACATTTGTTGCTGTTTCTTTCTGTTTTGTGGCCTTCCATAAAAATTAAAACTAGTAAGTTTATTATTTTAAAAAGTACATGGTGGGGCCAGTACTGTGGTGTAGCAGGTAAAGCTGCCGCCTGTGATGCCGGCATCCCATATGGGCGCCAGTTTGAGACCTGGCTCCTCCACTTCCAGTCCAGCTCTCTGCTATGGCCTGGGAAAGCGGTAGAAGATGGCCCAGGTCTTGCACCGCTGCGCCCGCATGGGAAACCCGAAAGAAGCTCCTAGTTCCTGGCTTTGGATCAGCACAGCTCTGGACGTTGTAGCCATCTGGGGAATGAACCAGCAGATGGAAGACTCTCTCTCTCTCTCTCTCTCTCTCTCTCTCTGTCTGCCTCTGCCTCTCTGTAACTCTGTCTTTCAAATAAATAAATATATCTTTTAAAAAAAACTACATGGTACCCTGCTAATATCTACAGTTTCAATAGGTGAATGCAAAAAGAAATTCAAGGGATCACAGCAGTGGTTTCCATGACCACTTGGGAAGAAGTATCCCATATCAGAGTGCCAGTTCAGTTCTGGGATGCACCGCTTGTCATCTAGTTCCTGGATGATGGGCCTGGGAAGCCAGTGCAGGATGGCCCAAGGACTTGCGCACCTGCCACCAGCATGGGAGACCCAGATGGAGTTCCTGGATCCAACTTCAGCCTTACACAGCACCAGACATTGGGGCCACAACGCAATGAACCACAGAAGACACCTCTCTCTGTCTCTTTCTCTCTCTGCATGTATATATCCCTCACTCTAATACTGTGCATGTCATATAAACAAATATTTACATATCAAAACAGGGAACTATATCAAATAGACGTCAGTTATCCTCAGAGCATTGTTAAGAGCATGGTGTCTGAGGCATAAATGAGCCCATGGGTGTTTTTTCCACAGTGTGAGGTGAAACATGGGGGATTTCATAGCATACCTTACACTTGGGTGGCAAGAGAGACAGCGCAGATATTTAAAGGAGAAAGAGCAATGTGCAGGAACAGAACTTGGATGTGCACAAAGGGATACAATGTTCCAGAGCTTATTACAGAGTTAGCAAACGGAGAAAGTTCTAGAAAGGCTGGCAGTCTCCCAAAGGGATCTAAAAGAGGCTGCGAAGCACCAGAAGCCCAGACAGAGGCCCCGGGAGCTCGGAGGGCATCGACGAGCGAGGCCGAGCACCGCGACCGGGTGGGTGGCGAAGGAGCGTCCGGGCGTGGGAGGGCCCCTCCCGGCCACCGTCACGCGGGGAGCAACGGCTACTCCTGGGTGGGGGAGGGGCTGGCGGCGGCACGGCGGCCATCTTGAGCCAGGGGCCCGCACTGCGGAGGCCGGGGCTCACGGAAGGAGGCCCCGCGGGCAGGGCAGAGCGCGCTGGGCAGGGCGACTGGGACCCGCCCCCGCAGGGTCCCGAGAGCCAGAGGCAGAGGCAGTGTGAGGAGCGCGGCGGTGCCCGCCCCGCCAGGCCTCGCGCCCGCCTGCCCGGCGGCCAGCACGCGCCCCAGCCCGGGCAGCCGACCAGGCCGCGGCCCTGCGCGGCGGCGCCATGCGGCTCACCCTCGAGGCCGGGCCGCAGCTCACCTTCCACATCGACATTGACCCCGGCCAGACGGTCAGGGCCCTCAAGGAGAAAATTGAAGCCGAGCAGGGCAGAGATGCCTTTCCGGTAGCGGGGCAGCAGCTCCTTTATGCGGGCCGCGTCCTCCCGGACGACGCTGTGCTCAGAGACTGTCAGATCCACGAGCACCACGCGGTGACGGTCCTGGTGGCCAGACCCGAGGCGGCGACCACAGCAGCACCGGCCACGGCCACGGCCACAGCTGGGCAGTCCCATCCTGCCACCGCGGCATTGGCTGGTGCTGGGGCCCCAGCGCGCGGCCCTGCCTTGCCCGCCGCGCCTGCCACCTCCACGCGTGCCACGCCGGCACCTGCCTCCTCCACGTGTGCCATGTCCGTGCCTGCCACCTCCACGCGTGCGAAGACCGTGCCTGCCACCTCCACGCGTGCCACGTCCGCGCCTGCCACCTCCACGCGTGCCACGTCCGCGCCTGCTACCTCCACGCGTGCCAAGTCCGCGCCTGCCTCCGTGTCAGCATCCAGTACAGCGTCGGCTCAGCCTGCACCTGCTGGCGCACCTCAAGCTGCAGGGCAGCAGGCAGGCCCGCCAGGGGCTCCAAGCCCCACACCAGATGATGCCATCGCGGGACCCTCCTCTCGGGCCCAGCCGTCTGAGCAGGCAGCAAGGCTGACACGTCCGGCTTCCGAGCAAATGGTCGCCGAGATCGTGTCCATGGGCTACGAACGGGAGCAGGTCCTTGCAGCCCTGAGAGCCAGCTTCAACAACCCTCACAGAGCCGTGGAGTATCTTTTAATGGGACTCCCCGGAGACAGGGCAAGTGCGGCCGAGGTCGAGCCCCCTCAAGCCGGGAGCAGCGGAGCCGGTCGGTCTTCAGCGGTGGAGGCAGATGCAGGGGCTGCGACATCGGGTTCTGGAGGACACCCCCTGGACTTTTTACTGAATCACCCTGAGTTTCAACAGTTGAGACAGATTATTCAGCACGATCCTTCATTGCTTCCAGAAGTGCTGCAAGGCATACGTCCGCGGAATCCTCAGTTACTCGCGCAGTTTAGCCAGTACCAGGGGTATTTGAGTCGCATGCTAACTGCCCCTGTGGAAGAAGCTGGCGGTGAAAGGAGAGGAGGAGAAGGAGTTGACAGTGTGGGAACTGCAGAAGCAGCCAGAGCAGATGGCAGCTACATTAAAATAACACCCCGGGAATTGGCAGCTATAGAGAGGTTGAAGGCTTTGGGCTTTCCTGAAGGCCTTGTGGTTGAAGCATATTTTGCTTGTGAGAAGAATGAGGAGTGGGCTGCCAATTTTCTGCTCGAGCAGGACTTGGAGGAGGACTGAAAGGGACTCTCCTGTGGCTCACATCTCCCGCCGTTCCATTCGTTACGCTGACTTTGTCTCCTACCGCGTCTTGGATGACTTGGCCTTAGGTTCACCATACTTGGCATCAGAACTAGATGTTGGGGCAGGGGCGGGAGTCACACGTTGCAGGGTGGGGAGAGATACCCTGCCTGGCTGCTTCAACCAGCAGGTGCCTCAAATCCACACAGTGTGCAGAGTAGGCTGCCACCCACCAGCAGCCATTGCAGGTCCTCATTTCTCCTGTGAAGCACCAAGTCACTTGTAGGTTTCTCCCTTTGCAGTGGACTCCATCCACAATTGTAGTTTTCGTTATTTCTTTGAAACAACTTCAACTTTTCCTAGGTTTCCTTTCTGTGTTCTACTATCCTATCATTTCTTCTTTCTGTGATGCCTCTGTCTAGGATACAACACCAAGTCACTTTTGCTAGGTTTCTGTTTTCAGTGGGCTCCATCCAGAGTACTCCCAGGGTAATGTAATGCCGTTCCTTCCAATGAAATGTTTTGAAAGATTGTATTTATATATAGAAAGGCAGAGTTACAGAGGCAGAGGTCGAGAGAGTGAGAGAAAGAGGGAGAGTCAGAGAGAAAGAGAGTGGTCTTCCATCCATTCAGCCATGTGTAAACTTTCAATTGAACGATTTCTCTCTCTCCCTCTCTCTCTCTCTCTCCCTCTCTCCCTCCCCCCAACTCTGCCTAATGTATTTCTAGCTTTGAAATAAATAATTAATCTTTTAAAAGTTCTCTCTCAGTAGAATGTATGTGAGACCTCTCTAACCTGATTTGAGTAGCTGTACCTGGATAGGATGAGTAATGTTGCTGTTCTCTTTGGTTCTCTTTGTCCAGTTTTCATTAGAATATAAATGACACGTGTCAAATATCTGTGTATATTACATTTATTGCAATAAAGCTTTTAAAAGAGATTCGATTTATTTACTTGAGAGTTAGAGTTACAGATAGAGAGTGGGAGAGACAGGAGTAGGTCTTCCACCCAGTGGTTCACTCTCCAATGGCCACAATGTCAGGAGCTGACCCTATGTGAAACCAAGAACCAGAAGCTTCCTCTGGGTCGCCCACACGGGTGCAGGGGCCCACACATTGGGCCATCTTCACTGCTTTCTCAGGCCATAAGCAGAGGACCTGTTGGAAGAGGAGCAGCTGGGACATGAAACAGGGCCCTCATGGCATTCTGGCACAGCAGGTGGAGGCACAGCCTGCAGTGCCTTCAGGACGGGCCCCACACTAAAGTTTTAAAGCCACACTTGCATGTTTGCTGTGGACGTGTCCCGCTGAGAATTGATGACTGTTGAGGCCCGTGCACAAGAGCAGCATCCCCTTCCCCTCTCTATTGCCTTTCTTGGGCAGAAATTGGTCGTAAGTGAGAGACCTGCCCAGTTAGAACCCACTGAGTGGTGAGCCAGCTCAGAATTCAGACGAGTATTTCAAATCTCCTTTCTGGTATTTGTAAATGCAGCGCTTTCTTAGAGAAGAATCTGTTACTATGGAGACCACCTGTAAATATTACTGTCAACAAGAGTAGGCTGTGGTATGGCACTTGTTTTGGGGACTAGCTTACTTCACTAGGTAGAACAGATTCAAGTTGCATCCATTTGGTGTCAAATGACAGGATTTCATTTTATACTGCTGTGTACTATTCAATAGTGTACATATACCATAATGTCTTTATCCAGACTTCAGTTAATGGACAGACATCTGGGTTGATTCCCTCTCTTAGCTAGTGTGAATTGAGCTGCAGTAAACATGTGGGTACAGCTAACACTTGGATATGCTGATTCCATTTCCCTTGGGTAAATTCCCAGGAGTGGGATGTTTGGGTCATCTGGTAGGTCTACATTTAGAATTCTGAAGTATCTCCATGCTGTCTTCCACAGCAGCTGTACCAATTTACACTCCCACCAACCGTGGGTTGGGAACCTTTTCCCACATCCTAGCCAACGATTGTGGTTTCTTGACTTCCGTATGAAAGACATTCTAACGCGGGTGAGGTGAAACTTCACTGTAGATTTGATGTGCATGTGCCTGACAGCTTGTGATACTCAACATTTTTTCATGTGCCCATTGGTCATTTGAATGTCCTCTTTGGCAAATGCTTGTTCAAGTAATGTGCCCATTTCTTAACTGGATTGTGTGTTTTCATGTTGTTGAATTTCTTGAAATTTTTGGATTCTGGTAAAGTTGCTTCATTGAAACATGCCAAAGATTGAAATTAGAAGACAAAACTATAGATTTTCTAAAAAATCACAGGAAGGAGTTTCAGAGTTAAGACTTGAGAAAGACTTCTTAGATGTTAAACTTCAAGCAACATCCAACAATTTTCAAAGGAATCATTTGAACTAGGAAATTTGCTGTGCCTGTTCTGCAAAAACCCATCACGGATCAAATAAGCAAGGACTGGCAATAGACAAGCCAATTTATGTGCAAACCACTTATGTAACCAAAAGACTCACTCATAGAATGTATGAGAACATTTTGGAAACCCCACGTCACAAGGCAACAAATAGAAGAATTCAGGGGCAGGCACTTGGAGCATTAGTTTAGGCTGCTCTAGCAATGTCAGTCCCACATGGACATAAATGATTCAAGTCCAGGCTTCACTGCAAATCTAGATCCATAGTAATGCACACCTGGGATGCACAGGTGATAGGTCAATATGTCTGTCCCTACCACAAACTTGTGAGGTGGGAATGCAGCTATGTGATGCTCTTTAGCCAGGCCAGCCATGGTCTGTGGGCTCTGAAGGAGTGAACTGGTAGATGGAAGATGTGTCTGTCCCTGTCTCCTGCCTCTCGAGTACAATGGAAGAAAGCAGCATTTAGAAAAAATGTGTGTTCTAGTGCCAAAAATGTATCGCTTCCTGCACGTGTACTCAAAATACCATTTCCAAGCAGTTTATAAATCGTTGTCTTTTTTTTTCATATCTCAAGGCAGGAGCAGGAGTGGGAAACAGAGACACTCCTCCAGTTGCCCACCACAATGGGGCCTGGCAGAGGCCAAAGCCATGAGGCAGGAACTCCTCTAGTCACCCAGGTAGATGGGAGGGCCCCAGGTTCTTAGGCGCCACATTCTGCCGCTGTGCCAGCTGCCATAGGCTGGGGGCTATATTAGAAGCAGAGGAGCTGGGCCTCAAACCAAAACTCCCATATGGGACGCTGGCATCCCAGGCAGTAGTTTCACCTGCTGTGCCAACAGGCTGCCCTAAACCAAGAATTCTCTAATCAGCAAAGCTGACTTTGGGGAATGAAAAAGCCATCCAGAAGTTAACCCTGAAAGAAATCTTGGACACTCTGGCCAGCAGAACTTCCTTGAAACAGTGGGTCAAACACATCCTTACGACAGAAATGCAGAACTAAAAGAGGGGGTCTCCCAACATGGAATGAAAGGCAGTACAACAGCAGGTGTCCAAAGAGAGGTACGCATAGGACAGAGCCTAAACTAAGGAGAAAGTGCTGATATTTCACAGAAAGGTAGAAGGAAGGATTTGGAATATTTTCACCATAAAGAAATGTTGTTGGGGAGTCAGATGTGTTGACCTTGATTTGTACATTACACACGGTTTCCATGGATTCCAACAACACACACTGGACTCCATGTTTGGCATAGCAGTGTAGACAGACGCAGATTGGGACACCTGCACCCCACACTGGTATGCCTGCCTATATTCAAGTGCTTGCTTGCCTGCCAGTTTTAGTTTGCTATGGATGCAGACTGTGGTGTCCAGCAGGGGAGGCATCACATACTTGGATCCCTGCCACCAACATGGGATCCATGGACTGAGTTCCTGGCTCCTGGCTTCTGCCTGACAGATCCCCAGCTCTTAACTAGGCTTTGGGGAAGCATATGAAGGAGGAGAAACCTCTGTCTGTCTTTTCTTGCTGACTCTCCACATTTCAAAATAAAAAATTGCAAAGGTGGTGAGTTTCTATTTAAAAAGGTACATGGTATCACATGCATATGTAAAGTTTCTATACGTCAATGCAAAAAGAATTTCAAGGTACAGTTGTTGTGGGTTTGGAGACAACATGGGAAGCCAGCATCCCTTGTCAGAGTGTTAGTTCAATGCCCAGCACCTAGCTTGTCATCGAGCTTCCAGATGATGGGTCTGGAAACAAGCCCAGGATGGCCCAGGGTTTTATGCACCTGCCACCTGCAAGCAGTCCTGGGTTTAGTTCCTGGCTCCAACTTCAGCCTTGCACAGCCACAGCTATTCTGTACACATGGGCTCTTAGCCATGCCACGGAGACCTCTCTATATATCTGTCCCTCTCACTATCACTCTGCCTGCAAAATGAGAAAATATTTTTACAAGTCAACAAATGGAACTATATCAGATAGATTTCATCCTTCTCAGAGCATTGTTAAGAGCATGGTGTCTGAGGCATAAATGAGCCCATGGGTGTTTTTTCCACAGTGTGAGGTGAAACAAGGGGGATTCCATAGCATACCTTACACTTGGGTGGCAAGAGAGACTGCACAGATATTTAAAGGAGAAAGAGCAATGTGCAGGAACAGAACTTGGATGTGCACAAAGGGATACAATGTTCCAGAGCTTATTACAGAGTTAGCAAACGGAGAAAGTTCTAGAAAGGTTAGCAGTCCCCCAAAGGGATCTAAAAGAGGCTGCGAAGCACCAGAAGCTGAGACAGAGGCCCCGGGAGCTCGGAGTGCATGGACGAGCGAGGCCGAGCACCGCGACCGGGTGGGTGGCGAAGGAGCGTCCGGGCGTGGGAGGGCCCCTCCCGGCCACCGTCACGCGGGGAGCAACGGCTACTCCTGGGTGGGGGAGGGGCTGGCGGCGGCACGGCGGCCATCTTGAGCCAGGGGCCCGCACTGCGGAGGCCGGGGCTCACGGAAGGAGGCCCCGCGGGCAGGGCAGAGCGCGCTGGGCAGGGCGACTGGGACCCGCCCCCGCAGGGTCCCGAGAGCCAGAGGCAGAGGCAGTGTGAGGAGCGCGGCGGTGCCCGCCCCGCCAGGCCTCGCGCCCGCCTGCCCGGCGGCCAGCACGCGCCCCAGCCCGGCCAGCCGACCAGGCCGCGGCCCTGCGCGGCGGCGCCATGCGGCTCACCCTCGAGGCCGGGCCGCAGCTCACCTTCCACATCGACATTGACCCCGGCCAGACGGTCAGGGCCCTCAAGGAGAAAATTGAAGCCGAGCAGGGCAGAGATGCCTTTCCGGTAGCGGGGCAGCAGCTCCTTTATGCGGGCCGCGTCCTCCCGGACGACGCTGTGCTCAGAGACTGTCAGATCCACGAGCACCACGCGGTGACGGTCCTGGTGGCCAGACCCGAGGCGGCGACCACAGCAGCACCGGCCACGGCCACGGCCACAGCTGGGCAGTCCCATCCTGCCACCGCGGCATTGGCTGGTGCTGGGGCCCCAGCGCGCGGCCCTGCCTTGCCCGCCGCGCCTGCCACCTCCACGCGTGCCACGCCGGCACCTGCCTCCTCCACGTGTGCCATGTCCGTGCCTGCCACCTCCACGCGTGCGAAGACCGTGCCTGCCACCTCCACGCGTGCCACGTCCGCGCCTGCCACCTCCACGCGTGCCACGTCCGCGCCTGCTACCTCCACGCGTGCCAAGTCCGCGCCTGCCTCCGTGTCAGCATCCAGTACAGCGTCGGCTCAGCCTGCACCTGCTGGCGCACCTCAAGCTGCAGGGCAGCAGGCAGGCCCGCCAGGGGCTCCAAGCCCCACACCAGATGATGCCATCGCGGGACCCTCCTCTCGGGCCCAGCCGTCTGAGCAGGCAGCAAGGCTGACACGTCCGGCTTCCGAGCAAATGGTCGCCGAGATCGTGTCCATGGGCTACGAACGGGAGCAGGTCCTTGCAGCCCTGAGAGCCAGCTTCAACAACCCTCACAGAGCCGTGGAGTATCTTTTAATGGGACTCCCCGGAGACAGGGCAAGTGCGGCCGAGGTCGAGCCCCCTCAAGCCGGGAGCAGCGGAGCCGGTCGGTCTTCAGCGGTGGAGGCAGATGCAGGGGCTGCGACATCGGGTTCTGGAGGACACCCCCTGGACTTTTTACTGAATCACCCTGAGTTTCAACAGTTGAGACAGATTATTCAGCACGATCCTTCATTGCTTCCAGAAGTGCTGCAAGGCATACGTCCGCGGAATCCTCAGTTACTCGCGCAGTTTAGCCAGTACCAGGGGTATTTGAGTCGCATGCTAACTGCCCCTGTGGAAGAAGCTGGCGGTGAAAGGAGAGGAGGAGAAGGAGTTGACAGTGTGGGAACTGCAGAAGCAGCCAGAGCAGATGGCAGCTACATTAAAATAACACCCCGGGAATTGGCAGCTATAGAGAGGTTGAAGGCTTTGGGCTTTCCTGAAGGCCTTGTGGTTGAAGCATATTTTGCTTGTGAGAAGAATGAGGAGTGGGCTGCCAATTTTCTGCTCGAGCAGGACTTGGAGGAGGACTGAAAGGGACTCTCCTGTGGCTCACATCTCCCGCCGTTCCATTCGTTACGCTGACTTTGTCTCCTACCGCGTCTTGGATGACTTGGCCTTAGGTTCACCATACTTGGCATCAGAACTAGATGTTGGGGCAGGGGCGGGAGTCACACGTTGCAGGGTGGGGAGAGATACCCTGCCTGGCTGCTTCAACCAGCAGGTGCCTCAAATCCACACAGTGTGCAGAGTAGGCTGCCACCCACCAGCAGCCATTGCAGGTCCTCATTTCTCCTGTGAAGCACCAAGTCACTTGTAGGTTTCTCCCTTTGCAGTGGACTCCATCCGCAATTGTAGTTTTCGTTATTTCTTTGAAACAACTTCAACTTTTCCTAGGTTTCCTTTCTGTGTTCTACTATCCTATCATTTCTTCTTTCTGTGATGCCTCTGTCTAGGATACAACACCAAGTCACTTTTGCTAGGTTTCTGTTTTCAGTGGGCTCCATCCGGAGTACTCCCATGGTAATGTCATGCCCTTCTTTCTAGTTCTTTTTGCACATCGGTTTTGGACACAGTCTCCGCTCTATAGAAATGTTTTTCAAAGATTGTATTTATATATAGAAAGGCAGAGTTACAGAGAGGCAGAGGTCGAGAGAGTGAGAGGAGAAGCAATAGCCAGAGAGAGAGGTCTTCCATCTGTTTAGCCATGTGGGCAGTAAACTATCGATTGGAGGATTCTCTCTTTTCCTCCCTCTCTGTCTCTCTGTCTGTCTCCCTCTGCCTTATGGAAAACAACTTTCAAATAAATTAATCTTAAAAAATTTCTCTCTCATTAGAATGTATGTGAGACCTGTCTAACTTGATTTGAGTAACTACCTGGATAGACAGAGTGATGTTGCTGTTCTCTTTGGTTTTCTTTGGTTTTCATTATAAGCAAAATGCCCCGTATCCATTATCTGTGCATGTTATATCTATTTCAATAAACCCTTTAAAAAGATTTTATTCATTTATTGGAGAGATACAGTTACAGAGAGAGAGAGAAGGGTGAAGGTCTTCCAACAAGTGGTTCACTCCCCAAATGGCCACTATGGCTGGAGCTAACCCTGTGTAAAACCAAGACCCAGAAGCTTCCTCAGGGTCTCCCACAACGGTGCAGGGACCCAAGCACTTGGGCCATCTTCTACTGCTTTCCAGGCCATAAGCAGAGAGCTGGATTTTTAGAGGAGCAGCTGGGACTCAAACCATGCCCACATGACATGCTGGCCCTTCAGGCAGAGTCATAGCCTACAATGCCGCAGTGCTGGCACTGCAATCAAGTTTTAAAAACACAGTTGCATGTTTGCTGTGGACGTGTCCCATTGTGAATTTATCACCTTTGAGGCCCATGCACAAGAGCAGCATTCCCTCCCCTTCTCTCTCTCTCTCTCTCTCTTTTTTTTTTTTTTGACAGGCAGAGTGGACAGTGAAAGAGAGAGACAGAGAAAAAGGTCTTCCTTTTGCCATTGGTTCACACTCCAATGGCTGCCGCGGCCAGTGCACTGCGCTGATCCGATGGCAGGAGCCAGGTGTTTCTCCTGGTCTCCCATGGGGTGCAGGGCCCAAGTACTTGGGCCATCCTCCATTACACTCCCTGGCCACAGCAGAGAGCTGGCCTGGAAAAGGGGCAACCGGGACAGAATCTAGCACCCCGACCGGGACTAGAACCCGGTGTGGCCGGTGCCACAAGGCGGAGGATTAGCCTAGTGAGCCAAGCCGCCGGTCTTGCCTTTTCCTTGGCAGGAATATGACTGGGAGCTGGCCATAAGTAAAATAGCTGCCTATTTAAAAAACTGACTGAATGGTGAGCCAGATCAGAAAGCAAACAAGTATTTCAAAATACACTTTCTGGTATTTGTAAATGTAGTGCTCTGCTAGAGAAAAATATGTTACTACTGATGTCATCCGTAAATATTACTGTCAACAAGTGTAGTCACTTGTATGGCATTTGATTTTGGGCCTAGCTTATTTCACTAAGTATAATGGATTCCAGTTACATCCATTTTGTTTCAAATGACAGGATTCCATTGTATACTGTGTACTATGCAATAGTGTACATATATTATAATGACCATATTCAGTCTTCAGGTGATGGACATTTGGTTTGTTTCCCTATCTTAGCTATTGTGAATTCAGCTGCAGTAAGCATGAAGGTATAGCTAACACTTTCATATGCTGATTTCATTTCCTTTGTGTAAATTCCCAGGAGTGGGATGTTTGGGTCATATGCTAGGTCTCCATTCAGAATTCTGAGGTATCTCAGACAGTATATTGTTTCCCCAGTAGCTGTACCAGTTTACATTCTCAACAAGTGTGGATCAGTTGCCTTTTCCCAAATCCTCGGCAAATGTTTGTGGTTTGTTGACTTCTGTATGAAAGACATTCTAAGGGGGTGAGGTGAAACTATACTGTGAATTTGATTTGCAATTCCCTGACAGCTAGTGGTCCTGAGCATTTTTTCATGTATCTCTTGGACATTTTATTTCCTCTTATGACAAATGCTGTCGCTCCCCGTCTTCGTGGAGGAACGACACAGGACCCTGCGCTGTTCTTTCGTCTGTTCGGCCCTCCCCGGGTTTGCTGCTGGTTCTTCCCGGGTTGGCTACTGTCCCTTCCACCTCCGTGGAAGGGCAGTTCCCCCTGGCCACATTCCCCACTTCCGCAGGGGAGCGGCACACCGCTGGCCGGCTCTCTCGGGGGCTGCACAGGTGTTCCTTCAGATAGATGTTCCCCTTAGATGTTCCTGGTGCATGCCGTCTCTCTCCTCCTTTATAGTCCTCCTCCGCCAATCCCAACTCTGCTGCCCACACGCCGAGTACGCTGCTCTCCTCCAATCAGGAGCAAGTCCTACAGTTTATTGGCTGAACTGGAGGCAGCTGTGTAGAAGCTGTTTTCTTCTCTCCCAGCGCCATATTGTGGGAGAGCAGATGCACAGAATAAGTCTTAATTCCAGTAACTTAGTCTAGTCCGAGTTGCTCCCCACAAATGCCTGTTCAAGTAATTTGCCCATTTCTTATCTGGATTGTTTGCTTTCTTGCCATTGAGTTCATGAGCTCATTTTAGATTCTGGTAAAGTTGTTGCATTGAAATATGACAAAGACTTAAATTAGAATATAAAAGTACAGATTTTTAAATAAATCACAGGAAAGAGTTTCAGAATTAAGACTTGGAAAAGACATCCTAAACATGACAATTAAAGCAATATCCAACAATTTTTAAAGGAATCATTTGAACTAGGAAATTAGCTATGTCTGTTCTGCAAAAAACCAGTAAGGATCAAGTTAGCAAAGACAGGCAACAAAATGGCCAAAATACATGCAGATCACTCATGTAACAAAAGGACTTATTCATACAGTGTACAAAAATATTACTGAAAATTCACGTCAGGCAATGATAAGCTGAATTGAGGGGCAGGCACTTGGAACATTAGTTTAGGCTGCTCTAGCAATGTCAGTCCCACATGGACATAAATGATTCAAGTCCAGGCTTCACTGCAAATCTAGATCCATAGTAATGCACACCTGGGGTGCAGGGTTCAATACGTCTTTCCATACCACTAATGTGAGAGGTGGGAATGCAGCTATGAGCTGCTCTTCAGCCAGGCCAGCCATGGTCTGTGGGCTCTGAAGGAGTGAACTGGTAGATGGAAGATGTGTCTGTCCCTGTCTCCTGCCTCTCAAGTACAATGGAAGAAAGCAGCATTTAGAAAAAATGTGTGTTCTAGTGCCAAAAATGTATCGCTTCCTGCACGTGTACTCAAAATACCATTTCCAAGCAGTTCATAAATCATTGTCGTTGTTTTTTTCATATCTCAAGGCAGGAGCAGGAGTGGGAAACAGAGACACTCCTCCAGTTGCCCACCACAATGGGGCCTGGCAGAGGCCAAAGCCATGAGGCAGGAACTCCTCTAGTCACCCAGGTAGATGGGAGGGCCCCAGGTTCTTAGGCGCCACATTCTGCCGCTGTGCCAGCTGCCATAGGCTGGGGGCTATATTAGAAGCAGAGGAGCTGGGCCTCAAACCAAAACTCCCATATGGGACGCTGGCATCCCAGGCAGTAGTTTCACCTGCTGTGCCAACAGGCTGCCCTAAACCAAGAATTCTCTAATCAGCAAAGCTGACTTTGGGGAAAGAAAAAGCCATCCAGAAGTTAACCCTGAAAGAAATCTTGGACACTCTGGCCAGCAGAACTTCCTTGAAACAGTGGGTCAAACACATCCTTACGACAGAAATGCAGAACTAAAAGAGGGGGTCTCCCAACATGGAATGAAAGGCAGTAGAACAGCAGGTGTCCAAAGAGAGATACGCATAGGACAGAGCCTAAACTAAGGAGAAAGTGCTGATATTTCACAGAAAGGTAGAAGGAAGGATTTGGAATATTTTCACCATAAAGAAATGTTGTTGGGGAGTCAGATGTGTTGACCTTGATTTGTACATTACACACGGTTTCCATGGATTCCAACAACACACACTGGACTCCAAGTTTGGCATAGCAGTGTAGACAGACGCAGATTGGGACACCTGCACCCCACACTGGTATGCCTGCCTATATTCAAGTGCTTGCTTGCCTGCCAGTTTTAGTTTGCTATGGATGCAGACTGTGGTGTCCAGCAGGGGAGGCATCACATACTTGGATCCCTGCCACCAACATGGGATCCATGGACTGAGTTCCTGGCTCCTGGCTTCTGCCTGACAGATCCCCAGCTCTTAACCAGGCTTTGGGGAAGCATATGAAGGAGGAGAAACCTCTGTCTGTCTTTTCTTGCTGACTCTCCACATTTCAAAATAAAAAATTGCAAAGGTGGTGAGTTTCTATTTAAAAAGGTACATGGTATCACATGCATATGTAAAGTTTCTATACGTCAATGCAAAAAGAATTTCAAGGTACAGTTGTTGTGGGTTTGGAGACAACATGGGAAGCCAGCATCCCTTGTCAGAGTGTTAGTTCAATGCCCAGCACCTAGCTTGTCATCGAGCTTCCAGATGATGGGTCTGGAAAAAAGCCAAGGATGGCCCAATGGCTTGTGTACCTGACACCAGCAGGCAGACCTGGGTTTAGTTCCTGGCTCCAACCTATTCTGTCCACATAGGCATTGAGCCACAGCCTGGAAGATATATACATATGTCTGTGTGTGTGTGTGTGTGTGTGTTCCTCTCTGTATCACTCTGCCTGCTAATGATCAAATATTTTTTACAGATGAACAAAAGGGTCTGTATCAAATAGATTTCACTTTTGCTCAGAACATTGTCAGTATCTGCAAGGTGGCTGAAGCAAAAATTAACCAATTGGTGTGGTTTCCACAGTGTGAGCAGAAACACTGAGGATTTATTTCATACCCTATCTTGCACTTGGGAGATAGGGGAGATTGCACAGAGAGTTAAACAGGGAGTCTGGCGGCCCCTTCAGACACGGGGAGAACGTCCTGCACAAGCAGGCTGCCTCTCCAGGACACTGACATTTCCTCTACTAACAGCTTCCTGTGCTGCAGGTGTGACCTTGCAGATTTAAATCACACCTTCAGGGTGGGTGCAGTCTTTAGTCAGAGCTGGCAGGGGAGAGAACCTGGGGAGAGCTGGATCAGCTCCAAGAGACCCTGGCTATTTTGTGTGACCTTGCAGTTTAAACCATGCCTCCAGTATAGCTGCGATCTTCTACCCAGAGCTAGCAGTGGAGGGGGCTGATCCCCTATGGAGACAGGCGGTCTCCAGGAGACCCCTGCAGGCTCCTTGAGCCCCAAGCAAACAGCATACGTACGTGAAACCCCTGTCCAATGGGCACCCCCAATAGCATAACTCAATTAACAATTAGTACTGCCTTAAAATCCGAGGACGCTTCCTCAAAGCCAGTGTGCTGCTGGGGCGTTCCACCTGTCTTCTGAAGCACCAGACACTTTCTCTATTGCTTGTCAATGCAATGAAGTTTCTGCCTCTTTGCAAATAGTTTTCTGGCTTTTCATTTCTGTACTAAGCTGGGGAAAAGAACCCACGAGACTCGCTCTGGCAACCATCCTCCCTTCATGACTGGTATCAAACAGCACAAGTGTAGGAAACAGAAAATGAATAAACACAAAGGGATACAATGTTCCAGAGCTTATTACAGAGTAGCAAACGGAGAAAGTTCTAGAAAGGTTAGCAGTCTCCCAAAGGGATCTAAAAGAGGCTGTGAAGCACCAGAAGCCCAGACAGAGGCCCCGGGAGCTCGGAGGGCATGGACCAGCGAGGCCGAGCACCGCGACCGGGTGGGTGGCGAAGGAGCGTCCGGGCGTGGGAGGGCCCCTCCCGGCCACCGTCACGCGGGGAGCAACGGCTACTCCTGGGTGGGGGAGGGGCTGGCGGCGGCACGGCGGCCATCTTGAGCCAGGGGCCCGCACTGCGGAGGCCGGGCTCACGGAAGAAGGCCCCGCGGGCAGGGCAGAGCGCGCTGGGCAGGGCGACTGGGACCCGCCCCCGCAGGGTCCCGAGAGCCAGAGGCAGAGGCAGTGTGAGGAGCGCGGCGGTGCCCGCCCCGCCAGGCCTCGCGCCCGCCTGCCCGGCGGCCAGCACGCGCCCCAGCCCGGCCAGCCGACCAGGCCGCGGCCCTGCGCGGCGGCGCCATGCGGCTCACCCTCAAGGCCTGGCCGCAGCTCACCTTCCACGTCGACATTGACCCCGGCCAGACGGTGAGGGCCCTCAAGGAGAAAATTGAAGCCGAGCAGGGCAGAGATGCCTTTCCGGTAGCGGGGCAGCAGCTCCTTTATGCGGGCCGCGTCCTCCCGGACGACGCTGTGCTCAGAGACTGTCAGATCCACGAGCACCACGCGGTGACGGTCCTGGTGGCCAGACCCGAGGCGGCGACCACAGCAGCACCGGCCACGGCCACGGCCACGGCCACGGCCACAGCTGGGCAGTCCCATCCTGCCACCGCGGCATCGGCTGGTGCTGGGGCCCCAGCCCGCGGCCCTGCCTTGCCCGCCGCGCCTGCCACCTCCACGCGTGCCAAATCTGCGCCTGCCACCTCCACGCGTGCCAAGTCCGCGCCTGCCTCCGTGTCAGCATCCAGTACAGCGTCGGCTCAGCCTGCACCTGCATCACCTCAAGCGGCAGGGCAGCAGGCAGGCCCGCCAGGGGCTCCAAGCCCCACACCAGATGATGCCATCGCAGGACCCTCCTCTCGGGCCCAGCCGTCTGAGCAGGCAGCAAGGCTGACACGTCCGGCTTCCGAGCAAATGGTCGCCGAGATCGTGTCCATGGGCTACGAACGGGAGCAGGTCCTTGCAGCCCTGAGAGCCAGCTTCAACAACCCTCACAGAGCCGTGGAGTATCTTTTAATGGGACTCCCCGGAGACAGGGCAAGTGCGGCCGAGGTCGAGCCCCCTCAAGCCGGTAGCAGTGGAGCTGGTCGGTCTTCAGCGGTGGCAGCAGATGCAGGGGCTACGACATCGGGTTCTGGAGGACATCCCCTGGATGTTTTATGGAATGCACCAGAGTTTCAATTATTGAGACAAATCCTTCAATACTTTCCGTCTTTGCTTCCAGGAGTGCTGCAACGCATATGTCCACAGGATCCTCTATTACGTAGGCAATTTAGACAATATCAGGATTATTTGGTTCACATGCTAACTGCCCCTATGGAAGAAGCTGGTGATGAAGGAGAAGGTGGAGGTGGCACTGTGGGAACCGCAGGATCATCAAAGGATTGTAGCTACATTGAAGTAACACCTCAGGAACAGGCAGCTATTGAAAAGTTAAAGGCAATCGGGTTTCCTGAAGGACTTGTGATCCAAGTATATTTTGCTTGTGATAAGAACGTGGTCTTAGCTGCCAGTATTCTTTCTGAGCTGGCCTTGGAGGAGGACTGAAAGGGACTCTCCTCTGACTCACACTTCGCGCCGATGCATTACGTTTTTGTTTACTACAACGTCTGGGATGACTTGGTCTCCTACCCACCATACTCGGCATCTGGTACCATATATTGGGGCTGGTGCAGGAGTCATGATGATGCAGGGCTGGGAGAGATACCCTGGCTGTCTTTTATTGGCCTTGATAAAATAATAAGTTACTTTTACTGGCTTTCCCTGTTTTCAGTAGACTCCATTCCACCACTGTGTCCAGACTACACCCAGGGTAATGCCTTGCTTTCTATTTCTTTATTTCAGTTGGTTTTGGAAACAGTGTCTGCTCCATAGAAATTTCTTAAAATTTTTATTTACATATTTGAAAGGCAGAATTACAGGGAGGCGGAGGCAGAGAGAGGGAGAGACAGAGAGAGACAGAGAGAGAGAGAGAAGGAGAAGTCTTCAATCTGCCAATTCACTCTCCAAATGGCCGCAACAACTAGAGCTGGGCCGATCCAAAGCCTGGAACCTGGAGCTTCTCATGGGTTTCCTACATGCAAGTAGGTGCCCAAGGTCTTGGGCCATCTTCCGCTATTTTCCCATGCCATAGCAGAGAGCTGGCTAGGAAATGGAGCAACCAGCCCTAGAACCAGCACTGGTATGGGATGCTGGAACTACAAGCAGTCGAGTTACTCGCTTTGTCAGAGCGCTTGCCCCACTCCCTAGAATTTGTGGTCCATTTCATGGCAACTAGGGAATGCCTTCATGAAATTGCCAACAATGCTGGAGCACCTGTAAGCAGAAATGCCTGATTATTGATGGTTGTTGCTGCTTCACATAGGTGTGAAATTACTATATAAGGAACCTCATGCTTTCCTGTGACATATGTGGGGTAGGGGAGGAGGGAAAGGAACCAGTTCTTCATGTGAAAATACGTAAATTTATTTTAAAAGATCTCGGGGCTGGTGCTGTGGTGTAGCGGATAAAGCCACCACCTGCAGTGCCAGCATCCCATATGGGCTCCACTTCGAGTCCCAGCTGCTCCACTTGTGATCTAGCTCTCTGCCATGGCCTGGGAAAGGAGTATAAGATGGCTCAAGTCCTTTGGCCCCTGTGTGGGCTTGTCCTGAAAGGCCCACACTGTCGGGATGGTGGGGGGATGGCATTCTTCAAGAAGAAGCACCAGAGACTGTTTCAGTGAACATGGCTGTTTATTAACAGTTAGCCATAGGCTTTTATAGGACAGACAAAATGCAGTAGCTAGTTCAGGGTAGCAACACTAATTCTATAGGATAAAGGCAATACTGGTGCTTCTACCTGTCTCCAATCAGCTTGAAGCTCACGTGGTTTACATATTCTTCCAGGTGGTCTTATGTGGCTAGGCCACACTTGGGAGCTGTTTACCTAGTTGACAAGCACAAGGCCCCTCAACAGGAAGTGGAGTGGGGGAAATGTGCCTGGGGTCCCTGCTGCCTAACAGCAGTCAGGTCATGTGTGGGTCTCAGTGTGCTGAGCCCCGACCATGGTCTTTCCCAGGAGGCGTGCTATGCCATGCCCTCTTAAGCTTCTGCATGGGCCAGGCAGGCAGTCTCCCAGCCAGGCACAGGATCATCCATATCTCTCCCCTCTGTTTTAGGCCAGACTATCTCGATGGCCAAAATCTTTGCTAGTGGAGCAGCCTTTTGCTTGGCAGATGGGACTCAGCTTAGTGCGGCATGGAAAAAATAGATCAGTACACTGCAACCCACGATGACCACTACTGTAGTCATCAGTGCATAGGGATGGAACCAAAATTTCGTGAGTCCCTACCAACCATTCCCTATGTAAACGTGGTAACTGCCAGGATAGAAATGTGGGTGGCATTAGGTTTTGGGTTAAATTGAAGAGCACCTGAGAAATAACCCATCCCGAGGGCCCCTGATACAGGCTGACAAGTAACGATATCGAGTTTCCCATTCTAAAGCAGGTACATTGGTGATACAAACAGCTGTGAAGCAAACATCAGGCTGGGGATGCATGGTTGGATGAGGGAAACTGGTGACAGCTGCACTGTAGTGACAATGAATATACCAGCAGCTTTGATCAGTCCAAGGGCTCTCTTAGTCCACTGTACTAGCTGCCTGATGGCATCCTTGATTGGCTGGTTCCAGGGTCCTGTCCAGTTACTGTATATTTGGGCAGGAAGTCAAGTCGCTGGGGCCGTCTTGGGACCCAGCCTGGTCACAGGCAGCCTGAGAGTTTGACTTCATTGTTGCACAGTTCAGTAACCCCAGCAACAAGCACGTTGTATTGGGGGTTGGAGACAGGATTGAACTGGGTCCACCAGACCCCTGAGTTCTCCCCATGTTACCCAATGTTGAGGGGGGGCAGGCCACATCCTCTCCTAGTGTCTCTTCATCAGCGGCTCATTTAGTGGAAAGGCACTGAAGCTGGCTTGTTGGAGGGTTGGTTTGCAGAGATTGGGGTCCGGGGTTTGACATTTTGAGCTGGTATCCACATAGACTATGGAATGATCTCTGGAAAGACACAAGTGAAACCTCTTCCCATTGTTATGAGGGGATCAGGCCCTTTCCATTGTTGGGTGGTCAGGTCCTTCCATCTAACCAGAGGTATTGGGCTCATAAGGGGTCTCCAGTATCTTATTGCTGGCGGCTCTCCAGAGGGTGAGACTTCTAAGAAATTTAAGGTGAAGAGAGCAAAATTACCATGCTCATGGTGGGTACCGTAGTCTCCCCTATGTTTTTCAATCATAGTCTTAAGGTTCTGATGTTCTCTTTCTACATTGCCTTGGCCCTGGGGTTATAGGGTATGCCCATGATATGACCAATGGCATACTTAACGCAAAAAGAAGCAAATGTGTAAGCAGGGTCCTTATCAGTTTTTGTGGAAAGTGGGTGTCCCATAATAAGAAAGCAGGACAGGAGGTGAGCAATATCCTTAGGGGTGTTTTCACCTGTGGAAGGAGTTTCCATTATAAACCCCAAATAAGTGTCCATCGTTACGTGGAGGAACTTTTGTTTGCCAAAGGAAGGGAAGTGAGTAACATCCATTTGCCACAGAGCATTGGCTTTAAGGCCCCGAGGATTAGCCCCCATTGGTTGTAGTGGTGCAAAAGGCCAAAATGGGGCACACCTAGCACAATTGACAGACTGTGTGTTTGCACTATTGGATGGGTAGGTCAGAGAACAAAGCAGCAAGGGAGCGGGCTGATTGATGAAACTGAGAGTGAGGATCTCTTGCAGTGCACTCAGTGGTGAGCACATCGGGGCAGGTCAGCACATCAACCTGTGTATTAAAGGGAAGGTAAAGGATTAGGCAGACTAGAGTGCGCTGTGATGTATTGAACAGAGTGGAGATGTGCGTGCTTCCAGTACGTGTTGTAGTGAGGCAAGCAGGGTATCTAAAGAGGAAGAGAGATCCAATGTACATTAGGCATGAGGGAGTTGGGGGAGGAGTTGAGTGCAATATATGCTGTCAGTGAAAAGGTTGCAGGACTCAGGAGTCAGGCATAGAGCATGATAGATAGCAAGGAGCTCTAGAAACTGTGGGGATCCTGCAAGGTAGGAGCGGACAAACTGAGTCGATGGTTGCTTGGGGGTAAATTTGACAGTAGTGATGGTTTCAGAAATGCTAGTGTCTGTAAAAACAAGCGGGGCTTGAGGATTGGGTTTAGAGGAGATAACAGAAGGAACAGAAAGGGGCAGCAGACGCATTACTTGGAGAAGTTTGCTTGGGGGGATGTGACTACCTATCTGGTCAGTATAGCCAGCCAAGGCAGTCATAAGGGAAGCATCATTGAGGAGAGCAAAATCCAGCGACGACTTAAGAAGTGGGATAACCAGGTGATCAGGCTTACAGCCAAACTGTCTAACAATACAATCGTAATTTTCTAATAAGAGAAGAAAGCCTATAAAGAGGAGACTGGAGCTCTGACATGGCTGTGGGGGACAGATGGGCCCAACCAAGACATTATCAGGAGGCTACAGCATGTCTGTGGATGTCCTAGCAGAGCCCAGAACAATGGCCCAGAGTTCTTTTTGTGGATCCCAACTATGAAGCTGTAGGAAGCAAGGGATTGGTTAACTAGGCTGAGGGCACACTCAGCTTCTTCAGTAAGCTCTCTAGGGGAGGTGGGATCAGGGTTCCTGCATAGACATGTAAAATGGGGGGTAAGTTGTTAACTTTAGCCAAGGACGAATGCAATTTATGTGTTCCAACTGGACCTGTAATTTGTTTAAGGTAGCTTTCTTTGGGATAGAAATGCAGGGTGGAACAGGGTGAACAGTGTAGGGAAGCATCTCAGTGCGCAGGAGGTGAAAAGGAGGAGTTCTGGGACTACGACAAGGTCTATGGCTTGGAGGTTTTGTACAGCTTGAGGGAAAGCTCCCAGAACCAGCAGAAGTGATCCATGTAGTGGATGATATTTAAGCCAGTAATGGCAAACAAAGGTGTCAGAGCCTTTAAAAACATAAATTTGGCAAATGGACAAGCTGTTTTCATGCCTTGTGGCAAGACTATTCACTGAAACCGTTGCCCTGGGACTGTGTTACTGGGCACAGATACTGTGAAGGCAAAATGCTCCCTATCCTCAGGTTGAAGGGGGATACGAAAAAGCAGTCTCTCATATCCAGAATGCGAAAGACATGACAGTGGGAAGCACAGTAGTTATGGGGATTCCCGGCTTTGTGGTGCCCATTTTTGTCATGTGGGTATTGACAGCCCTCAAATCATGGAGGAGCCAGATGGAAGATGTGGATTTTTTGTGGATGACAAAAATAGGAGTATTGTAAGGGCTAGTTGAGGGTTCTGTATGACCCAAGTCTAACTGTTGTTGAGCCGAAGTGGTTAGATGGCTTAGCTTTTGTCGAGGCAGGGGCCACTGTTCTGCCCACATGGGGGTATCATGAGTCTATTGTAATTTGATGGGGATGGCACGAACAGTGGCCCCTAGAATTGGGGGCACTTATTGAATTTGGGGGACTCATGGCCTGTTTGTAGAAGGTCTTCCAGACAAAACTTATCCTCAGTAGTTAGCGTAGCTCCCATGCTACTAAGCAGGTCGCGACCAAGCAAATTACTACCCAAGCCTATAGTTATCAGCGACTGCACATGGCCCTTGTGTCCCTCTGGGTCTCTCCAAACAACAGGGTGTTTTAGCTGACGATGGGGAGAAAGTACTGCCACCACTCACACATCAGGGCCTTGGATATTTTCCCACTCTGAGGGAACTT
This sequence comes from Oryctolagus cuniculus, assembly GCF_964237555.1. Taxonomy (NCBI): domain Eukaryota; kingdom Metazoa; phylum Chordata; class Mammalia; order Lagomorpha; family Leporidae; genus Oryctolagus; species Oryctolagus cuniculus. The sequence continues at coordinate 33,312,907 of NC_091453.1, read as the reverse complement.
CCTCGTCTCTCATTATGGTGACACCTACACCTGAATCAGCTACGCCCTGAAGACCTTACCATTAAACCAAACATGTGTGTGAGGCTTGATCTGTGACTCCAGAGGAATGGTCCAGTAAGCCCTAGGGGCACCTGTTCCCATTTGATTGGGTCGTCCAGCGTTGGGGTGGCGGGACGGTCCCCCTTGAGATGATGGGGCTCCTGCTTTGGAACAGCAGACCCCTTGCTGTTCACATTCGTCTTAGTAAATAGCCCTCCATTTTAGAAAGTCCACGGGCTCCAGAGAGGTCCTTCCAGTCCCAGGGGCAGTTAAGGCCAATGGCTATGGTCTCCAATAGTTGTTCAGTATAGGGGGAACGAGGACCATTTTTATGTACTCCTCACACAAATCCTTGAGTGTGGAATAACAGTGGCCATACCACTCCTGGGGGCATTGAGGGGTTGGCAGAACATTGAAGAGGAAGGCCTCAGTGAGCTTACCTGAGAGAGAAATGCAGATCCCCATGTCAGGGAGGGAGGGGGCAGTGGGCTGAAAAGTGCCCAGGAGTCAGAGCCCCAAGGCGGGGATGCAGCAGAAGCTGCTCCAGGAGGAAAGCAGCCTCAAGGAACCTGAGTGGCAGGGTCGAGGGTGCATCAGGTGAGCACCTCGAAGAGGAGGTGGCACCTCTGGCCAGGGAGGGGCTTGTGGTTTGGGCTGGCCCAGCAGGACCCAACCTGTTTATCTGTAGGAGGTGGGGCCTGGAGGCAAGCCTTTTGAAAACAAGGGAGGGGGGTCAGGTAACAAAAGGAGGAGGCTCTCCCTGTGCCCCAGGAGGAGGAACTGATGGCCAAGTTAACAGGGGCCAAGAATAGGTGGGAGGGGAGATTCAGGTGAGGAGGGGAGATTCTGGCGAGGAGGGGAGCAGAAGCCAAGGTGGCCACTCCCGTTTGGTCCCCTATCTGGCCCGCAGCCTCTGTGTTTTTATCTTTGGTCTGGTGGGGAGGTTCTGAGTCAGAATCACTGTCGGAGTTGCAGGAGGAGGAGCCCACTGATCAAACTCTGTAGATCTTGCAGAATCTGAGGCAGAACACAGAGGTCTGCCCAAGGCGTGGATGTCAGGAAAATGGCACTAGGGGGAGCTAAGCATTGCAAGATGGCAATAACTATAGGGTAAAACTGGAGGGGGACAGGTATGTTGGCGTCCACCTCCCACTGTTGGGTGGCTTGTAAGATCTTATCCCCGTCGAAGGGATCATAAATGTCTACTGCCTCAAGCCAGGGACACATGCCCGCAGCAGTTTCCCCAAACTTTTCAGTTTCCTTCCGTTTTAGTTTAAGGCCACGTAAAGCCTGTAAGAGCTTAGGCCTGGGGTCCTTACTCAGGGTCTGGCCAATAGTGAGGGGCGAAAGTAAGCAACAACCAGAAAGCAAAAGAAAGAGCTCAGAAGATAGAATCACAGACAGACCAATCCAATGGGGTGGTCGCAGGGGAGCAAAAGAAAATCCTCATAGGGAGCCAACGACTGTGGTGGGGGCCCTTAGAACGGGGCGAAGGGAATGGGGGAAAGGGAATCTGTTCTTCATATGACAGTACATAATGTTATTTTAAACATTCTTTATCATTGGAATGAATGTGAGACCCGTGTAACCTGCTTCAAGTAACTGTAACAGTATAGGCATAATGATGTTGCTGTTATACTTGGTTTTCTTTCAGGGAAATGGCACGTGTTGCATATCTGTGCACTCAACAGTTGATAACAATAAGGGTTTTTAAATGTTTTTACTCATTTATTTGAAAGCTATAGTTACAGAGAGTGGGAATTAAGAGGAGAAGGTCTTTCAACAACTGGTTCACTCCCCAAATGGCCACAATGTGCAGAGCTGAAACGATCAGAGGCCAGAAGCCAGGCTGTTCCTCTGGCTGTCCCACATGGGTGGAGGGGCACAAGCCCATGAGTTGTCTTCCACTTCTTTCCCAGGCCATGAGCATAGGGCTGGATTGTAAGAGGAGCAGCTGGGACTTAAACCATGCCCTCATGACATGCTGGCCCCAAAAGCAGAGGCATAGCCTACAGTGCCACAGCGCTGGCACCGCAATCAAGTTTTAAAACCACACTTGCATGTTTGCTGTGGACGTGTCCCATTGTGAATTTATCACCTTTGAGGGCTATGCACAAGAGCAGCATTCCCTCCCCTTCTCTCTTGCACTTTCATTCCCAGAAATGTGATTGGGAGCATAGTATAAGTCAGACAGCTCCCTGTTTAAAACACCCACTGAATGCTGATCCAATGTTCAGAATTTCTGGTACCTGTAAGTACTTTGCTTTATTAAAGAAGTATCTATTACCATTAAAGTTTCCTGTGAATGTTACTGTCAACAAGAGTAGGCAGTATTATGTTATTTGTCTTTTGGGGACTGGCTTATTTCACTAAGTATGATGGTTTCCAGGTGCATGCATTTTATTGCCAACGACAGGATTTTATTTTTTTTTTTACTGCTGTGCAGTATTCCATAGTGTACATTTACCATAATTTCTTTTTTAAAATATTTTATTTATTTATTTGAAAGTCAGAGTTACACAGAGAGAGGAGAGGCAGAGAGAGAGAGAGAGAGAGAGAGAGAGGTCTTCCATCCGATGGTTCACTCCCAAACCGGCCACAAGGGCCAGAACTGTGCTGATCCGAAGCCAGAGTCAGGCATATCTTCTTGGTCTCCCACGTGGGTGCAGGGGCCTAAGGACTTGGGCCATCTTCTACTGCTTTCCCAGGCCATAACAGAGAGCTGGATTGGAAGTGGAGCAGCCGGGTCTCAAACCAGTGCCCATATGGGATGCTGGCCCTCCAGGCCAGGGCGTTAACCTGCTGCACAACAGCGCCAGCCCCCATCATTTCTTAATATCCAGTCTTCAGTTGATGGACATCTGTGTTGATTTCCTATCTTACCTATTGCAAATTGAGCTGCAATAAATATGCGAGTACAGGTAACTCTTTCATATGCTGATTTCATTTCCTTTGCCTAAATTCCCAGGAGTGGGATGGCAGGGTCATATGGTAGGTCTACATTCAGAATTCTGAGGTATCTCCATACTGGCTGCCACAGTGGCTATACCTGTTTACATTCCCATCAACAATGGATTAGGGTACCTCTTCCCCCACATCTTGGCCAACATTTGTTGTTTGTTGTGTTGATTTCTGTATGAAAGACATTCTAACCAGAGTGAGGTGAAACTTCATTGTGGTTTTGTTTAGAGAGATAGTGACCTGAGCATTTTTTCATGTGTCTGTTGGCCATTTGAATTTCTTTTGAAAAATGCCTCTTCGCATGGAAAGCCAAGACACTGTGGTAAAAAGTGTCCTACATGAAGGACCTCAGTGGTTAGGTCCCCAGTGGAAAGAAGAGGTCATCAAAGAAGGAGGTACTTTTCTCTGAAGGGAGGAGAGAACTTCCAATTTGCTTATGGTCTTATCTAAATACTGATGCAGTTTGTGGGTTCAAAAGGCTTCCACAGCCTAGGCAGCTCCTGTCAAGAGCCTTGGGTGATCACTGACGACATACATAAAATTCTTTTTTTTAAATATTTATTTATTTATTTATTTGGACAGGCAGAGTGGACAGTGAGAGAGAGACAGAGAGAAAGGTCTTCCTTTTTGCCGCTGGTTCACCCTCCAATGGCCGCCACGGCTGGAGCGCTGCGGCTGGCCCACCACGCTGATCTGATGGCAGGAGCCAGGTGCTTCTCCTGGTCTCCCATGGGGTGCAGGGCCCAAGCACTTGGGCCATCCTCCACTGCACTCCCTGGCCACAGCAGAGAGCTGGCCTGGAAGAGGGGCAACCGGGACAGAATCCGGTGCCCCTACTGGGACTAGAACCTAGTGTGCCGGCACCGCAAGGTGGAGGATTAGCCTAGTGAGCCGCGGCGCCGGCCAACATACATAAAATTCTTAACTGCTAAATGTACAATAGGAGTTTCTGTTCACTCTAGCTCCCATGCAGGACCTCTGTCCTCAGAGAGCTGTATTATAATTATGCCTAAATGCTAGCAAAAGATATGTCATTCTTGGGTGCTTCTTTAAAGTTAATTAAGTTTCTTAAAAAAAAGTGAAATTAAATTCAAAATGCAACGACTTTGAACATTACTTGTCTCCACTGATGAGGAATGGTTTCTTTGGTTTTCCTTTCCTTGTACAATTTTTTTTTGACAGGCAGAGTTAGACAGTGAGACAGAGAGACAGAGAAAAAGGTCTTCCTTCCATTGGTTCACCCCCCAAATGGCCACAGTGGCCGGCGCGCTGCGCCAATCCGAAGCCAGGAGCCAGGCGCTTCCTCCTGGTCTCCCATGTGGGTGCAGGGCCCAAGCACTTGGGCCATCCTCCACTGCCTTCCTGGGCCACAGCAGAGAGCTGGACTGGAAGAGGAGCAACCAGGACAGAACCGGCGCCCCAACCAGGACTAGAACCTGGAGTGCCAGCGCTGCAGGTGGAGGATTAGCCTAGTGAGCCATAATGCCGGCCTCTTTGTGCAAATTTTTGAACTCTTTACTTAAAAGAGAGTTGGTCTTCTGTGTATAAAGTTAATAAAAAATGTATCTTAGTGGAGAATGGGACAGAGAATGGGAGAGAGAGGAGGAGAGGGGGCAGGAGTGTGGGTGGGAGAGCGGGTATGGTGGTAAACATCACTGTATTCCTAAAGTTGTACTTATGAAATGCATGAAGTTTGCATTCCTTAAATAAAAGGTTTCTTTTGGAGAAAAAAGCCTGTTCAAGTAATTTGCCCATTTCTTAACCAGATTATTTGTTTTCTTGTTGTTGAGTTTCTAGAGATCTTTATGGATTCTGGCAAACTTATTTATTTAAAACGTGCCAAAACCCGCATGGGAGACCAGGAGGAAGCACCTGGCTTCTGGCTTTGGATCAGCACAGCACACCAGCCATGGCAGCCATTTCGGGGGTGAACCAACGGAAAAGGAAGACCTTTCTCTCTGTCTCTCTCTGTCTAACTCTGCCTGTCAAAAAATTTTTTTAAATTATAAAAAAATGCCAAAAGATTGAAATTAGAACATAAAAGTACGTATTTTCTAAATAAATCACAGGAAGGAGTTTCAGAGTGGAGATTTGGGAAAGACCTCCTAAACATGGCACTAAAAGCAACATCCCAACAATTTTTAAAGCAATCAGTTGCACTGGGAAATTATCTATATTTGCACAAACCCATTACACGGAGAAGTAAGCAAAGTCAAGGTACAGACTGTCAGAAACAAATGCAAACCATCATCTAACAAAGGACTTAGCAGTACAGTGTACAAGGCTACTTCTTAAAGTCCACGAGACACAGGCAATGAAAAGATGAGTTCAGGGGCAGGCACTTGGAACATGAGTTAGGCTGCTCTAGGGATGTCTGAGTCCCACATGGACATCCCTGATTGAAGTCCAGGCCCCACTGCAAATCCAGCTCCATACTAATCCACAGCTGTGAAGCACAGGTGACAATCCAATCCATGTGCCCCTACCACAAATGTGGAAGGCCAAAATGGACTTCTGAGCTGCTGTCTTCAGTCTGAGCCAGCCCTATCCATTGTGGGCATTGAGGGAGTAACCTGTAGTTGGAAGACGTGTTTGTCCCTGTCTCCTGCCTCTCAAACACAATGAAAGAAATCAGTATTTAGAAAAATATGTTTATTTTAGTGCCAGGAATGTTTAGATTCCTGCACGTGTATTCCAAATACCATTTTCAAGCACTTTATAAATCGCTGCCATTGTTTTCTTCAAATCTGCAAGGTAGAGCACCAGAGAGAGCAGGAACAAGAGACAGAGAATCTTCTTCAGTTACTCACCACAATGGAACCCGGCAGAGGCCAAAGCCATGAGGCAGGAACTCCACTCTAGTCACCCAAGTAGATGGTAGGGGCCCTGGTAATTGGGGCAACTTCTGCTGCTGTGCTAGCTGCATTAGCTGGGGGCTATTGGGAAGTGGAGAAGCAGGGCCTCAAACCACAATTCCCATATGAGATGCTGGTATCCCAGGCAGCAGCTTCACCTGCTGTGCCAACAGGCTGCCCCCAACCATGAATTCTTTAATCAGCAAAGATGAGTTTGGGGAATGAAAGAGATATCCAGACATTCAACCAGAAATGAATCCTCAGAGACATTGTGGCCAGCAGAACTTCCTTGAAACAGTGGGTCAAACACATCCGTGTAACAGAAAAGCAACACAAAAGAGGGGGTCTCCCAACACGGGATGAAAGGCAGTACAACAGCAAGTGTCAAAGGGGAAAGGCACTGAAAGAAGAGTGAACTAAGGAGAAAGTGCTGATATTTCACAGAAGGGTAGAAGGAAGGATTTGGAATATTTTCACCAAAAAGAAATGTTGTCGAGGAGGCAGATGTGTTGACCTTGATTTACACATTACACAGGGTTTCCATGTATTCCAACATCTCACGCTGGTTCCAGTGTTTGCCATAGCAGTGTAGACATGCATTGGGACTCCCTTTTTCCACACTGGAGGGCCTATTTTCAAGTATTGGCCCAATTGTCAATTTCAGATTACTATGGATGCAGACCCTGGGAGCCAGCAGGGGACACATCAAGTACTTGGATCCTTGCCACAAACGGGGATCCATTGAGTCCAATGCTCCTAGCTCCTGCCCAACATAACTCTGGTTGTTGGCCTCTATTTCGGGAAGAAGACAAAGGATGAGAAACCTCTGTCTCTCTGTATTTACTTCTAGCCACATTATAAGAAAAATAACAAAGGTGGTAAGTTTTTACTTCAAAAGTTACACGGTATCCCATGAATATGTACAGTTTCTATAGGTCAATGCAAACAGAATGTCAAGGGACCATTGTAGTGGGTTTGCAAACCACTAAGGAAGCCAGCATCCCATGTTAGAGTGCAGTGAGGCCCAGCTCCCCTGCTTGTCATCCAGTTCCCGGTTCACGGGCCTGGAAACAAGCCCAGGATGGCCCAAGGGCTTGCACACCTGCCACCAGCAAGCAGACCTGGGTTGAGTTCCTGGCTCCAACTTCAGCCTTGCATAGCCACAGTTATTCTGTACACGTAGGCTCTGAGCCATGCCACGGAAACCTCTCTATATATCTGTCCCTCTCTGTATCACTCTACCTGCAAAATGAGAAAATATTTTTACAAGTCAACAAATGGAACTATATCAGATAGATTTCATCCTTCTCAGAGCATTGTTAAGTGCATGGTGTCTGAGGCATAAATTAGCCCATGGGTGTTTTTTCCACAGTGTGAGGTGAAACAAGGGGGATTCCATAGCATACCTTACACTTGGGTGGCAAGAGAGACAGCGCAGATATTTAAAGGAAAAAGAGCAATGTGCAGGAACAGAACTTGGATGTACACAAAGGGATACAATGTTCCAGAGCTTATTACAGAGTTAGCAAACGGAGAAAGTTCTAGAAAGGCTGGCAGTCTCCAAAAGGGATCTAAAAGAGGCTGCGAAGCACCAGAAGCTGAGACAGAGGCCCCGGGAGCTCGGAGTGCATGGACGAGCGAGGCCGAGCACCGCGACCGGGTGGGTGGCGAAGGAGCGTCCGGGCGTGGGAGGGCCCCTCCCGGCCACCGTCACGCGGGGAGCAACGGCTACTCCTGGGTGGGGGAGGGGCTGGCGGCGGCACGGCGGCCATCTTGAGCCAGGGGCCCTCACTGCGGAGGCCGGGGCTCACGGAAGGAGGCCCCGCGGGCAGGGCAGAGCGCGCTGGGCAGGGCGACTGGGACCCGCCCCCGCAGGGTCCCGAGAGCCAGAGGCAGAGGCAGTGTGAGGAGCGCGGCGGTGCCCGCCCCGCCAGGCCTCGCGCCCGCCTGCCCGGCGGCCAGCACGCGCCCCAGCCCGGCCAGCCGACCAGGCCGCGGCCCTGCGCGGCGGCGCCATGCGGCTCACCCTCGAGGCCGGGCCGCAGCTCACCTTCCACATCGACATTGACCCCGGCCAGACGGTCAGGGCCCTCAAGGAGAAAATTGAAGCCGAGCAGGGCAGAGATGCCTTTCCGGTAGCGGGGCAGCAGCTCCTTTATGCGGGCCGCGTCCTCCCGGACGACGCTGTGCTCAGAGACTGTCAGATCCACGAGCACCACGCTGTGACGGTCCTGGTGGCCAGACCCGAGGCGGCGACCACAGCAGCACCGGCCACGGCCACGGCCACGGCCACAGCTGGGCAGTCCCATCCTGCCACCGCGGCATCGGCTGGTGCTGGGGCCCCAGCCCGCGGCCCTGCCTTGCCCGCCGCGCCTGCCACCTCCACGCGTGCTACACCTGCACCTGCCTCCGTGTCAGCATCCGGTACAGCGTCGGCTCAGCCTGCACCTGCTGGCGCACCTCAAGCTGCAGGGCAGCAGGCAGGCCCGCCAGGGTCTCCAAGCCCCACACCAGATGATGCCATCGCGGGACCCTCCTCTCGGGCCCAGCCGTCTGAGCAGGCAGCAAGGGCGCTGCTGACACGTCCGGCTTCCGAGCAAATGGTCGCCGAGATCGTGTCCATGGGCTACGAACGGGAGCAGGTCCTTGCAGCCCTGAGAGCCAGCTTCAACAACCCTCACAGAGCCGTGGAGTATCTTTTAATGGGACTCCCCGGAGACAGGGCAAGTGCGGCCGAGGTCGAGCCCCCTCAAGCCCGGAGCAGCGGAGCCGGTCGGTCTTCAGCGGTGGAGGCAGATGAAGGGGCTGCGACATCGGGTTCTGGAGGACACCCCCTGGATGTTTTACGGAATTTACCAGAGTTTGAAGAGTTGAGACGAATCATTCAGCACTTCCCATCTTTGCTTCCAGGAGTGCTGCAACGCTTATGTCCACAGGATCCTCAATTGGAAGATCAACTTAGACAGTACCAGGAGTACTTGGTTCATATGCTAACTACCGCGGAGGAGGAAGATGGCAGTGAAGGAGGAGGAGGAGGTGAAGGAGTTGACAATGCAGAAACTGCAGAAACAGTAAGAGAAGATGACAGCTACATTGAAGTAACACCTCAGGAACAGGCAGCTATAGAGAGGTTAAAGGCTTTGGGCTTTCCTGAAGGCCTTGTGATACAAGCATATTTTGCTTGTGAGAAGAATGAGATCTTAGCTGCCAGTTTGTTATCCGACCTGGCTATGGAGGAGGACTGAAAGGGACTCTCCTGTGGCTCACATTTCATGCCATTCGTTACGCTGACTTTGTCACCTACAGCGTCTTGGATGACTTGGCCTTAGGTTCACCATACTTGGCATCAGAGCTAGATGTTGGGGCAGGGGCGGGAGTCACACGTTGCAGGGTGGGGAGAGATACCCTGCCTGGCTGCTTCAACCAGCAGGTGCCTCAAATCCACACAGTGTGCAGAGTAGGCTGCCACCCACCAGCAGCCATTGCAGGTCCTCATTTCTCCTGTGAAGCACCAAGTCACTTGTAGGTTTCTCCCTTTGCAGTGGACTCCATCCGCAATTGTAGTTTTCGTTATTTCTTTGAAACAACTTCAACTTTTCCTAGGTTTCCTTTCTGTGTTCTACTATCCTATCATTACTTCTTTCTGTCTTGGATACAAAACTAAGTCATTTTGCTGGGAATCTGTTTTCAGTGCACTCCATCCAGAGTACGCCCAGAGTAATGTAATGCCCTTCTTTCTATTTCTTTAATTCACATTGGTTTTGGAAACAGTGTCTCCTCCATAGAAATGTTTGTAAAAAATTTATTTATATATTTGAATGTCAGACTTACAGAGAAGCAGAGGCTGAGAGAGAGAGAAATAGATTTCTTCCATCTGTTCAGCCATATGGGGAGTAAAATTTTGGCTCGATGACCTCTCTCTCCCTCTGCCTCTCTATAACTGTAGTTTTCAAATAAATAATCTTAAAAAATACCTCTGTCATTGGAATGTATGCGATCCATGTCTAATGTGATTGGAGTAACTATAGCTGGAAAGGCAGAGTGATGTTGCTGTTCTCTTTGATTTTCTTTTTTGTCAGAAGAAAAATGACACGTGTCAAATATCTGTGTACATTATACTTTTATTGCAATAAAGCTTTGAAAATATTTTATTCATTTACTTGAGAGTTAGAATTACAGATAGAGAGTGGGAGAGGGGCGGTGCTGTGGTGCGGTGGGTTAATGCCCTGGCCTGAAATGCCAGCATCCTATATGGGTGCCAGTTCCAGTCCCGGCTGCTCCACTTCCAATCCAGCTCTCTGCTATGGCCTGGGAAAGCAATAGAAGAAGGCCCAAATCCTTCGGCTCTTGAACCCATGTTGGAGACCCAGAAGAAGTTTCTGACTCCTGGCTTCGGATCAATGCAGTTCCAGCCGTTGCAGCCAATTGGGGAGTGAACCAGAGCATGGAAGACCTCTCTCTCTCTCTCTCTCTCTCCCTCCCTCCCTCCCCCCTTTTTCGGTATAACTCTTTCAAATAAACAAATAAATCTTCTTTTAAAAAAACAGGGAGAGTGGGAGAGACAGGAGTAGGTCTTCCACCAAGTGGTTCACTCTCCAATGGCCACAATGTCAGGAGCTGACCCTATGTGAAACCAAGAACCAGAAGCTTCCTCTGGGTCTCCCACACGGGTGCAGGGGCCCACACATTGGGCCATCTTCACTGCTTTCCCAGGCCATCAGCAGAGGGCCTGTTGGAAGAGGAGCAGCTGGGACATGAAACAGGGCCCTCATGGCATTCTGGCACAGCAGGTGGAGGCACAGCCTGCAGTGCCTTCAGGACGGGCCCCACACTAAAGTTTTAAAGCCACACTTGCATGTTTGCTGTGGACGTGTCCCGCTGAGAATTGATGACTGTTGAGGCCCGTGCACAAGAGCAGCATTCCCTTCCCCTCTCTATTGCCTTTCTTGGGCAGAAATTGGTCGTAAGTGAGAGACCTGCCCAGTTAGAACCCACTGAGTGGTGAGCCAGCTCAGAATTCAGACGAGTATTTCAAATCTCCTTTCTGGTATTTGTAAATGCAGCGCTTTCTTAGAGAAGAATCTGTTACTACTGAGACCACCTGTAAATATTACTGTCAACAAGAGTAGGCTGTGGTATGGCACTTGTTTTGGGGACTAGCTTACTTCACTAGGTAGAACAGATTCAAGTTGCATCCATTTGGTGTCAAATGACAGGATTTCATTTTATACTGCTGTGTACTATTCAATAGTGTACATATACCATAATGTCTTTATCCAGACTTCAGTTAATGGACAGACATCTGGGTTGATTCCCTCTCTTAGCTAGTGTGAATTGAGCTGCAGTAAACATGTGGGTACAGCTAACACTTGGATATGCTGATTCCATTTCCCTTGGGTAAATTCCCAGGAGTGGGATGTTTGGGTCATCTGGTAGGTCTACATTTAGAATTCTGAAGTATCTCCATGCTGTCTTCCACAGCAGCTGTACCAATTTACACTCCCACATCCTAGCCAACGATTGTGGTTTGTTGACTTCCGTATGAAAGACATTCTAACGCGGGTGAGGTGAAACTTCACTGTGGATTTGATGTGCATGTGCCTGACAGCTTGTGATACTCAACATTTTTTCATGTGTCCATTGGCCATTTGAATTTCCTCTTTTGCAAATGCTTGTTCAAGTAATGTGCCCATTTCTTAACTGGATTGTGTGTTTTCATGTTGTTGAATTTCTTGAAATTTTTGGATTCTGGTAAAGTTGCTTCATTGAAACATGCCTGTGGGGAGCAACCCGGACTAGACTAAGTTACTGGAATTAAGACTTATTCTATGCATCTGCTCTCCCACAATATGGCGCTGAGAAGGGAGAAACAGCTTCTACACAGCTGCCTCCAGTTCAACCAATAAACTGTAGGACCTGCTCCTGATTGGAGGAGAGCAGCGTACTCGGCGTGTGGGTAGCCAAGTTGGGATTGGTGGAAGAGGACTATAAAGGAGGAGAGAGACAACATGCACCAGGAACATCTGAGGGAACACCTGTGCAGCCCCCGAGAGAGCCGGCCAGCGGTGTGCCGCTCCCCTGAGGAAGTGGGGAAAGTGGCCAGGGGGAACCGCCCTTCCACGGAGGTGGAAGGGACGGTAGCCAACCCGGGAAGAACCAGCAGCAAACCCGGGGAGGGCCGAGCAGACAAAAGAACAACGCAGGGTCCTGTCATTCCTCCATGAAGAGGGGGAGTGACATAATGGTGCCGTGACTCGGATAGGAAACTTAGGAGGGAAGAAACGGGAAGAAGTGGGAAAATACCGGAGAGAGAGACTAGCAAAGAGCCTAGGGAAAAGCTGGACGGAAAAGGTGCCGGAAGAAGCTATCAAAGGCCTAGGCATAGACTCAGATGCGGACTACGGGGGGAAGCTGGGAGAAATCTCTAAGGTCGAAAGCGAAAGTGAAAGCTAGAACAAACAGACTCGGATACGGACTGTGGGGAGAAGCCAGGAGAAATGAGGGAGGAATATTGTTGGAAGAAAACTTAGGGAAACATACCGGGTAGAGAAAAATGTTAGGGAAATTGAAGCTGCGGGGGCAGGCCGAGGCAGAAACGTAAGCCAGCTTGGAATTCTTTAAGTCAGCCCGGGGAGCAAAAGGCGAAAATCTGGAACCAGAGGCAGAGACGTTGGCAGCCAGGTTGGAATCCGTCAGATTAGCCCGGGGAGCAAAGGACGGGAAGCTAGACCGAAAGGCGCAGACGCGTGAGCTAGGTTGAATTCGCCAGGTTAGCCCGGGGAACTTAGATTGAATACCAGTGGCGGAAACGTGAGCTGGGGCTGTGTGACTCGTGGAGGCTGCCGCGCGCAGAGAGAGCGTGCGGGGCACAAGTAGATAGGGAATGCGGGGCTGGCACGAAGGCCGTGGTGTGGGCGCGAAGGGCGTGGAGACCACAGAGCGTGCAAAGCCGAGCCGCGCAGAGCCGGGAGCCCGCCGCAGGGCGGGCGCCGGGAGGCTGGGCAGATGAGAGAAGCGCGGGCTGAAGCGGCGCAGAGCTGGGAACCTGCCGCGGGGCGAGGCACCGAGATGCAGCCTCGGGGCAGGTGCCGAGAAGCCGTGGGGATAAGAGAAACGAAGTTTAGAAGTAAAATGAGAGAAATAGGAATGCTGGCAGATAGAAGTAAAATGGGAGAGATAGGAATGCCTGGAGATAGAGAAATAGAGAAAAATAAGGCCTCCCCTCAACATGGCAATGAGAGAGCTTGGATTCGGTCTGCCTGATTAGGGAGGTGGTGAGCACCTGCAGGCAGCTAGCAGCTTATGCGCCGCAGGTCACCGAAGACAGGCACGAATTAACATCAATAAGTCTCCCCACAATACCACAATGAGAAGGCTTGGATTCAGTCTGCCTGATTAGTAAGGCGATAAGCACCAGCAGGCAGCTCGACCAGAGTATGAGCTGCAGGTTACCGAAGATAGGCACGAATCAACACCAATAAGTCTCCCCACAATACGGCAATGAGAAGGCTTGGATTCGGTTTGCCTGATTGATAGGGCTTGTAAGCACCTGCAGGCAGTTCTAGCAGAGCAGAGCATGTGCTGCAGGGCACCGAACTCAGGCACGCATCAGCACCTAAAAACCTCCTCACAACATGGCAAAGAGAGGACCCGGATTCGGTTTGCCTGATTGGTAGGGCTTGTAAGCACCTGTGGGCAACTCCAGCAAGCAGAGCAGAGTGTGTGCCTCGGGGCACTGAAGACAGGCGCGTATCAACGCCAAAAAATAAAAAGAAAGGGGGATCTGTGGGGAGCAACCCGGACTAGACTAAGTTACTGGAATTAAGACTTATTCTATGCATCTGCTCTCCCACAATATGGCGCTGGGAGAGGAGAAAACAGCTTCTACACAGCTGCCTCCAGTTCAGCCAATAAACTGTAGGACTTGCTCCTGATTGGAGGAGAGCAGCGTACTCGGCGTGTGGGTAGCCAAGTTGGGATTGGTGGAAGAGGACTATAAAGGAGGAGAGAGACAACATGCACAAGGAACATCTGAGGGAACACCTGTGCAGCCCCCGAAAGAGCCGGCCAGCAATGTGCCGCTCCCCTGCGGAAGTGGGGAAAGTGGCCAGGGGGAACCGCCCTTCCACGGAGGTGGAAGGGACGGTAGCCAACCCGGGAAGAACCAGCAGCAAACCCGGGGAGGGCCGAGCAGACAAAAGAACAGCGCAGGGTCCTGTGTCATTCCTCCATGAAGAGGGGGAGTGACACATGCCAAAGATTGAAATTAGAAGACAAAACTACAGATTTTCTAAATAAATCACAGGAAGGAGTTTCAGAGTTAAGACTTGAGAAAGACTTCTTAGATGTTAAACTTCAAGCAACATCCAACAAATTTCAAAGGAATCATTTGAACTAGGAAATTTGCTGTGCCTGTTCTGCAAAAACCCATCACGGATCAAATAAGCAAGGACTGGCAATAGACTGGCCAATTTATGTGCAAACCACTCATGTAACAAAAGGACTCAGTCATAGAATGTATGAGAATATTTTGGAAACCCACGTCACAAGGCAACAAATAGAAGAATTCAGGGGCAGGCACTTGGAGCATTAGTTTAGGCTGCTCTAGCGATGTCAGTCCCACATGGACATAAATGATTCAAGTCCAGGCTTCACTGCAAATCTAGATCCATAGTAATGCACACCTGGGATGCACAGGTGATGGGTCAATATGTCTGTCCCTACCACAAACTTGTGAGGTGGGAATGCAGCTATGAGATGCTCTTTAGCCAGGCCAGCCATGGTCTGTGGACTCTGAAGGAGTGAATTGTGGATGGAAGATGTGTCTGTCCCTGTCTCCTGCCTCAAGTACACCAACATGGGATCCATGGACTGAGTTCCTGGTTCCTGACTTCTGTGACACAGCCCTACCTGTTAACCAGGGTTTGGGGATGCATATGTAAGAAGAGAAAACTCTGTCTGTCTCTTCTTGCTGTCTCTGCACATATTAAAATAAAAAATAATAAAGGTGGTTAGTTTATATTTAAAAATTTATATGAAGGCCAGTCCTGTGGCGTAGCAGGTTTACCTGCCACCTGTGGTGCCAGCATCCCATATTGGCAATGATTAGGGTCCCAGCTGCTCCACTTCCAATCCTGCTCTCTGCTATGCCCTGGGAAAGCAGTGGAACATGGCCCATGTCCTTGGGCACCTGCATCTGCCTGTGAGACCTGGAAGAAGCTCCTGACTCATGGCTTCTGATCAGCACAGTTCTGGCCATTGCCGCCAATTGGAGAGTGGAGCAGAGGACAGAGGATCTCTCTCTCTCTCTCTCTCTCTCTCTCTCTCTCTCTCCTTACTCTGCCTCTGCCTCTCGTTCTCTATGTAGCTCTGACTTTCAAATAAATAAATAAAAAGTTACATGGTATCTCATGAATATGTACAGTTTCTATAGGTCAATGCAAACAGAATATCAAGGGACTATTGTAGTGGGTTTGCAAACCACTAAGGAAGCCAGCATCCCATGTTAGAGTGCAGTGAGGCCCAGCTCCCCTGCTTGTCATCCAGTTCCCGGTTCACGGGCCTGGAAACAAGCCCAGGATGGCCCAAGGGCTTGCACACCTGCCACCAGCAAGCAGACCTGGGTTGAGTTCCTGGCTCCAACTTCAGCCTTGCATAGCCACAGTTATTCTGTACACGTAGGCTCTGAGCCATGCCACGGAAACCTCTCTATATATCTGTCCCTCTCACTGTCACTCTGCCTGCAAAATGAGAAAATATTTTTACAAGTCAACAAATGGAACTATATCAGATAGATTTCATCCTTCTCAGAGCATTGTTAAGAGCATGGTGTCTGAGGCATAAATAAGCCCATGGGTGTTTTTTCCACAGTGTGAGGTGAAACATGGGGGATTTCATAGCATACCTTACACTTGGGTGGCAAGAGAGACTGCGCAGATATTTAAGGAGAAAGAGCAATGTGCAGGAACAGAACTTGGATGTGCACAAAGGGATACAATGTTCCAGAGCTTATTACAGAGTTAGCAAACGGAGAAAGTTCTAGAAAGGTTAGCAGTCCCCCAAAGGGATCTAAAAGAGGCTGCGAAGCACCAGAAGCTGAGACAGAGGCCCCGGGAGCTCGGAGTGCATGGACGAGCGAGGCCGAGCACCGCGACCGGGTGGGTGGCGAAGGAGCGTCCGGGCGTGGGAGGGCCCCTCCCGGCCACCGTCACGCGGGGAGCAACGGCTACTCCTGGGTGGGGGAGGGGCTGGCGGCGGCACGGCGGCCATCTTGAGCCAGGGGCCCGCACTGCGGAGGCCGGGGCTCACGGAAGGAGGCCCCGCGGGCAGGGCAGAGCGCGCTGGGCAGGGCGACTGGGACCCGCCCCCGCAGGGTCCCGAGAGCCAGAGGCAGAGGCAGTGTGAGGAGTGCGGCGGTGCCCGCCCCGCCAGGCCTCGCGCCCGCCTGCCCGGCGGCCAGCACGCGCCCCAGCCCGGCCAGCCGACCAGGCCGCGGCCCTGCGCGGCGGCGCCATGCGGCTCACCCTCGAGGCCGGGCCGCAGCTCACCTTCCACATCGACATTGACCCCGGCCAGACGGTCAGGGCCCTCAAGGAGAAAATTGAAGCCGAGCAGGGCAGAGATGCCTTTCCGGTAGCGGGGCAGCAGCTCCTTTATGCGGGCCGCGTCCTCCCGGACGACGCTGTGCTCAGAGACTGTCAGATCCACGAGCACCACGCTGTGACGGTCCTGGTGGCCAGACCCGAGGCGGCGACCACAGCAGCACCGGCCACGGCCACGGCCACGGCCACAGCTGGGCAGTCCCATCCTGCCACCGTGGCATCGGCTGGTGCTGGGGCCCCAGCGCGCGGCCCTGCCTTGCCCGCCGCGCCTGCCACCTCCACACATGCCACGTCCGCGCCTGCAACCTCCACGCATGCCACACCTGCACCTGCCTCTGCGTCAGCATCCAGTACAGCCTCAGCTCAGCCTGCACCTGCTGGCGCACCTGCGTCACCTCAAGCTGCAGGGCAGCAGGCAGGCCCGCCAGGGTCTCCAAGCCCCACACCAGATGATGCCATCGCGGGACCCTCCTCTCGGGCCCAGCCGTCTGAGCAGGCAGCAAGGGCGCTGCTGACACGTCCGGCTTCCGAGCAAATGGTCGCCGAGATCGTGTCCATGGGCTACGAACGGGAGCAGGTCCTTGCATCCCTGAGAGCCAGCTTCAACAACCCTCACAGAGCCGTGGAGTATCTTTTAATGGGACTCCCCGGAGACAGGGCAAGTGCGGCCGAGGTCGAGCCCCCTCAAGCCCGGAGCAGCGGAGCTGGTCGTGAAGAAGCTGGCGGTGAAAGGAGAGGAGGAGTGGACAGCGCGGGAACCGAAGAAGCATCAACAGGAGATGGCAGTTATGTGGAAGTAACACCCCAGGAATTGGCAGCTATAGAGCGGTTGAAGGCTTTGGGCTTTCCTCAGGGACTTGTGGTTGAAGCATATTTTGCTTGTGAGAAGAATGAGGAGTGGGCTGCCAATTTTCTGCTCGAGCAGGACTTGGAGGAGGACTGAAAGGGACTCTCCTGTGGCTCACATCTCCCGCCGTTCCATTCGTTACACTGACTTTGTCTCCTACAGCGTCTTGGATGACTTGGCCTTAGGTTCACCATACTTGGCATCAGAACTAGATGTTGGGGCAGGGGCGGGAGTCACACGTTGCAGGGTGGGGAGAGATACCCTGCCTGGCTGCTTCAACCAGCAGGTGCCTCAAATCCACACAGTGTGCAGAGTAGGCTGCCACCCACCAGCAGCCATTGCAGGTCCTCATTTCTCCTGTGAAGCACCAAGTCACTTGTAGGTTTCTCCCTTTGCAGTGGACTCCATCCGCAATTGTAGTTTTCGTTATTTCTTTGAAACAACTTCAACTTTTCCTAGGTTTCCTTTCTGTGTTCTGCTATCCTATCATTTCTTCTTTCTGTGATGCCTCTGTCTAGGATACAACACCAAGTCACTTTTGCTAGGTTTCTGTTTTCAGTGGGCTCCATCCGGAGTACTCCCATGGTAATGTAATGCCCTTCTTTCTAGTTCTTTTTGCACATCGGTTTTGGACACAGTCTCCGCTCTATAGAAATGTTTTTCAAAGATTGTATTTATATATAGAAAGGCAGAGTTACAGAGAGGCAGAGGTCGAGAGAGTGAGAGGAAAAGCAATAGCCAGAGAGAGAGGTCTTCCATCTGTTTAGCCATGTGGGCAGTAAACTATCAATTGGAGGATTCTCTCTTTTCCTCCCTCTCTGTCTCTCTCTCTGTCTGTCTCCCTCTGCCTTATGGAAAACAACTTTCAAATAAATTAATCTTAAAAAATTTCTCTCTCATTAGAATGTATGTGAGACCTGTCTAACTTGATTTGAGTGACTACCTGGATAGACAGAGTGATGTTGCTGTTCTCTTTGGTTTTCTTTGGTTTTCATTATAAGCAAAATGCCCCGTATCCATTATCTGTACATGTTTTATCTATTTCAATAAAGCCTTTAAAAAAGATTTTATTCATTTATTGGAGAGATACAGTTACAGAGAGTGAGAGAGAAGGGTGAAGGTCTTCCAACAAGTGGTTCATTCCCCAAATGGCCACTATGGCTGGAGCTAACCCTGTGTAAAACCAAGACCCAGAAGCTTCCTCAGGGTCTCCCACAACGGTGCAGGGACCCAAGCACTTGGGCCATCTTCTACTGCTTTCCAGGCCATAAGCAGAGAGCTGGATTTTTAGAGGAGCAGCTGGGACTCAAACCATGCCCACATGACATGCTGGCCCTTCAGGCAGAGTCATAGCCTACAATGCCGCAGTGCTGGCACTGCAATCAAGTTTTAAAAACACAGTTGCATGTTTGCTGTGGACGTGTCCCATTGTGAATTTATCACCTTTGAGGCCCATGCACAAGAGCAGCATTCCCTCCCCTTCTCTCTCTCTCTCTCTTTTTTTTTTTT
The DNA here is from genome assembly GCF_964237555.1 of Oryctolagus cuniculus. Taxonomy (NCBI): domain Eukaryota; kingdom Metazoa; phylum Chordata; class Mammalia; order Lagomorpha; family Leporidae; genus Oryctolagus; species Oryctolagus cuniculus. Next base: position 33,294,095 of record NC_091453.1, on the reverse strand, counting down.
TTTTTTTTTTTTTTTTTGGACAGGCAGAGTGGACAGTGAGAGAGAGAGACAGAGAGAAAGGTCTTCCTTTTGCCATTGGTTCACACTCCAATGGCTGCCGCGGCCAGCGCACTGCGCTGATCCGATGGCAGGAGCCAGGTGCTTCTCCTGGTCTCCCATGGGGTGCAGGGCCAAGTACTTGGGCCATCCTCCATTACACTCCCTGGCCACAGCAGAGAGCTGGCCTGGAAAAGGGGCAACCGGGACAGAATCTAGCACCCCGACCAGGACTAGAATCCGGTGTGGCCGGTGCCACAAGGCTGAGGATTAGCCTAGTGAGCCAAGCCGCCGGTCTTGCCTTTTCCTTGGCAGGAATATGACTGGGAGCTGGCCATAAGTAAAATAGCTGCCTATTTAAAAAACTGACTGAATGGTGAGCCAGATCAGAAAGCAAACAAGTATTTCAAAATACACTTTCTGGTATTTGTAAATGTAGTGCTCTGCTAGAGAAAAATATGTTACTACTGATGTCATCCGTAAATATTACTGTCAACAAGTGTAGTCACTTGTATGGCATTTGATTTTGGGCCTAGCTTATTTCACTAAGTATAATGGATTCCAGTTACATCCATTTTGTTTCAAATGACAGGATTCCATTGTATACTGTGTACTATGCAATAGTGTACATATATTATAATGACCATATTCAGTCTTCAGGTGATGGACATTTGGTTTGTTTCCCTATCTTAGCTATTGTGAATTCAGCTGCAGTAAGCATGAAGGTATAGCTAGCACTTTCATATGCTGATTTCATTTCCTTTGTGTAAATTCCCAGGAGTGGGATGTTTGGGTCATATGCTAGGTCTCCATTCAGAATTCTGAGGTATCTCAGACAGTATATTGTTTCCCCAGTAGCTGTACCAGTTTACATTCTCAACAAGTGTGGATCAGTTGCCTTTTCCCAAATCCTCGGCAAATGTTTGTGGTTTGTTGACTTCTGTATGAAAGACATTCTAAGGGGGTGAGGTGAAACTATACTGTGAATTTGATTTGCAATTCCCTGACAGCTAGTGGTCCTGAGCATTTTTTCATGTATCTCTTGGACATTTTATTTCCTCTTATGACAAATGCTGTCGCTCCCCGTCTTCGTGGAGGAACGACACAGGACCCTGCGCTGTTCTTTCGTCTGTTCGGCCCTCCCCGGGTTTGCTGCTGGTTCTTCCCGGGTTGGCTACTGTCCCTTCCACCTCCGTGGAAGGGCAGTTCCCCCTGGGCACATTCCCCACTTCCGCAGGGGAGCGGCACACCGCTGGCCGGCTCTCTCGGGGGCTGCACAGGTGTTCCTTCAGATAGATGTTCCCCTTAGATGTTCCTGGTGCATGCCGTCTCTCTCCTCCTTTATAGTCCTCCTCCGCCAATCCCAACTCTGCTGCCCACACGCCGAGTACGCTGCTCTCCTCCAATCAGGAGCAAGTCCTACAGTTTATTGGCTGAACTGGAGGCAGCTGTGTAGAAGCTGTTTTCTTCTCTCCCAGCGCCATATTGTGGGAGAGCAGATGCACAGAATAAGTCTTAATTCCAGTAACTTAGTCTAGTCCGAGTTGCTCCCCACAAATGCCTGTTCAAGTAATTTGCCCATTTCTTATCTGGATTGTTTGCTTTCTTGCCATTGAGTTCATGAGCTCATTTTAGATTCTGGTAAAGTTGTTGCATTGAAATATGACAAAGACTTAAATTAGAATATAAAAGTACAGATTTTTAAATAAATCACAGGAAAGAGTTTCAGAATTAAGACTTGGAAAAGACATCCTAAACATGACAATTAAAGCAATATCCAACAATTTTTAAAGGAATCATTTGAACTAGGAAATTAGCTATGTCTGTTCTGCAAAAAACCAGTAAGGATCAAGTTAGCAAAGACAGGCAACAAAATGGCCAAAATACATGCAGATCACTCATGTAACAAAAGGACTTATTCATACAGTGTACAAAAATATTACTGAAAATTCACGTCAGACAGGCAATGATAAGCTGAATTGAGGGGCAGGCACTTGGAACATTAGTTTAGGCTGCTCTAGCAATGTCAGTCCCACATGGACATAAATGATTCAAGTCCAGGCTTCACTGCAAATCTAGATCCATAGTAATGCACACCTGGGGTGCAGGGTTCAATACGTCTTTCCATACCACTAATGTGAGAGGTGGGAATGCAGCTATGAGCTGCTCTTCAGCCAGGCCAGCCATGGTCTGTGGGCTCTGAAGGAGTGAACTGGTAGATGGAAGATGTGTCTGTCCCTGTCTCCTGCCTCTCAAGTACAATGGAAGAAAGCAGCATTTAGAAAAAATGTGTGTTCTAGTGCCAAAAATGTATCGCTTCCTGCACGTGTACTCAAAATACCATTTCCAAGCAGTTTATAAATCATTGTCGTTGTTTTTTTCATATCTCAAGGCAGGAGCGGGAGTGAGAAACAGAGACACTCCTCCAGTTGCCCACAACAATGGGACCTGGCAGAGGCCAAAGCCATGAGGCAGGAACTCCTCTAGTCACCCAGGTAGATGGGAGGGCCCCAGGTTCTTAGGCGCCACATTCTGCCGCTGTGCCAGCTGCCATAGGCTGGGGGCTATATTAGAAGCAGAGGAGCTGGGCCTCAAACCAAAACTCCCATATGGGACGCTGGCATCCCAGGCAGTAGTTTCACCTGCTGTGCCAACAGGCTGCCCTAAACCAAGAATTCTCTAATCAGCAAAGCTGACTTTGGGGAATGAAAAAGCCATCCAGAAGTTAACCCTGAAAGAAATCTTGGACACTCTGGCCAGCAGAACTTCCTTGAAACAGTGGGTCAAACACATCCTTACGACAGAAATGCAGAACTAAAAGAGGGGGTCTCCCAACATGGAATGAAAGGCAGTAGAACAGCAGGTGTCCAAAGAGAGGTACGCATAGGACAGAGCCTAAACTAAGGAGAAAGTGCTGATATTTCACAGAAAGGTAGAAGGAAGGATTTGGAATATTTTCACCATAAAGAAATGTTGTTGGGGAGTCAGATGTGTTGACCTTGATTTGTACATTACACACGGTTTCCATGGATTCCAACAACACACACTGGACTCCAAGTTTGGCATAGCAGTGTAGACAGACGCAGATTGGGACACCTGCACCCCACACTGGTATGCCTGCCTATATTCAAGTGCTTGCTTGGCTGCCAGTTTTAGTTTGCTATGGATGCAGACTGTGGTGTCCAGCAGGGGAGGCATCACATACTTGGATCCCTGCCACCAACATGGGATCCATGGACTGAGTTCCTGGCTCCTGGCTTCTGCCTGACAGAGCCCCAGCTCTTAACCAGGCTTTGGGGAAGCATATGAAGGAGGAGAAACCTCTGTCTGTCTTTTCTTGCTGACTCTCCACATTTCAAAATAAAAAATTGCAAAGGTGGTGAGTTTCTATTTAAAAAGGTACATGGTATCACATGCATATGTAAAGTTTCTATACGTCAATGCAAAAAGAATTTCAAGGTACAGTTGTTGTGGGTTTGGAGACAACATGGGAAGCCAGCATCCCTTGTCAGAGTGTTAGTTCAATGCCCAGCACCTAGCTTGTCATCGAGCTCCTGGATCATGGGCCTGGGAAAAAAGCCAAGGATGGCCCAATGGCTTGGGTACATGACACCAGCAGGCGGACTGGACTGAGTTCCTGGCTCCAACCTATTCTGTCCACATGGGCATTGAGCCACAGCCTGGAAGATATATACATATGTGTGTGTGTGTGTGTGTGTTCCTCTCTGTATCACTCTGCCTGCTAATGATCAAATATTTTTTACAGATCAACAAAAGGGTCTGTATCAAATAGATTTCACTTTTGCTCAGAACATTGTCAGTATCTGCAAGGTGGCTGAAGCAAAAATTAACCAATTGGTGTGGTTTCCACAGTGTGAGCAGAAACACTGAGGATTTATTTCATACCCTATCTTGCACTTGGGAGATAGGGGAGATTGCACAGAGAGTTAAACAGGGAGTCTGGCGGCCCCGTCAGACACGGGGAGAACGTCCTGCACAAGCAGGCTGCCTCTCCAGGACACTGGCATTTCCTCTACTAACACCTTCCTGTGCTGCAGGTGTGACCTTGCAGATTTAAATCACACCTTCAGGGTGGGTGCAGTCTTTAGTCAGAGCTGGCAGGGGAAGGGGATGAGAACCTGGGGAGAGCTGGATCAGCTCCAAGAGACCCTGGCTATTTTGTGTGACCTTGCAGTTTAAACCATGCCTCCAGTATAGCTGCGATCTTCCACCCAGAGCTAGCAGTGGAGGGGGCTGATCCCCTATGGAGACAGGCGGTCTCCAGGAGACCCCTGCAGGCTCCTTGAGCCCCAAGGAAACAGCATACGTACGTGAAACCCCTGTCCAATGGGCACCCCCAGTAGCATAACTCAATTAACAATTAGTACTGCCTTCAAATCCGAGGACGCTTCCTCAAAGCCAGTGTGCTGCTGGGGCGTTCCACCTGTCTTCTGAAGCACCAGACACTTTCTCTATTGCTTGTCAATGCAATAAAGTTTCTGCCTCTTTGCAAATAGTTTTCTGGCTTTTCATTTCTGTACTAAGCTGGGGAAAAGAACCCACGAGACTCATTCCAGCAACGGCCCTCCCTCCGTGACCGGTAACCTCTTTGGCACCCAACGTGGGCCTTGATAGAAGACTTCACCAGGGTCTGTATTCCTTCCCACAAGCGGGACCAGATCTTTGGGAATGACCGTTGATCATCCGGCATCTCACCACTCTCCGAGTACATGGAGTCCTTCTGGCCACAGCTTAGCCACAGCCTAAATTTCAGAGGGATTGTAAAAGGGGGAGGGTAGCTAGGAAGGGCAGTTGGCTGAGAGCCTAGAGACCCTCCCCCCCAATCTCATTTTGATTTTCTAGTGGCCAGACTGTGACCCAAAGTCTTTGCCTCTCTCTTGGAGGGATGCCTGCTCATGCCACCTACTGCTATGTGAGCGGGGCTTAGCCTTACCTAGGGTAATATTGGCCCTCCAGTTAAACTCAGACAACTAGATAGCAGACAATCATGAGCAATAGGAGAAGCAACACATCTGTCCAATCCTAGAGCCATTCATGTTAGGAATAGTTCATGGAGACTGTTTGGGATTGTTATGAAACATAATTTAAAACTAAGGCTGGGAAGTAGATCAAGGAAATCAGCAGATAGAAAAATGTCACAAGTATAAAAATGTGTTCTTGGTAAAGAAGGTTAAAAAGAAAAAGAGGCTTTTTTTAAATAGAGGAAGGACATGGTTTGTATAAATTGCTTTATCTTAATGGCTAGTTTACTCTAGACTGGAATGGAAAGGTAGAAAGGTTTGACTAAGTTGCAGAAGGTGTGATGAAGTCACAGAAATTAATGAGAGGCAAAATTTTTGGATACAAAAGTTATTCTATTTTCTTTAACATAAAATTAGAGTCTGATCCCCTATTAAAGTAATGATGTTTTTGCAACAATAAGGCCACAACCAGAGTCAAGGGAAGGAAAACAAACCCCTGACACTTTGAAAAGTGGCTGCTCCCAATTGTCTGGTGAAGTTAAATGCAGTTATCGGGGCTGGCACTGTGGCGCAGCCAGTTAAGACTCTGGCCTGAAGCGCCGGCATCCCATATGGGCACCAGTTCGAACCCAGCTGCTCCACTTCCAATCCAGCTCTCTACTATGGCCTGAGAAAGCCAAAGAAGATGGCCCAAGTCCTTGGGTCCCTGTACCCAAGGGGATACTCGTGGGATACCCCACCCACGTGGGATACTCGGAAGAAGCTCCCGGCTCCTGGCTTAGGATCAGTGCAGTTGCGGCCAATTGCAGAGTGAACCAGAGGATAGAAGACCTCTCTCTCTCTACCTCTCTTCTCTCTGTGTAACTCTGTCTTTCAAATAAATAAATAAATCTTTAAAAAATGCAGTTATCTTGTCTAGGGAGGGAAGATATCCTAAGCTCTCTATCCATAACTCCAGTCATAAATCTGTCCTATAAATGTGACCCACGTATCTCCTTTGTAGCATGCCACACCCACCAACCTTTTGAAGTGTGGTCCTAAGTCACATAGGCTGCAATTTAGACACAGTTCTGTAAGGGTTAAAGTATGATGCTAACAAACCTATAAATATTGTAATACACCTAGGCACAGGGTTCAATTGTCAAAACCATATTTCCCCCTGAGCCTGCTGGCATTAAAAAACTGCCCCTGTTCCTCCACTGTTTCTGGTGCCTGTCAGAATGCAGAACGTTCCCCCTCCGAGTTTCTTGTTACAGTAAAAGGACGCCATGTGTAAAATGTTCAGATAAGTAACCAAAATTTTTGACCCCTCTCTGTCAGGTCACTGTGCATGCTCCTTTTGTCTCCACACGGGTTTCTGAGACAGATGTTTGTAAAGAGCCTCAGAGAAAAATGTGAGGCTGTTCTTGGGATACAGTAACTTTTCTTCAGTTGCCTAAGCCCTAAAAAAGCAGAGAGTCCACGGGAGGCATGGACTTTAAAGGTCTTTGAGACATCACCAGTCAGGACAGGCTTGACCTTCTGATAGTTTGGTATGAGAGTTAAACTGCTTTCAGAGTTGGAGGCAGCAGCATTACTGGGGGAATAGGCCATTTTATCAAGGCCCTCATCCTGAGAGGCAAAGGAGTGGAGACCAGGGGCGGGATAAACTGAGACGGGAGTAGGAGTGGCAATCCTCACACTCGTAAGGCCTGTCCTGGTGGACAGGAAGGCCATCCTTGTGATGACCACTCACAGAGGGCTGTGCCCCAGGGGCCGGACTGGGTTTACCTCCCAGTGCCTGCCAGGCTCAGTCCTCATGTTAGGGTTGTATAGAGAGAGGAAGCGACCTCTCTAGGCAGTCCATTCTCTCTCCTTTATTATTCAATGGGATCTCAGTCCTCACGAGTGGATCCCCAGACACCTCTTCGATGCATCCTTAAGAGTTGGGATCACTTTGACCTCCAGGTCCTCGGAAAGAAGGTCCTGAATTTCTTCTGCACTGAGTCCTGGCCGAAATACCCATTTAATGTTGGGGAGACCTGGCCTCCACAGGGAAGTCTCAATTATAACATCATACTACAACTAGATCTTGTCTATAGGTGTGAAGGCAAGTAGGGAGAAATTCCTTATGTCCAACTGTTCTTCTATCTTAGAGAACACGCAGACTTGTTCCAAAACTGTAACGTAGAAAAAGTGCTGGTGCAGGCCGTGGGAGGCAAGCTGGGTATGGAAGAAGAAAAATCAGTCGAGGTGTCTCCATGGTCATTCCCAGAGCCCCCTCATCCCTAAAGCCCCAAGATCAACCTTGTCCCCCTTATCCTAGGCCAACTCCCAGATGGAGTAAGGCACCTCGACCTTACCAAAGTATGCAAGGAGATGGAATGTTTCCCTTGCAGGTGGTGGGAGCTAGTGAATTTGGCTCAGAGGTTAGCACTGTGTCTTTTTCTCAGGCTAAATTACAAGAGGTTAAAAAAAAAGACCTGGAAGATTACACAGACAACCCAGAGCAGTAAATATAGGCTTTTGAACAACGTAAAGTATTATACGATCTGACAGAGAAAGATGTCACTTTACTCCTCAATCAGACACTAACTTCCATAGAGAGAAAGAGTGCTAGCAAAGGCACGGGAGGCAGGCAATGATTATTATAACTTCCTAAGTGTAAAACAGAAAAACTGTGTAAAAATCCAAGTAGGGGCTGAGGTAGTGCCCACTAAAATCCCTGATTGGGATCCTGGGTAGGAGAGGGATGAGTGGGAACAAAATCATTATATTTACTGCATCTTTAAAGGGCTAAAATGAGCAAAATTCAAACATTTTCACTGTGGGCAATTAATGGCTGTGCAGCAGGGGGAATCTGAACCTCCTGTGACCTTCCTAAAAAAATTCAACAGGGTAATGCTTAAATTCACTAACCTGGACCCTGGAGCGGTGGATGGAGAAGAAGCTGTCCTTAAGAACAAATTCCTGACCCAGTCTGCCCTGGATATATAAAGGAAGCTCCAACAGTTAATGGCAGATCCTGATAAGTCCTCTTTGGACCAATCATTTCAGGTGGCTAATACTGTCTAATACAATAGGTACTGGGAAAAGGAGAAACAGGAAAACAGGCGCCATGGGGAAATCTTGGCTGCTATGGGTATAGCCACCTCAGGCAAGGCCCATAAATCAAAAACCTGTCTCAAATGTGGGGAGGCGGAACACTTTCCAAAGGACTTTCCCAAGCCTGCACAAAAGAAACCACCTCCTAGACCCTGTCCAATCTGTAAGAAGGAGCACTGGGAATCCAAGTGTCCCAGGCTCTGAAGGGAGCAGGGGCTACTGGACCAGAACTCCCAGTGACGGGTCCCAGGGCCTACTCTCCAGGCTCCCACCACTTGGGTTCATACTGAGGAGCCCTGGACCTCTCTGATGGTGGACTCACAGTCAGATTTCTCCTTGCCATTGGTGCTAGATTTTCAGCCTTGCCCTTTTCTCCTGGGCCTGGGTCCACACAAAAGTTAGCCATTCAGGGCAAATCAGGCCAGCCTCTTGAACGGTATTTTACTCAGCCTTTGGCTTGCTCCTGGGATGACTTCCACTTCCACCAGTACTTCCTGATAATCCCTGAGACCCAAGCACCTCTCTTGGGGAGGGACATTCTGGATAAGGCTATGTAGGCCTGGTTCTTCCCTCTGAGGTCTATGGCTGCTTTCCTTTAGTTGAGGTAGATATTGGTCCTGCTGTGTGGACAGATGGGGAAACAGTTGGTTGGGCTCTCTCAGCCAAACCTGTGGTTATCCACCTCTAAGACCCCTCAGTTTACCCAAGACAAAAGGCAACACCCCTAAAACCAGAGGTCCAAGAGGGGCTAAAGCCCATTTTCAACCAGTTAGTAGAGCTGGATTACTAGTAGAGTGTGTGAGTCCATACAACACACCCATTCTAGAGGTCAGAAAAGGGGCCAATAAGTAGTGACTAGTACAAGATCTGAGACTGATAAATGAAGCCGTTGTCCCATGGCACCCAGTAGTTCCTAACCGCTACACCCTCTGAACCCAAGTCCCTGGTAAGGCCAAATGTTCTTCAGTGCTTGATTTAAGAGATGCCTTTTTCTGCATCCCTCTACATTTCCAGAGATAACCTCTATTTGCATTTGAAGATCTGAGAGGCGGAGGGTGGCAGCTGACATGGACTGTCCTCCCACAGGGATTCCGAGATAGTCCTCACCTGCTTGGAATGACTTTGGCTAAGGATCTAGAGGAATGGCAATTTTCTGGGGCTACCTCCATCCAGTATGTGGATGACCTTTTAGTGGCCTGTTGAAGATGTGTGATTTAGCTCCCAGGTCCCTCCTCAATTTTCTAGCCCAGAAGAGCCATAAGGTCTTCAAAGACAAGGCACAGTTAAGTGAATTCAAAGTGCCTTATCTAGGAATGATACTAGAGGGAAATACCAGAATGCTAGGAGGGGATAGCATTCAGCCAGTATTGGGCTTTCTCTTGCCACAAACCCCCAACAACTAAGAGGATTTCTTAGGGCCACAGGTTATTGTCCGATTTGGATCCCAAGGTATGCAGTGTTAGCGAGATCCCTCTACAAGTTCTTCAAGAGGCCCAAGGAAATGCTAAGCTCCCTGAATGGCCTCAGGAGGAAAAACAAGCTTTCAATCAATTAAAACAGGCTTTAAGCAGAGCCCCAGCACCGGATCTCCCCACACAAGAAAGCTTTGATTAATATGCCTACGAAAAAAGGGGAGTAGTCATGGGAGTCCTAACTCAGAACTGGGGAGGGAGCATCCAGCCAGTAGCAATATCTAAGTAAGGAATTAGACCCAGTAGCTAAGGGATGGTCAGTCTGCTTGAAAGCCCTGGCATCTGTGGAACTCTTAATCCCAGAGGCTCAAAAATTCACTCTGGAAAGATCCCTCATTGTTTTGTCCCCACAGGTCCTCAGGAGTATTCTAGATAGAAGGGGACATCTCTGGCTGTCAGATAATCACATCTTTAGATACCAAGCTTCACGCATGGAAGGGACCGAAATATGCTTTAAAAAGTTCCCTGCTTTAAACCCAGCCATTTTCTTCGTGGAAAAAAAAATGGGAAAAAACCTCCATTCATGTGAGGAGACCCTACCATGGGACTCCTCATCTTGATCTGACAGATAAACCCATTCTTAACCCAGACTGGGAGTTGTTTACTGATGGCAGTTTACTGGTTTAGGAGGGGATCTGATATGCCAGGTATGCTGTCATCTCAGAATGAAAAGTGATAGAAGCCATACACTTCCCACTTCCATCAGTGCTTAGCTAGCAGAATCTATTGCTCTAACAGCCATCCTAAGATTAGCAAAGGGCAAGTCAGTCAATATTTATACTGACTCTAATTAGCTTTCCTTGACTTGCATGCTCATGCAGCACTTTGGAAAGAGAGGGGACTTCTAATCTCAGGGGGATCCCCAACCAAGTAGAGGACTGAAACCCTCAATTTACTTGAGGCAATCCTTATGTCACCCAGGGCCACTGCGATGCACTGCAAAGGACATCAATGGGATATGGGCTCTGTTTCAAAAGGAAACACACTGGCAGATAAGGCAACCCAGCAGGCTACCATTTCAAAAATCTCTGAGGCCATGGTTTTATGGGAAGAATCTTTATTACCGCATGAAAGGCCCTCTTACACTCAGAAAACTTACAGGGGAAAGAGGCAGGATGCAGTCTTGACCATCAAGGTTGGTAGATTACCCTTGATGGACGACTCTGGTTGCCACGAAGTGTCCAGTGGAAGGTCCTAAAAACCCTCCACCAGATGCATCATCTGGTAAGAAACAACACCCTGGCTCTGTTTCAGCGCCTGTTTACAGGAAAAAAAGTTATCGGGCCGGCGCCACGGCTCACTAGGCTAATCCTCCGCCTAGCGGCGCCGGCACACTGGGTTCTAGTCCCGGTCGGGGCGCCGGATTCTGTCCCGGTTGCCCCTCTTCCAGGCCAGCTCTCTGCTGTGGCCAGGGAGTGCAGTGGAGGATGGCCCAGGTGCTTGGACCCTGCACCCCATGGGAGACCAGGAGAAGCACCTGGCTCCTGGCTCCTGCCATCGGATCAGCGCGGTGCGCCAGCCGCAGGGCACCAGCCGCGGCGGCCATTGGAGAGTGAACCAATGGCAAAGGAAGACCTTTCTCTCTGTCTCTCTCTCTCTCACTGTCCACTCTGCCTGTCAAAAAAAAAAAAAAGTTATCATAGACAGTCAAACGGGTGATACAGGGATATGAGATCTGCTTGTGATTCAACACTAAAAACAGGCTATTGCCCTCCCCCAAGGAAAACAACAAAAGGGCACTTATCTAGGTAAGGATTGGCAGAAGGATTTCACCCACATGCAGGGAACTAAGAAACACAAAATGGGCCGGCGACGAGGCTCAATAGGCTAATCCTCTACCTGCGGCACCAGCACACCAGGTTCTAGTCCCAGTCAGGGCGCTGCATTCTGTCCCAGTTGCCCCTCTTCCAGTCCAGCTCTCTGCTGTGGCCCGGGAGTGCAGTGGAGGATGGCCCAAGTGCTTGGGCCCTGCACCCACATGGGAGACCAGGAGAAGCACCTGGCTCCTGGCTTCGGATCGGCGCGGTGCGCCGGCTATAGCACGCCGGCCACTGTGGCCATTGGAGGGTGAACCAACGGTAAAGGAAGACCTTTCTCTCTCTCTCTCTCTCTCTCTCTAACTGTCCACTCTGCCTGTCAAAAAAAAAAAAAAAAAAAAGAAAGAAAAAGAAAGAAAGAAAAGAAACACAAAATGATGCTGGCCTTGGTCGATACCTTCTCAGGATGGGTTGAGGCATTTGCTTGTAATCTAAAAAGGTGACTAAAGTAATAAGAATTTTACTAAATTAGATTATTACATGTTTTGGGATTCCTCACTCCTTATGGAGTGACAATGGCTCAGCCTTTAAATCAGAGGTCACCCAGGGAATCATCCAGGCTTTAGGAATTGACTTTAATATACAACTGTGCATGGAACCCTCAGTCCTTAGGAAAAGTTGAAAAGGCCAGTGGTATTCTAAAGAGACATATTTTAAAATTAGCTCAGGAGGTACAAGCCCCCTGGTGGCAGCTTCTAAATCTAGCCATAATACGGGTTCGCAGCACCCCTGGAAGCCTAGGCCTCTTCCCCTTAAACAAACAAACAAACAAACAAACAAAAACCTGCCAGTGCCGTGGCTCACTAGGCTAATCCTCCTCCTTGCGGCACCGGCACACCAGGTTCTAGTCCCGGTTGGGGCGCCGGATTCTGTCCTGGTTGCCCCTCTTCCAGGCCAGCTCTCTGCTGTGGCCAGGGAGTGCAGTGGAGGATGGCCCAAGTACTTGGGCCCTGCACCCCATGGGAGACCAGAAGAAGCACCTGGCTCCTGCCTTCAGATCAGCGTGGTGCACCGGCCGCTGCGCGCCAGCCGCGGCGGCCACTGGAAGGTGAACCAACGGCAAAAGGAAGACCTTTCTCTCTGTCTCTCTCTCTCTCTCTCACTATCCACTCTGCCTGTCAAAACAAAAAACAAACAAAAAAAACAAAAAACAAACAAAAAAAACAAAACAAAACAAAAAAAAACTTTATGGGAACCTTTTCTCACTAATGCCATAGTTCTAGATGAAGAGGCCCAATGGATAACTGACTGTCACTCATCTGTCAGCCTTTCAGTGGGCATACGTGAGTTACACAAGGGCTCCCATCCAGGAGAAGGAAAGCCCCTCTTCCTCTCTGTAGATCTAGTCTTGATAAGGGCATTAGAGAAGGGGACTCACAAGCTGTTTTGGGAAGGACCCTTCCCTGTCATCCTATCCACCCCCTCCACTATTAAGATCTCTGGGATAGACACCTGGATATACCATTCTAGAGAAAAAAAAGGGGGGGGACAGCTACTGAGACCACACCAGTGCCAGAGACCTTAGACCAGCTCGAACCCTCTGGAGTCCACCTACACCTATAAATCACTGGAAGGCCTAAAGCTACTCTTCAAAAAGACACCTGAGTGATAAGTACCTTGACTGCAACCCCATGCAATTCTTTTCTCTCTCCTAGGTGCTGGTGATAGTACTCTTTATACTTTTATTTCTTGGCCTAGTGAAACCACCCCCAAAGGACTGGGGATGCCCTCCAAATCTGGTCTTGACCACTAACAGGGTTGCTAGGGGGAAGACACACCTGCTTCCCATCGCCTCTGTCTCCTGTTTCATACTGATACACACAGCCACTGGCTCTCTCCAAACAGGCAGGATCGAGCCTAACTCCCCCGTTCATGTAGCAAGTATAGCTACTAACATAAGCAAATGCTAGATATGCTATTCTTCCCTACAAACTGCGAATGAGCCCCGGTGGTTTAAAGTGCAACCTTGGAATGGACCTGCCTTGATGGTTACCAAACAAAAATTGTCCTTCCTTAACCCTATCATCCCACAGACCAGCTCTCATGGGAAGGGGAACTAACTTCCTGTGTAGATATGGGAGGGCTATATTGCTATCCTTCTATCTTTGACCCATCAACTGCAAAAAAATCTCTGAAAATAAAACTACAGCTGTTCTAACTTGCAAAACAGCATTTAAAATGTTCCAGAGTGTTGAGGGCAGAGATAATATAACCCACACTCATACAAAGAAACATCAATTCCTTAGAAGCACCTTAGAGGAAGGAGGGAATATGATTTTTTTTTGACAGGCAGAGTGGACCGAGAGAGAGAGAGACAGAGAGAAAGGTCTTCCTTTGCCCTTGGTTCACCCTCCAATGGCTGCCGCGGCCGGCGCACCGCGCTGATCCGATGGCAGGATCTCCCATGGGGTGCAGGGCCCAAGCACTTGGGCCATCCTCCACTGCACTCCCTGGCCACAGCAGAGAGCTGGCCTGGAAGAGGGGCAACCGGTACAGAATCCGGCGCCCCGACCGGGACTAGAACCCGGTGTTCTGGCACCGCTAGGTGGAGGATTAGCCTAGTGAGCCCCGGCGCTGGCCCAGGAATATGATTCTTAACAATAAGATTACTGACCTCCTTAACATCACCGATGATCCTAGACCCCGGAACGTGGGCCTGAAGCAGTACAAATTCCTCTGCCTCCCAAGAGGAATGCTCTTTATGGGCTATGATAATTTATCTAAAAAGACATGGGGTGTAAGATGTCTACACCCCTAGGATGTTGGGCACTGGACCAATTGATAGAAAACTCAGAGATCTAAACCAAACTGCAATTGAAGAGACTTACCAGGCCCTCTCAAAAACTAACACTAAAATCAGAGTCAAAAGAGAATCAGTGACCCCGATCACACTAGGTGTGACAGCCCTGGCAGCATCCTTGACTGGGCTGATGTATGGAGTGGATAGTACTCACCTGCAGGTCTCAAACATCACCACTACTGTGAGAGACACAGCCCAAGAAGTTGGCTTCAGCTTTAGAGATTTACAAAGTTCTGTAAACTCACTAGCCCAGATGGCCCTAGACCACAGATATGCTAGCCCAATAGGGAGGAGTATTGCCGTAGCAAACACCTCCTCTTGCTTCTAGGTCAACACCTCAGGAGCTGCAGTCACACAAACAGATCACATCCTCCAAAAAGCAGTGTGGTTAAAAAACTTCTCAGTAAAACCCACCTGACAGGTCAAGTTTGGGAACAACTAAAATCTTGGTTAGCATCCACAGCATGGCTACTGTCTCTGCTGAGCCCATTCTGTATGCTACTACTTAGTCTAATGTTTGGCCCATGTATCTTTAATTGGCCTGTCAAATTTGTCTCTCAAAGGTTAAAATCCATCAAGATGCAAGGGGTCGTTCAGATGAAACCCTGTATGGAGACTGGATTCTAACACAGCAGCCTGGAAGGCCGCCACTACTCTGACCTGCCGCAACCTACTGGGCCTTAAGAAGATGACCCCCACCCCCCCCACCCCCACCCCGCTAGCAAGAGGTATCCAGTGCGACATCAATGGCACAAGTCCTCAGAGTAGTAGGGTGTGTAATAAAAAGGAGGGGATTTGAGGCAAGCCAGTGGGCCTGGAGTCTGGCGGCCCCGTCAGACACGGGGAGAACGTCCTGCACAAGCAGGCTGCCTCTCCAGGACACTGGCATTTCCTCTACTAACACCTTCCTGTGCTGCAGGTGTGACCTTGCAGATTTAAATCACACCTTCAGGGTGGGTGCAGTCTTTAGTCAGAGCTGGCAGGGGAAGGGGATGAGAACCTGGGGAGAGCTGGATCAGCTCCAAGAGACCCTGGCTATTTTGTGTGACCTTGCAGTTTAAACCATGCCTCCAGTATAGCTGCGATCTTCCACCCAGAGCTAGCAGTGGAGGGGGCTGATCCCCTATGGAGACAGGCGGTCTCCAGGAGACCCCTGCAGGCTCCTTGAGCCCCAAGCAAAACAGCATACGTACGTGAAACCCCTGTCCAATGGGCACCCCCAATAGCATAACTCAATTAACATATAGTACTGCCTTCAAATCCGAGGACGCTTCCTCAAAGCCAGTGTGCTGCTGGGGCGTTCCACCTGTCTTCTGAAGCACCAGACACTTTCTCTATTGCTTGTCAATGCAATAAAGTTTCTGCCTCTTTGCAAATAGTTTTCTGGCTTTTCATTTCTGTACTAAGCTGGGGAAAAGAACCCACGAGACTCGCTCTGGCAACCATCCTCCCTTCATGACTGGTATCAAACAGCACAAGTGTAGGAAACAGAAAATGAATAAACACAAAGGGATACAATGTTCCAGAGCTTATTACAGAGTAGCAAACGGAGAAAGTTCTAGAAAGGTTAGCAGTCACCCAAAGGGATCTAAAAGACGCTGTGAAACACCAGAAGCCCAGACAGAGGCCCCGGGAGCTCGGAGTGCACGGACGAGCGAGGCCGAGCACCGCGACCGGGTGGGTGGCGAAGGAGCGTCCGGGCGTGGGAGGGCCCCTCCCGGCCACCGTCACGCGGGGAGCAACGGCTACTCCTGGGTGGGGGAGGGGCTGGCGGCGGCACGGCGGCCATCTTGAGCCAGGGGCCCTCACTGTGGAGGCCGGGGCTCACGGAAGGAGGCCCCGCGGGCAGGGCAGAGCGCGCTGGGCAGGGCGACTGGGACCCGCCCCCGCAGGGTCCCGAGAGCCAGAGGCAGAGGCAGTGTGAGGAGCGCGGCGGTGCCCGCCCCGCCAGGCCTCGCGCCCGCCTGCCCGGCGGCCAGCACGCGCCCCAGCCCGGCCAGCCGACCAGGCCGCGGCCCTGCGCGGCGGCGCCATGCGGCTCACCCTCGAGGCCGGGCCGCAGCTCACCTTCCACATCGACATTGACCCCGGCCAGACGGTCAGGGCCCTCAAGGAGAAAATTGAAGCCGAGCAGGGCAGAGATGCCTTTCCGGTAGCGGGGCAGCAGCTCCTTTATGCGGGCCGCGTCCTCCCGGACGACGCTGTGCTCAGAGACTGTCAGATCCACGAGCACCACGCGGTGACGGTCCTGGTGGCCAGACCCGAGGCGGCGACCACAGCAGCACCGGCCACGGCCACGGCCACGGCCACGGCCACAGCTGGGCAGTCCCATCCTGCCACCGCGGCATCGGCTGGTGCTGGGGCCCCAGCGCGCGGCCCTGCCTTGCCCGCCGCGCCTGCCACCTCCACGCGTGCCAAATCTGCGCCTGCCACCTCCACGCGTGCCAAGTCCGCGCCTGCCTCCGTGTCAGCATCCAGTACAGCGTCGGCTCAGCCTGCACCTGCATCACCTCAAGCGGCAGGGCAGCAGGCAGGTCCGCCAGGGGCTCCAAGCCCCACACCAGATGATGCCATCGCGGGACCCTCCTCTCGGGCCCAGCCGTCTGAGCAGGCAGCAAGGCTGACACGTCCGGCTTCCGAGCAAATGGTCGCCGAGATCGTGTCCATGGGCTACGAACGGGAGCACGTCCTTGCAGCCCTGAGAGCCAGCTTCAACAACCCTCACAGAGCCGTGGAGTATCTTTTAATGGGACTCCCCGGAGACAGGGCAAGTGCGGTCGAGGTCGAGCCCCCTCAAGCCGGTAGCAGCGGAGCTGGTCGTGAAGAAGCTGGCCATGAAGGAGGAGGAGTGGACAGCGCGGGAACCGAGGAAGCATCAACAGGAGATGGCAGCTATGTGGAAGTAACACCCCAGGAATTGGCAGCTATAGAGCGGTTGAAGGCTTTGGGCTTTCCTGAAGGCCTTGTGGTTGAAGCATATTTTGCTTGTGAGAAGAATGAGGAGTGGGCTGCCAATTTTCTGCTCGAGCAGGACTTGGAGGAGGACTGAAAGGGACTCTCCTGTGGCTCACATTTCATGCCATTTGTTAATGCTGACTTTGTCTCCTACCGCGTCTTGGATGACTTGGCCTTAGGTTCACCATACTTGGCATCAGAACTAGATGTTGGGGCAGGGGCGGGAGTCACACGTTGCAGGGTGGGGAGAGATACCCTGCCTGGCTGCTTCAACCAGCAGGTGCCTCAAATCCACACAGTGTGCAGAGTAGGCTGCCACCCACCAGCAGCCATTGCAGGTCCTCATTTCTCCTGTGAAGCACCAAGTCACTTGTAGGTTTCTCCCTTTGCAGTGGACTCCATCCGCAATTGTAGTTTTCGTTATTTCTTTGAAACAACTTCAACTTTTCCTAGGTTTCCTTTCTGTGTTCTACTATCCTATCATTTCTTCTTTCTGTGATGCCTCTGTCTAGGATACAACACTAAGTCACTTTTGCTAGGTTTCTGTTTTCAGTGGGCTCCATCCGGAGTACTCCCAGGGTAATGTAATGCCGTTCCTTCCAATGAAATGTTTTGAAAGATTGTATTTGTATATAGAAAGGCAGAGTTACAGAGGCAGAGGTCGAGAGAGTGAGAGAAAGAGGGAGAGTCAGAGAGAAAGAGAGTGGTCTTCCATCCATTCAGCCATGTGTAAACTTTCAATTGAACGATTTCTCTCTCTCTCTCTCTCTCCCCCTCCCCCCCACCTCTGCCTAATGTATTTCTAGCTTTCAAATAAATAATTAATCTTTTAAAAGTTCTCTCTCAGTAGAATGTATGTGAGACCTCTCTAACCTGATTTGAGTAGCTGTACCTGGATAGGATGAGTAATGTTGCTGTTCTCTTTGTCCAGTTTTCATTAGAATATAAATGACACGTGTCAAATATCTGTGTATATTACATTTATTGCAATAAAGCTTTTAAAAGAGATTCGATTTGTTTACTTGAGAGTTAGAGTTACAGATAGAGAGTGGGAGAGACAGGAGTAGGTCTTCCACCCAGTGGTTCACTCTCCAATGGCCACAATGTCAGGAGCTGACCCTATGTGAAACCAAGAACCAGAAGCTTCCTCTGGGTCTCCCACACGGGTGCAGGGGCCCACACATTGGGCCATCTTCACTGCTTTCCCAGGCCATCAGCAGAGGGCCTGTTGGAAGAGGAGCAGCTGGGACATGAAACAGGGCCCTCATGGCATTCTGGCACAGCAGGTGGAGGCACAGCCTGCAGTGCCTTCAGGACGGGCCCCACACTAAAGTTTTAAAGCCACACTTGCATGTTTGCTGTGGACGTGTCCCGCTGAGAATTGATGACTGTTGAGGCCCGTGCACAAGAGCAGCATTCCCTTCCCCTCTCTATTGCCTTTCTTGGGCAGAAATTGGTCGTAAGTGAGAGACCTGCCCAGTTAGAACCCACTGAGTGGTGAGCCAGCTCAGAATTCAGACGAGTATTTCAAATCTCCTTTCTGGTATTTGTAAATGCAGCGCTTTCTTAGAGAAGAATCTGTTACTACTGAGACCACCTGTAAATATTACTGTCAACAAGAGTAGGCTGTGGTATGGCACTTGTTTTGGGGACTAGCTTACTTCACTAGGTAGAACAGATTCAAGTTGCATCCATTTGGTGTCAAATGACAGGATTTCATTTTATACTGCTGTGTACTATTCAATAGTGTACATATACCATAATGTCTTTATCCAGACTTCAGTTAATGGACAGACATCTGGGTTGATTCCCTCTCTTAGCTAGTGTGAATTGAGCTGCAGTAAACATGTGGGTACAGCTAACACTTGGATATGCTGATTCCATTTCCCTTGGGTAAATTCCCAGGAGTGGGATGTTTGGGTCATCTGGTAGGTCTACATTTAGAATTCTGAAGTATCTCCATGCTGTCTTCCACAGCAGCTGTACCAATTTACACTCCCACCAACCGTGGGTTGGGAACCTTTTCCCACATCCTAGCCAACGATTGTGGTTTCTTGACTTCCGTATGAAAGACATTCTAACGCGGGTGAGGTGAAACTTCACTGTGGATTTGATGTGCATGTGCCTGACAGCTTGTGATACTCAACATTTTTTCATATTCCCATTGGTCATTTGAATGTCCTCTTTGGCAAATGCTTGTTCAAGTAATGTGCCCATTTCTTAACTGGATTGTGTGTTTCCATGTTGTTGAATTTCTTGAAATTTTTGGATTCTGGTAAAGTTGCTTCATTGAAACATGCCAAAGATTGAAATTAGAAGACAAAACTACAGATTTTCTAAATAAATCACAGGAAGGAGTTCAGAGTTAAGACTTGAGAAAGACTTCTTAGATGTTAAACTTCAAGCAACATCCAACAATTTTCAAAGGAATCATTTGAACTAGGAAATTTGCTTTGCTTGTTTTGCAAAAACCCATCACGGATCAAATAAGCAAGGACTGGCAATAGACAGGCCAATTTATGTGCAAACCACTTATGTAACCAAAAGACTCACTCATAGAATGTATGAGAACATTTTGGAAACCCCACGTCACAAGGCAACAAATAGAAGAATTCAGGGGCAGGCACTTGGAGCATTAGTTTAGGCTGCTCTAGCAATGTCAGTCCCACATGGACATAAATGATTCAAGTCCAGGCTTCACTGCAAATCTAGATCCATAGTAATGCACACCTGGGATGCACAGGTGATGGTTCAATATGTCTGTCCCTACCACAAACTTGTGAGGTGGGAATGCAGCTATGTGATGCTCTTTAGCCAGGCCAGCCATGGTCTGTGGGCTCTGAAGGAGTGAACTGGTAGATGGAAGATGTGTCTGTCCCTGTCTCCTGCCTCTCGAGTACAATGGAAGAAAGCAGCATTTAGAAAAAATGTGTGTTCTAGTGCCAAAAATGTATCGCTTCCTGCACGTGTACTCAAAATACCATTTCCAAGCAGTTTATAAATCGTTGTCTTTTTTTTCATATCTCAAGGCAGGAGCAGGAGTGGGAAACAGAGACACTCCTCCAGTTGCCCACCACAATGGGACCTGGCAGAGGCCAAAGCCATGAGGCAGGAACTCCTCTAGTCACCCAGGTAGATGGGAGGGCCCCAGGTTCTTAGGCGCCACATTCTGCCGCTGTGCCAGCTGCCATAGGCTGGGGGCTATATTAGAAGCAGAGGAGCTGGGCCTCAAACCAAAACTCCCATATGGGACGCTGGCATCCCAGGCAGTAGTTTCACCTGCTGTGCCAACAGGCTGCCCTAAACCAAGAATTCTCTAATCAGCAAAGCTGACTTTGGGGAATGAAAAAGCCATCCAGAAGTTAACCCTGAAAGAAATCTTGGACACTCTAGCCAGCAGAACTTCCTTGAAACAGTGGGTCAAACACATCCTTACGACAGAAATGCAGAACTAAAAGAGGGGGTCTCCCAACATGGAATGAAAGGCAGTAGAACAGCAGGTGTCCAAAGAGAGGTACGCATAGGACAGAGCCTAAACTAAGGAGAAAGTGCTGATATTTCACAGAAAGGTAGAAGGAAGGATTTGGAATATTTTCACCATAAAGAAATGTTGTTGGGGAGTCAGATGTGTTGACCTTGATTTGTACATTACACACGGTTTCCATGGATTCCAACAACACACACTGGACTCCATGTTTGGCATAGCAGTGTAGACAGACACAGATTGGGACACCTGCACCCCACACTGGTATGCCTGCCTATATTCAAGTGCTTGCTTGGCTGCCAGTTTTAGTTTGCTATGGATGCAGACTGTGGTGTCCAGCAGGGGAGGCATCACATACTTGGATCCCTGCCACCAACATGGGATCCATGGACTGAGTTCCTGGCTCCTGGCTTCTGCCTGACAGAGCCCCAGCTCTTAACCAGGCTTTGGGGAAGCATATGAAGGAGGAGAAACCTCTGTCTGTCTTTTCTTGCTGACTCTCCACATTTCAAAATAAAAAATTGCAAAGGTGGTGAGTTTCTATTTAAAAAGGTACATGGTATCACATGCATATGTAAAGTTTCTATATGTCAATGCAAAAAGAATTTCAAGGTACAGTTGTTGTGGGTTTGGAGACAACATGGGAAGCCAGCATCCCTTGTCAGAGTGTTAGTTCAATGCCCAGCACCTAGCTTGTCATCGAGCTTCCAGATGATGGGTCTGGAAACAAGCCTAGGATGGCCCAAGGTTTTATGCACCTGCCACCTGCAAGCAGTCCTGGGTTTAGTTCCTGGCTCCAACTTCAGCCTTGCACAGCCACAGCTATTCTGTACACATGGGCTCTTAGCCATGCCACGGAGACCTCTCTATATATCTGTCCCTCTCACTATCACTCTGCCTGCAAAATGAGAAAATATTTTTACAAGTCAACAAATGGAACTATATCAGATAGATTTCATCCTTTCAGAGCATTGTTAAGAGCATGGTGTCTGAGGCATAAATGAGCCCATGGGTGTTTTTTCCACAGTGTGAGGTGAAACAAGGGGGATTCCATAGCATACCTTACACTTGGGTGGCAAGAGAGACTGCACAGATATTTAAAGGAGAAAGAGCAATGTGCAGGAACAGAACTTGGATGTGCACAAAGGGATACAATGTTCCAGAGCTTATTACAGAGTTAGCAAACGGAGAAAGTTCTAGAAAGGTTAGCAGTCCCCCAAAGGGATCTAAAAGAGGCTGCGAAGCACCAGAAGCTGAGACAGAGGCCCCGGGAGCTCGGAGTGCATGGACGAGCGAGGCCGAGCACCCCGACCGGGTGGGTGGCGAAGGAGCGTCCGGGCGTGGGAGGGCCCCTCCCGGCCACCGTCACGCGGGGAGCAACGGCTACTCCTGGGTGGGGGAGGGGCTGGCGGCGGCACGGCGGCCATCTTGAGCCATGGTCCCGCACTGCGGAGGCCGGGGCTCACGGAAGAAGGCCCCGCGGGCAGGGCAGAGCGCGCTGGGCAGGGCGACTGGGACCCGCCCCCGCAGGGTCCCGAGAGCCAGAGGCAGAGGCAGTGTGAGGAGCGCGGCGGTGCCCGCCCCGCCAGGCCTCGCGCCCGCCTGCCCGGCGGCCAGCACGCGCCCCAGCCCGGCCAGCCGACCAGGCCGCGGCCCTGCGCGGCGGCGCCATGCGGCTCACCCTCGAGGCCGGGCCGCAGCTCACCTTCCACATCGACATTGACCCCGGCCAGACGGTCAGGGCCCTCAAGGAGAAAATTGAAGCCGAGCAGGGCAGAGATGCCTTTCCGGTAGCGGGGCAGCAGCTCCTTTATGCGGGCCGCGTCCTCCCGGACGACGCTGTGCTCAGAGACTGTCAGATCCACGAGCACCACGCTGTGACGGTCCTGGTGGCCAGACCCGAGGCGGCGACCACAGCAGCACCGGCCACGGCCACGGCCACGGCCACAGCTGGGCAGTCCCATCCTGCCACCGCGGCATCGGCTGGTGCTGGGGCCCCAGCGCGCGGCCCTGCCTTGCCCGCCGCGCCTGCCACCTCCACGCGTGCCAAATCTGCGCCTGCCACCTCCACGCGTGCCATGTCCGCGCCTGCCTCCGTGTCAGCATCCAGTACAGCGTCGGCTCAGCCTGCACCTGCTGGCACACCTCAAGCTGCAGGGCAGCAGGCAGGTCCGCCAGGGGCTCCAAGCCCCACACCAGATGATGCCATCGCAGGACCCTCCTCTCGGGCCCAGCCGTCTGAGCAGGCAGCAAGGGCGCTGCTGACACGTCCGGCTTCCGAGCAAATGGTCGCCGAGATCGTGTCCATGGGCTACGAACGGGAGCAGGTCCTTGCAGCCCTGAGAGCCAGCTTCAACAACCCTCACAGAGCCGTGGAGTATCTTTTAATGGGACTCCCCGGAGACAGGGCAAGTGCGGCCGAGGTCGAGCCCCCTCAAGCCGGGAGCAGCGGAGCCGGTCGGTCTTCAGCGGTGGAGGCAGATGCAGGGACTGCGACATCGGGTTCTGGAGGACACCCCCTGGACTTTTTACTGAATCACCCTGAGTTTCAACAGTTGAGACAGATTATTCAGCACGATCCTTCATTGCTTCCAGAAGTGCTGCAAGGCATACGTCCGCGGAATCCTCAGTTACTCGCGCAGTTTAGCCAGTACCAGGGGTATTTGAGTCGCATGCTAACTGCCCCTGTGGAAGAAGCTGGCGGTGAAAGGAGAGGAGGAGAAGGAGTTGACAGTGTGGGAACTGCAGAAGCAGCCAGAGCAGATGGCAGCTACATTAAAATAACACCCCGGGAATTGGCAGCTATAGAGAGGTTGAAGGCTTTGGGCTTTCCTGAAGGCCTTGTGGTTGAAGCATATTTTGCTTGTGAGAAGAATGAGGAGTGGGCTGCCAATTTTCTGCTCGAGCAGGACTTGGAGGAGGACTGAAAGGGACTCTCCTGTGGCTCACATCTCCCGCCGTTCCATTCGTTACACTGACTTTGTCTCCTACAGCGTCTTGGATGACTTGGCCTTAGGTTCACCATACTTGGCATCAGAACTAGATGTTGGGGCAGGGGCGGGAGTCACACGTTGCAGGGTGGGGAGAGATACCCTGCCTGGCTGCTTCAACCAGCAGGTGCCTCAAATCCACACAGTGTGCAGAGTAGGCTGCCACCCACCAGCAGCCATTGCAGGTCCTCATTTCTCCTGTGAAGCACCAAGTCACTTGTAGGTTTCTCCCTTTGCAGTGGACTCCATCCGCAATTGTAGTTTTCGTTATTTCTTTGAAACAACTTCAACTTTTCCTAGGTTTCCTTTCTGTGTTCTACTATCCTATCATTTCTTCTTTCTGTGATGCCTCTGTCTAGGATACAACACCAAGTCACTTTTGCTAGGTTTCTGTTTTCAGTGGGCTCCATCCGGAGTACTCCCATGGTAATGTAATGCCCTTCTTTCTAGTTCTTTTTGCACATCGGTTTTGGACACAGTCTCCGCTCTATAGAAATGTTTTTCAAAGATTGTATTTATATATAGAAAGGCAGAGTTACAGAGAGGCAGAGGTCGAGAGAGTGAGAGGAAAAGCAATAGCCAGAGAGAGAGGTCTTCCATCTGTTTAGCCATGTGGGCAGTAAACTATCAATTGGAGGATTCTCTCTTTTCCTCCCTCTCTGTCTCTCTCTCTGTCTGTCTCCCTCTGCCTTATGGAAAACAACTTTCAAATAAATTAATCTTAAAAAATTTCTCTCTCATTAGAATGTATGTGAGACCTGTCTAACTTGATTTGAGTGACTACCTGGATAGACAGAGTGATGTTGCTGTTCTCTTTGGTTTTCTTTGGTTTTCATTATAAGCAAAATGCCCCGTATCCATTATCTGTACATGTTTTATCTATTTCAATAAAGCCTTTAAAAAAGATTTTATTCATTTATTGGAGAGATACAGTTACAGAGAGTGAGAGAGAAGGGTGAAGGTCTTCCAACAAGTGGTTCATTCCCCAAATGGCCACTATGGCTGGAGCTAACCCTGTGTAAAACCAAGACCCAGAAGCTTCCTCAGGGTCTCCCACAACGGTGCAGGGACCCAAGCACTTGGGCCATCTTCTACTGCTTTCCAGGCCATAAGCAGAGAGCTGGATTTTTAGAGGAGCAGCTGGGACTCAAACCATGCCCACATGACATGCTGGCCCTTCAGGCAGAGTCATAGCCTACAATGCCGCAGTGCTGGCACTGCAATCAAGTTTTAAAAACACAGTTGCATGTTTGCTGTGGACGTGTCCCATTGTGAATTTATCACCTTTGAGGCCCATGCACAAGAGCAGCATTCCCTCCCCTTCTCTCTCTCTCTCTCTTTTTTTTTTTTTTTTTTTTGGACAGGCAGAGTGGACAGTGAGAGAGAGAGACAGAGAGAAAGGTCTTCCTTTTGCCATTGGTTCACACTCCAATGGCTGCCGCGGCCAGCGCACTGCGCTGATCCGATGGCAGGAGCCAGGTGCTTCTCCTGGTCTCCCATGGGGTGCAGGGCCAAGTACTTGGGCCATCCTCCATTACACTCCCTGGCCACAGCAGAGAGCTGGCCTGGAAAAGGGGCAACCGGGACAGAATCCGGCGCCCCGACCGGGACTAGAACCTGGTGTGGCCGGTGCCACAAGGCGGAGGATTAGCCTAGTGAGCCAAGCCGCCGGTCTTGCCTTTTCCTTGGCAGGAATATGACTGGGAGCTGGCCATAAGTAAAATAGCTGCCTATTTAAAAAACTGACTGAATGGTGAGCCAGATCAGAAAGCAAACAAGTATTTCAAAATACACTTTCTGGTATTTGTAAATGTAGTGCTCTGCTAGAGAAAAATATGTTACTACTGATGTCATCCGTAAATATTACTGTCAACAAGTGTAGTCACTTGTATGGCATTTGATTTTGGGCCTAGCTTATTTCACTAAGTATAATGGATTCCAGTTACATCCATTTTGTTTCAAATGACAGGATTCCATTGTATACTGTGTACTATGCAATAGTGTACATATATTATAATGACCATATTCAGTCTTCAGGTGATGGACATTTGGTTTGTTTCCCTATCTTAGCTATTGTGAATTCAGCTGCAGTAAGCATGAAGGTATAGCTAACACTTTCATATGCTGATTTCATTTCCTTTGTGTAAATTCCCAGGAGTGGGATGTTTGGGTCATATGCTAGGTCTCCATTCAGAATTCTGAGGTATCTCAGACAGTATATTGTTTCCCCAGTAGCTGTACCAGTTTACATTCTCAACAAGTGTGGATCAGTTGCCTTTTCCCAAATCCTCGGCAAATGTTTGTGGTTTGTTGACTTCTGTATGAAAGACATTCTAAGGGGGTGAGGTGAAACTATACTGTGAATTTGATTTGCAATTCCCTGACAGCTAGTGGTCCTGAGCATTTTTTCATGTATCTCTTGGACATTTTATTTCCTCTTATGACAAATGCTGTCGCTCCCCGTCTTCGTGGAGGAACGACACAGGACCCTGCGCTGTTCTTTCGTCTGTTCGGCCCTCCCCGGGTTTGCTGCTGGTTCTTCCCGGGTTGGCTACTGTCCCTTCCACCTCCGTGGAAGGGCAGTTCCCCCTGGGCACATTCCCCACTTCCGCAGGGGAGCGGCACACCGCTGGCCGGCTCTCTCGGGGGCTGCACAGGTGTTCCTTCAGATAGATGTTCCCCTTAGATGTTCCTGGTGCATGCCGTCTCTCTCCTCCTTTATAGTCCTCCTCCGCCAATCCCAACTCTGCTGCCCACACGCCGAGTACGCTGCTCTCCTCCAATCAGGAGCAAGTCCTACAGTTTATTGGCTGAACTGGAGGCAGCTGTGTAGAAGCTGTTTTCTTCTCTCCCAGCGCCATATTGTGGGAGAGCAGATGCACAGAATAAGTCTTAATTCCAGTAACTTAGTCTAGTCCGAGTTGCTCCCCACAAATGCCTGTTCAAGTAATTTGCCCATTTCTTATCTGGATTGTTTGCTTTCTTGCCATTGAGTTCATGAGCTCATTTTAGATTCTGGTAAAGTTGTTGCATTGAAATATGACAAAGACTTAAATTAGAATATAAAAGTACAGATTTTTAAATAAATCACAGGAAAGAGTTTCAGAATTAAGACTTGGAAAAGACATCCTAAACATGACAATTAAAGCAATATCCAACAATTTTTAAAGGAATCATTTGAACTAGGAAATTAGCTATGTCTGTTCTGCAAAAAACCAGTAAGGATCAAGTTAGCAAAGACAGGCAACAAAATGGCCAAAATACATGCAGATCACTCATGTAACAAAAGGACTTATTCATACAGTGTACAAAAATATTACTGAAAATTCACGTCAGACAGGCAATGATAAGCTGAATTGAGGGGCAGGCACTTGGAACATTAGTTTAGGCTGCTCTAGCAATGTCAGTCCCACATGGACATAAATGATTCAAGTCCAGGCTTCACTGCAAATCTAGATCCATAGTAATGCACACCTGGGGTGCAGGGTTCAATACGTCTTTCCATACCACTAATGTGAGAGGTGGGAATGGAGCTATGAGCTGCTCTTCAGCCAGGCCAGCCATGGTCTGTGGGCTCTGAAGGAGTGAACTGGTAGATGGAAGATGTGTCTGTCCCTGTCTCCTGCCTCTCAAGTACAATGGAAGAAAGCAGCATTTAGAAAAAATGTGTGTTCTAGTGCCAAAAATGTATCGCTTCCTGCACGTGTACTCAAAATACCATTTCCAAGCAGTTTATAAATCATTGTCGTTGTTTTTTTCATATCTCAAGGCAGGAGCGGGAGTGAGAAACAGAGACACTCCTCCAGTTGCCCACCACAATGGGACCTGGCAGAGGCCAAAGCCATGAGGCAGGAACTCCTCTAGTCACCCAGGTAGATGGGAGGGCCCCAGGTTCTTAGGCGCCACATTCTGCCGCTGTGCCAGCTGCCATAGGCTGGGGGCTATATTAGAAGCAGAGGAGCTGGGCCTCAAACCAAAACTCCCATATGGGACGCTGGCATCCCAGGCAGTAGTTTCACCTGCTGTGCCAACAGGCTGCCCTAAACCAAGAATTCTCTAATCAGCAAAGCTGACTTTGGGGAATGAAAAAGCCATCCAGAAGTTAACCCTGAAAGAAATCTTGGACACTCTGGCCAGCAGAACTTCCTTGAAACAGTGGGTCAAACACATCCTTACGACAGAAATGCAGAACTAAAAGAGGGGGTCTCCCAACATGGAATGAAAGGCAGTAGAACAGCAGGTGTCCAAAGAGAGGTACGCATAGGACAGAGCCTAAACTAAGGAGAAAGTGCTGATATTTCACAGAAAGGTAGAAGGAAGGATTTGGAATATTTTCACCATAAAGAAATGTTGTTGGGGAGTCAGATGTGTTGACCTTGATTTGTACATTACACACGGTTTCCATGGATTCCAACAACACACACTGGACTCCAAGTTTGGCATAGCAGTGTAGACAGACGCAGATTGGGACACCTGCACCCCACACTGGTATGCCTGCCTATATTCAAGTGCTTGCTTGGCTGCCAGTTTTAGTTTGCTATGGATGCAGACTGTGGTGTCCAGCAGGGGAGGCATCACATACTTGGATCCCTGCCACCAACATGGGATCCATGGACTGAGTTCCTGGCTCCTGGCTTCTGCCTGACAGAGCCCCAGCTCTTAACCAGGCTTTGGGGAAGCATATGAAGGAGGAGAAACCTCTGTCTGTCTTTTCTTGCTGACTCTCCACATTTCAAAATAAAAAATTGCAAAGGTGGTGAGTTTCTATTTAAAAAGGTACATGGTATCACATGCATATGTAAAGTTTCTATACGTCAATGCAAAAAGAATTTCAAGGTACAGTTGTTGTGGGTTTGGAGACAACATGGGAAGCCAGCATCCCTTGTCAGAGTGTTAGTTCAATGCCCAGCACCTAGCTTGTCATCGAGCTCCTGGATCATGGGCCTGGGAAAAAAGCCAAGGATGGCCCAATGGCTTGGGTACATGACACCAGCAGGCGGACTGGACTGAGTTCCTGGCTCCAACCTATTCTGTCCACATGGGCATTGAGCCACAGCCTGGAAGATATATACATATGTGTGTGTGTGTGTGTGTGTTCCTCTCTGTATCACTCTGCCTGCTAATGATCAAATATTTTTTACAGATCAACAAAAGGGTCTGTATCAAATAGATTTCACTTTTGCTCAGAACATTGTCAGTATCTGCAAGGTGGCTGAAGCAAAAATTAACCAATTGGTGTGGTTTCCACAGTGTGAGCAGAAACACTGAGGATTTATTTCATACCCTATCTTGCACTTGGGAGATAGGGGAGATTGCACAGAGAGTTAAACAGGGAGTCTGGCGGCCCCGTCAGACACGGGGAGAACGTCCTGCACAAGCAGGCTGCCTCTCCAGGACACTGGCATTTCCTCTACTAACACCTTCCTGTGCTGCAGGTGTGACCTTGCAGATTTAAATCACACCTTCAGGGTGGGTGCAGTCTTTAGTCAGAGCTGGCAGGGGAAGGGGATGAGAACCTGGGGAGAGCTGGATCAGCTCCAAGAGACCCTGGCTATTTTGTGTGACCTTGCAGTTTAAACCATGCCTCCAGTATAGCTGCGATCTTCCACCCAGAGCTAGCAGTGGAGGGGGCTGATCCCCTATGGAGACAGGCGGTCTCCAGGAGACCCCTGCAGGCTCCTTGAGCCCCAAGGAAACAGCATACGTACGTGAAACCCCTGTCCAATGGGCACCCCCAGTAGCATAACTCAATTAACAATTAGTACTGCCTTCAAATCCGAGGACGCTTCCTCAAAGCCAGTGTGCTGCTGGGGCGTTCCACCTGTCTTCTGAAGCACCAGACACTTTCTCTATTGCTTGTCAATGCAATGAAGTTTCTGCCTCTTTGCAAATAGTTTTCTGGCTTTTCATTTCTGTACTAAGCTGGGGAAAAGAACCCACGAGACTCGCTCTGGCAACCATCCTCCCTTCATGACTGGTATCAAACAGCACAAGTGTAGGAAACAGAAAATGAATAAACACAAAGGGATACAATGTTCCAGAGCTTATTACAGAGTAGCAAACGGAGAAAGTTCTAGAAAGGTTAGCAGTCCCCCAAAGGGATCTAAAAGAGGCTGTGAAGCACCAGAAGCCCAGACAGAGGCCCCGGGAGCTCGGAGTGCACGGACGAGCGAGGCCGAGCACCGCGACCGGGTGGGTGGCGAAGGAGCGTCCGGGCGTGGGAGGGCTCCTCCCGGCCACCGTCACGCGGGGAGCAACGGCTACTCCTGGGTGGGGGAGGGGCTGGCGGCGGCACGGCGGCCATCTTGAGCCAGGGGCCCGCACTGTGGAGGCCGGGGCTCACGGAAGGAGGCCCCGCGGGCAGGGCAGAGCGCGCTGGGCAGGGCGACTGGGACCCGCCCCCGCAGGGTCCCGAGAGCCAGAGGCAGAGGCAGTGTGAGGAGCGCGGCGGTGCCCGCCCCGCCAGGCCTCGCGCCCGCCTGCCCGGCGGCCAGCACGCGCCCCAGCCCGGCCAGCCGACCAGGCCGCGGCCCTGCGCGGCGGCGCCATGCGGCTCACCCTCGAGGCCGGGCCGCAGCTCACCTTCCACGTCGACATTGACCCCGGCCAGACGGTGAGGGCCCTCAAGGAGAAAATTGAAGCCGAGCAGGGCAGAGATGCCTTTCCGGTAGCGGGGCAGCAGCTCCTTTATGCGGGCCACGTCCTCCCGGACGACGCTGTGCTCAGAGACTGTCAGATCCACGAGCACCACGCTGTGACGGTCCTGGTGGCCAGACCCGAGGCGGCGACCACAGCAGCACCAGCCACGGCCACGGCCACGGCCACGGCCACAGCTGGGCAGTCCCATCCTGCCACCGCGGCATCGGCTGGTGCTGGGGCCCCAGCGCGCGGCCCTGCCTTGCCCGCCGCGCCTGCCACCTCCACGCGTGCCAAATCTGCGCCTGCCACCTCCACGCGTGCCAAGTCCGCGCCTGCCTCCGTGTCAGCATCCAGTACAGCGTCGGCTCAGCCTGCACCTGCTGGCGCACCTCAAGCTGCAGGGCAGCAGGCAGGCCCGCCAGGGGCTCCAAGCCCCACACCAGATGATGCCATCGCAGGACCCTCCTCTCGGGCCCAGCCGTCTGAGCAGGCAGCAAGGCTGACACGTCCGGCTTCCGAGCAAATGGTCGCCGAGATCGTGTCCATGGGCTACGAACGGGAGCAGGTCCTTGCAGCCCTGAGAGCCAGCTTCAACAACCCTCACAGAGCCGTGGAGTATCTTTTAATGGGACTCCCCGGAGACAGGGCAAGTGCGGTCGAGGTCGAGCCCCCTCAAGCCGGTAGCAGTGGAGCTGGTCGGTCTTCAGCGGTGGAGGCAGATGCAGGGACTGCGACATCGGGTTCTGGAGGACATCCCCTGGATGTTTTATGGAATGCACCAGAGTTTCAATTATTGAGACAAATCCTTCAGTACTTTCCGTCTTTGCTTCCAGGAGTGCTGCAACGCATATGTCCACAGGATCCTCTATTACGTAGGCAATTTAGACAATATCAGGATTATTTGGTTCACATGCTAACTGCCCCTATGGAAGAAGCTGGTGATGAAGGAGAAGGTGGAGGTGGCACTGTGGGAACCGCAGGATCATCAAAGGATTGTAGCTACATTGAAGTAACACCTCAGGAACAGGCAGCTATTGAAAAGTTAAAGGCAATCGGGTTTCCTGAAGGACTTGTGATCCAAGTATATTTTGCTTGTGATAAGAACGTGGTCTTAGCTGCCAGTATTCTTTCTGAGCTGGCCTTGGAGGAGGACTGAAAGGGACTCTCCTCTGACTCACACTTCGCGCCGATGCATTACGTTTTTGTTTACTACAACGTCTGGGATGACTTGGTCTCCTACCCACCATACTCGGCATCTGGTACCATATATTGGGGCTGGTGCAGGAGTCATGATGATGCAGGGCTGGGAGAGATACCCTGGCTGTCTTTTATTGGCCTTGATAAAATAATAAGTTACTTTTACTGGCTTTCCCTGTTTTCAGTAGACTCCATTCCACCACTGTGTCCAGACTACACCCAGGGTAATGCCTTGCTTTCTATTTCTTTATTTCAGTTGGTTTTGGAAACAGTGTCTGCTCCATAGAAATTTCTTAAAATTTTTATTTACATATTTGAAAGGCAGAATTACAGGGAGGCGGAGGCAGAGAGCGGGAGAGACAGAGAGAGACAGAGAGAGAGAGAGAAGGAGAAGTCTTCAATCTGCCAATTCACTCTCCAAATGGCCGCAACAACTAGAGCTGGGCCGATCCAAAGCCTGGAACCTGGAGCTTCTCATGGGTTTCCTACATGCAAGTAGGTGCCCAAGGTCTTGGGCCATCTTCCGCTATTTTCCCATGCCATAGCAGAGAGCTGGCTAGGAAATGGAGCAACCAGCCCTAGAACCAGCACTGGTATGGGATGCTGGAACTACAAGCAGTCGAGTTACTCGCTTTGTCAGAGCGCTTGCCCCACTCCCTAGAATTTGTGGTCCATTTCATGGCAACTAGGGAATGCCTTCATGAAATTGCCAACAATGCTGGAGCACCTGTAAGCAGAAATGCCTGATTATTGATGGTTGTTGCTGCTTCACATAGGTGTGAAATTACTATATAAGGAACCTCATGCTTTCCTGTGACATATGTGGGGTAGGGGAGGAGGGAAAGGAACCAGTTCTTCATGTGAAAATACGTAAATTTATTTTAAAAGATCTCGGGGCTGGTGCTGTGGTGTAGCGGATAAAGCCACCACCTGCAGTGCCAGCATCCCATATGGGCTCCACTTTGAGTCCCAGCTGCTCCACTTGTGATCTAGCTCTCTGCCATGGCCTGGGAAAGGAGTATAAGATGGCTCAAGTCCTTTGGCCCCTGTGTGGGCTTGTCCTGAAAGGCCCACACTGTCGGGATGGTGGGGGGATGGCATTCTTCAAGAAGAAGCACCAGAGACTGTTTCAGTGAACATGGCTGTTTATTAACAGTTAGCCATAGGCTTTTATAGGACAGACAAAATGCAGTAGCTAGTTCAGGGTAGCAACACTAATTCTATAGGATAAAGGCAATACTGGTGCTTCTACCTGTCTCCAATCAGCTTGAAGCTCACGTGGTTTACATATTCTTCCAGGTGGTCTTATGTGGCTAGGCCACACTTGGGAGCTGTTTACCTAGTTGACAAGCACAAGGCCCCTCAACAGGAAGTGGAGTGGGGGAAATGTGCCTGGGGTCCCTGCTGCCTAACAGCAGTCAGGTCATGTGTGGGTCTCAGTGTGCTGAGCCCCGACCATGGTCTTTCCCAGGAGGCGTGCTATGCCATGCCCTCTTAAGCTTCTGCATGGGCCAGGCAGGCAGTCTCCCAGCCAGGCACAGGATCATCCATATCTCTCCCCTCTGTTTTAGGCCAGACTATCTCGATGGCCAAAATCTTTGCTAGTGGAGCAGCCTTTTGCTTGGCAGATGGGACTCAGCTTAGTGCGGCATGGAAAAAATAGATCAGTACACTGCAACCCACGATGACCACTACTGTAGTCATCAGTGCATAGGGATGGAACCAAAATTTCGTGAGTCCCTACCAACCATTCCCTATGTAAACGTGGTAACTGCCAGGATAGAAATGTGGGTGGCATTAGGTTTTGGGTTAAATTGAAGAGCACCTGAGAAATAACCCATCCCGAGGGCCCCTGATACAGGCTGACAAGTAACGATATCGAGTTTCCCATTCTAAAGCAGGTACATTGGTGATACAAACAGCTGTGAAGCAAACATCAGGCTGGGGATGCATGGTTGGATGAGGGAAACTGGTGACAGCTGCACTGTAGTGACAATGAATATACCAGCAGCTTTGATCAGTCCAAGGGCTCTCTTAGTCCACTGTACTAGCTGCCTGATGGCATCCTTGATTGGCTGGTTCCAGGGTCCTGTCCAGTTACTGTATATTTGGGCAGGAAGTCAAGTCGCTGGGGCCGTCTTGGGACCCAGCCTGGTCACAGGCAGCCTGAGAGTTTGACTTCATTGTTGCACAGTTCAGTAACCCCAGCAACAAGCACGTTGTATTGGGGGTTGGAGACAGGATTGAACTGGGTCCACCAGACCCCTGAGTTCTCCCCATGTTACCCAATGTTGAGGGGGGGCAGGCCACATCCTCTCCTAGTGTCTCTTCATCAGCGGCTCATTTAGTGGAAAGGCACTGAAGCTGGCTTGTTGGAGGGTTGGTTTGCAGAGATTGGGGTCCAGGGTTTGACATTTTGAGCTGGTATCCACATAGACTATGGAATGATCTCTGGAAAGACACAAGTGAAACCTCTTCCCATTGTTATGAGGGGATCAGGCCCTTTCCATTGTTGGGTGGTCAGGTCCTTCCATCTAACCAGAGGTATTGGGCTCATAAGGGGTCTCCAGTATCTTATTGCTGGCGGCTCTCCAGAGGGTGAGACTTCTAAGAAATTTAAGGTGAAGAGAGCAAAATTACCATGCTCATGGTGGGTACCGTAGTCTCCCCTATGTTTTTCAATCATAGTCTTAAGGTTCTGATGTTCTCTTTCTACATTGCCTTGGCCCTGGGGTTATAGGGTATGCCCATGATATGACCAATGGCATACTTAACGCAAAAAGAAGCAAATGTGTAAGCAGGGTCCTTATCAGTTTTTGTGGAAAGTGGGTGTCCCATAATAAGAAAGCAGGACAGGAGGTGAGCAATATCCTTAGGGGTGTTTTCACCTGTGGAAGGAGTTTCCATTATAAACCCCAAATAAGTGTCCATCGTTACATGGAGGAACTTTTGTTTGCCAAAGGAAGGGAAGTGAGTAACATCCATTTGCCACAGAGCATTGGCTTTAAGGCCCCGAGGATTAGCCCCCATTGGTTGTAGTGGTGCAAAAGGCCAAAATGGGGCACACCTAGCACAATTGACAGACTGTGTGTTTGCACTATTGGATGGGTAGGTCAGAGAACAAAGCAGCAAGGGAGCGGGCTGATTGATGAAACTGAGAGTGAGGATCTCTTGCAGTGCACTCAGTGGTGAGCACATCGGGGCAGGTCAGCACATCAACCTGTATATTAAAGGGAAGGTAAAGGATTAGGCAGACTAGAGTGCGCTGTGATGTATTGAACAGAGTGGAGATGTGCGTGCTTCCAGTACGTGTTGTAGTGAGGCAAGCAGGGTATCTAAAGAGGAAGAGAGATCCAATGTACATTAGGCATGAGGGAGTTGGGGGAGGAGTTGAGTGCAATATATGCTGTCAGTGAAAAGGTTGCAGGACTCAGGAGTCAGGCATAGAGCATGATAGATAGCAAGGAGCTCTAGAAACTGTGGGGATCCTGCAAGGTAGGAGCGGACAAACTGAGTCGATGGTTGCTTGGGGGTAAATTTGACAGTAGTGATGGTTTCAGAAATGCTAGTGTCTGTAAAAACAAGCGGGGCTTGAGGATTGGGTTTAGAGGAGATAACAGAAGGAACAGAAAGGGGCAGCAGACGCATTACTTGGAGAAGTTTGCTTGGGGGGATGTGACTACCTATCTGGTCAGTATAGCCAGCCAAGGCAGTCATAAGGGAAGCATCATTGAGGAGAGCAAAATCCAGCGACGACTTAAGAAGTGGGATAACCAGGTGATCAGGCTTACAGCCAAACTGTCTAACAATACAATCGTAATTTTCTAATAAGAGAAGAAAGCCTATAAAGAGGAGACTGGAGCTCTGACATGGCTGTGGGGGACAGATGGGCCCAACCAAGACATTATCAGGAGGCTACAGCATGTCTGTGGATGTCCTAGCAGAGCCCAGAACAATGGCCCAGAGTTCTTTTTGTGGATCCCAACTATGAAGCTGTAGGAAGCAAGGGATTGGTTAACTAGGCTGAGGGCACACTCAGCTTCTTCAGTAAGCTCTCTAGGGGAGGTGGGATCAGGGTTCCTGCATAGACATGTAAAATGGGGGGTAAGTTGTTAACTTTAGCCAAGGACGAATGCAATTTATGTGTTCCAACTGGACCTGTAATTTGTTTAAGGTAGCTTTCTTTGGGATAGAAATGCAGGGTGGAACAGGGTGAACAGTGTAGGGAAGCATCTCAGTGCGCAGGAGGTGAAAAGGAGGAGTTCTGGGACTACGACAAGGTCTATGGCTTGGAGGTTTTGTACAGCTTGAGGGAAAGCTCCTAGAACCAGCAGAAGTGATCCATGTAGTGGATGATATTTAAGCCAGTAATGGCAAACAAAGGTGTCAGAGCCTTTAAAAACATAAATTTGGCAAATGGACAAGCTGTTTTCATGCCTTGTGGCAAGACTATTCACTGAAACCGTTGCCCTGGGACTGTGTTACTGGGCACAGATACTGTGAAGGCAAAATGCTCCCTATCCTCAGGTTGAAGGGGGATACGAAAAAGCAGTCTCTCATATCCAGAATGCGAAAGACATGACAGTGGGAAGCACAGTAGTTATGGGGATTCCCGGCTTTGTGGTGCCCATTTTTGTCATGTGGGTATTGACAGCCCTCAAATCATGGAGGAGCCAGATGGAAGATGTGGATTTTTTGTGGATGACAAAAATAGGAGTATTGTAAGGGCTAGTTGAGGGTTCTGTATGACCCAAGTCTAACTGTTGTTGAGCCGAAGCGGTTAGATGGCTTAGCTTTTGTCGAGGCAGGGGCCACTGTTCTGCCCACATGGGGGTATCATGAGTCTATTGTAATTTGATGGGGATGGCACGAACAGTGGCCCCTAGAATTGGGGGCACTTATTGAATTTGGGGGACTCATGGCCTGTTTGTAGAAGGTCTTCCAGACAAAACTTATCCTCAGTAGTTAGCGTAGCTCCCATGCTACTAAGCAGGTTGCGACCAAGCAAATTACTACCCAAGCCTATAGTTATCAGCGACTGCACATGGCCCTTGTGTCCCTCTGGGTCTCTCCAAACAACAGGGTGTTTTAGCTGACGATGGGGAGAAAGTACTGCCACCACTCACACATCAGGGCCTTGGATATTTTCCCACTCTGAGGGAACTTCCTCGTCTCTCATTATGGTGACACCTACACCTGAATCAGCTACGCCCTGAAGACCTTACCATTAAACCAAACATGTGTGTGAGGCTTGATCTGTGACTCCAGAGGAATGGTCCAGTAAGCCCTAGGGGCACCTGTTCCCATTTGATTGGGTCGTCCAGCGTTGGGGTGGCGGGACGGTCCCCCTTGAGATGATGGGGCTCCTGCTTTGGAACAGCAGACCCCTTGCTGTTCACATTCATCTTAGTAAATAGCCCTCCATTTTAGAAAGTCCACGGGCTCCAGAGAGGTCCTTCCAGTCCCAGGGGCAGTTAAGGCCAATGGCTATGGTCTCCAATAGTTGTTCAGTATAGGGGGAACGAGGACCATTTTTATGTACTCCTCACACAAATCCTTGAGTGTGGAATAACAGTGGCCATACCACTCCTGGGGGCATTGAGGGGTTGGCAGAACATTGAAGAGGAAGGCCTCAGTGAGCTTACCTGAGAGAGAAATGCAGATCCCCATGTCAGGGAGGGAGGGGGCAGTGGGCTGAAAAGTGCCCAGGAGTCAGAGCCCCAAGGCGGGGATGCAGCAGAAGCTGCTCCAGGAGGAAAGCAGCCTCAAGGAACCTGAGTGGCAGGGTCGAGGGTGCATCAGGTGAGCACCTCGAAGAGGAGGTGGCACCTCTGGCCAGGGAGGGGCTTGTGGTTTGGGCTGGCCCAGCAGGACCCAACCTGTTTATCTGTAGGAGGTGGGGCCTGGAGGCAAGCCTTTTGAAAACAAGGGAGGGGGGTCAGGTAACAAAAGGAGGAGGCTCTCCCTGTGCCCCAGGAGGAGGAACTGATGGCCAAGTTAACAGGGGCCAAGAATAGGTGGGAGGGGAGATTCAGGCGAGGAGGGGAGATTCTGGCGAGGAGGGGAGCAGAAGCCAAGGTGGCCACTCCCGTTTGGTCCCCTATCTGGCCCGCAGCCTCTGTGTTTTTATCTTTGGTCTGGTGGGGAGGTTCTGAGTCAGAATCACTGTCGGAGTTGCAGGAGGAGGAGCCCACTGATCAAACTCTGTAGATCTTGCAGAATCTGAGGCAGAACACAGAGGTCTGCCCAAGGCGTGGATGTCAGGAAAATGGCAGTAGGGGGAGCTAAGCATTGCAAGATGGCAATAACTATAGGGTAAAACTGGAGGGGGACAGGTATGTTGGCGTCCACCTCCCACTGTTGGGTGGCTTGTAAGATCTTATCCCCGTCGAAGGGATCATAAATGTCTACTGCCTCAAGCCAGGGACACATGCCCGCAGCAGTTTCCCCAAACTTTTCAGTTTCCTTCCGTTTTAGTTTAAGGCCACGTAAAGCCTGTAAGAGCTTAGGCCTGGGGTCCTTACTCAGGGTCTGGCCAATAGTGAGGGGCGAAAGTAAGCAACAACCAGAAAGCAAAAGAAAGAGCTCAGAAGATAGAATCACAGACAGACCAATCCAATGGGGTGGTCGCAGGGGAGCAAAAGAAAATCCTCATAGGGAGCCAACGACTGTGGTGGGGGCCCTTAGAACGGGGCGAAGGGAATGGGGGAAAGGGAATCTGTTCTTCATATGACAGTACATAATGTTATTTTAAACATTCTTTATCATTGGAATGAATGTGAGACCCGTGTAACCTGCTTCAAGTAACTGTAACAGTATAGGCATAATGATGTTGCTGTTATACTTGGTTTTCTTTCAGGGAAATGGCACGTGTTGCATATCTGTGCACTCAACAGTTGATAACAATAAGGGTTTTTAAATGTTTTTACTCATTTATTTGAAAGCTATAGTTACAGAGAGTGGGAATTAAGAGGAGAAGGTCTTTCAACAACTGGTTCACTCCCCAAATGGCCACAATGTGCAGAGCTGAAACGATCAGAGGCCAGAAGCCAGGCTGTTCCTCTGGCTGTCCCACATGGGTGGAGGGGCACAAGCCCATGAGTTGTCTTCCACTTCTTTCCCAGGCCATGAGCATAGGGCTGGATTGTAAGAGGAGCAGCTGGGACTTAAACCATGCCCTCATGACATGCTGGCCCCAAAAGCAGAGGCATAGCCTACAATGCCACAGCGCTGGCACCGCAATCAAGTTTTAAAACCACACTTGCATGTTTGCTGTGGACGTGTTCCATTGTGAATTTATCATCTTTGAGGGCTATGCACAAGAGCAGCATTCCCTCCCCTTCTCTCTTGCACTTTCATTCCCAGAAATGTGATTGGGAGCATAGTATAAGTCAGACAGCTCCCTGTTTAAAACACCCACGGAATGCTGATCCAATGTTCAGAATTTCTGGTACCTGTAAGTACTTTGCTTTATTAAAGAAGTATCTATTACCATTAAAGTTTCCTGTGAATGTTACTGTCAACAAGAGTAGGCAGTAGTATGTTATTTGTCTTTTGGGGACTGGCTTATTTCACTAAGTATGATGGTTTCCAGGTGCATGCATTTTATTGCCAACGACAGGATTTTATTTTATTTTTACTGCTGTGCAGTATTCCATAGTGTACATTTACCATAATTTCTTTTTTAAAATATTTTATTTATTTATTTGAAAGTCAGAGTTACACAGAGAGAGGAGAGGCAGAGAGAGAGAGAGAGAGAGAGAGAGAGAGAGGTCTTCCATCCGATGGTTCACTCCCAAACCGGCCACAAGGGCCAGAACTGTGCTGATCCGAAGCCAGAGTCAGGCATATCTTCTTGGTCTCCCACGTGGGTGCAGGGGCCTAAGGACTTGGGCCATTTTCTACTGCTTTCCCAGGCCATAACAGAGAGCTGGATTGGAAGTGGAGCAGCCGGGTCTCAAACCAGTGCCCATATGGGATGCTGGCCCTCCAGGCCAGGGCGTTAACCTGCTGCACAACAGCGCCAGCCCCCATCATTTCTTAATATCCAGTCTTCAGTTGATGGACATCTGTGTTGATTTCCTATCTTACCTATTGCAAATTGAGCTGCAATAAATATGCGAGTACAGGTAACTCTTTCATATGCTGATTTCATTTCCTTTGCCTAAATTCCCAGGAGTGGGATGGCAGGGTCATATGGTAGGTCTACATTCAGAATTCTGAGGTATCTCCATACTGGCTGCCACAGTGGCTATACCTGTTTACATTCCCATCAACAATGGATTAGGGTACCTCTTCCCCCACATCTTGGCCAACATTTGTTGTTTGTTGTGTTGATTTCTGTATGAAAGACATTCTAACCAGAGTGAGGTGAAACTTCATTGTGGTTTTGTTTAGAGGGATAGTGACCTGAGCATTTTTTCATGTGTCTGTTGGCCATTTGAATTTCTTTTGAAAAATGCCTCTTCGCATGGAAAGCCAAGACACTGTGGTAAAAAGTGTCCTACATGAAGGACCTCAGTGGTTAGGTCCCCAGTGGAAAGAAGAGGTCATCAAAGAAGGAGGTACTTTTCTCTGAAGGGAGGAGAGAACTTCCAATTTGCTTATGGTCTTATCTAAATACTGATGCAGTTTGTGGGTTCAAAAGGCTTCCACAGCCTAGGCAGCTCCTGTCAAGAGCCTTGGGTGATCACTGACGACATACATAAAATTCTTTTTTTGAATATTTATTTATTTATTTATTTGGACAGGCAGAGTGGACAGTGAGAGAGAGACAGAGAGAAAGGTCTTCCTTTTTGCCGCTGGTTCACCCTCCAATGGCCGCCGCGGCTGGAGCGCTGCGGCTGGCCCCACCACGCTGATCTGATGGCAGGAGCCAGGTGCTTCTCCTGGTCTCCCATGGGGTGCAGGGCCCAAGCACTTGGGCCATCCTCCACTGCACTCCCTGGCCACAGCAGAGAGCTGGCCTGGAAGAGGGGCAACCGGGACAGAATCCGGTGCCCCTACTGGGACTAGAACCTAGTGTGCCGGCACCGCAAGGTGGAGGATTAGCCTAGTGAGCCGCGGCGCTGGCCAACATACATAAAATTCTTAACTGCTAAATGTACAATAGGAGTTTCTGTTCACTCTAGCTCCCATGCAGGACCTCTGTCCTCAGAGAGCTGTATTATAATTATGCCTAAATGCTAGCAAAAGATATGTCATTCTTGGGTGCTTCTTTAAAGTTAATTAAGTTTCTTAAAAAAAAGTGAAATTAAATTCAAAATGCAACGACTTTGAACATTACTTGTCTCCACTGATGAGGAATGGTTTCTTTGGTTTTCCTTTCCTTGTACAATTTTTTTTGACAGGCAGAGTTAGACAGTGAGACAGAGAGACAGAGAAAAAGGTCTTCCTTCCATTGGTTCACCCCCCAAATGGCCACAGTGGCCGGCGCGCTGCGCCAATCCGAAGCCAGGAGCCAGGCGCTTCCTCCTGGTCTCCCATGTGGGTGCAGGGCCCAAGCACTTGGGCCATCCTCCACTGCCTTCCTGGGCCACAGCAGAGAGCTGGACTGGAAGAGGAGCAACCAGGACAGAACCGGCGCCCCAACCAGGACTAGAACCTGGAGTGCCAGCGCTGCAGGTGGAGGATTAGCCTAGTGAGCCATAACGCCGGCCTCTTTGTGCAAATTTTTGAACTCTTTACTTAAAAGAGAGTTGGTCTTCTGTGTATAAAGTTAATAAAAAATGTATCTTAGTGGAGAATGGGACAGAGAATGGGAGAGAGAGGAGGAGAGGGGGCAGGAGTGTGGGTGGGAAAGCGGGTATGGTGGTAAACATCACTGTATTCCTAAAGTTGTACTTATGAAATGCATGAAGTTTGCATTCCTTAAATAAAAGGTTTCTTTTGGAGAAAAAAGCCTGTTCAAGTAATTTGCCCATTTCTTAACCAGATTATTTGTTTTCTTGTTGTTGAGTTTCTAGAGATCTTTATGGATTCTGGCAAACTTATTTATTTAAAACATGCCAAAACCTGCATGGGAGACCAGGAGGAAGCACCTGGCTTCTGGCTTTGGATCAGCACAGCACACCAGCCATGGCAGCCATTTCGGGGGTGAACCAACGGAAAAGGAAGACCTTTCTCTCTGTCTCTCTCTGTCTAACTCTGCCTGTCAAAAAATTTTTTTAAATTATAAAAAAATGCCAAAAGATTGAAATTAGAACATAAAAGTACGTATTTTCTAAATAAATCACAGGAAGGAGTTTCAGAGTGGAGATTTGGGAAAGACCTCCTAAACATGGCACTA
Organism: Oryctolagus cuniculus; assembly: GCF_964237555.1. Taxonomy (NCBI): domain Eukaryota; kingdom Metazoa; phylum Chordata; class Mammalia; order Lagomorpha; family Leporidae; genus Oryctolagus; species Oryctolagus cuniculus. The sequence continues at coordinate 33,252,351 of NC_091453.1, read as the reverse complement.
AAAGCAACATCCCAACAATTTTTAAAGCAATCAGTTGCACTGGGAAATTATCTATATTTGCACAAACCCATTACACGGAGAAGTAAGCAAAGTCAAGGTACAGACTGTCAGAAACAAATGCAAACCATCATCTAACAAAGGACTTAGCAGTACAGTGTACAAGGCTACTTCTGAAAGTCCACGAGACACAGGCAATGAAAAGATGAGTTCAGGGGCAGGCACTTGGAACATGAGTTAGGCTGCTCTAGGGATGTCTGAGTCCCACATGGACATCCCTGATTGAAGTCCAGGCCCCACTGCAAATCCAGCTCCATACTAAAGCACAGCTGTGAAGCACAGGTGACAATCCAATCCATGTGCCCCTACCACAAAAGTGGAAGGCCAAAATGGACTTCTGAGCTGCTGTCTTCAGTCTGAGCCAGCCCTATCCATTGTGGGCATTGAGGGAGTAACCTGTAGTTGGAAGACGTGTCTGTCCCTGTCTCCTGCCTCTCAAACACAATGAAAGAAATCAGTATTTAGAAAAATATGTTTATTTTAGTGCCAGGAATGTTTAGATTCCTGCACGTGTATTCCAAATACCATTTTCAAGCACTTTATAAATCGCTGCCATTGTTTTCTTCAAATCTGCAAGGTAGAGCACCAGAGAGAGCAGGAACAAGAGACAGAGAATCTTCTTCAGTTACTCACCACAATGGAACCCGGCAGAGGCCAAAGCCATGAGGCAGGAACTCCACTCTAGTCACCCAAGTAGATGGTAGGGGCCCTGGTAATTGGGCCAACTTCTGCTGCTGTGCTAGCTGCATTAGCTGGGGGCTATTGGGAAGTGGAGAAGCAGGGCCTCAAACCACAATTCCCATATGAGATGCTGGTATCCCAGGCAGCAGCTTCACCTGCTGTGCCAACAGGCTGCCCCCAACCATGAATTCTTTAATCAGCAAAGATGAGTTTGGGGAATGAAAGAGATATCCAGACATTCAACCAGAAATGAATCCTCAGAGACACTGTGGCCAGCAGAACTTCCTTGAAACAGTGGGTCAAACACATCCGTGTAACAGAAAAGCAACACAAAAGAGGGGGTCTCCCAACACGGGATGAAAGGCAGTACAACAGCAAGTGTCAAAGGGGAAAGGCACTGAAAGAAGAGTGAACTAAGGAGAAAGTGCTGATATTTCACAGAAGGGTAGAAGGAAGGATTTGGAATATTTTCACCAAAAAGAAATGTTGTCGAGGAGGCAGATGTGTTGACCTTGATTTGCACATTACACAGGGTTTCCATGTATTCCAACATCTCACGCTGGTTCCAGTGTTTGCCATAGCAGTGTAGACATGCATTGGGACTCCCTTTTCCCACACTGGAGGGCCTATTTTCAAGTGTTGGCCCAATTGTCAATTTCAGATTACTATGGATGCAGACCCTGGGAGCCAGCAGGGGACACATCAAGTACTTGGATCCTTGCCACAAACGGGGATCCATTGAGTCCAATGCTCCTAGCTCCTGCCCAACATAACTCTGGTTGTTGGCCTCTATTTCGGGAAGAAGACAAAGGAGGAGAAACCTCTGTCTCTCTGTATTTACTTCTAGCCACATTATAAGAAAAATAACAAAGGTGGTAAGTTTTTACTTCAAAAGTTACACGGTATCCCATGAATATGTACAGTTTCTATAGGTCAATGCAAACAGAATGTCAAGGGACCATTGTAGTGGGTTTGCAAACCACTAAGGAAGCCAGCATCCCATGTTAGAGTGCAGTGAGGCCCAGCTCCCCTGCTTGTCATCCAGTTCCCGGTTCACGGGCCTGGAAACAAGCCCAGGATGGCCCAAGGGCTTGCACACCTGCCACCAGCAAGCAGACCTGGGTTGAGTTCCTGGCTCCAACTTCAGCCTTGCATAGCCACAGTTATTCTATACACGTGGGCTCTGTTGCAAAGCCACAGTTATTCTGTACACGTAGGCTCTGAGCCATGCCACGGAAACCTCTCTATGTATCTGTCCCTCTCTGTATCACTCTACCTGCAAAATGAGAAAATATTTTTACAAGTCAACAAATGGAACTATATCAGATAGATTTCATCCTTCTCAGAGCATTGTTAAGTGCATGGTGTCTGAGGCATAAATAAGCCCATGGGTGTTTTTTCCAGTGTGAGGTGAAACATGGGGGATTTCATAGCATACCTTACACTTGGGTGGCAAGAGAGACTGCGCAGATATTTAAAGGAAAAAGAGCAATGTGCAGGAACAGAACTTGGATGTGCACAAAGGGATACAATGTTCCAGAGCTTATTACAGAGTTAGCAAACGGAGAAAGTTCTAGAAAGGCTGGCAGTCTCCCAAAGGGATCTAAAAGACGCTGCGAAGCACCAGAAGCTGAGACAGAGGCCCCGGGAGCTCGGAGTGCATCGCCGAGCGAGGCCGAGCACCGCGACCGGGTGGGTGGCGAAGGAGCGTCCGGGCGTGGGAGGGCCCCTCCCGGCCACCGTCACGCGGGGAGCAACGGCTACTCCTGGGTGGGGGAGGGGCTGGCGGCGGCACGGCGGCCATCTTGAGCCAGGGGCCCTCACTGCGGAGGCCGGGGCTCACGGAAGAAGGCCCCGCGGGCAGGGCAGAGCGCGCTGGGCAGGGCGACTGGGACCCGCCCCCGCAGGGTCCCGAGAGCCAGAGGCAGAGGCAGTGTGAGGAGCGCGGCGGTGCCCGCCCCGCCAGGCCTCGCGCCCGCCTGCCCGGCGGCCAGCACGCGCCCCAGCCCGGCCAGCCGACCAGGCCGCGGCCCTGCGCGGCGGCGCCATGCGGCTCACCCTCGAGGCCGGGCCGCAGCTCACCTTCCACATCGACATTGACCCCAGCCAGATGGTGAGGGCCCTCAAGGAGAAAATTGAAGCCGAGCAGGGCAGAGATGCCTTTCCGGTAGCGGGGCAGCAGCTCCTTTATGCGGGCCGCGTCCTCCCGGACGACGCTGTGCTCAGAGACTGTCAGATCCACGAGCACCACGCTGTGACGGTCCTGGTGGCCAGACCCGAGGCGGCGACCACAGCAGCACCGACCACGGCCACGGCCACGGCCACGGCCACAGCTGGGCAGTCCCATCCTGCCACCGCGGCATCGGCTGGTGCTGGGGCCCCAGCGCGCGGCCCTGCCTTGCCCGCCGCGCCTGCCACCTCCACGCATGCCACGTCCGCGCCTGCCTCCGTGTCAGCATCCAGTACAGCGTCGGCTCAGCCTGCACCTGCTGGCGCACCTCAAGCTGCAGGGCAGCAGGCAGGCCCGCCAGGGTCTCCAAGCCCCACACCAGATGATGCCATCGCGGGACCCTCCTCTCGGGCCCAGCCGTCTGAGCAGGCAGCAAGGGCGCTGCTGACACGTCCGGCTTCCGAGCAAATGGTCGCCGAGATCGTGTCCATGGGCTACGAACGGGAGCAGGTCCTTGCAGCCCTGAGAGCCAGCTTCAACAACCCTCACAGAGCCGTGGAGTATCTTTTAATGGGACTCCCCGGAGACAGGGCAAGTGCGGCCGAGGTCGAGCCCCCTCAAGCCGGGAGCAGCGGAGCTGGTCGGTCTTCAGCGGTGGAGGCAGATGCAGGGGCTGCGACATCGGGTTCTGGAGGACACCCCCTGGATGTTTTACGGAATTTACCAGAGTTTGAAGAGTTGAGACGAATCATTCAGCACTTCCCATCTTTGCTTCCAGGAGTGCTGCAACGCTTATGTCCACAGGATCCTCAATTGGAAGATCAACTTAGACAGTACCAGGAGTACTTGGTTCATATGCTAACTACCGCGGAGGAGGAAGATGGCAGTGAAGGAGGAGGAGGAGGTGAAGGAGTTGACAATGCAGAAACTGCAGAAACAGTAAGAGAAGATGACAGCTACATTGAAGTAACACCTCAGGAACAGGCAGCTATAGAGAGGTTGAAGGCTTTGGGCTTTCCTGAAGGCCTTGTGATACAAGCATATTTTGCTTGTGAGAAGAATGAGATCTTAGCTGCCAGTTTGTTATCCGACCTGGCTATGGAGGAGGACTGAAAGGGACTCTCCTGTGGCTCACATTTCATGCCATTCGTTACGCTGACTTTGTCTCCTACAGCGTCTTGGATGACTTGGCCTTAGGTTCACCATACTTGGCATCAGAACTAGATGTTGGGGCAGGGGCGGGAGTCACACGTTGCAGGGTGGGGAGAGATACCCTGCCTGGCTGCTTCAACCAGCAGGTGCCTCAAATCCACACAGTGTGCAGAGTAGGCTGCCACCCACCAGCAGCCATTGCAGGTCCTCATTTCTCCTGTGAAGCACCAAGTCACTTGTAGGTTTCTCCCTTTGCAGTGGACTCCATCCACAATTGTAGTTTTCGTTATTTCTTTGAAACAACTTCAACTTTTCCTAGGTTTCCTTTCTGTGTTCTACTATCCTATCATTACTTCTTTCTGTCTTGGATACAAAACTAAGTCATTTTGCTGGGAATCTGTTTTCAGTGCACTCCATCCAGAGTACGCCCAGAGTAATGTAATGCCCTTCTTTCTATTTCTTTAATTCACATTGGTTTTGGAAACAGTGTCTCCTCCATAGAAATGTTTGTAAAAAATTTATTTATATATTTGAATGTCAGACTTACAGAGAAGCAGAGGCTGAGAGAGAGAGAGAAATAGATTTCTTCCATCTGTTCAGCCATATGGGGAGTAAAATTTTGGCTCGATGACCTCTCTCTCCCTCTGCCTCTCTATAACTGTAGTTTTCAAATAAATAATCTTAAAAAATACCTCTGTCATTGGAATGTATGCGATCCATGTCTAATGTGATTGGAGTAACTATAGCTGGAAAGGCAGAGTGATGTTGCTGTTCTCTTTGATTTTCTTTTTTGTTAGAAGAAAAATGACACGTGTCAAATATCTGTGTACATTATACTTTTATTGCAATAAAGCTTTGAAAATATTTTATTCATTTACTTGAGAGTTAGAATTACAGATAGAGAGTGGGAGAGGGGCGGTGCTGTGGTGCGGTGGGTTAATGCCCTGGCCTGAAATGCCAGCATCCCATATGGGTGCCAGTTCGAGTCCCGGCTGCTCCACTTCCAATCCAGCTCTCTGCTATGGCCTGGGAAAGCAATAGAAGAAGGCCCAAATCCTTCGGCTCTTGAACCCATGTTGGAGACCCAGAAGAAGTTTCTGACTCCTGGCTTCGGATCAATGCAGTTCCAGCCGTTGCAGCCAATTGGGGAGTGAACCAGAGCATGGAAGACCTCTCTCTCTCTCTCTCTCTCTCCCTCCCTCCCTCCCCCCTTTTTCGGTATAACTCTTTCAAATAAACAAATAAATCTTCTTTTAAAAAAACAGGGAGAGTGGGAGAGACAGGAGTAGGTCTTCCACCCAGTGGTTCACTCTCCAATGGCCACAATGTCAGGAGCTGACCCTATGTGAAACCAAGAACCAGAAGCTTCCTCTGGGTCTCCCACACGGGTGCAGGGGCCCACACATTGGGCCATCTTCACTGCTTTCCCAGGCCATCAGCAGAGGGCCTGTTGGAAGAGGAGCAGCTGGGACATGAAACAGGGCCCTCATGGCATTCTGGCACAGCAGGTGGAGGCACAGCCTGCAGTGCCTTCAGGACGGGCCCCACACTAAAGTTTTAAAGCCACACTTGCATGTTTGCTGTGGACGTGTCCCGCTGAGAATTGATGACTGTTGAGGCCCGTGCACAAGAGCAGCATCCCCTTCCCCTCTCTATTGCCTTTCTTGGGCAGAAATTGGTCGTAAGTGAGAGACCTGCCCAGTTAGAACCCACTGAGTGGTGAGCCAGCTCAGAATTCAGACGAGTATTTCAAATCTCCTTTCTGGTATTTGTAAATGCAGCGCTTTCTTAGAGAAGAATCTGTTACTACTGAGACCACCCGTAAATATTACTGTCAACAAGAGTAGGCTGTGGTATGGCACTTGTTTTGGGGACTAGCTTACTTCACTAGGTAGAACAGATTCAAGTTGCATCCATTTGGTGTCAAATGACAGGATTTCATTTTATACTGCTGTGTACTATTCAATAGTGTACATATACCATAATGTCTTTATCCAGACTTCAGTTAATGGACAGACATCTGGGTTGATTCCCTCTCTTAGCTAGTGTGAATTGAGCTGCAGTAAACATGTGGGTACAGCTAACACTTGGATATGCTGATTCCATTTCCCTTGGGTAAATTCCCAGGAGTGGGATGTTTGGGTCATCTGGTAGGTCTACATTTAGAAGTCTGAAGTATCTCCATGCTGTCTTCCACAGCAGCTGTACCAATTTACACTCCCACATCCTAGCCAACGTTTGTGGTTTGTTGACTTCCGTATGAAAGACATTCTAACGCGGGTGAGGTGAAACTTCACTGTGGATTTGATGTGCATGTGCCTGACAGCTTGTGATACTCAACATTTTTTCATGTGTCCATTGGCCATTTGAATTTCCTCTTTTGCAAATGCTTGTTCAAGTAATGTGCCCATTTCTTAACTGGATTGTGTGTTTTCATGTTGTTGAATTTCTTGAAATTTTTGGATTCTGGTAAAGTTGCTTCATTGAAACATGCCTGTGGGGAGCAACCCGGACTAGACTAAGTTACTGGAATTAAGACTTATTCTAGCCGGCGCCGTGGCTCACTAGGCTAATCCTCCACCTTGCGGCGCCGGCACACCGGGTTCTAGTCCCGGTTGGGGCGCCGGATTCTGTCCCGGTTGCCCCTCTTCCAGGCCAGCTCTCTGCTATGGCCAGGGAGTGCAGTGGAGGATGGCCCAGGTGCTTGGGCCCTGCACCCCATGGGAGACCAGGAAAAGCACCTGGCTCCTGGCTCCTGCCAGGATCAGTGCGGTGCGCCGGCTGCAGCGGCGGCCATTGGAGGGTGAACCAGCGGCAAAAGGAAGACCTTTCTCTCTCTGTCTCTCTCTCTCACTGTCCACTCTGCCTGTCAAAAAAAAAAAAAAAAAAAAAAAAAGACTTATTCTATGCATCTGCTCTCCCACAATATGGCGCTGAGAAGGGAGAAACAGCTTCTACACAGCTGCCTCCAGTTCAACCAATAAACTGTAGGACCTGCTCCTGATTGGAGGAGAGCAGCGTACTCGGCGTGTGGGTAGCCAAGTTGGGATTGGTGGAAGAGGACTATAAAGGAGGAGAGAGACAACATGCACCAGGAACATCTGAGGGAACACCTGTGCAGCCCCCGAGAGAGCCGGCCAGCGGTGTTCCGCTCCCCTGTGGAAGTTGGGAAAGTGGCCAGGGGGAACCGCCCTTCCATGGAGGTGGAAGGGACGGTAGCCAACCCGGGAAGAACCAGCAGCAAACCCGGGGAGGGCCGAGCAGACAAAAGAACAGCGCAGGGTCCTGTGTCATTCCTCCATGAAGAGGGGGAGTGACACATGCCAAAGATTGAAATTAGAAGACAAAACTACAGATTTTCTAAATAAATCACAGGAAGGAGTTTCAGAGTTAAGACTTGAGAAAGACTTCTTAGATGTTAAACTTCAAGCAACATCCAACAATTTTCAAAGGAATCATTTGAACTAGGAAATTTGCTGTGCCTGTTCTGCAAAAACCCATCACGGATCAAATAAGCAAGGACTGGCAATAGACTGGCCAATTTATGTGCAAACCACTCATGTAACAAAAGGACTCAGTCATAGAATGTATGAGAATATTTTGGAAACCCACGTCACAAGGCAACAAATAGAAGAATTCAGGGGCAGGCACTTGGAGCATTAGTTTAGGCTGCTCTAGCGATGTCAGTCCCACATGGACATAAATGATTCAAGTCCAGGCTTCACTGCAAATCTAGATCCATAGTAATGCACACCTGGGATGCACAGGTGATGGTTCAATATGTCTGTCCCTACCACAAACTTGTGAGGTGGGAATGCAGCTATGAGATGCTCTTTAGCCAGGCCAGCCATGGTCTGTGGGCTCTGAAGGAGTGAATTGTGGATGGAAGATGTGTCTGTCCCTGTCTCCTGCCTCAAGTACACCAACATGGGATCCATGGACTGAGTTCCTGGTTCCTGACTTCTGTGACACAGCCCTACCTGTTAACCAGGGTTTGGGGATGCATATATAAGAAGAGAAAACTCTGTCTGTCTCTTCTTGCTGTCTCTGCACATATTAAAATAAAAAATAATAAAGGTGGTTAGTTTATCTTTAAAAATTTATATGGAGGCCAGTCCTGTGGCGTAGCAGGTTTACCTGCCACCTGTGGTGCCAGCATCCCATATTGGCAATGATTAGGGTCCCAGCTGCTCCACTTCCGATCCAGCTCTCTGCTATGCCCTGGGAAAGCAGTGGAACATGGCCCATGTCCTTGGGCACCTGCATCTGCATGTGAGACCTGGAAGAAGCTCCTGACTCATGGCTTCTGATCAGCACAGTTTTGGCCATTGCCGCCAATTGGAGAGTGGAGCAGAGGACTGAGGATCTCTCTCTCTCTCTCTCTCCTTACTCTGCCTCTGCCTCTCCTTCTCTATGTAGCTCTGACTTTCAAATAAATAAATAAAAAGTTACATGGTATCCCATGAATATGTACAGTTTCTATAGGTCAATGCAAACAGAATATCAAGGGACTATTGTAGTGGGTTTGCAAACCACTAAGGAAGCCAGCATCCCATGTTAGAGTGCAGTGAGGCCCAGCTCCCCTGCTTGTCATCCAGTTCCCGGTTCACGGGCCTGGAAACAAGCCCAGGATGGCCCAAGGGCTTGCACACCTGCCACCAGCAAACAGTCCTGGGTTGAGTTCCTGGCTCCAACTTCAGCCTTGCATAGCCACAGTTATGCTGTACACGTAGGCTCTGAGCCATGCCACGAAAACCTCTCTATATATCTGTCCCTCTCTGTATCACTCTACCTGCAAAATGAGAAAATATTTTTACAAGTCAACAAATGGAACTATATCAGATAGATTTCATCCTTTCAGAGCATTGTTAAGAGCATGGTGTCTGAGGCGTAAATTAGCCCATGGGTGTTTTTTCCACAGTGTGAGGTGAAACATGGGGGATTTCATAGCATACCTTACACTTGGGTGGCAAGAGAGACTGCGCAGATATTTAAGGAGAAAGAGCAATGTGCAGGAACAGAACTTGGATGTGCACAAAGGGATACAATGTTCCAGAGCTTATTACAGAGTTAGCAAACGGAGAAAGTTCTAGAAAGGTTAGCAGTCCCCCAAAGGGATCTAAAAGAGGCTGTGAAGCACCAGAAGCCCAGACAGAGGCCCCGGGAGCTCGGAGGGCATCGACGAGCGAGGCCGAGCACCGCGACCGGGTGGGTGGCGAAGGAGCGTCCGGGCGTGGGAGGGCCCCTCCCGGCCACCGTCACGCGGGGAGCAACGGCTACTCCTGGGTGGGGGAGGGGCTGGCGGCGGCACGGCGGCCATCTTGAGCCAGGGGCCCGCACTGCGGAGGCCGGGGCTCACGGAAGAAGGCCCCGCGGGCAGGGCAGAGCGCGCTGGGCAGGGCGACTGGGACCCGCCCCCGCAGGGTCCCGAGAGCCAGAGGCAGAGGCAGTGTGAGGAGCGCGGCGGTGCCCGCCCCGCCAGGCCTCGCGCCCGCCTGCCCGGCGGCCAGCACGCGCCCCAGCCCGGCCAGCCGACCAGGCCGCGGCCCTGCGCGGCGGCGCCATGCGGCTCACCCTCGAGGCCGGGCCGCAGCTCACCTTCCACATCGACATTGACCCCGGCCAGACGGTCAGGGCCCTCAAGGAGAAAATTGAAGCCGAGCAGGGCAGAGATGCCTTTCCGGTAGCGGGGCAGCAGCTCCTTTATGCGGGCCGCGTCCTCCCGGACGACGCTGTGCTCAGAGACTGTCAGATCCACGAGCACCACGCGGTGACGGTCCTGGTGGCCAGACCCGAGGCGGCGACCACAGCAGCACCGGCCACGGCCACGGCCACGGCCACAGCTGGGCAGTCCCATCCTGCCACCGCGGCATCGGCTGGTGCTGGGGCCCCAGCCCGCGGCCCTGCCTTGCCCGCCGCGCCTGCCACCTCCACGCATGCCACGTCCGCGCCTGCCACCTCCACGCATGCCACACCTGCACCTGCCTCTGCGTCAGCATCCAGTACAGCCTCAGCTCAGCCTGCACCTGCTGGCGCACCTGCGTCACCTCAAGCTGCAGGGCAGCAGGCAGGCCCGCCAGGGGCTCCAAGCCCCACACCAGATGATGCCATCGCGGGACCCTCCTCTCGGGCCCAGCCGTCTGAGCAGGCAGCAAGGGCGCTGCTGACACGTCCAGCTTCCGAGCAAATGGTCGCCGAGATCGTGTCCATGGGCTACGAACGGGAGCAGGTCCTTGCAGCCCTGAGAGCCAGCTTCAACAACCCTCACAGAGCCGTGGAGTATCTTTTAATGGGACTCCCCGGAGACAGGGCAAGTGCGGCCGAGGTCGAGCCCCCTCAAGCCGGGAGCAGCGGAGCTGGTCGTGAAGAAGCTGGCCATGAAGGAGGAGGAGTGGACAGCGCGGGAACCGAAGAAGCATCAACAGGAGATGGCAGCTATGTGGAAGTAACACCCCAGGAATTGGCAGCTATAGAGCGGTTGAAGGCTTTGGGCTTTCCTCAGGGACTTGTGGTTGAAGCATATTTTGCTTGTGAGAAGAATGAGGAGTGGGCTGCCAATTTTCTGCTCGAGCAGGACTTGGAGGAGGACTGAAAGGGACTCTCCTGTGGCTCACATTTCATGCCATTTGTTAACGCTGGCTCACATCTCCCGCCATTCCGCTCGTTGCACTGACTTTGTCTCCTACAGCGTCTTGGATGACTTGGCCTTAGGTTCACCATACTTGGCATCAGAACTAGATGTTGGGGCAGGGGCGGGAGTCACACGTTGCAGGGTGGGGAGAGATACCCTGCCTGGCTGCTTCAACCAGCAGGTGCCTCAAATCCACACAGTGTGCAGAGTAGGCTGCCACCCACCAGCAGCCATTGCAGGTCCTCATTTCTCCTGTGAAGCACCAAGTCACTTGTAGGTTTCTCCCTTTGCAGTGGACTCCATCCGCAATTGTAGTTTTCGTTATTTCTTTGAAACAACTTCAACTTTTCCTAGGTTTCCTTTCTGTGGTCTATGATCCTATCATTTCTTCTTTCTGTGATGCCTCTGTCTAGGATACAACACCAAGTCACTTTTGCTAGGTTTCTGTTTTCAGTGGGCTCCATCCGGAGTACTCCCAGGGTAATGTCATGCCCTTCTTTCTAGTTCTTTTTGCACATTGGTTTTGGACACAGTCTCCGCTCTATAGAAATGTTTTTCAAAGATTGTATTTATATATAGAAAGGCAGAGTTACAGAGAGGCAGAGGTCGAGAGAGTGAGAGGAAAAGCAATAGCCAGAGAGAGAGGTCTTCCATCTGTTTAGCCATGTGGGCAGTAAACTATCGATTGGAGGATTCTCTCTTTTCCTCCCTCTCTGTCTCTCTCTCTGTCTGTCTCCCTCTGCCTTATGGAAAACAACTTTCAAATAAATTAATCTTAAAAAATTTCTCTCTCATTAGAATGTATGTGAGACCTGTCTAACTTGATTTGAGTAACTACCTGGATAGACAGAGTGATGTTGCTGTTCTCTTTGGTTTTCTTTGGTTTTCATTATAAGCAAAATGCCCCGTATCCATTATCTGTGCATGTTATATCTATTTCAATAAAGCCTTTAAAAAGATTTTATTCATTTATTGGAGAGATACAGTTACAGAGAGAGAGAGAAGGGTGAAGGTCTTCCAACAAGTGGTTCACTCCCCAAATGGCCACTATGGCTGGAGCTAACCCTGTGTAAAACCAAGAACCAGAAGCTTCCTCAGGGTCTCCCACAACGGTGCAGGGACCCAAGCACTTGGGCCATCTTCTACTGCTTTCCAGGCCATAAGCAGAGAGCTGGATTTTTAGAGGAGCAGCTGGGACTCAAACCATGCCCACATGACATGCTGGCCCTTCAGGCAGAGTCATAGCCTACAATGCCGCAGTGCTGGCACTGCAATCAAGTTTTAAAAACACAGTTGCATGTTTGCTGTGGACGTGTCCCATTGTGAATTTATCACCTTTGAGGCCCATGCACAAGAGCAGCATTCCCTCCCCTTCTCTCTCTCTCTCTCTCTTTTTTTTTTTTTTTTTTTTTGACAGGCAGAGTGGACAGTGAGAGAGAGAGACAGAGAGAAAGGTCTTCCTTTTGCCATTGGTTCACACTCCAATGGCTGCCGCGGCCAGCGCACTGCGCTGATCCGATGGCAGGAGCCAGGTGCTTCTCCTGGTCTCCCATGGGGTGCAGGGCCAAGTACTTGGGCCATCCTCCATTACACTCCCTGGCCACAGCAGAGAGCTGGCCTGGAAAAGGGGCAACCGGGACAGAATCCGGCGCCCCGACCGGGACTAGAACCTGGTGTGGCCGGTGCCACAAGGCGGAGGATTAGCCTAGTGAGCCAAGCCGCCGGTCTTGCCTTTTCCTTGGCAGGAATATGACTGGGAGCTGGCCATAAGTAAAATAGCTGCCTATTTAAAAAACTGACTGAATGGTGAGCCAGATCAGAAAGCAAACAAGTATTTCAAAATACACTTTCTGGTATTTGTAAATGTAGTGCTCTGCTAGAGAAAAATATGTTACTACTGATGTCATCCGTAAATATTACTGTCAACAAGTGTAGTCACTTGTATGGCATTTGATTTTGGGCCTAGCTTATTTCACTAAGTATAATGGATTCCAGTTACATCCATTTTGTTTCAAATGACAGGATTCCATTGTATACTGTGTACTATGCAATAGTGTACATATATTATAATGACCATATTCAGTCTTCAGGTGATGGACATTTGGTTTGTTTCCCTATCTTAGCTATTGTGAATTCAGCTGCAGTAAGCATGAAGGTATAGCTAGCACTTTCATATGCTGATTTCATTTCCTTTGTGTAAATTCCCAGGAGTGGGATGTTTGGGTCATATGCTAGGTCTCCATTCAGAATTCTGAGGTATCTCAGACAGTATATTGTTTCCCCAGTAGCTGTACCAGTTTACATTCTCAACAAGTGTGGATCAGTTGCCTTTTCCCAAATCCTCGGCAAATGTTTGTGGTTTGTTGACTTCTGTATGAAAGACATTCTAAGGGGGTGAGGTGAAACTATACTGTGAATTTGATTTGCAATTCCCTGACAGCTAGTGGTCCTGAGCATTTTTTCATGTATCTCTTGGACATTTTATTTCCTCTTATGACAAATGCTGTCGCTCCCCGTCTTCGTGGAGGAACGACACAGGACCCTGCGCTGTTCTTTCGTCTGTTCGGCCCTCCCCGGGTTTGCTGCTGGTTCTTCCCGGGTTGGCTACTGTCCCTTCCACCTCCGTGGAAGGGCAGTTCCCCCTGGCCACATTCCCCACTTCCGCAGGGGAGCGGCACACCGCTGGCCGGCTCTCTCGGGGGCTGCACAGGTGTTCCTTCAGATAGATGTTCCCCTTAGATGTTCCTGGTGCATGCCGTCTCTCTCCTCCTTTATAGTCCTCCTCCGCCAATCCCAACTCTGCTGCCCACACGCCGAGTACGCTGCTCTCCTCCAATCAGGAGCAAGTCCTACAGTTTATTGGCTGAACTGGAGGCAGCTGTGTAGAAGCTGTTTTCTTCTCTCCCAGCGCCATATTGTGGGAGAGCAGATGCACAGAATAAGTCTTAATTCCAGTAACTTAGTCTAGTCCGAGTTGCTCCCCACAAATGCCTGTTCAAGTAATTTGCCCATTTCTTATCTGGATTGTTTGCTTTCTTGCCATTGAGTTCATGAGCTCATTTTAGATTCTGGTAAAGTTGTTGCATTGAAATATGACAAAGACTTAAATTAGAATATAAAAGTACAGATTTTTAAATAAATCACAGGAAAGAGTTTCAGAATTAAGACTTGGAAAAGACATCCTAAACATGACAATTAAAGCAATATCCAACAATTTTTAAAGGAATCATTTGAACTAGGAAATTAGCTATGTCTGTTCTGCAAAAAACCAGTAAGGATCAAGTTAGCAAAGACAGGCAACAAAATGGCCAAAATACATGCAGATCACTCATGTAACAAAAGGACTTATTCATACAGTGTACAAAAATATTACTGAAAATTCACGTCAGACAGGCAATGATAAGCTGAATTGAGGGGCAGGCACTTGGAACATTAGTTTAGGCTGCTCTAGCAATGTCAGTCCCACATGGACATAAATGATTCAAGTCCAGGCTTCACTGCAAATCTAGATCCATAGTAATGCACACCTGGGGTGCAGGGTTCAATACGTCTTTCCATACCACTAATGTGAGAGGTGGGAATGCAGCTATGAGCTGCTCTTCAGCCAGGCCAGCCATGGTCTGTGGGCTCTGAAGGAGTGAACTGGTAGATGGAAGATGTGTCTGTCCCTGTCTCCTGCCTCTCAAGTACAATGGAAGAAAGCAGCATTTAGAAAAAATGTGTGTTCTAGTGCCAAAAATGTATCGCTTCCTGCACGTGTACTCAAAATACCATTTCCAAGCAGTTTATAAATCATTGTCGTTGTTTTTTTCATATCTCAAGGCAGGAGCGGGAGTGAGAAACAGAGACACTCCTCCAGTTGCCCACCACAATGGGACCTGGCAGAGGCCAAAGCCATGAGGCAGGAACTCCTCTAGTCACCCAGGTAGATGGGAGGGCCCCAGGTTCTTAGGCGCCACATTCTGCCGCTGTGCCAGCTGCCATAGGCTGGGGGCTATATTAGAAGCAGAGGAGCTGGGCCTCAAACCAAAACTCCCATATGGGACGCTGGCATCCCAGGCAGTAGTTTCACCTGCTGTGCCAACAGGCTGCCCTAAACCAAGAATTCTCTAATCAGCAAAGCTGACTTTGGGGAATGAAAAAGCCATCCAGAAGTTAACCCTGAAAGAAATCTTGGACACTCTGGCCAGCAGAACTTCCTTGAAACAGTGGGTCAAACACATCCTTACGACAGAAATGCAGAACTAAAAGAGGGGGTCTCCCAACATGGAATGAAAGGCAGTAGAACAGCAGGTGTCCAAAGAGAGGTACGCATAGGACAGAGCCTAAACTAAGGAGAAAGTGCTGATATTTCACAGAAAGGTAGAAGGAAGGATTTGGAATATTTTCACCATAAAGAAATGTTGTTGGGGAGTCAGATGTGTTGACCTTGATTTGTACATTACACACGGTTTCCATGGATTCCAACAACACACACTGGACTCCAAGTTTGGCATAGCAGTGTAGACAGACGCAGATTGGGACACCTGCACCCCACACTGGTATGCCTGCCTATATTCAAGTGCTTGCTTGGCTGCCAGTTTTAGTTTGCTATGGATGCAGACTGTGGTGTCCAGCAGGGGAGGCATCACATACTTGGATCCCTGCCACCAACATGGGATCCATGGACTGAGTTCCTGGCTCCTGGCTTCTGCCTGACAGAGCCCCAGCTCTTAACCAGGCTTTGGGGAAGCATATGAAGGAGGAGAAACCTCTGTCTGTCTTTTCTTGCTGACTCTCCACATTTCAAAATAAAAAATTGCAAAGGTGGTGAGTTTCTATTTAAAAAGGTACATGGTATCACATGCATATGTAAAGTTTCTATACGTCAATGCAAAAAGAATTTCAAGGTACAGTTGTTGTGGGTTTGGAGACAACATGGGAAGCCAGCATCCCTTGTCAGAGTGTTAGTTCAATGCCCAGCACCTAGCTTGTCATCGAGCTCCTGGATCATGGGCCTGGGAAAAAAGCCAAGGATGGCCCAATGGCTTGGGTACATGACACCAGCAGGCGGACTGGACTGAGTTCCTGGCTCCAACCTATTCTGTCCACATGGGCATTGAGCCACAGCCTGGAAGATATATACATATGTGTGTGTGTGTGTGTGTGTTCCTCTCTGTATCACTCTGCCTGCTAATGATCAAATATTTTTTACAGATCAACAAAAGGGTCTGTATCAAATAGATTTCACTTTTGCTCAGAACATTGTCAGTATCTGCAAGGTGGCTGAAGCAAAAATTAACCAATTGGTGTGGTTTCCACAGTGTGAGCAGAAACACTGAGGATTTATTTCATACCCTATCTTGCACTTGGGAGATAGGGGAGATTGCACAGAGAGTTAAACAGGGAGTCTGGCGGCCCCGTCAGACACGGGGAGAACGTCCTGCACAAGCAGGCTGCCTCTCCAGGACACTGGCATTTCCTCTACTAACACCTTCCTGTGCTGCAGGTGTGACCTTGCAGATTTAAATCACACCTTCAGGGTGGGTGCAGTCTTTAGTCAGAGCTGGCAGGGGAAGGGGATGAGAACCTGGGGAGAGCTGGATCAGCTCCAAGAGACCCTGGCTATTTTGTGTGACCTTGCAGTTTAAACCATGCCTCCAGTATAGCTGCGATCTTCCACCCAGAGCTAGCAGTGGAGGGGGCTGATCCCCTATGGAGACAGGCGGTCTCCAGGAGACCCCTGCAGGCTCCTTGAGCCCCAAGGAAACAGCATACGTACGTGAAACCCCTGTCCAATGGGCACCCCCAGTAGCATAACTCAATTAACAATTAGTACTGCCTTCAAATCCGAGGACGCTTCCTCAAAGCCAGTGTGCTGCTGGGGCGTTCCACCTGTCTTCTGAAGCACCAGACACTTTCTCTATTGCTTGTCAATGCAATAAAGTTTCTGCCTCTTTGCAAATAGTTTTCTGGCTTTTCATTTCTGTACTAAGCTGGGGAAAAGAACCCACGAGACTCATTCCAGCAACGGCCCTCCCTCCGTGACCGGTAACCTCTTTGGCACCCAACGTGGGCCTTGATAGAAGACTTCACCAGGGTCTGTATTCCTTCCCACAAGCGGGACCAGATCTTTGGGAATGACCGTTGATCATCCGGCATCTCACCACTCTCCGAGTACATGGAGTCCTTCTGGCCACAGCTTAGCCACAGCCTAAATTTCAGAGGGATTGTAAAAGGGGGAGGGTAGCTAGGAAGGGCAGTTGGCTGAGAGCCTAGAGACCCTCCCCCCCAATCTCATTTTGGTTTTCTAGTGGCCAGACTGTGACCCAAAATCCTTGCCTCTCTCTTGGAGGGATGCCTGCTCATGCCACCTACTGCTATGTGAGCGGGGCTTAGCCTTACCTAGGGTAATATTGGCCCTCCAGTTAAACTCAGACAACTAGATAGCAGACAATCATGAGCAATAGGAGAAGCAACAC
Source organism: Oryctolagus cuniculus (assembly GCF_964237555.1). Taxonomy (NCBI): domain Eukaryota; kingdom Metazoa; phylum Chordata; class Mammalia; order Lagomorpha; family Leporidae; genus Oryctolagus; species Oryctolagus cuniculus. Next base: position 33,235,199 of record NC_091453.1, on the reverse strand, counting down.
ATCTGTCCAATCCTAGAGCCATTCATGTTAGGAATAGTTCATGGAGACTGTTTGGGATTGTTATGAAACATAATTTAAAACTAAGGCTGGGAAGTAGATCAAGGAAATCAGCAGATAGAAAAATGTCACAAGTATAAAAATGTGTTCTTGGTAAAGAAGGTTAAAAAGAAAAAGAGACTTTTTTTAAATAGAGGAAGGACATGGTTTGTATAAATTGCTTTATCTTAATGGCTAGTTTACTCTAGACTGGAATGGAAAGGTAGAAAGGTTTGACTAAGTTGCAGAAGGTGTGATGAAGTCACAGAAATTAATGAAAGGCAAAATTTTTGGATACAAAAGTTATTCTATTTTCTTTAACATAAAATTAGAGTCTGATCCCCTATTAAAGTAATGATGTTTTTGCAACAATAAGGCCACAACCAGAGTCAAGGGAAGGAAAACAAACCCCTGACACTTTGAAAAGTGGCTGCTCCCAATTGTCTGGTGAAGTTAAATGCAGTTATCGGGGCTGGCACTGTGGCGCAGCCAGTTAAGACTCTGGCCTGAAGCGCCGGCATCCCATATGGGCACCAGTTCGAACCCAGCTGCTCCACTTCCAATCCAGCTCTCTACTATGGCCTGAGAAAGCCAAAGAAGATGGCCCAAGTCCTTGGGTCCCTGCACCCAAGGGGATACTCGTGGGATACCCCACCCACGTGGGATACTCGGAAGAAGCTCCCGGCTCCTGGCTTAGGATCAGTGCAGTTGCGGCCAATTGCAGAGTGAACCAGAGGATAGAAGACCTCTCTCTCTCTACCTCTCTTCTCTCTGTGTAACTCTGTCTTTCAAATAAATAAATAAATCTTTAAAAAATGCAGTTATCTTGTCTAGGGAGGGAAGATATCCTAAGCTCTCTATCCATAACTCCAGTCATAAATCTGTCCTATAAATGTGACCCACGTATCTCCTTTGTAGCATGCCACACCCACCAACCTTTTGAAGTGTGGTCCTAAGTCACATAGGCTGCAATTTAGACACAGTTCTGTAAGGGTTAAAGTATGATGCTAACAAACCTATAAATATTGTAATACACCTAGGCACAGGGTTCAATTGTCAAAACCATATTTCCCCCTGAGCCTGCTGGCATTAAAAAACTGCCCCTGTTCCTCCACTGTTTCTGGTGCCTGTCAGAATGCAGAACGTTCCCCCTCCGAGTTTCTTGTTACAGTAAAAGGACGCCATGTGTAAAATGTTCAGATAAGTAACCAAAATTTTTGACCCCTCTCTGTCAGGTCACTGTGCATGCTCCTTTTGTCTCCATAAGGGTTTCTGAGACAGATGTTTGTAAAGAGCCTCAGAGAAAAATGTGAGGCTGTTCTTGGGATACAGTAACTTTTCTTCAGTTGCCTAAGCCCTAAAAAAACAGAGAGTCCACGGGAGGCATGGACTTTAAAGGTCTTTGAGACATCACCAGTCAGGACAGGCTTGACCTTCTGATAGTTTGGTATGAGAGTTAAACTGCTTTCAGAGTTGGAGGCAGCAGCATTACGGGGGGAATAGGCCATTTTATCAAGGCCCTCATCCTGAGAGGCAAAGGAGTGGAGACCAGGGGCGGGATAAACTGAGACGGGAGTAGGAGTGGCAATCCTCACACTCGTAAGGCCTGTCCTGGTGGACAGGAAGGCCATCCTTGTGATGACCACTCACAGAGGGCTGTGCCCCAGGGGCCGGACCTCCCAGTGCCTGCCAGGCTCAGTCCTCATGTTAGGGTTGTATAGAGAGAGGAAGCGACCTCTCTAGGCAGTCCATTCTCTCTCCTTTATTATTCAATGGGATCTCAGTCCTCACGAGTGGATCCCCAGACACCTCTTCGATGCATCCTTAAGAGTTGGGATCACTTTGACCTCCAGGTCCTCGGAAAGAAGGTCCTGAATTTCTTCTGCACTGAGTCCTGGCCGAAATACCCATTTAATGTTGGGGAGACCTGGCCTCCACAGGGAAGTCTCAATTATAACATCATACTACAACTAGATCTTGTCTATAGGTGTGAAGGCAAGTAGGGAGAAATTCCTTATGTCCAACTGTTCTTCTATCTTAGAGAACACGCAGACTTGTTCCAAAACTGTAACGTAGAAAAAGTGCTGGTGCAGGCCGTGGGAGGCAAGCTGGGTATGGAAGAAGAAAAATCAGTCGAGGTGTCTCCAAGGTCATTCCCAGAGCCCCCTCATCCCTAAAGCCCCAAGATCAACCTTGTCCCCCTTATCCTAGGCCAACTCCCAGATGGAGTAAGGCACCTCGACCTTACCAAAGTATGCAAGGAGATGGAATGTTTCCCTTGCAGGTGGTGGGAGCTAGTGAATTTGGCTCAGAGGTTAGCACTGTGTCTTTTTCTCGGGCTAAATTACAAGAGGTTAAAAAAAAAAGACCTGGAAGATTACACAGACAACCCAGAGCAGTAAATATAGGCTTTTGAACAACGTAAAGTATTATACGATCTGACAGAGAAAGATGTCACTTTACTCCTCAATCAGACACTAACTTCCATAGAGAGAAAGAGTGCTAGCAAAGGCACGGGAGGCAGGCAATGATTATTATAACTTCCTAAGTGTAAAACAGAAAAACTGTGTAAAAATCCAAGTAGGGGCTGAGGTAGTGCCCACTAAAATCCCTGATTGGGATCCTGGGTAGGAGAGGGATGAGTGGGAACAAAATCATTATATTTACTGCATCTTTAAAGGGCTAAAATGAGCAAAAATCAAACATTTTCACTGTGGGCAATTAATGGCTGTGCAGCAGGGGGAATCTGAACCTCCTGTGACCTTCCTAAAAAAATTCAACAGGGTAATGCTTAAATTCACTAACCTGGACCCTGGAGCGGTGGATGGAGAAGAAGCTGTCCTTAAGAACAAATTCCTGACCCAGTCTGCCCTGGATATATAAAGGAAGCTCCAACAGTTAATGGCAGATCCTGATAAGTCCTCTTTGGACCAATCATTTCAGGTGGCTAATACTGTCTAATATAATAGGTACTGGGAAAAGGAGAAACAGGAAAACAGGCGCCATGGGGAAATCTTGGCTGCTATGGGTATAGCCACCTCAGGCAAGGCCCATAAATCAAAAACCTGTCTCAAATGTGGGGAGGCGGAACACTTTCCAAAGGACTTTCCCAAGCCTGCACAAAAGAAACCACCTCCTAGACCCTGTCCAATCTGTAAGAAGGAGCACTGGGAATCCAAGTGTCCCAGGCTCTGAAGGGAGCAGGGGCTACTGGACCAGAACTCCCAGTGACGGGTCCCAGGGCCTACTCTCCAGGCTCCCACCACTTGGGTTCATACTGAGGAGCCCTGGACCTCTCTGATGGTGGACTCACAGTCAGATTTCTCCTTGCCATTGGTGCTAGATTTTCAGCCTTGCCCTTTTCTCCTGGGCCTGGGTCCACACAAAAGTTAGCCATTCAGGGCAAATCAGGCCAGCCTCTTGAACGGTATTTTACTCAGCCTTTGGCTTGCTCCTGGGATGACTTCCACTTCCACCAGTACTTCCTGATAATCCCTGAGACCCAAGCACCTCTCTTGGGGAGGGACATTCTGGATAAGGCTATGTAGGCCTGGTTCTTCCCTCTGAGGTCTATGGCTGCTTTCCTTTAGTTGAGGTAGATATTGGTCCTGCTGTGTGGACAGATGGGGAAACAATTGGTTGGGCTCTCTCAGCCAAACCTGTGGTTATCCACCTCTAAGACCCCTCAGTTTACCCAAGACAAAAGGCAACACCCCTAAAACCAGAGGTCCAAGAGGGGCTAAAGCCCATTTTCAACCAGTTAGTAGAGCTGGATTACTAGTAGAGTGTGTGAGTCCATACAACACACCCATTCTAGAGGTCAGAAAAGGGGCCAATAAGTGGTGACTAGTACAAGATCTGAGACTGATAAATGAAGCCATTGTCCCATGGCACCCAGTAGTTCCTAACCGCTACACCCTCTGAACCCAAGTCCCTGGTAAGGCCAAATGTTCTTCAGTGCTTGATTTAAGAGATGCCTTTTTCTGCATCCCTCTACATTTCCAGAGATAACCTCTATTTGCATTTGAAGATCTGAGAGGCGGAGGGCGGCAGCTGACATGGACTGTCCTCCCACAGGGATTCCGAGATAGTCCTCACCTGCTTGGAATGACTTTGGCTAAGGATCTAGAGGAATGGCAATTTTCTGGGGCTACCTCCATCCAGTATGTGGATGACCTTTTAGTGGCCTGTTGAAGATGTGTGATTCAGCTCCCAGGTCCCTCCTCAATTTTCTAGCCCAGAAGAGCCATAAGGTCTTCAAAGACAAGGCACAGTTAAGTGAATTCAAAGTGACTTATCTAGGAATGATACTAGAGGGAAATACCAGAATGCTAGGAGGGGATAGCATTCAGCCAGTATTGGGCTTTCTCTTGCCACAAACCCCCAACAACTAAGAGGATTTCTTAGGGCCACAGGTTATTGTCCGATTTGGATCCCAAGGTATGCAGTGTTAGCGAGATCCCTCTACAAGTTCTTCAAGAGGCCCAAGGAAATGCTAAGCTCCCTGAATGGCCTCAGGAGGAAAAACAAGCTTTCAATCAATTAAAACAGGCTTTAAGCAGAGCCCCAGCACCGGATCTCCCCACACAAGAAAGCTTTGATTAATATGCCTACGAAAAAAGGGGAGTAGTCATGGGAGTCCTAACACAGAACTGGGGAGGGAGCATCCAGCCAGTAGCAATATCTAAGTAAGGAATTAGACCCAGTAGCTAAGGGATGGTCAGTCTGCTTGAAAGCCCTGGCATCTGTGGAACTCTTAATCCCAGAGGCTCAAAAATTCACTCTGGAAAGATCCCTCATTGTTTTGTCCCCACAGGTCCTCAGGAGTATTCTAGATAGAAGGGGACATCTCTGGCTGTCAGATAATCACAACCTTAGCTACCAAGCTTCACGCATGGAAGGGACCAAAATATGCTTTAAAAAGTTCCCTGCTTTAAACCCAGCCATTTTCTTCCTGGAAAAAAAATGGGAAAAAACCTCCATTCATGTGAGGAGACCCTACCATGGGACTCCTCATCTTGATCTGACAGATAAACCCATTCTTAACCCAGACTGGGAGTTGTTTACTGATGGCAGTTTACTGGTTTAGGAGGGGATCTGATATGCCAGGTATGCTGTCATCTCAGAATTAAAACTGATAGAAGCCATACACTTCCCACTTCCATCAGTGCTTAGCTAGCAGAATCTATTGCTCTAACAGCCATCCTAAGATTAGCAAAGGGCAAGTCAGTCAATATTTATACTGACTCTAAATACCTTTCCTTAACTTGCATGCTCATGCAGCACTTTGGAAAGAGAGGGGACTTCTAATCTCAGGGGGATCCCCAACCAAGCAGAGGACTGAAACCCTCAATTTACTTGAGGCAATCCTTATGTCACCCAGGGCCACTGCGATGCACTGCAAAGGACATCAATGGGATATGGGCTCTGTTTCAAAAGGAAACACACTGGCAGATAAGGCAACCCAGCAGGCTGCCATTTCAAAAATCTCTGAGGCCATGGTTTTATGGGAAGAATCTTTATTACCGCATGAAAGGCCCTCTTACACTCAGAAAACTTACAGGGGAAAGAGGCAGGATGCAGTCTTGACCATCAAGGTTGGTAGATTACCCTTGATGGACGACTCTGGTTGCCACGAAGTGTCCAGTGGAAGGTCCTAAAAACCCTCCACCAGATGCATCATCTGGTAAGAAACAACACCCTGGCTCTGTTTCAGCGCCTGTTTACAGGAAAAAAAGTTATCGGGCCGGCGCCGTGGCTCACTAGGCTAATCCTCCGCCTAGCGGCGCCGGCACACTGGGTTCTAGTCCCGGTCGGGGCGCCGGATTCTGTCCCGGTTGCCCCTCTTCCAGGCCAGCTCTCTGCTGTGGCCAGGGAGTGCAGTGGAGGATGGCCCAGGTGCTTGGACCCTGCACCCCATGGGAGACCAGGAGAAGCACCTGGCTCCTGGCTCCTGCCATCGGATCAGCGCGGTGCGCCGGCCGCAGGGCGCCGGCCGCGGCGGCCATTGGAGAGTGAACCAACGGCAAAGGAAGACCTTTCTCTCTGTCTCTCTCTCTCTCACTGTCCACTCTGCCTGTCAAAAAAAAAAAAAAAAGTTATCATAGACAGTCAAATGGGTGATACAGGGATATGAGATCTGCTTGTGATTCAACACTAAAAACAGGCTATTGCCCTCCCCCAAGGAAAACAACAAAAGGGCACTTATCTAGGTAAGGATTGGCAGAAGGATTTCACCCACATGCAGGGAACTAAGAAACACAAAATGGGCCGGCGACGCGGCTCAATAGGCTAATCCTCTACCTGCGGCACCGGCACACCGGGTTCTAGTCCCAGTCGGAGTGCTGCATTCTGTCCCAGTTGCCCCTCTTCCAGTCCAGCTCTCTGCTGTGGCCCAGGAGGGCAGTGGAGGATGGCCCAAGTGCTTGGGCCCTGCACCCACATGGGAGACCAGGAGAAGCACCTGGCTCCTAGCTTCGAATCAGCGCAGTGCGCCGGCTATAGCACGCCGGCCACTGTGGCCATTGGAGGGTGAACCAACGGTAAAGGAAGACATTTCTCTCTCTCTCTCTCTCTCTCTCACTGTCCACTCTGCCTGTCAAAAAAAAAAAAAAAAAAAAAAAAAAAAAAAAGAAAGAAAGAAAAGAAACACAAAATGATGCTGGCCTTGGTCGATACCTTCTCAGGATGGGTTGAGGCATTTGCTTGTAATCTAAAAAGGTGACTAAAGTAATAAGAATTTTACTAAATTAGATTATTACATGTTTTGGGATTCCTCACTCCTTATGGAGTGACAATGGCTCAGCCTTTAAATCAGAGGTCACCCAGGGAATCATCCAGGCTTTAGGAATTGACTTTAATATACAACTGTGCATGGAACCCTCAGTCCTTAGGAAAAGTTGAAAAAGCCAGTGGTATTCTAAAGAGACATATTTTAAAATTAGCTCAGGAGGTACAAGCCCCCTGGTGGCAGCTTCTAAATCTAGCCATAATATGGGTTCGCAGCACCCCTGGAAGCCTAGGCCTCATCCCCTTAAAAAAAAAAAAAAAACCTGCCAGTGCCGTGGCTCAATAGGCTAATCCTCCTCCTTGCGGCACCGGCACACCAGGTTCTAGTTCCGGTTGGGGCGCCGGATTCTGTCCTGGTTGCCCCTCTTCCAGGCCAGCTCTCTGCTGTGGCCCGGGAGTGCAGTGGAGGATGGCCCAAGTGCTTGGGCCCTGCACCCCATGGGAGACCAGAAGAAGCACCTGGCTCCTGCCTTTGGATCAGCGTGGTGCACCGGCCGCGGCGGCCACTGGAGGGTGAACCAATGGCAAAAGGAAGACCTTTCTCTCTGTCTCTCTCTCTCACTATCCACTCTGCCTGTCAAAACAAAAAACAAACAAACAAACAAACAAACAAAACAAAAAACAAAACAAAACAAAAAAAACTTTATGGGACACCTTTTCTTACTAGATGAAGAGGCCCAATGGATAACTGACTGTCACTCATCTGTCAGCCTTTCAGTGGGCATATGTGAGTTACACAAGGGCTCCCATCCAGGAGAAGGAAAGCCCCTCTTCCTCTCTGTAGATCTAGTCTTGATAAGGGCATTAGAGAAGGGGACTCACAAGCCGTTTTGGGAAGGACCCTTCCCTGTCATCCTATCCACCCCCTCCACTATTAAGATCTCTGGGATAGACACCTGGATATACCATTCTAGAGAAAAAAAAGGGGGGGACAGCTACTGAGACCACACCAGTGCCAGAGACCTTAGACCAGCTCAAACCCTCTGGAGTCCACCTACACCTATAAATCGCTGGAAGGCCTAAAGCTACTCTTCAAAAAGACACCTGAGTGATAAGTACCTTGACTGCAACCCCATGCAATTCTTTTCTCTCTCCTAGGTGCTGGTGATAGTACTCTTTATACTTTTATTTCTTGGCCTAGTGAAACCACCCCCAAAGGACTAGGGATGCCCTCCAAATCTGGTCTTGACCGCTAACAGGGTTGCTAGGGGGAAGACACACCTGCTTCCCATCGCCTCTGTCTCCTGTTTCATACGGATACACACAGCCACTGGCTCTCTCCAAACAGGCAGGATCGAGCCTAACTCCCTCGTTCATGTAGCAAGTATAGCTACTAACATAAGCAACTGCTAGATATGCCATTCTTCCCTACAAACTGCGAATGAGCCCCGGTGGTTTAAAGTGCAACCTTGGAATGCACCTGCCTTGATGGTTACCAAACAAAAACTGTCCTTCCTTAACCCTATCATCCCACAGACCAGCTCTCTTGGGAAGGGGAACTAACTTCCTGTGTAGATATGGGAGGGCTATATTGCTATCCTTCTATCTTTGACCCATCAACTGCAAAAAAATCTCTGAAAATAAAACTACAGCTGTTCTAACTTGCAAAACAGCATTTAAAATGTTCCAGAGTGTTGAGGGCAGAGACAATATAACCCACACTCATACAAAGAAACATCAATTCCTTAGAAGCACCTTAGAGGAAGGAGGGAATATGATTTTTTTTTGACAGGCAGAGTGGACCGAGAGAGAGAGAGACAGAGAGAAAGGTCTTCCTTTGCCGTTGGTTCACCCTCCAATGGCTGCCGCGGCCGGCGCACTGCAGTGATCCGATGGCAGGAGCCAGGTGCTTCTCCTGGTCTCCCATGGGGTGCAGGGCCCAAGCACTTGGGCCATCCTCCACTGCACTCCCTGGCCACAGCAGAGAGCTGGCCTGGAAGAGGGGCAACCAAGACAGAATCCAGCACCCCAACCGGGACTAGAACCTTGTGTGCTGGCACCGCTAGGTGGAGGATTAGCCTAGTGAGCCCTGGCGCTGGCCCGGGAATATGATTCTTAACAATAAGATTACTGACCTCCTTAACATCACCGATGATCCTAGACCCCGGAACGTGGGCCTGAAGCAGTACAATTCCTCTGCCTCCCAAGAGGAATGCTCTTTATGGGCTATGATAATTTATCTAAAAAGACATGGGGTGTAAGATGTCTACACCCCTAGGATGTTGGGCACTGGACCAATTGATAGAAAACTCAGAGATCTAAACCAAACTGCAATTGAAGAGACTTACCAGGCCCTCTCAAAAACTAACACTAAAATCAGAGTCAAAAGAGAATCAGTGACCCCGATCACACTAGGTGTGACAGCCCTGGCAGCATCCTTGACTGGGCTGACGTATGGAGTGGATAGTACTCACCTGCAGGTCTCAAACATCACCACTACTGTGAGAGACATAGCCCAAGAAGTTGGCTTCAGCTTTAGAGATTTACAAAGTTCTCTAAACTCACTAGCCCAGATGGCCCTAGACCACAGATATGCTAGCCCAATAGGGAGGAGTATTGCCGTAGCAAACACCTCTTCTTGCTTCTAGGTCAACACCTCAGGAGCTGCAGTCACACAAACAGATCACATCCTCCAAAAAGCAGTGTGGTTAAAAAACTTCTCAGTAAAACCCACCTGACAGGTCAAGTTTGGGAACAACTAAAATCTTGGTTAGCATCCACAGCATGGCTACTGTCTCTGCTGAGCCCATTCTGTATGCTACTACTTAGTCTAATGTTTGGCCCATGTATCTTTAATTGGCCTGTCAAATTTGTCTCTCAAAGGTTAAAATCCATCAAGATGCAAGGGGTCGTTCAGATGAAACCCTGTATGGAGACTGGATTCTAACACAGCAGCCTGGAAGGCCGCCACTACTCTGACCTGCCGCAACCTACTGGGCCTTAAGAAGATGACCCCCACGCCCCCACACCCACCCCGCTAGCAAGAGGTATCCAGTGCGACATCAATGGCACAAGTCCTCAGAGTAGTAGGGTGTGTAATAAAAAGGAGGGGATTTGAGGCAAGCCAGTGGGCCTGGAGTCTGGCGGCCCCGTCAGACACGGGGAGAACGTCCTGCACAAGCAGGCTGCCTCTCCAGGACACTGGCATTTCCTCTACTAACACCTTCCTGTGCTGCAGGTGTGACCTTGCAGATTTAAATCACACCTTCAGGGTGGGTGCAGTCTTTAGTCAGAGCTGGCAGGGGAAGGGGATGAGAACCTGGGGAGAGCTGGATCAGCTCCAAGAGACCCTGGCTATTTTGTGTGACCTTGCAGTTTAAACCATGCCTCCAGTATAGCTGCGATCTTCCACCCAGAGCTAGCAGTGGAGGGCGCTGATCCCCTATGGAGACAGGCGGTCTCCAGGAGACCCCTGCAGGCTCCTTGAGCCCCAAGGAAACAGCATACGTACGTGAAACCCCTGTCCAATGGGCACCCCCAGTAGCATAACTCAATTAACAATTAGTACTGCCTTCAAATCCGAGGACGCTTCCTCAAAGCCAGTGTGCTGCTGGGGCGTTCCACCTGTCTTCTGAAGCACCAGACACTTTCTCTATTGCTTGTCAATGCAATAAAGTTTCTGCCTCTTTGCAAATAGTTTTCTGGCTTTTCATTTCTGTACTAAGCTGGGGAAAAGAACCCACGAGACTCGCTCTGGCAACCATCCTCCCTTCATGACTGGTATCAAACAGCACAAGTGTAGGAAACAGAAAATGAATAAACACAAAGGGATACAATGTTCCAGAGCTTATTACAGAGTTAGCAAACGGAGAAAGTTCTAGAAAGGCTGGCAGTCTCCCAAAGGGATCTAAAAGACGCTGCGAAGCACCAGAAGCCGAGACAGAGGCCCGGGAGCTCGGAGGGCATGGACGAGCGAGGCCGAGCACCGCGACCGGGTGGGTGGCGAAGGAGCGTCCGGGCGTGGGAGGGCCCCTCCCGGCCACCGTCACGCGGGGAGCAACGGCTACTCCTGGGTGAGGGAGGGGCTGGCGGCGGCACGGCGGCCATCTTGAGCCAGGGGCCCGCACTGCGGAGGCCGGGGCTCACGGAAGGAGGCCCCGCGGGCAGGGCAGAGCGCGCTGGGCAGGGCGACTGGGACCCGCCCCCGCAGGGTCCCGAGAGCCAGAGGCAGAGGCAGTGTGAGGAGCGCGGCGGCGCCCGCCCCGCCAGGCCTCGCGCCCGCCTGCCCGGCGGCCAGCACGCGCCCCAGCCCGGCCAGCCGACCAGGCCGCGGCCCTGCGCGGCGGCGCCATGCGGCTCACCCTCGAGGCCGGGCCGCAGCTCACCTTCCACATCGACATTGACCCCGGCCAGACGGTGAGGGCCCTCAAGGAGAAAATTGAAGCCGAGCAGGGCAGAGATGCCTTTCCGGTAGCGGGGCAGCAGCTCCTTTATGCGGGCCGCGTCCTCCCGGACGACGCTGTGCTCAGAGACTGTCAGATCCACGAGCACCACGCTGTGACGGTCCTGGTGGCCAGACCCGAGGCGGCGACCACAGCAGCACCGGCCACGGCCACGGCCACGGCCACAGCTGGGCAGTCCCATCCTGCCACCGCGGCATCGGCTGGCGCTGGGGCCCCAGTGCGCGGCCCTGCCTTGCCCGCCGCGCCTGCCACCTCCACGCATGCCACGTCCGCGCCTGCCACCTCCACGCGTGCCACACCTGCACCTGCCTCTGCGTCAGCATCCAGTACAGCGTCGGCTCAGCCTGCACCTGCTGGCGCACCTCAAGCTGCAGGGCAGCAGGCAGGTCCGCCAGGGGCTCCAAGCCCCACACCAGATGATGCCATCGCGGGACCCTCCTCTCGGGCCCAGCCGTCTGAGCAGGCAGCAAGGCTGACACGTCCGGCTTCCGAGCAAATGGTCGCCGAGATCGTGTCCATGGGCTACGAACGGGAGCACGTCCTTGCAGCCCTGAGAGCCAGCTTCAACAACCCTCACAGAGCCGTGGAGTATCTTTTAATGGGACTCCCCGGAGACAGGGCAAGTGCGGCCGAGGTCGAGCCCCCTCAAGCCGGTAGCAGCGGAGCTGGTCGTGAAGAAGCTGGCCATGAAGGAGGAGGAGTGGACAGCGCGGGAACCGAGGAAGCATCAACAGGAGATGGCAGCTATGTGGAAGTAACACCCCAGGAATTGGCAGCTATAGAGCGGTTGAAGGCTTTGGGCTTTCCTCAGGGACTTGTGGTTGAAGCATATTTTGCTTGTGAGAAGAATGAGGAGTGGGCTGCCAATTTTCTGCTCGAGCAGGACTTGGAGGAGGACTGAAAGGGACTCTCCTGTGGCTCACATCTCCCGCCGTTCCATTCGTTACGCTGACTTTGTCTCCTACCGCGTCTTGGATGACTTGGCCTTAGGTTCACCATACTTGGCATCAGAACTAGATGTTGGGGCAGGGGCGGGAGTCACACGTTGCAGGGTGGGGAGAGATACCCTGCCTGGCTGCTTCAACCAGCAGGTGCCTCAAATCCACACAGTGTGCAGAGTAGGCTGCCACCCACCAGCAGCCATTGCAGGTCCTCATTTCTCCTGTGAAGCACCAAGTCACTTGTAGGTTTCTCCCTTTGCAGTGGACTCCATCCACAATTGTAGTTTTCGTTATTTCTTTGAAACAACTTCAACTTTTCCTAGGTTTCCTTTCTGTGTTCTACTATCCTATCATTTCTTCTTTCTGTGATGCCTCTGTCTAGGATACAACACTAAGTCACTTTTGCTAGGTTTCTGTTTTCAGTGGGCTCCATCCGGAGTACTCCCAGGGTAATGTAATGCCGTTCCTTCCAATGAAATGTTTTGAAAGATTGTATTTATATATAGAAAGGCAGAGTTACAGAGGCAGAGGTCGAGATAGTGAGAGAAAGAGGGAGAGTCAGAGAGAAAGAGAGTGGTCTTCCATCCATTCAGCCATGTGTAAACTTTCAATTGAACGATTTCTCTCTCTCCCTCTCTCTCTCTCTCTCTCCCCCTCCCCCCCACCTCTGCCTAATGTATTTCTAGCTTTCAAATAAATAATTAATCTTTTAAAAGTTCTCTCTCAGTAGAATGTATGTGAGACCTCTCTAACCTGATTTGAGTAGCTGTACCTGGATAGGATGAGTAATGTTGCTGTTCTCCTTGTCCAGTTTTCATTAGAATATAAATGACACGTGTCAAATATCTGTGTATATTACATTTATTGCAATAAAGCTTTTAAAAGAGATTTGATTTGCTTACTTGAGAGTTAGAGTTACAGATAGAGAGTGGGAGAGACAGGAGTAGGTCTTCCACCCAGTGGTTTCTCTCCAATGGCCACAATGTCAGGAGCTGACCCTATGTGAAACCAAGAACCAGAAGCTTCCTCTGGGTCTCCCACACGGTGCAGGGGCCCACACATTGGGCCATCTTCACTGCTTTCCCAGGCCATCAGCAGAGGGCCTGTTGGAAGAGGAGCAGCTGGGACATGAAACAGGGCCCTCATGGCATTCTGGCACAGCAGGTGGAGGCACAGCCTGCAGTGCCTTCAGGACGGGCCCCACACTAAAGTTTTAAAGCCACACTTGCATGTTTGCTGTGGACGTGTCCCGCTGAGAATTGATGACTGTTGAGGCCCGTGCACAAGAGCAGCATCCCCTTCCCCTCTCTATTGCCTTTCTTGGGCAGAAATTGGTCGTAAGTGAGAGACCTGCCCAGTTAGAACCCACTGAGTGGTGAGCCAGCTCAGAATTCAGACGAGTATTTCAAATCTCCTTTCTGGTATTTGTAAATGCAGCGCTTTCTTAGAGAAGAATCTGTTACTACTGAGACCACCTGTAAATATTACTGTCAACAAGAGTAGGCTGTGGTATGGCACTTGTTTTGGGGACTAGCTTACTTCACTAGGTAGAACAGATTCAAGTTGCATCCATTTGGTGTCAAATGACAGGATTTCATTTTATACTGCTGTGTACTATTCAATAGTGTACATATACCATAATGTCTTTATCCAGACTTCAGTTAATGGACAGACATCTGGGTTGATTCCCTCTCTTAGCTAGTGTGAATTGAGCTGCAGTAAACATGTGGGTACAGCTAACACTTGGATATGCTGATTCCATTTCCCTTGGGTAAATTCCCAGGAGTGGGATGTTTGGGTCATCTGGTAGGTCTACATTTAGAATTCTGAAGTATCTCCATGCTGTCTTCCACAGCAGCTGTACCAATTTACACTCCCACCAACCGTGGGTTGGGAACCTTTTCCCACATCCTAGCCAACGATTGTGGTTTGTTGACTTCCTTATGAAAGACATTCTAACGCGGGTGAGGTGAAACTTCACTGTGGATTTGATGTGCATGTGCCTGACAGCTTGTGATACTCAACATTTTTTCATGTGCCCATTGGTCATTTGAATTTCCTCTTTGGCAAATGCTTGTTCAAGTAATGTGCCCATTTCTTAACTGGATTGTGTGTTTTCATGTTGTTGAATTTCTTGAAATTTTTGGATTCTGGTAAAGTTGCTTCATTGAAACATGCCAAAGATTGAAATTAGAAGACAAAACTACAGATTTTCCAAAAAATCACAGGAAGGAGTTTCAGAGTTAAGACTTGAGAAAGACTTCTTAGATGTTAAACTTCAAGCAACATCCAACAATTTTCAAAGGAATCATTTGAACTAGGAAATTTGCTGTGCCTGTTCTGCAAAAACCCATCACGGATCAAATAAGCAAGGACTGGCAATAGACAGGCCAATTTATGTGCAAACCACTTATGTAACCAAAAGACTCACTCATAGAATGTATGAGAACATTTTGGAAACCCCACGTCACAAGGCAACAAATAGAAGAATTCAGGGGCAGGCACTTGGAGCATTAGTTTAGGCTGCTCTAGCAATGTCAGTCCCACATGGACATAAATGATTCAAGTCCAGGCTTCACTGCAAATCTAGATCCATAGTAATGCACACCTGGGATGCACAGGTGATGGGTCAATATGTCTGTCCCTACCACAAACTTGTGAGGTGGGAATGCAGCTATGAGCTGCTCTTCAGCCAGGCCAGCCATGGCTCTTGTGGACTCTGAAGGAGTGAACTGGTAGATGGAAGATGTGTCTGTCCCTGTCTCCTGCCTCTCGAGTACAATGGAAGAAAGCAGCATTTAGAAAAAATGTGTGTTCTAGTGCCAAAAATGTATCGCTTCCTGCACGTGTACTCAAAATACCATTTCCAAGCAGTTCATAAATCATTGTCGTTGTTTTTTTCATATCTCAAGGCAGGAGCAGGAGTGGGAAACAGAGACACTCCTCCAGTTGCCCACCACAATGGGGCCTGGCAGAGGCCAAAGCCATGAGGCAGGAACTCCTCTAGTCACCCAGGTAGATGGGAGGGCCCCAGGTTCTTAGGCGCCACATTCTGCCGCTGTGCCAGCTGCCATAGGCTGGGGGCTATATTAGAAGCAGAGGAGCTGGGCCTCAAACCAAAACTCCCATATGGGACGCTGGCATCCCAGGCAGTAGTTTCACCTGCTGTGCCAACAGGCTGCCCTAAACCAAGAATTCTCTAATCAGCAAAGCTGACTTTGGGGAATGAAAAAGCCATCCAGAAGTTAACCCTGAAAGAAATCTTGGACACTCTGGCCAGCAGAACTTCCTTGAAACAGTGGGTCAAACACATCCTTACGACAGAAATGCAGAACTAAAAGAGGGGGTCTCCCAACATGGAATGAAAGGCAGTAGAACAGCAGGTGTCCAAAGAGAGATACGCATAGGACAGAGCCTAAACTAAGGAGAAAGTGCTGATATTTCACAGAAAGGTAGAAGGAAGGATTTGGAATATTTTCACCATAAAGAAATGTTGTTGGGGAGTCAGATGTGTTGACCTTGATTTGTACATTACACACAGTTTCCATGGATTCCAACAACACACACTGGACTCCGTGTTTGGCATAGCAGTGTAGACAGACGCAGATTGGGACACCTGCACCCCACACTGGTATGCCTGCCTATATTCAAGTGCTTGCTTGGCTGCCAGTTTTAGTTTGCTATGGATGCAGACTGTGGTGTCCAGCAGGGGAGGCATCACATACTTGGATCCCTGCCACCAACATGGGATCCATGGACTGAGTTCCTGGCTCCTGGCTTCTGCCTGACAGAGCCCCAGCTCTTAACCAGGCTTTGGGGAAGCATATGAAGGAGGAGAAACCTCTGTCTGTCTTTTCTTGCTGACTCTCCACATTTCAAAATAAAAAATTGCAAAGGTGGTGAGTTTCTATTTAAAAAGGTACATGGTATCACATGCATATGTAAAGTTTCTATACGTCAATGCAAAAAGAATTTCAAGGTACAGTTGTTGTGGGTTTGGAGACAACATGGGAAGCCAGCATCCCTTGTCAGAGTGTTAGTTCAATGCCCAGCACCTAGCTTGTCATCGAGCTTCCAGATGATGGGTCTGGAAACAAGCCCAGGATGGCCCAAGGTTTTATGCACCTGCCACCTGCAAGCAGTCCTGGGTTTAGTTCCTGGCTCCAACTTCATCCTTGCACAGCCACAGCTATTCTGTACACATGGGCTCTTAGCCATGCCACGGAGACCTCTCTATATATCTGTCCCTCTCACTATCACTCTGCCTGCAAAATGAGAAAATATTTTTACAAGTCAACAAATGGAACTATATCAGATAGATTTCATCCTTTCAGAGCATTGTTAAGTGCATGGTGTCTGAGGCATAAATGAGCCCATGGGTGTTTTTTCCACAGTGTGAGGTGAAACAAGGGGGATTCCATAGCATACCTTACACTTGGGTGGCAAGAGAGACTGCACAGATATTTAAAGGAGAAAGAGCAATGTGCAGGAACAGAACTTGGATGTGCACAAAGGGATACAATGTTCCAGAGCTTATTACAGAGTTAGCAAACGGAGAAAGTTCTAGAAAGGTTAGCAGTCCCCCAAAGGGATCTAAAAGAGGCTGCGAAGCACCAGAAGCTGAGACAGAGGCCCCGGGAGCTCGGAGTGCATGGACGAGCGAGGCCGAGCACCGCGACCGGGTGGGTGGCGAAGGAGCGTCCGGGCGTGGGAGGGCCCCTCCCGGCCACCGTCACGCGGGGAGCAACGGCTACTCCTGGGTGGGGGAGGGGCTGGCGGCGGCACGGCGGCCATCTTGAGCCAGGGGCCCGCGCTGCGGAGGCCGGGGCTCACGGAAGGAGGCCCCGCGGGCAGGGCAGAGCGCGCTGGGCAGGGCGACTGGGACCCGCCCCCGCAGGGTCCCGAGAGCCAGAGGCAGAGGCAGTGTGAGGAGCGCGGCGGTGCCCGCCCCGCCAGGCCTCGCGCCCGCCTGCCCGGCGGCCAGCACGCGCCCCAGCCCGGCCAGCCGACCAGGCCGCGGCCCTGCGCGGCGGCGCCATGCGGCTCACCCTCGAGGCCGGGCCGCAGCTCACCTTCCACATCGACATTGACCCCGGCCAGACGGTCAGGGCCCTCAAGGAGAAAATTGAAGCCGAGCAGGGCAGAGATGCCTTTCCGGTAGCGGGGCAGCAGCTCCTTTATGCGGGCCGCGTCCTCCCGGACGACGCTGTGCTCAGAGACTGTCAGATCCACGAGCACCACGCGGTGACGGTCCTGGTGGCCAGACCCGAGGCGGCGACCACAGCAGCACCGGCCACGGCCACGGCCACGGCCACAGCTGGGCAGTCCCATCCTGCCACCGCGGCATCGGCTGGTGCTGGGGCCCCAGCCCGCGGCCCTGCCTTGCCCGCCGCGCCTGCCACCTCCACGGGTGCCAAATCTGCGCCTGCCACCTCCACGCGTGCCAAGTCCGCGCCTGCCTCCGTGTCAGCATCCAGTACAGCGTCGGCTCAGCCTGCACCTGCTGGCACACCTCAAGCTGCAGGGCAGCAGGCAGGTCCGCCAGGGGCTCCAAGCCCCACACCAGATGATGCCATCGCGGGACCCTCCTCTCGGGCCCAGCCGTCTGAGCAGGCAGCAAGGCTGACACGTCCGGCTTCCGAGCAAATGGTCGCCGAGATCGTGTCCATGGGCTACGAACGGGAGCAGGTCCTTGCAGCCCTGAGAGCCAGCTTCAACAACCCTCACAGAGCCGTGGAGTATCTTTTAATGGGACTCCCCGGAGACAGGGCAAGTGCGGCCGAGGTCGAGCCCCCTCAAGCCGGTAGCAGCGGAGATGGTCGGTCTTCAGCGGTGGAGGCAGATGCAGGGACTGCGACATCGGGTTCTGGAGGACACCCCCTGGACTTTTTACTGAATCACCCTGAGTTTCAACAGTTGAGACAGATTATTCAGCACGATCCTTCATTGCTTCCAGAAGTGCTGCAAGGCATACGTCCGCGGAATCCTCAGTTACTCGCGCAGTTTAGCCAGTACCAGGGGTATTTGAGTCGCATGCTAAGTGCCCCTGTGGAAGAAGCTGGCGGTGAAAGGAGAGGAGGAGAAGGAGTTGACAGTGTGGGAACTGCAGAAGCAGCCAGAGCAGATGGCAGCTACATTAAAATAACACCCCGGGAATTGGCAGCTATAGAGAGGTTGAAGGCTTTGGGCTTTCCTGAAGGCCTTGTGGTTGAAGCATATTTTGCTTGTGAGAAGAATGAGGAGTGGGCTGCCAATTTTCTGCTCGAGCAGGACTTGGAGGAGGACTGAAAGGGACTCTCCTGTGGCTCACATCTCCCGCCGTTCCATTCGTTACGCTGACTTTGTCACCTACCGCGTCTTGGATGACTTGGCCTTAGGTTCACCATACTTGGCATCAGAACTAGATGTTGGGGCAGGGGCGGGAGTCACACGTTGCAGGGTGGGGAGAGATACCCTGCCTGGCTGCTTCAACCAGCAGGTGCCTCAAATCCACACAGTGTGCAGAGTAGGCTGCCACCCACCAGCAGCCATTGCAGGTCCTCATTTCTCCTGTGAAGCACCAAGTCACTTGTAGGTTTCTCCCTTTGCAGTGGACTCCATCCACAATTGTAGTTTTCGTTATTTCTTTGAAACAACTTCAACTTTTCCTAGGTTTCCTTTCTGTGGTCTATGATCCTATCATTTCTTCTTTCTGTGATGCCTCTGTCTAGGATACAACACCAAGTCACTTTTGCTAGGTTTCTGTTTTCAGTGGGCTCCATCCGGAGTACGCCCAGAGTAATGTCATGCCCTTCTTTCTAGTTCTTTTTGCACATTGGTTTTGGACACAGTCTCCGCTCTATAGAAATGTTTTTCAAAGATTGTATTTATATATAGAAAGGCAGAGTTACAGAGAGGCAGAGGTCGAGAGAGTGAGAGGAAAAGCAATAGCCAGAGAGAGAGGTCTTCCATCTGTTTAGCCATGTGGGCAGTAAACTATCGATTGGAGGATTCTCTCTTTTCCTCCCTCTCTGTCTCTCTCTCTGTCTGTCTCCCTCTGCCTTATGGAAAACAACTTTCAAATAAATTAATCTTAAAAAATTTCTCTCTCATTAGAATGTATGTGAGACCTGTCTAACTTGATTTGAATAACTACCTGGATAGACAGAGTGATGTTGCTGTTCTCTTTGGTTTTCTTTGGTTTTCATTATAAGCAAAATGCCCCGTATCCATTATCTGTGCATGTTATATCTATTTCAATAAAGCCTTTAAAAAAGATTTTATTCATTTATTGGAGAGATACAGTTACAGAGAGTGAGAGAGAAGGGTGAAGGTCTTCCAACAAGTGGTTCACTCCCCAAATGGCCACTATGGCTGGAGCTAACCCTGTGTAAAACCAAGACCCAGAAGCTTCCTCAGGGTCTCCCACAACGGTGCAGGGACCCAAGCACTTGGGCCATCTTCTACTGCTTTCCAGGCCATAAGCAGAGAGCTGGATTTTTAGAGGAGCAGCTGGGACTCAAACCATGCCCACATGACATGCTGGCCCTTCAGGCAGAGTCATAGCCTACAATGCCGCAGTGCTGGCACTGCAATCAAGTTTTAAAAACACAGTTGCATGTTTGCTGTGGACGTGTCCCATTGTGAATTTATCACCTTTGAGGCCCATGCACAAGAGCAGCATTCCCTCCCCTTCTCTCTCTCTCTCTCTCTCTCTCTCTCTCTCTCTCTCTTTTTGACAGGCAGAGTGGACAGTGAGAGAGAGAGACAGAGAAAAAGGTCTTCCTTTTGCCATTGGTTCACACTCCAATGGCTGCCACGGCCAGCGCACTGCGCTGATCCGATGGCAGGAGCCAGGTGCTTCTCCTGGTCTCCCATGGGGTGCAGGGCCAAGTACTTGGGCCATCCTCCATTACACTCCCTGGCCACAGCAGAGAGCTGGCCTGGAAAAGGGGCAACCGGGACAGAATCTAGCACCCCGACCAGGACTAGAATCCGGTGTGGCCGGTGCCACAAGGCGGAGGATTAGCCTAGTGAGCCAAGCCGCCGGTCTTGCCTTTTCCTTGGCAGGAATATGACTGGGAGCTGGCCATAAGTAAAATAGCTGCCTATTTAAAAAACTGACTGAATGGTGAGCCAGATCAGAAAGCAAACAAGTATTTCAAAATACACTTTCTGGTATTTGTAAATGTAGTGCTCTGCTAGAGAAAAATATGTTACTACTGATGTCATCCGTAAATATTACTGTCAACAAGTGTAGTCACTTGTATGGCATTTGATTTTGGGCCTAGCTTATTTCACTAAGTATAATGGATTCCAGTTACATCCATTTTGTTTCAAATGACAGGATTCCATTGTATACTGTGTACTATGCAATAGTGTACATATATTATAATGACCATATTCAGTCTTCAGGTGATGGACATTTGGTTTGTTTCCCTATCTTAGCTATTGTGAATTCAGCTGCAGTAAGCATGAAGGTATAGCTAACACTTTCATATGCTGATTTCATTTCCTTTGTGTAAATTCCCAGGAGTGGGATGTTTGGGTCATATGCTAGGTCTCCATTCAGAATTCTGAGGTATCTCAGACAGTATATTGTTTCCCCAGTAGCTGTACCAGTTTACATTCTCAACAAGTGTGGATCAGTTGCCTTTTCCCAAATCCTCGGCAAATGTTTGTGGTTTGTTGACTTCTGTATGAAAGACATTCTAAGGGGGTGAGGTGAAACTATACTGTGAATTTGATTTGCAATTCCCTGACAGCTAGTGGTCCTGAGCATTTTTTCATGTATCTCTTGGACATTTTATTTCCTCTTATGACAAATGCTGTCGCTCCCCGTCTTCGTGGAGGAACGACACAGGACCCTGCGCTGTTCTTTCGTCTGTTCGGCCCTCCCCGGGTTTGCTGCTGGTTCTTCCCGGGTTGGCTACTGTCCCTTCCACCTCCGTGGAAGGGCAGTTCCCCCTGGGCACATTCCCCACTTCCGCAGGGGAGCGGCACACCGCTGGCCGGCTCTCTCGGGGGCTGCACAGGTGTTCCTTCAGATAGATGTTCCCCTTAGATGTTCCTGGTGCATGCCGTCTCTCTCCTCCTTTATAGTCCTCCTCCGCCAATCCCAACTCTGCTGCCCACACGCCGAGTACGCTGCTCTCCTCCAATCAGGAGCAAGTCCTACAGTTTATTGGCTGAACTGGAGGCAGCTGTGTAGAAGCTGTTTTCTTCTCTCCCAGCGCCATATTGTGGGAGAGCAGATGCACAGAATAAGTCTTAATTCCAGTAACTTAGTCTAGTCCGAGTTGCTCCCCACAAATGCCTGTTCAAGTAATTTGCCCATTTCTTATCTGGATTGTTTGCTTTCTTGCCATTGAGTTCATGAGCTCATTTTAGATTCTGGTAAAGTTGTTGCATTGAAATATGACAAAGACTTAAATTAGAATATAAAAGTACAGATTTTTAAATAAATCACAGGAAAGAGTTTCAGAATTAAGACTTGGAAAAGACATCCTAAACATGACAATTAAAGCAATATCCAACAATTTTTAAAGGAATCATTTGAACTAGGAAATTAGCTATGTCTGTTCTGCAAAAAACCAGTAAGGATCAAGTTAGCAAAGACAGGCAACAAAATGGCCAAAATACATGCAGATCACTCATGTAACAAAAGGACTTATTCATACAGTGTACAAAAATATTACTGAAAATTCACGTCAGACAGGCAATGATAAGCTGAATTGAGGGGCAGGCACTTGGAACATTAGTTTAGGCTGCTCTAGCAATGTCAGTCCCACATGGACATAAATGATTCAAGTCCAGGCTTCACTGCAAATCTAGATCCATAGTAATGCACACCTGGGGTGCAGGGTTCAATACGTCTTTCCATACCACTAATGTGAGAGGTGGGAATGCAGCTATGAGCTGCTCTTCAGCCAGGCCAGCCATGGTCTGTGGGCTCTGAAGGAGTGAACTGGTAGATGGAAGATGTGTCTGTCCCTGTCTCCTGCCTCTCAAGTACAATGGAAGAAAGCAGCATTTAGAAAAAATGTGTGTTCTAGTGCCAAAAATGTATCGCTTCCTGCACGTGTACTCAAAATACCATTTCCAAGCAGTTTATAAATCATTGTCGTTGTTTTTTTCATATCTCAAGGCAGGAGCAGGAGTGGGAAACAGAGACACTCCTCCAGTTGCCCACCACAATGGGGCCTGGCAGAGGCCAAAGCCATGAGGCAGGAACTCCTCTAGTCACCCAGGTAGATGGGAGGGCCCCAGGTTCTTAGGCGCCACATTCTGCCGCTGTGCCAGCTGCCATAGGCTGGGGGCTATATTAGAAGCAGAGGAGCTGGGCCTCAAACCAAAACTCCCAT
Source organism: Oryctolagus cuniculus (assembly GCF_964237555.1). Classification (NCBI taxonomy): domain Eukaryota; kingdom Metazoa; phylum Chordata; class Mammalia; order Lagomorpha; family Leporidae; genus Oryctolagus; species Oryctolagus cuniculus. The sequence continues at coordinate 33,212,687 of NC_091453.1, read as the reverse complement.
ATGGGACGCTGGCATCCCAGGCAGTAGTTTCACCTGCTGTGCCAACAGGCTGCCCTAAACCAAGAATTCTCTAATCAGCAAAGCTGACTTTGGGGAAAGAAAAAGCCATCCAGAAGTTAACCCTGAAAGAAATCTTGGACACTCTGGCCAGCAGAACTTCCTTGAAACAGTGGGTCAAACACATCCTTACGACAGAAATGCAGAACTAAAAGAGGGGGTCTCCCAACATGGAATGAAAGGCAGTACAACAGCAGGTGTCCAAAGAGAGGTATGCATAGGACAGAGCCTAAACTAAGGAGAAAGTGCTGATATTTCACAGAAAGGTAGAAGGAAGGATTTGGAATATTTTCACCATAAAGAAATGTTGTTGGGGAGTCAGATGTGTTGACCTTGATTTGTACATTACACACAGTTTCCATGGATTCCAACAACACACACTGGACTCCAAGTTTGGCATAGCAGTGTAGACAGACGCAGATTGGGACACCTGCACCCCACACTGGTATGCCTGCCTATATTCAAGTGCTTGCTTGCCTGCCAGTTTTAGTTTGCTATGGATGCAGACTGTGGTGTCCAGCAGGGGAGGCATCACATACTTGGATCCCTGCCACCAACATGGGATCCATGGACTGAGTTCCTGGCTCCTGGCTTCTGCCTGACAGAGCCCCAGCTCTTAACCAGGCTTTGGGGAAGCATATGAAGGAGGAGAAACCTCTGTCTGTCTTTTCTTGCTGACTCTCCACATTTCAAAATAAAAAATTGCAAAGGTGGTGAGTTTCTATTTAAAAAGGTACATGGTATCACATGCATATGTAAAGTTTCTATACGTCAATGCAAAAAGAATTTCAAGGTACAGTTGTTGTGGGTTTGGAGACAACATGGGAAGCCAGCATCCCTTGTCAGAGTGTTAGTTCAATGCCCAGCACCTAGCTTGTCATCGAGCTTCCAGATGATGGGTCTGGAAAAAAGCCAAGGATGGCCCAATGGCTTGTGTACCTGACACCAGCAGGCAGACCAGGGTTGAGTTCCTGGCTCCAACCTATTCTGTCCACATAGGCATTGAGCCACAGCCTGGAAGATATATACATATGTCTGTGTGTGTGTGTGTGTGTGTTCCTCTCTGTATCACTCTGCCTGCTAATGATCAAATATTTTTTACAGATCAACAAAAGGGTCTGTATCAAATAGATTTCACTTTTGCTCAGAACATTGTCAGTATCTGCAAGGTGGCTGAAGCAAAAATTAACCAATTGGTGTGGTTTCCACAGTGTGAGCAGAAACACTGAGGATTTATTTCATACCCTATCTTGCACTTGGGAGATAGGGGAGATTGCACAGAGAGTTAAACAGGGAGTCTGGCGGCCCCGTCAGACACGGGGAGAACGTCCTGCACAAGCAGGCTGCCTCTCCAGGACACTGGCATTTCCTCTACTAACACCTTCCTGTGCTGCAGGTGTGACCTTGCAGATTTAAATCACACCTTCAGGGTGGGTGCAGTCTTTAGTCAGAGCTGGCAGGGGAAGGGGATGAGAACCTGGGGAGAGCTGGATCAGCTCCAAGAGACCCTGGCTATTTTGTGTGACCTTGCAGTTTAAACCATGCCTCCAGTATAGCTGCGATCTTCCACCCAGAGCTAGCAGTGGAGGGGGCTGATCCCCTATGGAGACAGGCGGTCTCCAGGAGACCCCTGCAGGCTCCTTGAGCCCCAAGGAAACAGCATACGTACGTGAAACCGCTGTCCAATGGGCACCCCCAATAGCATAACTCAATTAACATATAGTACTGCCTTAAAATCCGAGGACGCTTCCTCAAAGCCAGTGTGCTGCTGGGGCGTTCCACCTGTCTTCTGAAGCACCAGACACTTTCTCTATTGCTTGTCAATGCAATGAAGTTTCTGCCTCTTTGCAAATAGTTTTCTGGCTTTTCATTTCTGTACTAAGCTGGGGAAAAGAACCCACGAGACTCGCTCTGGCAACCATCCTCCCTTCATGACTGGTATCAAACAGCACAAGTGTAGGAAACAGAAAATGAATAAACACAAAGGGATACAATGTTCCAGAGCTTATTACAGAGTAGCAAACGGAGAAAGTTCTAGAAAGGTTAGCAGTCCCCCAAAGGGATCTAAAAGAGGCTGTGAAGCACCAGAAGCCCAGACAGAGGCCCCGGGAGCTCGGAGTGCATGGACGAGCGAGGCTGAGCACCGCGACCGGGTGGGTGGCGAAGGAGCGTCCGGGCGTGGGAGGGCCCCTCCCGGCCACCGTCACGCGGGGAGCAACGGCTACTCCTGGGTGGGGGAGGGGCTGGCGGCGGCACGGCGGCCATCTTGAGCCAGGGGCCCGCACTGCGGAGGCCGGGGCTCACGGAAGGAGGCCCCGCGGGCAGGGCAGAGCGCGCTGGGCAGGGCGACTGGGACCCGCCCCCGCAGGGTCCCGAGAGCCAGAGGCAGAGGCAGTGTGAGGAGCGCGGCGGTGCCCGCCCCGCCAGGCCTCGCGCCCGCCTGCCCGGCGGCCAGCACGCGCCCCAGCCCGGCCAGCCGACCAGGCCGCGGCCCTGCGCGGCGGCGCCATGCGGCTCACCCTCAAGGCCTGGCCGCAGCTCACCTTCCACGTCGACATTGACCCCGGCCAGACGGTGAGGGCCCTCAAGGAGAAAATTGAAGCCGAGCAGGGCAGAGATGCCTTTCCGGTAGCGGGGCAGCAGCTCCTTTATGCGGGCCGCGTCCTCCCGGACGACGCTGTGCTCAGAGACTGTCAGATCCACGAGCACCACGCGGTGACGGTCCTGGTGGCCAGACCCGAGGCGGCGACCACAGCAGCACCGGCCACGGCCACGGCCACAGCCACAGCTGGGCAGTCCCATCCTGCCACCGCGGCATCGGCTGGTGCTGGGGCCCCAGCGCGCGGCCCTACCTTGCCCGCCACGCCTGCCACCTCCACGCGTGCCAAATCTGCGCCTGCCACCTCCACGCGTGCCACGTCCGCGCCTGCCTCCGTGTCAGCATCCAGTACAGCGTCGGCTCAGCCTGCACCTGCTGGCACACCTCAAGCTGCAGGGCAGCAGGCAGGCCCGCCAGGGGCTCCAAGCCCCACACCAGATGATGCCATCGCAGGACCCTCCTCTCGGGCCCAGCCGTCTGAGCAGGCAGCAAGGCTGACATGTCCGGCTTCCGAGCAAATGGTCGCCGAGATCGTGTCCATGGGCTACGAACGGGAGCAGGTCCTTGCAGCCCTGAGAGCCAGCTTCAACAACCCTCACAGAGCCGTGGAGTATCTTTTAATGGGACTCCCCGGAGACAGGGCAAGTGCGGTCGAGGTCGAGCCCCCTCAAGCCGGTAGCAGTGGAGCTGGTCGGTCTTCAGCGGTGGAGGCAGATGCAGGGACTGCGACATCGGGTTCTGGAGGACATCCCCTGGATGTTTTATGGAATGCACCAGAGTTTCAATTATTGAGACAAATCCTTCAGTACTTTCCGTCTTTGCTTCCAGGAGTGCTGCAACGCATATGTCCACAGGATCCTCTATTACGTAGGCAATTTAGACAATATCAGGATTATTTGGTTCACATGCTAACTGCCCCTATGGAAGAAGCTGGTGATGAAGGAGAAGGTGGAGGTGGCACTGTGGGAACCGCAGGATCATCAAAGGATTGTAGCTACATTGAAGTAACACCTCAGGAACAGGCAGCTATTGAAAAGTTAAAGGCAATCGGGTTTCCTGAAGGACTTGTGATCCAAGTATATTTTGCTTGTGATAAGAACGTGGTCTTAGCTGCCAGTATTCTTTCTGAGCTGGCCTTGGAGGAGGACTGAAAGGGACTCTCCTCTGACTCACACTTCGCGCCGATGCATTACGTTTTTGTTTACTACAACGTCTGGGATGACTTGGTCTCCTACCCACCATACTCGGCATCTGGTACCATATATTGGGGCTGGTGCAGGAGTCATGATGATGCAGGGCTGGGAGAGATACCCTGGCTGTCTTTTATTGGCCTTGATAAAATAATAAGTTACTTTTACTGGCTTTCCCTGTTTTCAGTAGACTCCATTCCACCACTGTGTCCAGACTACACCCAGGGTAATGCCTTGCTTTCTATTTCTTTATTTCAGTTGGTTTTGGAAACAGTGTCTGCTCCATAGAAATTTCTTAAAATTTTTATTTACATATTTGAAAGGCAGAATTACAGGGAGGCGGAGGCAGAGAGAGGGAGAGACAGAGAGAGACAGAGAGAGAGAGAGAAGGAGAAGTCTTCAATCTGCCAATTCACTCTCCAAATGGCCGCAACAACTAGAGCTGGGCCGATCCAAAGCCTGGAACCTGGAGCTTCTCATGGGTTTCCTACATGCAAGTAGGTGCCCAAGGTCTTGGGCCATCTTCCGCTATTTTCCCATGCCATAGCAGAGAGCTGGCTAGGAAATGGAGCAACCAGCCCTAGAACCAGCACTGGTATGGGATGCTGGAACTACAAGCAGTCGAGTTACTCGCTTTGTCAGAGCGCTTGCCCCACTCCCTAGAATTTGTGGTCCATTTCATGGCAACTAGGGAATGCCTTCATGAAATTGCCAACAATGCTGGAGCACCTGTAAGCAGAAATGCCTGATTATTGATGGTTGTTGCTGCTTCACATAGGTGTGAAATTACTATATAAGGAACCTCATGCTTTCCTGTGACATATGTGGGGTAGGGGAGGAGGGAAAGGAACCAGTTCTTCATGTGAAAATACGTAAATTTATTTTAAAAGATCTCGGGGCTGGTGCTGTGGTGTAGCGGATAAAGCCACCACCTGCAGTGCCAGCATCCCATATGGGCTCCACTTTGAGTCCCAGCTGCTCCACTTGTGATCTAGCTCTCTGCCATGGCCTGGGAAAGGAGTATAAGATGGCTCAAGTCCTTTGGCCCCTGTGTGGGCTTGTCCTGAAAGGCCCACACTGTCGGGATGGTGGGGGGATGGCATTCTTCAAGAAGAAGCACCAGAGACTGTTTCAGTGAACATGGCTGTTTATTAACAGTTAGCCATAGGCTTTTATAGGACAGACAAAATGCAGTAGCTAGTTCAGGGTAGCAACACTAATTCTATAGGATAAAGGCAATACTGGTGCTTCTACCTGTCTCCAATCAGCTTGAAGCTCACGTGGTTTACATATTCTTCCAGGTGGTCTTATGTGGCTAGGCCACACTTGGGAGCTGTTTACCTAGTTGACAAGCACAAGGCCCCTCAACAGGAAGTGGAGTGGGGGAAATGTGCCTGGGGTCCCTGCTGCCTAACAGCAGTCAGGTCATGTGTGGGTCTCAGTGTGCTGAGCCCCGACCATGGTCTTTCCCAGGAGGCGTGCTATGCCATGCCCTCTTAAGCTTCTGCATGGGCCAGGCAGGCAGTCTCCCAGCCAGGCACAGGATCATCCATATCTCTCCCCTCTGTTTTAGGCCAGACTATCTCGATGGCCAAAATCTTTGCTAGTGGAGCAGCCTTTTGCTTGGCAGATGGGACTCAGCTTAGTGCGGCATGGAAAAAATAGATCAGTACACTGCAACCCACGATGACCACTACTGTAGTCATCAGTGCATAGGGATGGAACCAAAATTTCGTGAGTCCCTACCAACCATTCCCTATGTAAACGTGGTAACTGCCAGGATAGAAATGTGGGTGGCATTAGGTTTTGGGTTAAATTGAAGAGCACCTGAGAAATAACCCATCCCGAGGGCCCCTGATACAGGCTGACAAGTAACGATATCGAGTTTCCCATTCTAAAGCAGGTACATTGGTGATACAAACAGCTGTGAAGCAAACATCAGGCTGGGGATGCATGGTTGGATGAGGGAAACTGGTGACAGCTGCACTGTAGTGACAATGAATATACCAGCAGCTTTGATCAGTCCAAGGGCTCTCTTAGTCCACTGTACTAGCTGCCTGATGGCATCCTTGATTGGCTGGTTCCAGGGTCCTGTCCAGTTACTGTATATTTGGGCAGGAAGTCAAGTCGCTGGGGCCGTCTTGGGACCCAGCCTGGTCACAGGCAGCCTGAGAGTTTGACTTCATTGTTGCACAGTTCAGTAACCCCAGCAACAAGCACGTTGTATTGGGGGTTGGAGACAGGATTGAACTGGGTCCACCAGACCCCTGAGTTCTCCCCATGTTACCCAATGTTGAGGGGGGGCAGGCCACATCCTCTCCTAGTGTCTCTTCATCAGCGGCTCATTTAGTGGAAAGGCACTGAAGCTGGCTTGTTGGAGGGTTGGTTTGCAGAGATTGGGGTCCAGGGTTTGACATTTTGAGCTGGTATCCACATAGACTATGGAATGATCTCTGGAAAGACACAAGTGAAACCTCTTCCCATTGTTATGAGGGGATCAGGCCCTTTCCATTGTTGGGTGGTCAGGTCCTTCCATCTAACCAGAGGTATTGGGCTCATAAGGGGTCTCCAGTATCTTATTGCTGGCGGCTCTCCAGAGGGTGAGACTTCTAAGAAATTTAAGGTGAAGAGAGCAAAATTACCATGCTCATGGTGGGTACCGTAGTCTCCCCTATGTTTTTCAATCATAGTCTTAAGGTTCTGATGTTCTCTTTCTACATTGCCTTGGCCCTGGGGTTATAGGGTATGCCCATGATATGACCAATGGCATACTTAACGCAAAAAGAAGCAAATGTGTAAGCAGGGTCCTTATCAGTTTTTGTGGAAAGTGGGTGTCCCATAATAAGAAAGCAGGACAGGAGGTGAGCAATATCCTTAGGGGTGTTTTCACCTGTGGAAGGAGTTTCCATTATAAACCCCAAATAAGTGTCCATCGTTACATGGAGGAACTTTTGTTTGCCAAAGGAAGGGAAGTGAGTAACATCCATTTGCCACAGAGCATTGGCTTTAAGGCCCCGAGGATTAGCCCCCATTGGTTGTAGTGGTGCAAAAGGCCAAAATGGGGCACACCTAGCACAATTGACAGACTGTGTGTTTGCACTATTGGATGGGTAGGTCAGAGAACAAAGCAGCAAGGGAGCGGGCTGATTGATGAAACTGAGAGTGAGGATCTCTTGCAGTGCACTCAGTGGTGAGCACATCGGGGCAGGTCAGCACATCAACCTGTATATTAAAGGGAAGGTAAAGGATTAGGCAGACTAGAGTGCGCTGTGATGTATTGAACAGAGTGGAGATGTGCGTGCTTCCAGTACGTGTTGTAGTGAGGCAAGCAGGGTATCTAAAGAGGAAGAGAGATCCAATGTACATTAGGCATGAGGGAGTTGGGGGAGGAGTTGAGTGCAATATATGCTGTCAGTGAAAAGGTTGCAGGACTCAGGAGTCAGGCATAGAGCATGATAGATAGCAAGGAGCTCTAGAAACTGTGGGGATCCTGCAAGGTAGGAGCGGACAAACTGAGTCGATGGTTGCTTGGGGGTAAATTTGACAGTAGTGATGGTTTCAGAAATGCTAGTGTCTGTAAAAACAAGCGGGGCTTGAGGATTGGGTTTAGAGGAGATAACAGAAGGAACAGAAAGGGGCAGCAGACGCATTACTTGGAGAAGTTTGCTTGGGGGGATGTGACTACCTATCTGGTCAGTATAGCCAGCCAAGGCAGTCATAAGGGAAGCATCATTGAGGAGAGCAAAATCCAGCAACGACTTAAGAAGTGGGATAACCAGGTGATCAGGCTTACAGCCAAACTGTCTAACAATACAATCGTAATTTTCTAATAAGAGAAGAAAGCCTATAAAGAGGAGACTGGAGCTCTGACATGGCTGTGGGGGACAGATGGGCCCAACCAAGACATTATCAGGAGGCTACAGCATGTCTGTGGATGTCCTAGCAGATCCCAGAACAATGGCCCAGAGTTCTTTTTGTGGATCCCAACTATGAAGCTGTAGGAAGCAAGGGATTGGTTAACTAGGCTGAGGGCACACTCAGCTTCTTCAGTAAGCTCTCTAGGGGAGGTGGGATCAGGGTTCCTGCATAGACATGTAAAATGGGGGGTAAGTTGTTAACTTTAGCCAAGGACGAATGCAATTTATGTGTTCCAACTGGACCTGTAATTTGTTTAAGGTAGCTTTCTTTGGGATAGAAATGCAGGGTGGAACAGGGTGAACAGTGTAGGGAAGCATCTCAGTGCGCAGGAGGTGAAAAGGAGGAGTTCTGGGACTACGACAAGGTCTATGGCTTGGAGGTTTTGTACAGCTTGAGGGAAAGCTCCTAGAACCAGCAGAAGTGATCCATGTAGTGGATGATATTTAAGCCAGTAATGGCAAACAAAGGTGTCAGAGCCTTTAAAAACATAAATTTGGCAAATGGACAAGCTGTTTTCATGCCTTGTGGCAAGACTATTCACTGAAACCGTTGCCCTGGGACTGTGTTACTGGGCACAGATACTGTGAAGGCAAAATGCTCCCTATCCTCAGGTTGAAGGGGGATACGAAAAAGCAGTCTCTCATATCCAGAATGCGAAAGACATGACAGTGGGAAGCACAGTAGTTATGGGGATTCCCGGCTTTGTGGTGCCCATTTTTGTCATGTGGGTATTGACAGCCCTCAAATCATGGAGGAGCCAGATGGAAGATGTGGATTTTTTGTGGATGACAAAAATAGGAGTATTGTAAGGGCTAGTTGAGGGTTCTGTATGACCCAAGTCTAACTGTTGTTGAGCCGAAGCGGTTAGATGGCTTAGCTTTTGTCGAGGCAGGGGCCACTGTTCTGCCCACATGGGGGTATCATGAGTCTATTGTAATTTGATGGGGATGGCACGAACAGTGGCCCCTAGAATTGGGGGCACTTATTGAATTTGGGGGACTCATGGCCTGTTTGTAGAAGGTCTTCCAGACAAAACTTATCCTCAGTAGTTAGCGTAGCTCCCATGCTACTAAGCAGGTCGCGACCAAGCAAATTACTACCCAAGCCTATAGTTATCAGCGACTGCACATGGCCCTTGTGTCCCTCTGGGTCTCTCCAAACAACAGGGTGTTTTAGCTGACGATGGGGAGAAAGTACTGCCACCACTCACACATCAGGGCCTTGGATATTTTCCCACTCTGAGGGAACTTCCTCGTCTCTCATTATGGTGACACCTACACCTGAATCAGCTACGCCCTGAAGACCTTACCATTAAACCAAACATGTGTGTGAGGCTTGATCTGTGACTCCAGAGGAATGGTCCAGTAAGCCCTAGGGGCACCTGTTCCCATTTGATTGGGTCGTCCAGCGTTGGGGTGGCGGGACGGTCCCCCTTGAGATGATGGGGCTCCTGCTTTGGAACAGCAGACCCCTTGCTGTTCACATTCATCTTAGTAAATAGCCCTCCATTTTAGAAAGTCCACGGGCTCCAGAGAGGTCCTTCCAGTCCCAGGGGCAGTTAAGGCCAATGGCTATGGTCTCCAATAGTTGTTCAGTATAGGGGGAACGAGGACCATTTTTATGTACTCCTCACACAAATCCTTGAGTGTGGAATAACAGTGGCCATACCACTCCTGGGGGCATTGAGGGGTTGGCAGAACATTGAAGAGGAAGGCCTCAGTGAGCTTACCTGAGAGAGAAATGCAGATCCCCATGTCAGGGAGGGAGGGGGCAGTGGGCTGAAAAGTGCCCAGGAGTCAGAGCCCCAAGGCGGGGATGCAGCAGAAGCTGCTCCAGGAGGAAAGCAGCCTCAAGGAACCCGAGTGGCAGGGTCGAGGGTGCATCAGGTGAGCACCTCGAAGAGGAGGTGGCACCTCTGGCCAGGGAGGGGCTTGTGGTTTGGGCTGGCCCAGCAGGACCCAACCTGTTTATCTGTAGGAGGTGGGGCCTGGAGGCAAGCCTTTTGAAAACAAGGGAGGGGGGTCAGGTAACAAAAGGAGGAGGCTCTCCCTGTGCCCCAGGAGGAGGAACTGATGGCCAAGTTAACAGGGGCCAAGAATAGGTGGGAGGGGAGATTCAGGCGAGGAGGGGAGATTCTGGCGAGGAGGGGAGCAGAAGCCAAGGTGGCCACTCCCGTTTGGTCCCCTATCTGGCCCGCAGCCTCTGTGTTTTTATCTTTGGTCTGGTGGGGAGGTTCTGAGTCAGAATCACTGTCGGAGTTGCAGGAGGAGGAGCCCACTGATCAAACTCTGTAGATCTTGCAGAATCTGAGGCAGAACACAGAGGTCTGCCCAAGGCGTGGATGTCAGGAAAATGGCAGTAGGGGGAGCTAAGCATTGCAAGATGGCAATAACTATAGGGTAAAACTGGAGGGGGACAGGTATGTTGGCGTCCACCTCCCACTGTTGGGTGGCTTGTAAGATCTTATCCCCGTCGAAGGGATCATAAATGTCTACTGCCTCAAGCCAGGGACACATGCCCGCAGCAGTTTCCCCAAACTTTTCAGTTTCCTTCCGTTTTAGTTTAAGGCCACGTAAAGCCTGTAAGAGCTTAGGCCTGGGGTCCTTACTCAGGGTCTGGCCAATAGTGAGGGGCGAAAGTAAGCAACAACCAGAAAGCAAAAGAAAGAGCTCAGAAGATAGAATCACAGACAGACCAATCCAATGGGGTGGTCGCAGGGGAGCAAAAGAAAATCCTCATAGGGAGCCAACGACTGTGGTGGGGGCCCTTAGAACGGGGCGAAGGGAATGGGGGAAAGGGAATCTGTTCTTCATATGACAGTACATAATGTTATTTTAAACATTCTTTATCATTGGAATGAATGTGAGACCCGTGTAACCTGCTTCAAGTAACTGTAACAGTATAGGCATAATGATGTTGCTGTTATACTTGGTTTTCTTTCAGGGAAATGGCACGTGTTGCATATCTGTGCACTCAACAGTTGATAACAATAAGGGTTTTTAAATGTTTTTACTCATTTATTTGAAAGCTATAGTTACAGAGAGTGGGAATTAAGAGGAGAAGGTCTTTCAACAACTGGTTCACTCCCCAAATGGCCACAATGTGCAGAGCTGAAACGATCAGAGGCCAGAAGCCAGGCTGTTCCTCTGGCTGTCCCACATGGGTGGAGGGGCACAAGCCCATGAGTTGTCTTCCACTTCTTTCCCAGGCCATGAGCATAGGGCTGGATTGTAAGAGGAGCAGCTGGGACTTAAACCATGCCCTCATGACATGCTGGCCCCAAAAGCAGAGGCATAGCCTACAATGCCACAGCGCTGGCACCGCAATCAAGTTTTAAAACCACACTTGCATGTTTGCTGTGGACGTGTTCCATTGTGAATTTATCATCTTTGAGGGCTATGCACAAGAGCAGCATTCCCTCCCCTTCTCTCTTGCACTTTCATTCCCAGAAATGTGATTGGGAGCATAGTATAAGTCAGACAGCTCCCTGTTTAAAACACCCACGGAATGCTGATCCAATGTTCAGAATTTCTGGTACCTGTAAGTACTTTGCTTTATTAAAGAAGTATCTATTACCATTAAAGTTTCCTGTGAATGTTACTGTCAACAAGAGTAGGCAGTAGTATGTTATTTGTCTTTTGGGGACTGGCTTATTTCACTAAGTATGATGGTTTCCAGGTGCATGCATTTTATTGCCAACGACAGGATTTTATTTTATTTTTACTGCTGTGCAGTATTCCATAGTGTACATTTACCATAATTTCTTTTTTAAAATATTTTATTTATTTATTTGAAAGTCAGAGTTACACAGAGAGAGGAGAGGCAGAGAGAGAGAGAGAGAGAGAGAGAGAGAGAGGTCTTCCATCCGATGGTTCACTCCCAAACCGGCCACAAGGGCCAGAACTGTGCTGATCCGAAGCCAGAGTCAGGCATATCTTCTTGGTCTCCCACGTGGGTGCAGGGGCCTAAGGACTTGGGCCATTTTCTACTGCTTTCCCAGGCCATAACAGAGAGCTGGATTGGAAGTGGAGCAGCCGGGTCTCAAACCAGTGCCCATATGGGATGCTGGCCCTCCAGGCCAGGGCGTTAACCTGCTGCACAACAGCGCCAGCCCCCATCATTTCTTAATATCCAGTCTTCAGTTGATGGACATCTGTGTTGATTTCCTATCTTACCTATTGCAAATTGAGCTGCAATAAATATGCGAGTACAGGTAACTCTTTCATATGCTGATTTCATTTCCTTTGCCTAAATTCCCAGGAGTGGGATGGCAGGGTCATATGGTAGGTCTACATTCAGAATTCTGAGGTATCTCCATACTGGCTGCCACAGTGGCTATACCTGTTTACATTCCCATCAACAATGGATTAGGGTACCTCTTCCCCCACATCTTGGCCAACATTTGTTGTTTGTTGTGTTGATTTCTGTATGAAAGACATTCTAACCAGAGTGAGGTGAAACTTCATTGTGGTTTTGTTTAGAGGGATAGTGACCTGAGCATTTTTTCATGTGTCTGTTGGCCATTTGAATTTCTTTTGAAAAATGCCTCTTCGCATGGAAAGCCAAGACACTGTGGTAAAAAGTGTCCTACATGAAGGACCTCAGTGGTTAGGTCCCCAGTGGAAAGAAGAGGTCATCAAAGAAGGAGGTACTTTTCTCTGAAGGGAGGAGAGAACTTCCAATTTGCTTATGGTCTTATCTAAATACTGATGCAGTTTGTGGGTTCAAAAGGCTTCCACAGCCTAGGCAGCTCCTGTCAAGAGCCTTGGGTGATCACTGACGACATACATAAAATTCTTTTTTTTAAATATTTATTTATTTATTTATTTGGACAGGCAGAGTGGACAGTGAGAGAGAGAGACAGAGAGAAAGGTCTTCCTTTTTGCCGCTGGTTCACCCTCCAATGGCCGCCGCGGCTGGAGCGCTGCGGCTGGCCCACCGCGCTGATCTGATGGCAGGAGCCAGGTGCTTCTCCTGGTCTCCCATGGGGTGCAGGGCCCAAGCACTTGGGCCATCCTCCACTGCACTCCCTGGCCACAGCAGAGAGCTGGCCTGGAAGAGGGGCAACCGGGACAGAATCCGGTGCCCCTACTGGGACTAGAACCTAGTGTGCCGGCACCGCAAGGTGGAGGATTAGCCTAGTGAGCCGCGGCGCCGGCCAACATACATAAAATTCTTAACTGCTAAATGTACAATAGGAGTTTCTGTTCACTCTAGCTCCCATGCAGGACCTCTGTCCTCAGAGAGCTGTATTATAATTATGCCTAAATGCTAGCAAAAGATATGTCATTCTTGGGTGCTTCTTTAAAGTTAATTAAGTTTCTTAAAAAAAAGTGAAATTAAATTCAAAATGCAACGACTTTGAACATTACTTGTCTCCACTGATGAGGAATGGTTTCTTTGGTTTTCCTTTCCTTGTACAATTTTTTTTTTGACAGGCAGAGTTAGACAGTGAGACAGAGAGACAGAGAAAAAGGTCTTCCTTCCATTGGTTCACCCCCCAAATGGCCACAGTGGCCGGCGCGCTGCGCCAATCCGAAGCCAGGAGCCAGGCGCTTCCTCCTGGTCTCCCATGTGGGTGCAGGGCCCAAGCACTTGGGCCATCCTCCACTGCCTTCCTGGGCCACAGCAGAGAGCTGGACTGGAAGAGGAGCAACCAGGACAGAACCGGCGCCCCAACCAGGACTAGAACCTGGAGTGCCAGCGCTGCAGGTGGAGGATTAGCCTAGTGAGCCATAACGCCGGCCTCTTTGTGCAAATTTTTGAACTCTTTACTTAAAAGAGAGTTGGTCTTCTGTGTATAAAGTTAATAAAAAATGTATCTTAGTGGAGAATGGGACAGAGAATGGGAGAGAGAGGAGGAGAGGGGGCAGGAGTGTGGGTGGGAGAGCGGGTATGGTGGTAAACATCACTGTATTCCTAAAGTTGTACTTATGAAATGCATGAAGTTTGCATTCCTTAAATAAAAGGTTTCTTTTGGAGAAAAAAGCCTGTTCAAGTAATTTGCCCATTTCTTAACCAGATTATTTGTTTTCTTGTTGTTGAGTTTCTAGAGATCTTTATGGATTCTGGCAAACTTATTTATTTAAAACGTGCCAAAACCCGCATGGGAGACCAGGAAGCACCTGGCTTCTGGCTTTGGATCAGCACAGCACACCAGCCATGGCAGCCATTTCGGTGGTGAACCAACGGAAAAGGAAGACCTTTCTCTCTGTCTCTCTCTGTCTAACTCTGCCTGTCAAAAAAATTTTTTAAATTAAAAAAAATGCCAAAAGATTGAAATTAGAACATAAAAGTACGTATTTTCTAAATAAATCACAGGAAGGAGTTTCAGAGTGGAGATTTGGGAAAGACCTCCTAAACATGGCACTAAAAGCAACATCCCAACAATTTTTAAAGCAATCAGTTGCACTGGGAAATTATCTATATTTGCAAAAACCCATTACACGGAGAAGTAAGCAAAGTCAAGGTACAGACTGTCAGAAACAAATGCAAACCATCATCTAACAAAGGACTTAGCAGTACAGTGTACAAGGCTACTTCTGAAAGTCCACGAGACACAGGCAATGAAAAGATGAGTTCAGGGGCAGGCACTTGGAACATGAGTTAGGCTGCTCTAGGGATGTCTGAGTCCCACATGGACATCCCTGATTGAAGTCCAGGCCCCACTGCAAATCCAGCTCCATACTAAAGCACAGCTGTGACGCACAGGTGACAATCCAATCCATGTGCCCCTACCACAAAAGTGGAAGGCCAAAATGGACTTCTGAGTTGCTGTCTTCAGTCTGAGCCAGCCCTATCCATTGTGGGCATTGAGGGAGTAACCTGTAGTTGGAAGACGTGTCTGTCCCTGTCTCCTGCCTCTCAAACACAATGAAAGAAATCAGTATTTAGAAAAATATGTTTATTTTAGTGCCAGGAATGTTTAGATTCCTGCACGTGTATTCCAAATACCATTTTCAAGCACTTTATAAATCGCTGCCATTGTTTTCTTCAAATCTGCAAGGTAGAGCACCAGAGAGAGCAGGAACAAGAGACAGAGAATCTTCTTCAGTTACTCACCACAATGGAACCCGGCAGAGGCCAAAGCCATGAGGCAGGAACTCCACTCTAGTCACCCAAGTAGATGGTAGGGGCCCTGGTAATTGGGCCAACTTCTGCTGCTGTGCTAGCTGCATTAGCTGGGGGCTATTGGGAAGTGGAGAAGCAGGGCCTCAAACCACAATTCCCATATGAGATGCTGGTATCCCAGGCAGCAGCTTCACCTGCTGTGCCAACAGGCTGCCCCCAACCATGAATTCTTTAATCAGCAAAGATGAGTTTGGGGAATGAAAGAGATATCCAGACATTCAACCAGAAATGAATCCTCAGAGACACTGTGGCCAGCAGAACTTCCTTGAAACAGTGGGTCAAACACATCCGTGTAACAGAAAAGCAACACAAAAGAGGGGGTCTCCCAACACGGGATGAAAGGCAGTACAACAGCAAGTGTCAAAGGGGAAAGGCACTGAAAGAAGAGTGAACTAAGGAGAAAGTGCTGATATTTCACAGAAGGGTAGAAGGAAGGATTTGGAATATTTTCACAAAAAAGAAATGTTGTCGAGGAGGCAGATGTGTTGACCTTGATTTGCACATTACACAGGGTTTCCATGTATTCCAACATCTCACGCTGGTTCCAGTGTTTGCCATAGCAGTGTAGACATGCATTGGGACTCCCTTTTCCCACACTGGAGGGCCTATTTTCAAGTGTTGGCCCAATTGTCAATTTCAGATTACTATGGATGCAGACCCTGGGAGCCAGCAGGGGACACATCAAGTACTTGGATCCTTGCCATAAACGGGGATCCATTGAGTCCAATGCTCCTAGCTCCTGCCCAACATAACTCTGGTTGTTGGCCTCTATCTGGGGAAGAAGACAAAGGATGAGAAACCTCTGTCTCTCTGTATTTACTTCTAGCCACATTATAAAATAAGAAAAATAACAAAGGTGGTAAGTTTTTACTTCAAAAGTTACATGGTATCCCATGAATATGTACAGTTTCTATAGGTCAATGCAAACAGAATGTCAAGGGACCATTGTAATGGGTTTGCAAACCACTAAGGAAGCCAGCATCCCATGTTAGAGTGCAGTGAGGCCCAGCTCCCCTGCTTGTCATCCAGTTCCCGGTTCACGGGCCTGGAAACAAGCCCAGGATGGCCCAAGGGCTTGCACACCTGCCACCAGCAAGCAGACCTGGGTTGAGTTCCTGGCTCCAACTTCAGCGTTGCACAGCCACAGTTATTCTATACACGTGGGCTCTGTTGCAAAGCCACAGTTATGCTGTACACGTAGGCTCTGAGCTATGCCACGAAAACCTCTCTATATATCTGTCCCTCTCTGTATCACTCTGCCTGCAAAATGAGAAAATATTTTTACAAGTCAACAAATGGAACTATATCAGATAGATTTCATCCTTCTCAGAGCATTGTTAAGTGCATGGTGTCTGAGGCGTAAATTAGCCCATGGGTGTTTTTTCCACAGTGTGAGGTGAAACAAGGGGGATTCCATAGCATACCTTACACTTGGGTGGCAAGAGAGACTGCACAGATATTTAAAGGAGAAAGAGCAATGTGCAGGAACAGAACTTGGATGTGCACAAAGGGATACAATGTTCCAGAGCTTATTACAGAGTTAGCAAACGGAGAAAGTTCTAGAAAGGTTAGCAGTCTCCCAAAGGGATCTAAAAGAGGCTGCGAAGCACCAGAAGCCCAGACAGAGGCCCCGGGAGCTCGGAGTGCATCGCCGAGCGAGGCCGAGCACCGCGACCGGGTGGGTGGCGAAGGAGCGTCCGGGCGTGGGAGGGCCCCTCCCGGCCACCGTCACGCGGGGAGCAACGGCTACTCCTGGGTGGGGGAGGGGCTGGCGGCGGCACGGCGGCCATCTTGAGCCAGGGGCCCGCACTGCTGAGGCCGGGGCTCACGGAAGGAGGCCCCGCGGGCAGGGCAGAGCGCGCTGGGCAGGGCGACTGGGACCCGCCCCC
Source organism: Oryctolagus cuniculus (assembly GCF_964237555.1). Lineage (NCBI taxonomy): Eukaryota > Metazoa > Chordata > Mammalia > Lagomorpha > Leporidae > Oryctolagus > Oryctolagus cuniculus. Next base: position 33,195,903 of record NC_091453.1, on the reverse strand, counting down.
GCAGGGTCCCGAGAGCCAGAGGCAGAGGCAGTGTGAGGAGCGCGGCGGTGCCCGCCCCGCCAGGCCTCGCGCCCGCCTGCCCGGCGGCCAGCACGCGCCCCAGCCCGGCCAGCCGACCAGGCCGCGGCCCTGCGCGGCGGCGCCATGCGGCTCACCCTCGAGGCCGGGCCGCAGCTCACCTTCCACATCGACATTGACCCCGGCCAGACGGTGAGGGCCCTCAAGGAGAAAATTGAAGCCGAGCAGGGCAGAGATGCCTTTCCGGTAGCGGGGCAGCAGCTCCTTTATGCGGGCCGCGTCCTCCCGGACGACGCTGTGCTCAGAGACTGTCAGATCCACGAGCACCACGCGGTGACGGTCCTGGTGGCCAGACCCGAGGCGGCGACCACAGCAGCACCGGCCACGGCCACGGCCACGGCCACGGCCACAGCTGGGCAGTCCCATCCTGCCACCGCGGCATCGGCTGGTGCTGGGGCCCCAGCGCGCGGCCCTGCCTTGCCCGCCGCGCCTGCCACCTCGCGTGCCACACCTGCACCTGCCTCCGTGTCAGCATCCAGTACAGCGTCGGCTCAGCCTGCTCCTGCTGGCGCACCTGCATCACCTCAAGCGGCAGGGCAGCAGGCAGGCCCGCCAGGGGCTCCAAGCCCCACACCAGATGATGCCATCGCGGGACCCTCCTCTCGGGCCCAGCCGTCTGAGCAGGCAGCAAGGGCGCTGCTGACACGTCCGGCTTCTGAGCAAATGGTCGCCGAGATCGTGTCCATGGGCTACGAACGGGAGCAGGTCCTTGCAGCCCTGAGAGCCAGCTTCAACAACCCTCACAGAGCCGTGGAGTATCTTTTAATGGGACTCCCCGGAGACAGGGCAAGTGCGGTCGAGGTCGAGCCCCCTCAAGCCGGGAGCAGCGGAGCTGGTCGGTCTTCAGCGGTGGAGGCAGATGAAGGGGCTGCGACATCGGGTTCTGGAGGACACCCCCTGGATGTTTTACGGAATTTACCAGAGTTTGAAGAGTTGAGACGAATCATTCAGCACTTCCCATCTTTGCTTCCAGGAGTGCTACAACGCTTATGTCCACAGGATCCTCAATTGGAAGATCAACTTAGACAGTACCAAGAGTACTTGGTTCATATGCTAACTACCGAGGAGGAGGAAGATGGCAGTGAAGGAGGAGGAGGAGGTGAAGGAGTTGACAATGCAGAAACTGCAGAAACAGTAAGAGAAGATGACAGCTACATTGAAGTAACACCTCAGGAACAGGCAGCTATAGAGAGGTTAAAGGCATTGGGCTTTCCTGAAGGCCTTGTGATACAAGCATACTTTGCTTGTGAGAAGAATGAGATCTTAGCTGCCAGTTTGTTATCCGACCTGGCTATGGAGGAGGACTGAAAGGGACTCTCCTGTGGCTCACATTTCATGCCATTTGTTAATGCTGACTTTGTCTCCTACCGCGTCTTGGATGACTTGGCCTTAGGTTCACCATACTTGGCATCAGAACTAGATGTTGGGGCAGGGGCGGGAGTCACACGTTGCAGGGTGGGGAGAGATACCCTGCCTGGCTGCTTCAACCAGCAGGTGCCTCAAATCCACACAGTGTGCAGAGTAGGCTGCCACCCACCAGCAGCCATTGCAGGTCCTCATTTCTCCTGTGAAGCACCAAGTCACTTGTAGGTTTCTCCCTTTGCAGTGGACTCCATCCACAATTGTAGTTTTCGTTTTTTCTTTGAAACAACTTCAACTTTTCCTAGGTTTCCTTTCTGTGTTCTACTATCCTATCATTACTTCTTTCTGTCTTGGATACAAAACTAAGTCATTTTGCTGGGAATCTGTTTTCAGTGCACTCCATCCAGAGTACGCCCAGAGTAATGTAATGCCCTTCTTTCTATTTCTTTAATTCACATTGGTTTTGGAAACAGTGTCTCCTCCATAGAAATGTTTGTAAAAAATTTATTTATATATTTGAATGTCAGACTTACAGAGAAGCAGAGGCTGAGAGAGAGAGAAATAGATTTCTTCCATCTGTTCAGCCATATGGGGAGTAAAATTTTGGCTCGATGACCTCTCTCTCCCTCTGCCTCTCTATAACTGTAGTTTTCAAATAAATAATCTTAAAAAATACCTCTGTCATTGGAATGTATGCGATCCATGTCTAATGTGATTGGAGTAACTATAGCTGGAAAGGCAGAGTGATGTTGCTGTTCTCTTTGATTTTCTTTTTTGTTAGAAGAAAAATGACACGTGTCAAATATCTGTGTACATTATACTTTTATTGCAATAAAGCTTTGAAAATATTTTATTCATTTACTTGAGAGTTAGAATTACAGATAGAGAGTGGGAGAGGGGCGGTGCTGTGGTGCAGTGGGTTAATGCCCTGGCCTGAAATGCCAGCATCCCATATGGGTGCCAGTTCCAGTCCCGGCTGCTCCACTTCCAATCCAGCTCTCTGCTATGGCCTGGGAAAGCAATAGAAGAAGGCCCAAATCCTTCGGCTCTTGAACCCATGTTGGAGACCCAGAAGAAGTTTCTGACTCCTGGCTTCGGATCAATGCAGTTCCAGCCGTTGCAGCCAATTGGGGAGTGAACCAGAGCATGGAAGACCTCTCTCTCTCTCTCCCTCCCTCCCTCCCTCCCTCCCTCCTTTTTCGGTATAACTCTTTCAAATAAACAAATAAATCTTCTTTTAAAAAAAAACAGGGAGAGTGGGAGAGACAGGAGTAGGTCTTCCACCCAGTGGTTTCTCTCCAATGGCCACAGTGTCAGGAGCTGACCCTATGTGAAACCAAGAACCAGAAGCTTCCTCTGGGTCTCCCACACGGTGCAGGGGCCCACACATTGGGCCATCTTCACTGCTTTCCCAGGCCATCAGCAGAGGGCCTGTTGGAAGAGGAGCAGCTGGGACATGAAACAGGGCCCTCATGGCATTCTGGCACAGCAGGTGGAGGCACAGCCTGCAGTGCCTTCAGGACGGGCCCCACACTAAAGTTTTAAAGCCACACTTGCATGTTTGCTGTGGACGTGTCCCGCTGAGAATTGATGACTGTTGAGGCCCGTGCACAAGAGCAGCGTCCCCTTCCCCTCTCTATTGCCTTTCTTGGGCAGAAATTGGTCGTAAGTGAGAGACCTGCCCAGTTAGAACCCACTGAGTGGTGAGCCAGCTCAGAATTCAGACGAGTATTTCAAATCTCCTTTCTGGTATTTGTAAATGCAGCGCTTTCTTAGAGAAGAATCTGTTACTACTGAGACCACCTGTAAATATTACTGTCAACAAGAGTAGGCTGTGGTATGGCACTTGTTTTGGGGACTAGCTTACTTCACTAGGTAGAACAGATTCAAGTTGCATCCATTTGGTGTCAAATGACAGGATTTCATTTTATACTGCTGTGTACTATTCAATAGTGTACATATACCATAATGTCTTTGTCCAGACTTCAGTTAATGGACAGACATCTGGGTTGATTCCCTCTCTTAGCTAGTGTGAATTGAGCTGCAGTAAACATGTGGGTACAGCTAACACTTGGATATGCTGATTCCATTTCCCTTGGGTAAATTCCCAGGAGTGGGATGTTTGGGTCATCTGGTAGGTCTACATTTAGAATTCTGAAGTATCTCCATGCTGTCTTCCACAGCAGCTGTACCAATTTACACTCCCACCAACCGTGGGTTGGGAACCTTTTCCCACATCCTAGCCAACGATTGTGGTTTGTTGACTTCCTTATGAAAGACATTCTAACGCGGGTGAGGTGAAACTTCACTGTGGATTTGATGTGCATGTGCCTGACAGCTTGTGATACTCAACATTTTTTCATGTGTCCATTGGCCATTTGAATTTCCTCTTTTGCAAATGCTTGTTCAAGTAATGTGCCCATCTCTTAACTGGATTGTGTGTTTTCATGTTGTTGAATTTCTTGAAATTTTTGGATTCTGGTAAAGTTGCTTCATTGAAACATGCCTGTGGGGAGCAACCCGGACTAGACTAAGTTACTGGAATTAAGACTTATTCTATGCATCTGCTCTCCCACAATATGGCGCTGGGAGAGGAGGAAACAGCTTCTACACAGCTGCCTCCAGTTCAACCAATAAACTGTAGGACCTGCTCCTGATTGGAGGAGAGCAGCGTACTCGGCGTGTGGGTAGCCAAGTTGGGATTGGTGGAAGAGGACTATAAAGGAGGAGAGAGACAACATGCACCAGGAACATCTGAGGGAACACTTGTGCAGCCCCCGAGAGAGCCGGCCAGCGGTGTGCCGCTCCCCCGTGGAAGTGGGGAAAGTGGCCAGGGGGAACCGCCCTTCCACGGAGGTGGAAGGGACGGTAGCCAACCCAGGAAGAACCAGCAGCAAACCCGGGGAGGGCCGAGCAGACAAAAGAACAGCGCAGGGTCCTGTGTCGTTCCTCCATGAAGAGGGGGAGCGACATAATGGTGCCGTGACTCGGATAGGAAACTTAGGAGGGAAGAAACGGGAAGAAGTGGGAAAATACCGGAGAGAGAGACTAGCAAAGAGCCTAGGGAAAAGCCGGACGGAAAAGGTGCCGGAAGAAGCTATCAAAAGCCTAGGCATAGACTCAGATACGGACTACGGGGGGAAGCTGGGAGAAATCTCTAAGGTCGAAAGCGAAAGTGAAAGCTAGAACAAACAGACTCGGATACGGACTGTGGGGAGAAGCCAGGAGAAATGAGGGAGGAATATTGTTGGAAGAAAACTTAGGGAAACATACCGGGTAGAGAAAAATGTTAGGGAAATTGAAGCTGCGGGGGCAGGCCGAGGCGGAAACATAAGCCAGCTTGGAATTCTTTAAGTCAGCCCGGGGAGCAAAAGGCGAAAATCTGGAACCAGAGGCAGAGACGTTGGCCGCCAGGTTGGAATCCGTCAGATTAGCCCAGGGAGCAAAGGACGGGAAGCTAGACCGAAAGGCGCAGACGCGTGAGCTAGGTTGAATTCGCCAGGTTAGCCCGGGGAACTTAGATTGAATACCAGTGGCGGAAACGTGAGCTGGGGCTGTGTGACTCGCGGAGGCTGCCGCGCGCAGAGAGAGCGTGCGGGGCACAAGTAGATAGGGAACGCGGGGCTGGCACGAAGGCCGTGGTGTGGGCGCGAAGGGCGTGGAGACCGCGGAGTGCGCAAAGCCGAGCCGCACAGAGCCAGGAGCCCGCCATAGGGTGGGCGCCGGGAGGCCGGGCAGATGAGAGAAGCGCGGGCTGAAGCAGCGCAGAGCCGGGAACCCGCCACGGGGCGAGGCACCGAGATGCAGCCTCGGGGCAGGTGCCGAGAAGCCGTGGGGATAAGAGAAACGAAGTTTAGAAGTAAAATGAGAGAAATAGGAATGCTGGCAGATAGAAGTAAAATGGGAGAGATAGGAATGCCTGGAGATAGAGAAATAGAGAAAAATAAGGCCTCCCCTCAACATGGCAATGAGAGAGCTTGGATTCGGTCTGCCTGATTAGGGAGGTGGTGAGCACCTGCGGGCGGCTAGCAGCTTATGCGCCGCAGGTCACCGAAGACAGGCACGAATTAACATCAATAAGTCTCCCCACAATACCACAATGAGAAGGCTTGGATTCAGTCTGCCTGATTAGTAAGGCGATAAGCACCAGCAGGCAGCTCGACCAGAGTATGAGCTGCAGGTTACCGAAGATAGGCACGAATCAACACCAATAAGTCTCCCCACAATACGGCAATGAGAAGGCTTGGATTCGGTTTGCCTGATTGATAGGGCTTGTAAGCACCTGCAGGCAGTTCTAGCAGAGCAGAGCATGCGCTGCAGGGCACCAAACTCAGGCACGCATCAGCGCCTAAAAACCTCCTCACAACATGGCGAAGAGAGGACCCGGATTCGGTTTGCCTGATTGGTAGGGCTTGTAAGCACCTGTGGGCAACTCCAGCAAGCAGAGCAGAGTGTGTGCCACGGGGCACCAAAGACAGGTGCGTATCAACGCCAAAAAATAAAAAGAAAGGGGGATCTGTGGGGAGCAACCCGGACTAGACTAAGTTACTGGAATTAAGACTTATTCTATGCATCTGCTCTCCCACAATATGGCGCTGAGAAGGGAGAAACAGCTTCTACACAGCTGCCTCCAGTTCAACCAATAAACTGTAGGACCTGCTCCTGATTGGAGGAGAGCAGCGTACTCGGCGTGTGGGTAGCCAAGTTGGGATTGGTGGAAGAGGACTATAAAGGAGGAGAGAGACAACATGCACCAGGAACATCTGAGGGAACACCTGTGCAGCCCCCGAGAGAGCCGGCCAGCGGTGTGCTGCTCCCCTGTGGAAGTGGGGAAAGTGGCCAGGGGGAACCGCCCTTCCATGGAGGTGGAAGGGACGGTAGCCAACCCGGGAAGAACCAGCAGCAAACCCGGGGAGGGCCGAGCAGACAAAAGAACAGCGCAGGGTCCTGTGTCGTTCCTCCATGAAGAGGGGGAGCGACACATGCCAAAGATTGAAATTAGAAGACAAAACTACAGATTTTCTAAATAAATCACAGGAAGGAGTTTCAGAGTTAAGACTTGAGAAAGACTTCTTAGATGTTAAACTTCAAGCAACATCCAACAATTTTCAAAGGAATCATTTGAACTAGGAAATTTGCTGTGCCTGTTCTGCAAAAACCCATCACGGATCAAATAAGCAAGGACTGGCAATAGACTGGCCAATTTATGTGCAAACCACTCATGTAACAAAAGGACTCAGTCATAGAATGTATGAGAATATTTTGGAAACCCACGTCACAAGGCAACAAATAGAAGAATTCAGGGGCAGGCACTTGGAGCATTAGTTTAGGCTGCTCTAGCAATGTCAGTCCCACATGGACATAAATGATTCAAGTCCAGGCTTCACTGCAAATCTAGATCCATAGTAATGCACACCTGGGATGCACAGGTGATGGGTCAATATGTCTGTCCCTACCACAAACTTGTGAGGTGGGAATGCAGCTATGAGATGCTCTTTAGCCAGGCCAGCCATGGTCTGTGGGCTCTGAAGGAGTGAATTGTGGATGCAAGATGTGTCTGTCCCTGTCTCCTGCCTCAAGTACACCAACATGGGATCCATGGACTGAGTTCCTGGTTCCTGACTTCTGTGACACAGCCCTACCTGTTAACCAGGGTTTGGGGATGCATATGTAAGAAGAGAAAACTCTGTCTGTCTCTTCTTGCTGTCTCTGCACATATTAAAATAAAAAATAATAAAGGTGGTTAGTTTATATTTAAAAATTTATATGGAGGCCAGTCCTGTGGCGTAGCAGGTTTACCTGCCACCTGTGGTGCCAGCATCCCATATTGGCAATGATTAGGGTCCCAGCTGCTCCACTTCCAATCCAGCTCTCTGCTATGCCCTGGGAAAGCAGTGGAACATGGCCCATGTCCTTGGGCACCTGCATCTGCATGTGAGACCTGGAAGAAGCTCCTAACTCATGGCTTCTGATCAGCACAGTTTTGGCCATTGCCGCCAATTGGAGAGTGGAGCAGAGGACAGAGGATCTCTCTCTCTCTCTCTCTCTCTCTCTCCTTACTCTGCCTCTGCCTCTCCTTCTCTATGTAGCTCTGACTTTCAAATAAATAAATAAAAAGTTACATGGTATCCCATGAATATGTACAGTTTCTATAGGTCAATGCAAACAGAATATCAAGGGACTATTGTAGTGGGTTTGCAAACCACTAAGGAAGCCAGCATCCCATGTTAGAGTGCAGTGAGGCCCAGCTCCCCTGCTTGTCATCCAGTTCCCGGTTCACGGGCCTGGAAACAAGCCCAGGATGGCCCAAGGGCTTGCACACCTGCCACCAGCAAACAGTCCTGGGTTGAGTTCCTGGCTCCAACTTCAGCCTTGCATAGCCACAGTTATGCTGTACACGTAGGCTCTGAGCTATGCCACGGAGACCTCTCTATATATCTGTCCCTCTCTGTATCACTCTACCTGCAAAATGAGAAAATATTTTTACAAGTCAACAAATGGAACTATATCAGATAGATTTCATCCTTCTCAGAGCATTGTTAAGAGCATGGTGTCTGAGGCATAAATGAGCCCATGGGTGTTTTTTCCACAGTGTGAGGTGAAACAAGGGGGATTCCATAGCATACCTTACACTTGGGTGGCAAGAGAGACTGCGCAGATATTTAAAGGAGAAAGAGCAATGTGCAGGAACAGAACTTGGATGTGCACAAAGGGATACAATGTTCCAGAGCTTATTACAGAGTTAGCAAACGGAGAAAGTTCTAGAAAGGTTAGCAGTCCCCCAAAGGGATCTAAAAGAGGCTGCGAAGCACCAGAAGCCCAGACAGAGGCCCCGGGAGCTCGGAGTGCATCGCCGAGCGAGGCCGAGCACCGCGACCGGGTGGGTGGCGAAGGAGCGTCCGGGCGTGGGAGGGCCCCTCCCGGCCACCGTCACGCGGGGAGCAACGGCTACTCCTGGGTGGGGGAGGGGCTGGCGGCGGCACGGCGGCCATCTTGAGCCAGGGGCCCGCGCTGCGGAGGCCGGGGCTCACGGAAGGAGGCCCCGCGGGCAGGGCAGAGCGCGCTGGGCAGGGCGACTGGGACCCGCCCCCACAGGGTCCCGAGAGCCAGAGGCAGAGGCAGTGTGAGGAGCGCGGCGGTGCCCGCCCCGCCAGGCCTCGCGCCCGCCTGCCCGGCGGCCAGCACGCGCCCCAGCCCGGCCAGCCGACCAGGCCGCGGCCCTGCGCGGCGGCGCCATGCGGCTCACCCTCGAGGCCGGGCCGCAGCTCACCTTCCACGTCGACATTGACCCCGGCCAGACGGTGAGGGCCCTCAAGGAGAAAATTGAAGCCGAGCAGGGCAGAGATGCCTTTCCGGTAGCGGGGCAGCAGCTCCTTTATGCGGGCCGCGTCCTCCCGGACGACGCTGTGCTCAGAGACTGTCAGATCCACGAGCACCACGCTGTGACGGTCCTGGTGGCCAGGCCCGAGGCGGCGACCACAGCAGCACCAGCCACGGCCACGGCCACGGCCACAGCTGGGCAGTCCCATCCTGCCACCGCGGCATCGGCTGGTGCTGGGGCCCCAGCCCGCGGCCCTGCCTTGCCCGCCGCGCCTGCCACCTCGCGTGCCACACCTGCACCTGCCTCCGTGTCAGCATCCAGTACAGCGTCGGCTCAGCCTGCTCCTGCTGGCGCACCTGCATCACCTCAAGCGGCAGGGCAGCAGGCAGGCCCGCCAGGGGCTCCAAGCCCCACACCAGATGATGCCATCGCAGGACCCTCCTCTCGGGCCCAGCCGTCTGAGCAGGCAGCAAGGCTGACACGTCCGGCTTCCGAGCAAATGGTCGCCGAGATCGTGTCCATGGGCTACGAACGGGAGCACGTCCTTGCAGCCCTGAGAGCCAGCTTCAACAACCCTCACAGAGCCGTGGAGTATCTTTTAATGGGACTCCCCGGAGACAGGGCAAGTGCGGCCGAGGTCGAGCCCCCTCAAGCCGGGAGCAGCGGAGCTGGTCGTGAAGAAGCTGGCGGTGAATGGAGAGGAGGAGTGGACAGCGCGGGAACCGAGGAAGCATCAACAGGAGATGGCAGCTATGTGGAAGTAACACCCCAGGAATTGGCAGCTATAGAGCGGTTGAAGGCTTTGGGCTTTCCTCAGGGACTTGTGGTTGAAGCATATTTTGCTTGTGAGAAGAATGAGGAGTGGGCTGCCAATTTTCTGCTCGAGCAGGACTTGGAGGAGGACTGAAAGGGACTCTCCTGTGGCTCACATCTCCCGCTGTTCCATTCGTTACGCTGACTTTGTCTCCTACCGCGTCTTGGATGACTTGGCCTTAGGTTCACCATACTTGGCATCAGAACTAGATGTTGGGGCAGGGGCGGGAGTCACACGTTGCAGGGTGGGGAGAGATACCCTGCCTGGCTGCTTCAACCAGCAGGTGCCTCAAATCCACACAGTGTGCAGAGTAGGCTGCCACCCACCAGCAGCCATTGCAGGTCCTCATTTCTCCTGTGAAGCACCAACTAACCTTTTCTTAGTTTCCCTTCAAGTGACTGCTGTCCCTCTTCTTTATTTCTTTATTCTGACTTACATAAAACACTAAATAACTTTATTTGGGTTTCCCTGTGTTCAGTCAAGTCAGCCACAGCTGTATCCAGACTAGTTGTTGCCTTGGTTTCTATTTATGTCACATTGGTTTTGGAAACCCTCTCCACTCTCTAGACTGTAAGGTCTCTGTTTCATGGCAATACTAAGGAATGGCTTTGTGTAATTGCCAAAAATGTTACAGCATCTACAAGCAGTATTGTCAGATTATTGATGGTTATTGCTGCTTCATGTAGGTATGAAATTAAATATGTTATGAGGCCTGTTCTTTCATGTGACCTACCTGGGGTGGGTAAGGAGAGAAAGGAACCTGTTCTTCATATGAGAATATTTACTGTTATCTTAAAAGTTCTTTATTATTGAGTTGAATGTGAGTTCTTTTTTAACTGATTCAGGAGAGTAAACATGTATAGACAGTGATTTTGCTTTTAGTATTTTTTTTAAAATGAGGATGTGGCTAATATTTGTGTGCTTTATAGTTTTATTACAATAAAGTTTTAAAAACACTATTCCATGTTTTAGAATGGATGTGTGCCTTTTTTGATACAAACCCATGATAAAAGCCCATGGAGAGGGTCCTGTGCTGTGGCTCAGTGGGTTAATGCCCTGGCCTGAAGTGCCAGCATCCCGTATGGGCGCTGGTTCAAGACCCAGCTGCTCCACTTCCAATCCAGCTCTCTGCTGTGGCCTGGGAAAGCAGTGGAAGATGGCCCAAGTGCTTGGGCCCCTATACCCACATGGGAGACCAGGAAGAAGCACCTGACTCCTGGCTTCACGTAGGCACAGCTCCAACCATTGCAGCCATCTGGGGAATGAACCAGCAGATGGAAAACCTCTCTCCCCCCTCTCTGCCTCTCCTCTCTCTGTATGACTCTGACTTTCAAATAAATAAATAAATCTTTAATAAAAAAAAAAGCCCTTGGAGAAATGCAGCCTTCCCTTCCTTCTCCCTTGCAGTTTCCTCAGCAGAAATTTATTTAGGAGCAAGTCGAAAGTCAAAGGGTTGCCTGTTTAAAAACTCAATGAATGGGGCTGGTGCTGTGGCATAGTGAGTTAAGCTCCCATCTGCAGTGCTAGCATCTCATATGGGTACCGGTTCAATTTCCAGCTGCTCCACTTCTGACCTATCTCCCTGCTAATGCCCTGAAGCAGCAGCTAAAGATGGCCCAAGTGCTTGGGCTACTGCACCCACATGAGACGCAGAAGAAGATGGTTCTTGGCTTCTCCCTGGCCCAGCCCTGGCTGTTGTGACCATTTGGTGAGTAAACCAGGTGGAAGACCTCTCTCTGTACCTCTGTCTCTCTAACTCTCCCTTTGAAATAAAATAAATAAATCTTAAAAAAAAACAAGTAATGCTTATTCATTTCAGAATTTACATATGCATTTCAAACCCGGGTTTATGATATTTGTAAATGTTGTGCTTTATTAGAAAAGAATCTATTACCATTAAGTCTCCTGAGTTATTTTACTATAAACAAGAGTAGGCAGACAATACTGTGAGCCATCATTTTCACTGGTTGCAAGAGGGTTGAGATCTTTGCAAGGATTGGGAGATGTGGCTGGAAAGGACTTTGGAAAATATAAGGTGAAGAGTCATATTCCAAGAAAACTTATTATCAAAAACAATGACAACAAACTGTAGCAGTTTAGAGCTGGTGCTGGGGGGAGAAAAGCCCTGAGGAGTAGGCAGAGAAGTTCTATTTGTGGTGACCAAAATGTTAGCCAATTGAATTATGGTGCTATTTGCACACCTTTGTGAATACACTAGAAACCACTGAATTGTCACTTCTGATTTGTGAATCTAATGTGAATTATATCTCAATAATGCTGTTTCTTTGAAGAGTTTTTTTTAATGTATTTAAAAGGCAGAGTGAGAGAGAGAGAGAGAGAGAGAGAGAGAGAGAGAGATCTTCCATTCACTGGTTCATTGCCAAATGAGTATAATGGCTGTGGCTGGTCCAGGCCAGAACCAGAAACCAGGAGTTTGATCCAGGACTCTGACATGGGTCCAGGGGCCCAAGTATTCAGGCCATCTTCTGCTGCCTTCCTGCAACATTAGCAGTGAGATGGATGAGAAGTGGAGCTGCCAGGAGTGAAATTAGGACTCATTCAGGATTGGAACAACAGTGGTGGCTAACTGTTCCTGTCTCTCAAATAAAATAAAAATAATTTTAAAATTTTTATTTTAGTGCAAAATTTTCAGATTCATAATGGATTTTCATAATATGTATTTCCACAGACTTTTTAAAATATTTATATTTGTTTGTTTATTTGTTTATTTGAAAAGCAGAGCAACCGAGAGACCTTCCATATGGTATTTCATGTTCCCTGTGTCTGCAATAGGCAGGTCTGGGCCAAAGCACCCCGAGGAATCTAGGAACTCCATTCAGGTCCCCCATTTGTGTGGCAGGGATCCAAGTACTTGAGCCATCATCTGCTGTTTTTCCAGGAGCATTAGCAAGAAGATGGATTAGAAGCAAATTAGCCATGTCTCAAACCAGCACTCTGATAATGGGATATTGGTATCACAAGCAGTGGTTTTTAAGCTATTGCACCACAATACCAGCCCCTTTTTAAATCCCTCATATAAGGAATTCTGAAAATCCAACAGTTTAGTAAAAACAATCTAATTAGAAAATGAGCAGAGAATGTAAAGAGACATTTCAGCAAATGGGATACATGGATAGCAAATATGGACATGGTGACATGTTCTGCATCATTAGCTATCAAGTAAAGGCAAACATACCTGGGCCTCAGTGTTTCTTCCTGGGAAAATGCAAAGATAGGGAAAAGAGGTGTTAAGTCAGAACTGAGGAAAGCATGAGAGTAGATGGTTGGATGAAAGGAGAGCAAAGAGTAATGAAGATATGAGGCTTGGTCGATATTCTGTCTTGGGCTAGAGTTGGTTACAGCTTGACCATGTTTCTCATATCTCCCTGAATTACCAACCTGAAAATGCTAACTCATCAGCCATGGAAGAGGTCACCGGTAGAAGCCAGGGCAGCCCATGTGGTTATAGCCCCAGCCTCTATACTGTTGACTGACATAATTACGTAGGGCTAGGCTTGGCACACTTTTCCTGTAAAAAGTCAGAAATTAAATACTTTTGGGTATTCAGGCCAGATGGCCTCTTTGGCAACTACTCAACTGTGCCACTGTAGCACAAAAGCAGTCACAGATAATATGTAGATAAATGAATGTGGCTGTGTTCCCATAAAACTTCATTATTGAACACTGAAATTCAAATTGCATATAATTTTCACATGTCCCAAACTATTTTATTGTTACTTTATTAAGCACTTAAAAAATATAAATGGTATTCTTAGCTCATAGGATGTAAGGAAACATCAAGAGTTAGCAAACCAGTATAACAGTTTGCTGACCCCTGATATAGAATTTAGATGAGGAGGTTTGTAATGGAGTATGTGTACAATTGACACTTAATACTTGATTTACAATGCAGTGATATCCTTAAATCCAAAAGCTCTTTTTAAAAAATTATTTATTTATTTATTTGAAAGGGAGAGAGATGGAGAGAGGGACAGAGAGAGGATGAGGAGATTCTATCTACTGATTCACTTCACAAAGGGTCACAACAGCCAGGGTGGGCCAGGCCAACCAGGCCAAAGCCAGGAGACAGGAACTCCACGCAAATCTCCAAGGTGGTGGCAGGGGTCTAAGTACTTGGGTCATCCTCTACTGTTTTCCCAGGTGCATTAGCAGGGAACTTAGATTCATAAATTCTACTTCTAGAAACTCATCACTAGGGATCAACATTGTGGGATGACAGGTTAAGCTGCCACTTAGGATGTTGGCATCCCATATTGGAGGGCCAGTTGGAGCCCTGGCTGCTCCATTACCGACCAGGCTTCCTACAAATGTACCTGAGAAGGCAGTGGATGATGTTCCAAATACTTGGGCCCCTACCACCCACATGAAAGACCCAGTTGAAGTTCTAGGCTCCTGACTTCAGCCTAGATCATTCCCAGCTATTGCAACCATTTGGGATATGAACCAAAATCCTGTTTTATCACCAGGATATAATTATGGTTGCACACCAAAATTTGCAAGCAAATACAGTTATCCCATCCCAGACTATAACAATGATAAAAACTGGACATTTAAACATCCAATAACAGAAGAGTGGCTCAAATATCTGTAGCCATCCAAAGGACAGAGTGGAAATGCAGCCGTGTCAACAATTATTTTGTAATCTGGAGAGAAAGTAAAAGTGGCCAAATATTCACTGCCGCGAGCGTCTCGGGGAGTCTGGCCAGCAGACTCAACCCAGGGCCCGCGAGGACGGTTTCTCGGGCGAGAAAAGAACGAACGGCGCTTATCGGTCTTCAGTAGACTTTTTATTAGAGAAAGTAGACGTGACAGAGGTAGAGAGGGAGGAGGAAAGGAGAGGAGAGAGAGAAGAGCTTCCGCCTTACACCCGCGGCTTATATACAAAATGTGACCAATCAGAAGCAAGCTAGAGTCCATCCGGTCTCTGTTCACGTGAAGGGCACGCGTCCTTCGGCCAATCAGGTGAGGTGTCACGCAGCAGGCAGGCAGGCAGACTCACTACGGGGGTCCTGGCGCCATCTTGTTTACTGCGACCTTGATCCCTCCACCTCTGGAGAGCCCTGCCCGTTGGAAAGTCCCCGGTCAAAACTGAAACTAAAAACCTCTGCCTAGCAATGCCGCCATAGACTATTCCCCAACATCTCCCCCTTCTTTATTTTAAATTGGTGGCGTGGAAACGTGTCTGTCTTAGGCGACCAGGAACGCAATACCGCCATACCTGTCATGGGGTCGGGGGGGGGGAACATGCCCCTCCGCCCTGTCTTAGGTTGCTCGGCATGCCTCCCAGAACTTACCCGTCTTTGACTACTGTTCCAACATGCTAAGCCACACTCCAGCTTGGGGGTTAGTCATGGGGTATTGTTTGTGCATCACTAACATGGCTTGTTTAACCACCAGCTGCGTTTGCCTATGGCGGCGTATAATGGAGATCAGGAGGCGAAGTAGCCCAGAACCAAACAAGAGTACCACAATAAACAGGGCCCCGATGGCCACCCATTCTTTAACCGTGTTCCAGGATTTGCTGAACTGGGACCCTAGGGTCGCAAAGGGCGACCATATAGTTGTACCAGAAGGAGAGGTTTTCCTTAACCGTAATATATCACGTCGCAGCTTATCTAACAGCAGAGTGAAATTGCTATTCCAAGCAGTATTTATCATTTTTCCTAAAGCTTTAGAGTCATTGGCTAAATGAGAAAATTCTGCTGCTTTAAAGGGAGTAACACAAGTGGACACGGGTTGAAGTAAGCATGGCATACCTGCAAGAGCCACCAATAAGTCCAGCTCTTCCTGCATAACATCTACACGCTGATTTAGCATTCGGAGGCCGGTATAGAGGTGTAGGTCCATTTCTTGTTGATGTTCCAGCAACGCAGCCGTGTCCTTAGTAATGTTATCCAGTGTGGATAGGGTGGAAGCCTGAGAGACTGCCATACCGCACCGGCTGACAAGGCTGCAATAATGGCTACAACAATGGCGGTGGCACCAAAGTCTCTCCAGTTGCGGAGGGCGACTGCAAAGTCCTGTTCGCGTACCAGTACCCGTACTGGGACCCAAGTTGGAATGCGAACCATGACAGCCGTGTGGTTCCCATCCCAGCAGTTAGATTTCCTGAAAAACAAGTACAATTAATGTCTTGACAAACATACCAAAGAAAAGGCGTGCTCAGGCACACAGGAGAATTGACCCTGCCTTCAGCTTTATGGGATGTGTACTTTAACGTTAGGTTAGCAGGTTGGTAGTACGAGCCGCAGAAGGTGCCGTTAGCCCAATGGAATCCTTTAAGGAAAAGTAAGGGTGTGATATCTGTACAAGCTCCAGTGTCGCTCCCCGTCTTTGTGGAGGAACGACACAGGACCCTGCGCTGTTCTTTTGTCTGCTTGGCCCTCCCCGGGTTTGCTGCTGGTTCTTCCCGGGTTGGCTACCGTCCCTTCCATGGAGGTGGAAGGGCGGTTCCCCCTGGCCACTTTCCCCACTTCCGCAGGGGAGCGGCACACCGCCGGCTGGCTCTCTCGGGGGCTGCACAGGTGTTCCCTCAGATGTTCCTGGTGCATGTTGTCTCTCTCCTCCTTTATAGTCCTCTTCCACCAATCCCAACTCTGCTACCCACACGCCGAGTACGCTGCTCTCCTCCAATCAGGAGCAGGTCCTACAGTTTATTGGTTGAACTGGAGGCAGCTGTGTAGAAGCTGTTTCTCCCTTCTCAGCGCCATATTGTGGGAGAGCAGATGCATAGAATAAGTCTTAATTCCAGTAACAGTCTAGTCCGAGTTGCTCCCCACAGATCCCCCTTTCTTTTTATTTTTGGTGTTGATACGCACCTGTCTTCGGTGCCCCGTGGCACACACTCTGCTCTGCTTGCTAGAGTTGCCCACAGGTGCTTACAAGCCATATCAATCAGGCAAACCGAATCCGGGTCCTCTCTTCGCCATGTTGTGAGGAGGTTTTTAGGCGCTGATGCGTGCCTGAGTTCGGTGCCCTGCAGCGCATGCTCTGCTCTGCTAGAACTGCCTGCAGGTGCTTACAAGCCCTAGCAATCAGGCAAACTGAATCCAAGCCTTCTCATTGCCGTCTTGTGGGGAGACTTATTGGTGTTGATAACGTGCCTGTCTTCAGTGACCTGCAGCCGCCCACAGGTGCTTATCGTCTTACTAATCAGGCAGACTGAATCCAAGCTCTCTCATTGCCGTGCGTGTTGTGGGGAGGCCTTATTTTTCTCTATTTCTCTATCTCCGGGCATTCCTATTTCTCCTATTTTACTTCTAAACTTCTGTTTCTCTTATCCCTGTGGCATCCCAGCGCCCGCCCCAAGACTGCTTCTCAGCGCCTCGCCCCGCGGAGGGTTCCCGGCTCTGCGCCGCTTCAGCCGCGCTTCTCTCATCTGCGCGGCTTCCCGGCGCCCGCCCTGCGGCGGGTTCCCGGCTCTGCGCGGCTCGGCTTCGCACGCTCCGTGGTCTCCACGGCCTTCGTGCCCGCACCACAGCCTTCGCGCTAGCCCTGCGTTCCCTATCTATTCACGCCCCGTGCTCTCTCTGCATGCGGCGGCTTCCGCGAATCACACAGCCCAGCTCACGTTTCCACCACCAGCATTCAGTCCAAGTTCCCCCTGCTAACCTGGCGAAATCCAACCTGGCCCACGTCTCCGCCTCTGGTTTTTTAGATTTTCGCCTTTTGTTCCCCGGGCTGACTTGACAATCCCAAGATAGCTTACGTCTCTGCCTCGGCCTGCCCCCACGGCTTCATCCTCCCTAACATATTTTTCTCTACCTGGTATGTTTCCCTAACTTTTCTTCCAACAATATTCCCCTCTCATTTTTCCTGGCTTCTCCCCACAGTCCGTATCCGAGTCTAAGTTTCTTCTAGGTTTCACTTTCACTTTCAACCTGCAGTCCGTATCTGAGTCTAAGTTTCTTCTTGCTTTCACTTTAAATCCTAACTTCTTTCCCACAGTCCGTATACGAGTCTATGCCTAGGCTTTCAATAGCTTCTTCTGGCACCTTTTCCGTCAGGCTTTTCCCTAGGCTCTTTGCTAGTCTCTCTCTCTGGTATTTTCCCACTTCTTCCCTCCTAGGTTTCCTATCTGAGTAACGGCACCATTATGTCGCTCCCCCTCTTCGTGGAGGAATGACACTAAACCCTGCCTAGGCTTCATATCTGAGTCACGGCACCATTATGTCGCTCCCCCTCTTCGTGGAGGAACGACACAGGACCCTGCGCTGTTCTTTTGTCTGCTTGGCCCTCCCCGGGTTTGCTGCTGGTTCTTCCCGGGTTGGCTACCGTCCCTTCCACCTCCGTGGAAGGGCGGTTCCCCCTGCCACTTTCCCCACTTCCACGGGGGAGCGGCACACCGCCGGCTGGCTCTCTCGGGGGCTGCACAGGTGTTCCTTCAGATAGATGTTCCTCTTAGATGTTCCTGGTGCATGTTGTCTCTCTCCTCCTTTATAGTCCTCTTCCACCAATCCCAACTCTGCTACCCACACGCCGAGTACGCTGCTCTCCTCCAATCAGGAGCAGGTCCTACAGTTTATTGGTTGAACTGGAGGCAGCTGTGTAGAAGCTGTTTCTCCCTTCTCAGCGCCATATTGTGGGAGAGCAGATGCATAGAATAAGTCTTAATTCCAGTAACAGTC
The DNA here is from genome assembly GCF_964237555.1 of Oryctolagus cuniculus. NCBI lineage: Eukaryota > Metazoa > Chordata > Mammalia > Lagomorpha > Leporidae > Oryctolagus > Oryctolagus cuniculus. The sequence goes on along the minus strand of NC_091453.1, from coordinate 33,177,680 downwards.
TAGTCCAAGTTGCTCCCCACACTCCAGCAGCATTACACATAACAAATGGGTCCCACACACTACCATCCTCATCGGTTTCAAACATATTTTGGTTGGACCAAGCCTGTATGCTGTTACTGAGCGGCTGTATGTGGGTGTTATTGGAATGAGGGTTGGAACAGGTCACATTTGTAGTAGTAAAGCGGGTAATGACTGAATTATTGAGGGCTGTCCAGCCCCCGAATAATGCATGGTGAGTGAGAAAGAATCCATGACCTAACTGCACGTGAACCGTGCTAGATAAGCAAGATGAGAAAGCGGGGCGTACAGGGTTGACTGGGGATTTACAATGCTGGATGAGGTCTACAATAGGTAAAGGCTTGTTAGAAGTGCAGTGGAGACAACACAGTGGAATGCTATTAGAGGAGAAAGAGGCCACGTTGCCGGAATTATTCTGATATGAAGAGTTGGAGTGGGAAACATTCACAAAATCGCTGAGAACAAAAGGGAGTAAAACAATGCATGGTGAAGGGTGGGTGTGATTAAACCCACACTCATCCATACCGTCCTTGCTTATCTGAAAGAGATCCGGCTAGAGATAAGGTGAGATTCAGGCCAGCTTAAGCAGAGCTAGGCGAAGCTACCGGGTCAGCAGCCGGAACATTGTAGCGCTGACCAAGAGTAACATTGGCTAAGTACATTAAGGGGAGGATCTTGGAAGAGTTAGATAAAGGGAGAGGAAAAGGGAGCGCCCAAAGGAGCCCCTAGTAGGGGTTGCCCTCATCAGAGCTGCTGGTTGCGGTGGATAGGAGGATCTTCAGGAGGATGTGGTGCGTCAGCGATCTCCTCGTCCTGTTCCAGATGGTAAGCATCGTCCTTCGATGGCTTGTCTAATCTCCTTGTCCTTCTTTCCGGGGTCCACACTGGACGTGTCGCGTCCTGTGGGAGAAAACAAACTGCGCCTTGCACCCGTCGTAATATTGGGAACGGGCCTTTCCATTGATTATCCTGTGGATCCTTCCACATCACCCATTCTTTACTTGGCTTCTCAGCGGAACGTGCATGCCGTTCGGCTGGAGTGGTGCCATCCGATTTCTGATTTAAAAAATTTATGGTGTATAGGGCTGTGTTCAAGATATCTTTGGGTGAGGAGGATAATACTCCTACTACCCCTTTTTGTTTATTAATGATAAGTTTTAGATACTGATTGGTACATTCTACTATGCCTTGACCCTGTGGATTATAGGGAATTCCAGTTATATGTTGGATGCCGAATTGTATTAAGAAATCTCAAAATTTTGCAGAGGTGTAAGCGGGACCATTGTCTGTTTTAATGACTTGTGGGGTTCCCCAGGTGGCAAAACATTGTAAACAATGTTGAACGACACAAGTGGTGGATTCTTTGGCCATGGCCGAAGCCATGACCACACCTGAGTATGTGTCCACAGTGACATGAACACAATTAACTCTGCCAAATGAAAGTATGTGAGTGACGTCCATTTGCCAAATGTGACAGGGATACAATCCTCTGGGGTTAGCCCCTGTAGGTGCAGGCAGAGGAATATGTATCATGCATTGCTCACAGGTACGGACAATGTCTTTGGCCTTGGCAAGTTGAATGTTAAACCTTTTGCTGAGGGTTAGGATATTTACAGGCCATTTTTGGTGAAACTCTCTTGCTAATTCTAGGGCTGAGCATGCAAGTTGGAAGCGAGAATATTGATCGGCTAAGTGATTGCCTAAGGCTAGGGGACCAGGTAGCTGAGAATGAGTTCTAATATGCCCTATAAATAGAGGAGTGACTCGGGTGTATATAGCCTGACGAACAGCATCTAGATAAGGGAAAACAGTGGAATGGCAGGATAATATAACAGGGGACAACATTAGTTTGACAGCATTAACTACATAGGCACTGTCGGATAGGATATTAATAGGTTGTGTGTAGAGAAGCAATATTTTTGATACTATGGCTAGTTCCGCATGCTGAGGGGATGGAGACATAGTAAGTACGAAATGACATTGAGCACTGACTACCGCGGCTCCGGTGCCCCCTTTTGCACCATCAGTAAAGGCTATTGGGGCATTTGCAATAGGGTTGTTATACACCCTTTTGAAGTAATGTACAGGTACATTTTTACAGAATGAAATAAAGGGATGACTGGGATAATGATTATCAATTTCTATATTTAAGTGTGCCATCATATGAGCCCATTGCCAAACTTCCTTGCCCCATTCCCTAATTACTTGAGAGTCGAATGGTGTCACACATCAGTGTGGCACACGTCCTGAAAGTTCTAAAGCCTTGTTGGCAGTCTGTATAGCCAGGTTTCCCAATGCTTCTCCATATGGGAGTATTACTTTTGGTAAATGATTATGAGGATATATGAACAAGAGAGGCCATCCTTGCCAGAGTAGGGCATATGGGTAGTGAAACTCTATGAAAATCAAAATTTGAATTTCTTGGGCGGGGTCACAACGCTGCATGGCAGTGGTTTTGAGTCTTTGTTCGAACAAGAAGATCACCTCTTTTGCCTGAGGGGTCAATTGCCTGGGAGAATTAAGATTAGAATCCCCTTCTAGAAGTCGAAATAGAGGTTGCATCTCTTCAGTGGTTAATTTACAGTAAGGTCGTATCCAATTTAAGTGTCCACAGAGCCCTTGGAGATCATTGAGTGTTTTTATGTGTTGAAATATTAAAATCAAGAGGCATGACCTTAGTGGGGGTTACTTTTAGGCCCAAGTACTGTACAACAGTTTGAGATTAAATTTTTTCTGGAGCTATTTGTAGACCATTATTAGTGAGTTGTTTTTGCAAGGCAGTAAATGCCGCCAGAATGGTGTGGTCGTCCTGAGTGGCAAGGAGGATATCATCCATATAATGTAGCACTTTAATCTCAGGAAATTGTTGTCTTACTGGCAAGATGGCCTGTGCCACATATAATTGACATAGAGTAGGACTATTTGTCATGCCTTGTGGCAAGACTCTCCACTCATAACATTCGTTGGGGGCTGCATGATTTTCAGCGGGAATTGTAAAGGCAAAGCATCGGGTGTCTTGTGGGTGAAATGGAATGGAAAAGAAGCAATCTTTTAGGTCTATTACTAGCACTTTCCAGTTTTGAGGTATCATAGTTGGCACTGGGAGGCCTGGTTGCAGGGCTCCCATAGGCTGCATCTGCCGATTAATGGCTCTGAGATCATGAAGAAGACGGTATTTACCAGATTTCTTTTTTATTATAAAGATGGGTGTGTTCCATGGCGAGGTGGACCTCAAATGTCCTGCCTCTAATTGTTCTTTAACCAATTGTTTAACAGCAGCCAACTTAGGAGAAGGTAGGGGCCACTGCGGAATCCACACTGGGGTGTCCGTAAGCCATGTTAAGGGAATTGGCTGCTGTTCAGTGGCCCCTTTTGAAAACCCAGTCCTGACCTGTCTTTCCTTTGTTTCACTTTGACAGGCTCAACTATGCCTTGTCCATGTTTACCTAAGCCTCCTTGTTTGTATCCCATTTTGCCATCATTTGCCAGCCCACGCCAGCTTTACTGTTACCATCTGTGAGTGTGAGTCCTAATTGTACCAGTACTTCTCTCCCCCACAGCGTGATGGGGAGGTTACATACGTATGGTTGAAACTGTCTCTTATGTTGTTCTTCATCCTGCCATTCTAGGACTTCTGCGCTCCTGGGTGGCGCCTCCGTCATTCCTAATCCTACAAGTGTATTGTCTGACTCCTGCAGGGGCCAGGAGGAGGGCCAATCCTTTCGTGCATTAATGCTCACATCGGCCCCAGTATCTAATAATCCCCTAATAGTCTTTCCTTTAATTGTTAAGGCCCAAATAGGTCGATTATCCAATGTCATAGTTAAGGCCACAAGGTGAATTCCCTGCTTCCCCCTATGGTCTGCAATGGTAGGCCAATGTAGTGCTTGAGCAAGAGGCTGCCCTGGCTCGATTAGCGCAGCCTGGCTCGTGGTCTGTAAGAACACTTTTCATTTCTCTTGCAGGAAAGTCAGTCATCCTGGGACAATCTGGAGCCCTTTAAGTGAATTGGTGGCTTTGCCAATGATGAGCGCTACACCTTGCAAGGGGGCTTGTCCTGTGGTCGGCTCTACCTCCACTGCCTGCGTTCCCATTGAGGGGGTTAATATTGAGGCAGTTGTGGCTCGGAGCTTGAAACAGGATATACCTGTTGGTTGTTGTTTTCCGAGTCTTTTGCACCCACTGTTGTTTGGGGCCCCGGGGCACTGGGGCCCAGTTCCCATTTTTTGGCGACTGAGAGCATTTGTTTGTTTTTTGTTCTAAGGGATTGCCTGCTTTGTCCATTTTTGAGTAGCATTCATTGGCCCAGTGGTTTCCTTTTCCACACCTGGGGCATAGTCCTGGTTGCCGGCCCTGTGTCCTAGTTTCCCTGCAATCCTTTTTTAAGTGGCCCTCTTTGCCGCAGCTGAAACATTTACAGCTATTACCTCGTATAGTTTTTGCCATAGCCATGGCAGCATGGGCTCTGGGCGCAATATCATCCATCACATCCCAACATATTTTTATGAAAGTGGGAATGTCTTTATGTTGCCAAAGTCTGAGTGCTGTACAGCACGTTTTATTAGCTTGCTCATAGGCCAATCTCCTTAACAATGGGGCGGCTTCATCCACCGACTCAAACAAATTGCCCGCAGCTTCAAACAGACTGTTAATAAAGTCTGCATATGGTTCATTGGGACCTTGGATTATTTTCGTAAGACTGTGTTTAATTTCCCCCTTTTTTGGGACCACCTTCCAAGCCCGAAGAGCCATGTCTCGAACTTGCATCAGTACTTCGTTTGGGCACCACGCTTGCGCGTCCTCTGTGTCAAAGGCTCCATTCCCAGTTAACATATCTGTGGGGAGCAACTCGGACTAGACTAAGTTACTGGAATTAAGACTTATTCTATGCATCTGCTTTCCCACAATATGGCGCTGAGAAGGGAAACAGCTTCTACACAGCTGCCTCCAGTTCAACCAATAAACTGTGGGACCTGCTCCTGATTGGAGGAGAGCAGCGTACTCGGCGTGTGGGTAGCAGAGTTGGGATTGGTGGAAGAGGACTATAAAGGAGGAGAGAGACGGCATGCACCAGGAACATCTAAGGGGAACATCTAAGAGGAACACCTGTGCAGCCCCCAAGAGAGCCGGCCGGCGGTGTGCCGCTCCCCCGCGGAAGTGGGGAATGTGGCAGGGGGAACCGCCCTTCCACGGAGGTGGAGGGGACGGTAGCCAACCTGGGAAGGACCAGCAGCCAACCCGGGAAGAACCAGCAGCAAACCCGGGGAGGGCCGAGCAGACAAAAGAACAGCGCAGGGTCCTGTGTCGTTCCTCCGCGAAGAGGGGGAGTGACATAATGGTGCCGTGACTCGGATATGAAGCCTAGGCAGGGCTTAGTGTCGTTCCTCCACGAAGAGGGGGAGCGACACATATCCTCATTCCAAGCGGGTTGCCTGTTGGCCCTATTGGCCAGTGCCTGTTTTTTTGCTAGCTCCCCATAAGCTGCGGCCCATAGAAGAGAGTCACCCCCTGACAAAACTGCCTTGACTATGTTTCTCCAATCTTCCACTATAAGGCCTCCCGATCCCATGCCTTCAACGACTGCCTTAGTAAAATTTGCATGGGTCCCATAAAGTTGTACTGCTTGCTGCAATTCCTTAAGAAGTTTAAAGTCCACCGGTGTCCAACCTCTATTGCCCTGTTGATCTATGAATACCGGGAATATCTGTTGTGGTTTATAGAATTGTGACCAATCCGGAATCGGCCCTCAGTGGGATTGGATTCCCCTGCCGACAGGGCTGTCTCGCTCCTCCTCCTCTGGGTCAACGGGAGTCATGGCCCTTCCCTTTTCCTTCACTGCCGTCCTCCCCGAACCGAGTACAACGGGGCTCCACTGTGGGGCACTGCTAGCAAGGCAGCAACAGTGGGGAGAATCCTCAGGGTAAGGTGGGACGGAAGGCAGCGGAGGATAAAGTGGTGGGGAGATATCAGAGGGAGGGATGCTCTTCTTACTTGGCATCCCTCCACCAGCGCCACTTTCCTCCTCCAAATCTTTGCTGCTGCTATCCTTGGAATCCTTGCCTATCTTTTCTAAAATTTTTAAACCTTCATCCAGCAATTGCCCTATGGTTTCTGAGTCTGTAGCCAAAGCGTTATCAACCAAGTACCACATTCGTAAGACCGTTTCTTCAACTTTAGCGGCATGCAGTTCCCTTCCTACCGTGCGCCAGTTCTCCCTTGATAAATCCCCTCCTTCTATGAACCACGGCAAAACTTTCACCACTGCTCTGGTGAAAGAGCAGACAGTTGCAGCTTTGCCGGGCGTCCCTGTCGCTCTCAACAATCGGTTGAAGAGCAGCCGCATTTTGGCAACTGAGGGTGTATTTCCCATGGTTGCAACCTGATTTGCTTACTCAAAACCGCGGTGGTCCTAGGCTTTATCCCCTAGATTTCCGTATATGTACGTTTTAAGTTTTCTTACCTTCTCTGCCACTTGTCCCTCGCTGAGGAATCCGAGACACGGCACCACTTGCCGTGAGCGTCTCGGGGAGTCTGGCCAGCAGACTCAACCCAGGGCCTGCGACGACGGTTTCTCGGGCGAGAAAAGAATAAGAAAAGAACGAACGGCACTTATCGGTCTTCAGTAGACTTTTTATTAGAGAAAGTAGATGTGACAGAGGTAGAGAGGGAGGAGGAAAGGAGAGGAGAGAGAGCTTCCTCCTTATACCCACGGCTTATATACAAAATGTGACCAATCAGAAGCAAGCTAGAGTCCATGCATTAGGCACACCAATCCGGTCTCTGTTCACATGAAGGGCACGCATCCTTCGGCCAATCAGGTGAGGTGTCACACAGCAGGCAGGCAGGCAGACTCACTGCAGGGGTCCTGGCGCCATCTTGTTGTTTACTGCGACCTCAATCCCTCCACCTCTGGAGAGCCCTGCCCGTTGGAAAGCCCCCGGTCAAAACTGAAACTAAAAACCTCTGCCTAGCAATGCCGCCACGAACTATTCCCCAACAATTCACAACTAGTAAACCTCAGTGAAGGCTCTATGTGTGTTCACTGTCAACTTTTCTATAGATTAGAAATGTAGGGGCTGGCACTGTGGCACAGTGGGTTAAAGCCAGCCTGCATCCCATATGGGCACTGGGCTTGAGTCCTGGCTGCTCCACTTCCAATCCTGCTCTCTGCTATGGCCTGGGAAAGCAGTAGAAGATGGCCCAAGTCCTTGGGCCCCTGCATCCACGTGGGAGACCCAGAAGAAGCTCCTGGCTTCTGGCTTTAGATCAGCTCAACTTTGGCCAATGCAGTCATTTGGGGAGTGAACCAGCAGAATGGCAGACCTCTCTCTCTGGCTCTACCTCTCTCTGTAACTCTGTCTTTCAAATAAATAAAATTCTTTATAAAAACGAAATGTAAAAACAAAATTGGCAACATTTTTCTTTTAAGATTTATTTATTCATTTGAAAGGCAGAGAGAGAGAGGGATCTTCCATCTGCTGGTTTACCTCCCAGATGTCTGTAATATCCAGGGCTGGGCTAGGCTGAAGCCAGGAGCCAGGAGCTTCTTCTGGGTCTCCCATATGGGTGGCACCTGGGTCATCCTCTGCTGCTTTCCCAGGCCATCAGCAGGGAGCTGGATAGGAAGTGGAGCAGCTGGGACTTGAACTGGTGCCCATATGGGATACCAGTGTTGTAGGAGTTGGCTTTAGCCACTATACAATGCCAGTCCAGGACATATGTTTTTTTAAAAAAATGGGGGTTGATGTTGCTGGGGCTAGCACTGTGGTGCAGCATGTTAAGCTGCCGCTTGGGACACCAGCATCTTATACTGGAGTGTCAGTTCAAGTCCCAGCTACTATGCTTCCCATCTAGCTTCCTGCTAATGTGCCTAGGAGTTGGCAGGTGATGGCCCAAGTAATTGGGCAAGCAGCCCACATGGAAGATCTAGATAGGGTTCTTGGCTCCAGGATTCAGCCTGGCCTAGCCCTCACAGTTGAGGACATTTGGGAAGTGAACCAGTGGATGGAAGATCTCGCTCTCTCATTCTTTCTCTGTCAATCTGCCTTTCCAATAAAGCAAACAAACAGATTTTTAAAATAGAAAAGTGATTATTTTTAAAAACAGAAAAGTGTTTTTTGTGAAATATAAATTAATAGGCCTGCCCAGACCCATCCTCAGCCCATCAGAACGATATGTGTTCCTGCTGCCAAATAAAGGTAACAAATGCTTTATCTTTTTCACAAGAAAGTGGTAGAGATTAACCTTAACTGAATCTTTGTCTAACTACTTAGTGTTTGTTTAAATCACAATAAATAGCATTGTGGCACAGCAGGCTGCCACCTGTGAAGCCTGTGATGCCAGCATCCCATATAGAGTGCTGGTTTGAATTCTGGCTGCTCTGCTTCCGATCCAGCTCCCTGCCAATGCACCTGGGAAAGCAATGGAGGATGTCCCTAGTACTTGGGTCCCTACTACCCACATGGGAGACGCAGATGAAATTCCTAGTTCCTGGCTTTGGCCTGGCTGGGCCCCAGCTGCTGTTATCATTTGGGGAGTGAACCAGCGAATGGAAGATCCCTTTCTCTCTCTGTCACTCTGCCTTTCGAATAGATAAATTAAAAAAAAAATCACACTAAATGTAATTTTAACTATAACGTGAAATTTAAAAAAAAAGTATGAGGGTACTTCAGAAAGTTTATGGAAACGAATTAAAATGTAAATTTATTCTGGTGCGAAAAACTTTTGAAAGCCATGCATACACGGAGTCTTCAAAAAGTTCATGGAAATTGCACACTATGAAGAAATTATAAATGGATTTCAAAAATTTTGAACCAAACCAATCTTATTTTTCTTTACGTTATTTATTTATTTTCATTTTATTTGAAAGTCAGACAGAGTGATCTTCTATCCTCTGGGATACTCCCCAAATGCTGGCAAAAGCAAGGACTAGGCCAGGCTGAAATAAGGAGTCCAGAACTTCATCTGAGTCTCTTACATATTTTACGGGACCCAACTATGTCAGTCATCATCTGCTGCCTCCCAGGGTATGCATTATCAGAAACCTGGATCCAAAGTGAAGGAGCTGGGACTCGAACCAGGCACTCCACCAACATGTGATGCTAGTGTTCCAAGCAGGGACTTAACCACGGTTTAATTCTATTTTCCCACAAACTTTTAAAAGAACTCTCATGTCAAAACAAAACAAAACAAAACAAAAAAAAAAAAAAACAAAAAAACTCAATGTTCCTTTTACAGTCACTTTTTCCTGAAGGCAAAGAAAAGCTTAACAAACAGGTTTGAGAATTTGGAAAGGACAACCGAACTTTTACACGCAAATTACTTGGGAAGACTTCACAAGTAAGGGTAAGGACTCTAGGCTCTAGATATGGGAATAGCATTTGGGGGTGCGAGCATCTGAATTCTCCTCTGGGCTCAGGCCAGGACTTGCTGGGTTAGATGCTAAAGATGCAAAATACAGGCATTCAATCACTTGAGTGCATACAAAGAAAAAGCTTGCCCATTTAATTAAACACACGGGATTATTCCTAAGTACAAAATAGCAGATCTTTTGCAAACGACTCAGGGACCCTCCATTTGACTAATAAAATGAGATGCTTACACATAGTATTGCCAATCTCTGCTTAGCTCCAGTCATAGATTGTGGGCCACAGAGCTGCAATCCTCAAAGAGGAATTCTAGAAAAATGCGTCTCCATTAAAAAGTTTTTAAATGCTCATACTCGTTCCCATCACCGGGAGTGAAACGCGAACCTCTCGGGTGAAGTCAAGATGTGACTTGCCTGTCCGCCTCCCAGGCTCTGCCTTTTAAATACTAAACGCTTCATTCCCTAGCTCTACCTCCACCTGTGCGTTCTACCTCCCCTGGAAACCGCCAAATCCACAAAAGCCGCGAACAGTCCCCACAGGCTCCACGCGCTGCTTGTGCAGTTTCCAATAGGCTAGTTCATTGCCAAAGGATCTCTGCTCCCACGCCCTACAGTCCTACCTGATCTCCTTTGATTCAGTAAAGCCCTGACCTTCTCTTTTTCCCCTTGGCGGGTCTTACTTCCTTTCAGGACCGCCCCTCCCCACCTGCTTATTTGGTTGGTCAGCGCGCTTGTTATACGTCATTCACCCGCGCCACCCGGAAGCCGCGGTTATACCAACCCGTTCTTATCGCCGGCGGCCCTCAGGTAAGGGCCGCATTTTGGTATCCCTGGGTGGCCGAGTCCTAGAGTTGGGAAGGGCAGAAGGCGGAACCCCCAGCAGGACCCGAACGTGCCCATTTCCCAACGTTGAGAGGGTGGAGATGACCTGCATGAGTCCATACTGAAGTGGTCAACGTGGTCTTCCCTCTGCTCATTCCCCAGGAGCCCATAATGGAGACGCCCCCTAAAGGGCGGGTGGTTGAGGCCACGGGAGAGAAAGTTCTGCGCTATGAGGCCTTCATCAGTGACGTGCTGCAGCGGGACTTGCGGTGAGTGACAGCGAGAGGGGCGGGGCCTTCAGAATAGTCCACGTGGTGGGTGGGGCGTTTAAAGTCGGGGGCCAAGCCTTCAGATTGGTGGGCGAGACGTTCGGAGCCCGTCACCACGCGCCATTCGAAGGGGAAAGGAGGAGCGACTTCCGGGGTGCGATTTGGCTAGGACGTGGCGTTCATAGGGCGTGTCTGCGCATGCGCGGTCCCGATGTTGCTTAATGGATTAAGGGCCAAATTCCAGATCCACAGTTCTGGGGTTTGAGTTCTGGCTCGGCTACCTGCCATCCGTGTAAACATCGCACCTTGCCCCTCCTTTCTGTGCCTTATAAATTTCTCAAATCAGTAAAATGAGGAAGTTTATTACGGAACCTTATTCATGCAGTGGTTGAGTTTAAAAAAGTGTGATGCCTGAAATATGTTAAAGGTTCAAGGAATGTGAAAAGCTATTATTACTAATCTGAGCAGGAAGTAAGGCTTAGACTATGAGCATCCCGAAAGGGGTGGAGGATTTTTCTAGGGTGAAGATGAGACATAGAGATTGACATTTGGGAGTAAAGTGTAATAATAGTAAGAGCTAACACGTATATAAAGCTTATCATTTGGAAGACATCATTCTAAGTGTCTTATAGTAAACATTCATTTAATCCCAGTGCCTCCGTGAGGTTAGAATGCCACTCCTATTTTGTAGATGAGAAAACTGCATATAGAACAGTTTACTTAGTGAAGTCACACCACTAGCAAAGGGTAGAACCCAGATTCAAACCCAGGCAGTCTGACCCAGTGTCCAGAATTTTAACTTCTACACTAAAAGGCCTACTTAGAGCATGGTAACTGGAGCACCTCAAAGAATCATGGTATAAGGTTTCCCAAGGAGGACAAAGCTGCCTGTTGGTCACCATTTGTACTTTTGTCCCATCAGAAAGGTGCTGGACCATCGAGACAAGGTATATGAGCAGCTGGCCAAATACCTTCAGCTAAGAAATGTCATTGAACGACTCCAGGTAGATATATCATGGTTGGGTACTGTTTTTTTTTTTTTTTTTCATTTGGTTTTGGTATGTGTGTGATGGGGGGAGCATGGGAAGGAACTGAGAAGAGAGACCCTAGACCAAAACCTGTCACCTGACCTACAAATTGACCACTGACCCCTACCTCTTTTTCCCTGGCCCCACAGGAAGCTAAGCAATCGGAGTTATATATGCAGGTGGATTTGGGCTGTAACTTCTTCGTTGACACAGTGGTGTGAGTGTCTACCCGCCCTTCTGAGCCCTTCCTTCATGCAAGATATTTTTTTTTTACCATCTTCTATGTACCAAACACTGTGCTAGATTTTACATACCTTAGGACATAACCTAAGTACTGGGAATATGACAAGAAATAAAATAGAATAAAGTCCCTGTCTTCCCAGAGTCTCAATTTGGGGAAGGGGAGGGAGTAAAAAATTAACTAAACTGTATGGTATGATAAACAGTAATAAGGATGTCTTCCACTTCCTCTAACCTCTCTCTCCTCAGCTCAGATACTTCACGCATCTATGTGGCCCTGGGATATGGTTTTTTCCTGGAATTAACACTGGCAGAAGCTCTCAAGTTCATTGATCGTAAGAGCTCACTCCTCACACAGTAAGTGCATTCTTGAAGGTAGTATCTAAAACACCCCACCATTTTTTTAAAGAATTTATTTATTTTATTTGAGAAGTAGAGTTACAGACAGTGAGAGGGAGAGATAGGGAGAAAGGTCTTCCTTCTGTTGGTTCACTCCCCAGATGGCTGCAACTGCTGGAGCTGCGCAGATCCAAAGCCAGAAACCAGGTGCTTCTTCCAGGTCTCCCACGTGGGTGCAGGGGCCCAAGCACTTGGGCCATCTTCTATTGCTTTCCCAGGCTATAGCAGAGAGCTGGATTGGAAGTGGAGCAACCGGGACTAGAACTGGTGCCTATATAAGATGCCGGCGCCACAGGTGGAGGATTGACCTGTGCCATTGCATTGGCCCCAACACCCCACCATTTTCAACACTCTTCTCCCTTAAGTTAGAGACCTACCTCCGTTCCTCCTCTGGGCTGTAGCTGAGGAAAGGGGATGCAAAGTTCAGCCCCAGGTATAGCACATAATAAACACTCCAGTAAGGGAGCTTTGTATCATTCATTCACACAAACATATTGGGCATCTTCTGTTTACCACACTCTGTGCTTGACAGTGGAGATGCCCCAGGGAACAAGACAGAAGAGTTTCTTGAGAGCTTACATTCTAGAGGGACTGTATTATTAGACCTAAATACAACTATGACCGGATCCATGAGGCCTCAGCCTGTAAATCAGTAACAGTAAAACAGGTTACCTCTAATTTAACATGTTCATTTTCCTGCTCATTGCTGTGCTCTTGCCACAGTGACTTGCACATGCTGCTTTAAATGTCCCAAGAATGCTCTCACCTCAGGGCAGATGCCATGGCTGTTTTCTCTGCTTGCAGTGCTCTTTCCCCAGTACTCCTGTGGCTTCTTTTCTCCTCACTCCATTGTCCTGCTTAAATGTGTTTTCCTCAACAAAGTCTTTCATAACCTAACTATATAATTGCAACCCCTAGTAGTCTTTGATTCCCCTCTCTTGTTCTTTTTTCTTTTCTACCTAGCATTTGTCACTTGCTAATATTTACTGTGTAATTTATTTCTTACTCATACATATCATCTCCTCCAGTTAGGATGTAAGCTTTACAAAGGGAGAAACTTTGTCTAGACCTCAGGTGATTAGAATACTACCCAGCAGGTAGCAGACCCTCTGTGTTTGTTGAATGAATTACTGAAGCAGTGAATGGAACAGATCTATGTTGGTGGTGATGGGGAGAGAAAGGGTGGGCTCCATTTGAGTTTTAAGTTGTTGAATAAGGAAGGACAATTGGGTTTGAAATGCAGCTGAGGAAGGCTGCCCAGCAGAGGTTCCATTTGAGTTATTTGAATGAACAAGCCAGGGGGCTGTCTGGAGAAGAGCATTTCCAGCAAGGGGAGCAGTGCACCTGGCCTGCTGGAGAAACTGCCAAGAAAGGCAAACAGGGCTCAGATGGAACAAATGTGAGGGCTCTGAGTGATAGGCTTAGACTAACAACAGCTCACAAGTGTGGATACCACTGATGTCAAATTTCTTCTTGGTTATGTTTATGCTTATTCCTACATTAATTTCTTTCAGAGTTGCCTCTCTTAGGTGTTCAGTAATTTTTCTCTTTTCAGATCTTTCTTGGGCTTCTGTTTTACTGGACTCAAAAGAATATCAGACCTGCTGAGATGTCTAAATCTTGGTGATCGGACCAGTTAGTGAATAGTTTGATCAAGGAGTCTGCCTCCATGGTCAATGCAGTTCTGAACTGGTAGTCATTTAGACCAAGTTCAGTCTTTATATCATAGCTTTCCTTTTATGTCACAAAAGATTCCTGGGCTTTTTAAATATATTTTAAGTTTTTGAGACTCTATATTTCTCAAAAATTAGGTATATAAGTTATCAGTGCCTGTCCCCTTACCTGGTCTATTAGTATGATAAAAAATGTGGTTGAGTCTCTTATTGCTTTATTATTAGTGGTTGGACTGCCTAGAAGTTTAATATTTCTAGAAGATAAAAATTTGAGTCTGTATCAACTATCTGGGACATTCTTTGTGGTTATTTCATGTAAGCAAAACTGCCCATCAGTTTTTCCTGTTCTTAGTATATTTTGGAGGGGATGGAGGAGAGCAAGTCTCTATATCTTCTTTCCTGTTAAGCCTGAAAGGAGTGCACGTCTGCAAACAGACATGTAACTATAGAGGAAACAGCCTAACCATCTTACTGTTAACAATGCTTTACATATTACGTCAGTAGTAAAAATTAAACATATTCCTTTTGTGTTACAACTAGCATTTGGTAAATTTCATGTTTTTCTCCCTTTAAGGGTTAACTTCACAGCCACTCATAGACTAAGCTTGTTTCATTGTTGCAGTAGCTAATTTTGTTCTGTCTTTTTTTAGATTTATTTATTTATTTGAAAGGTAGAGTTACAGAGAGAGAGGACGAGAGACAGAGAGAGAAGGCTCTTTTATTCACTTGTTCACTCCCCAAATAGCTGCAACAGCCAGGGATGGGACAGACCAAAGCCAGGAGCCTGGAGTTCCATCTGGGTTTCCTGCTGGGTGGCAGGGGACTGAGCACTTGGGTCATCTGCTGCTGCTTTCCCAGGAGCATTAGCAGGGAGCTGGATTTGAAATGGAGCCCCCAGGACGTGAACCGGTGCCCAAATAGCTGGTGCCAGCATCACAAGTGGCGGCTTAACCTGCTGTTCCACAATGCTAGCCGCTGTTCTCCTTTTTGACATTAAAACTGTTGGTTTGGATCTTATCAACTTTATTGCCCTGTTCTTTGGACACTACCCCAAATAACCTTGAAAGTATTGACACTCTCTAGCAACAGCACCATGCTTCATTTTTTGTACCTAAACATAGACTCACTTACCTTGTGAGGACTTCAGGCTCCTTTGAGTGGCTTAGTCATTCACTTATTCATTCAGCATACACTGGATACCTACTCTGTGCCACACACTGTTCTGGTTCCAGGGGATTCAACAGGAATAAAACAGACCAAAGCCTTCACCTTCACACAGCTGACCATTCTAGTCAGGGGAGACAGACAATAAGTAAGTAAATTGTAGTATGAGAGAATTTCAAACAATTCATGGGATATGGAATTAAAAGACATTAATTTTAGTACAAAAAAAAGTTAAAATACATGCACACAAGGAGTCTTCAGTGGGCCGGCCTTGTGGTGCTTAGGGTTAAGCTGCCACATATGATGCTGGAATCCCATAGGGGTGCCAATTTGAGTTCTGACTGCTCTACATAGAGCTATGATCCAGCTCTATGCCAATGTGCCTGCGGAAGATGCTCCAAGTCCTTGGACTCCTGCCACCTATGTGGGAAACCCAGATAGAGTTTGGGCTCCTGGCTTCGGCCTGGCCCAGTCCCAGCTAACGTGGCCATTTGAGAAGTGAAGCAGCGGGTGGAAGATTGATCCCTCTCTCTCCCTCTGCCCCCTCTTTTCTCCCTCTTCCTCCCTCCCTCTCTCCCTCTTTCTCCCTCTCTCTCTTTCTCTTTCTCCCTTTCAAATAAATAAATAAATCTCTTTTTAAAAAATAAAGAAGTCTTCAAAAGATCTATGAAAATGCATATTATGAAAAAACTGCATGAATTTCAAATTTTTTACACCAAAATGAACATTCATTTCCATTTTCCATGAACTTTTTGAAGTACAAATGTAAGTCAGATGTTAGCAGTGCTATGGAGAAAGAACACTTAAAGAAGCATTTGGATAGATGGGAGCTGTTGTAATTTGTTTTTAAAAAGAATGGTTGATTGAACATTAGGTGTGAGAAAGAGGAGTCCAGGTTTTTGGTGGAGCAACTGAAAGAATGGATTTGCCAGTATCTGAGGCAGAGGAGAAGGGGAAGAGTAGATCTGGAGGGGAAGATCAAGAGCTCAATCTGAGGCCTGTTAAGTATGAAGTGCTTAGTGAACACTGAAGTCGATTTTTGAAAAGGTTTTATTTGAGAGGTAGAGTTACAGAGAGGGAGAGACAGAGAGAGAGGCCTTCCATCCGTTGGTTCACTCCCCAGATGGACGTAACGTCTGGAGCTGCACCTTTCTGAAGCCAGGAGCCAGGAGTTTCCTCTAGATCTCTCTCATGGGTGCAGCAGCCCAAGCACTTGGGCCATCTTCCACTGCTTTCCCAGGCCATAGCAGAGAGCTGGATCAGAAGAGGAGCAGCCGGCACATGAACTGGCGCCCATATGGGATGCTGGTGCCACATGCAGAGGCTTAGCCTACTACACCACAGGGTGGGCCCCAGAAGTCGATTTTTTGAAGATAGAGTTAAAACTCCCAAGTCCGGTTCAGGAAAGGTCTGGGCTGGAAATACAAAGTGTGCGAAGTATTGGCATATAGATGAGTTCATCCTATTTTTTCCAGTGTAACAGCCTATCTTGTTACTATGTACTTTAATTCAGTACTTAGATTCATTTTCCCCTCAAACTGACTGCACCATTGACAGCATAATAAAATCCACATTTCTCATAATAAGAAGACCCTGCATGATCTAGCCCTTCCTACCTTTTTGGACTTTATCTTATACCACTTTCTTTCACTGTTCACTTAATTTCTAAGTTTCTGATCTCCTGGCTGTTCCTTAAAAAACTCTTTCCTGCCTCTGGGCCCTTTTGCTGCTTAACTCTTTCTCAGTCAGTTCCTTCTCATTCTTTGTATCAGTGAGGATTATTTCAGGAGGGACTTGATCCAAATTGGCTCACACAAAAGGAATTTACTATTTTATGTATCCCAGCAGTCCGGAGCCAGGGTGGTTTAGGCACTTCTAGATTCAGGGTGCCTAGGCCTTAGCATCTTCCTAGCGTCCTATCTCACACCCAACAGCTGACCCTTTGGTAAATCCTGTAGGCTCTACTTCCAAAATGCACCCTAAATCCAGTCATTTCTCAGCCACTGTGGTCTGATCCTCCATGGCTCACCTGGACTATTGCCATAGCCACCTCACTGGACTTCCAGCTTCCACACTACTCTCCTTATCCCTAGTCACTCTACACAGCATCCAAATGGATCCTCTGTGACCCAACTCAGTTCACCTCCCTCCTCTGCTCACAGCCCTCCCCTGGCATCCAGCTCACTTAGCAGAAAAGCCAGGCTCTTTAACATGGCCTTGTAGGTTTACACAGCCTGCCTCCCACTCCCTGCACCCACCCCCTTACCTCCCTGACCTCAGCTCTTCTAGTACCTCTCACTTACTCTTCTCCAGCCACAATGCCCTATTAGCTGTGACTCAAACATGCCAGGCACACTCCCACCTCAACACCTTTGTATTTGCTGCTACTTGTGTGTGGAACACCGTGCAGCCTTCATATAGCACTATTTGCTTCTTTACAGCTTCACTCAAATGCTTCTCAATGGAGCTGTCCCTAGGCACTGTATTAAAAATGGCAGCTCCCACTCCCATACTACTTTCCCTCCATCACTGCTTCCTTTTTTCATTATACTTAGAACCATCTGACATACCATATATTTTAGTCCATCATTTATTTGTCTCTAAGAATTTGAGCCCCGTGTAGGCAGGATTTTTGTATGTTGTGTTTGCTGCTATCTCCCCAGTGCCTAAAACTGGCATACATTAGACATTTGGTAATCCTTGGATCAGGTCCAGACTGTGGTCAGGCATCTCTGCACAGCAGATGGGTGGAAGTCATCCCAGATGTAGGTAGTTCTTGAAGTGATGAGGAAGGGTCATCTTCATAAGTGGGGCCCACTTTGCACATTCTCGTTTCTTTTCTCCAGGCTCAGCAACAGCCTCACCAAGGACTCCATGACTATCAAGGCCCATATCCACATGTTGCTAGAGGTGAGAGCAGCTCACTCCACTCCCAGCCTCTATGTCCAGATGTGGTTAGGGTGATGACCTAAAGAAGGGAGAGAGCCGACGAAGGAAAGGACCATCTTTCCTTCTAAACTGGATCCAAGGGCGGGGAGGTCAGAGCAAGCCTGAGGTGGGGCCTGGACCCGTCCCTTGTTAAATCCTTTCTGTCCTTTTTTTCAGGGGCTTAGAGAACTACAAGGCCTGCAGAATTTCCCAGAGAAGCCTCACCATTGACTACTTACCGCATCCTCCGACATTAAAGATCCTGAATGCCTTTGAGTCACATGGCCCTTCTTTTTCCCCCTAACTCCTGCGGGTTGCCAAGGCACCCTGTTTCCAGAGTCCAGCATTAATTGGAAGATCTAGTTTCTCTATGGATCCTTTAAAGCACCCTGGAAGTCCTGCCTCCGGCCTATTGCCTGGCAGCATTTGCTACTTGACTTTAGGCTCTGCCCTCTGTCACCATGGCAACCTCACACACACACACCCTTCCTTGCATTCCTTTTACTGGCTATCGCCCTTTGAATTGCCATGGAGAATGGACAGGTTCAGGGTGGAGGTTTGTTCCCATGGCAATCAGCCTTTCACTCCTAGCCCTAAGGTTTAACCCTTCTCCCAAATCCCAATCGTTCCTCAGGTACCATCAATTACACCCACGCCAGGCTCAGCCCAACCTTGGCCTCTGCTTCCAGTTTCCACCAATAGGCGCAGAGCCAAATTCTGCCCTCCCTGGTCCAGCCCCCCAGTCAGCACAGAGCCAGGTTCCGCCCCCTTAATAACTCTAGCCACAGCTTGACCCTGTCTTTTCTGTGAGCACTTAGTTTCTCAACGCTCCTTTGCGAGTCTGGCAGCCATCCTGCCCTCCTACCCCCGCTCCCTTCTAAATTCGTCCCTTCTAGCCAATCACTATAGAGTTACCCTGCCCGCCTACGCAGAGCCCGGCTGGCTGCTACGCCCATTTCTATACAAGTCCTGCTTCCGCTAAGCAGCGTGGCGTGCAGCACCGCCTGCTTGGTGTTTTGGCAGCTGTCTAGGAGTCTAATCCTCCAATCAGCGGAGAACAGCACCGCACCCCACCCCGGCCCGCGCGCCCGCCATTCTTAGGGGCTGTCTGTCTGCCATCAATTCCGTTTAGGCCAATCAGTGTGAGGCAGGCGCCCCCAAGCTTATCAATTAACCACGATCTGTCGGTTCTCTTTGAGCCAATCAGCGTGGAGCACCGGCGAGGGCTAGCATGCCGCCTCGGGACTTGGGTGTCCGTCCGCGCACATCATTTCTCCTTCGGCCAATCACGGAATGGCTCTGTGGGGCAGGGTCCGCCCCGCTGAGCCCCTAAGCCGTGCGTTCTAGCCTTGGCTCTTTAGCCAATCAGCAAGCGGCGGGACGTTGGGCTCCTCCTCCACAGGCCCACGTGAGCGGTGGGGAAACGCAGGGGCGGCTTCTAGGTGCTGCCGCCGCCACCGCCACCACCGCCGCCGCCTCGGAACCCGGGCCTGGGGGGCGGTGGGGCCGCGTATGGAGCCCCCGCCCCCCGGAGCTATTAACACCAGCTACGCCACCGCCACTGCAGCGCTACGCACAGGTGAGCCCCGGCCTGGAGGGTGGAGGGTCCTGTCCATGACCCCATGTATCTTCCCGCCCCCGCGCGGGGAATGTGGCTTGGCCCGTGGCCTGCTAGTGTTCCACTCCCCACTGCCGCCCCACCACAGCTGGTGGACCTGCGTATGACATGCCCTCTCCTCCCTTCGCCTCTTATAGTGGATCTGACCGTGGCCTAATCGTCCCCCTTCCGCGGTATAATGGATCGGTCTGCGTGCTTCTATTCTCCACACCCCAATTTACAGTGGACTCGTCCATTGGCTTGCCCCACCCCCCACCCCCACTTATAGAGAGCCAGTTTGTGGCATTGTCCAGCCCCCTTAATAGTAGGTGCGTCTGAGTGTTTGCGTTTCTTGCACCCTTAACTTTCGGGGGCCCCTCTGTGGCCTTGTTTATTCCACCCGTCCTGTTCCCCATAGCGAATCAATCCGTGGCGCTATATCCCACCACCAACACACACACGCACAGACATACACACTCCTGTTTAACAGTGAGTCCACCTGAGTATGTCCTTGCCTTCTCCAGTCCCCTAATGTATCAGTGCATGGCCTTGTCAACGCGCCCTCCCTTTTTACGGTGCATCTGTCTCCAGGCTTGGGCTCACATCCCCCGAGCTAGCAGCCCATTGCCCTGCGTGGCCTCCCTGTTTTGTACACTGCCACTCCAGTCCTTGGGCTTTCTCCTTTTTCCTACAGGAGTCAATAAGTTTTTTCTACTCCTCTCCCTGCTAGCAGATGAATGTTAGCCCTGTAAGGTATCTGTACCATGGCCTTCCTGCCCCCCCCCCCCCCCGTGTTCTTGCATTCCCACTCTGCCTTACATACCTCCCCCAGGAGGGTTAGCCTGTACATTTTTCTCTTCCTCCCCCTTTCCTTGTGGAGCACTCTCCTTCGTACACACTCTTAGCCACCCGGATATCCTGCCACCACCACAATGAATGAATACATTAGCGATAGTGGTGATGAGAATACCAAGAGGAGCTAACATTTATTGAGCATCTGCTATGTACCAGGCAAAGTGTTTTATTTTAGGGAACTCAGTCGGTCCTCACCAGTCTTAGGAGATAGGTACTGCAGAAATGGGAGCATAGGGAGTTAAATGCCTTATTCAAGGGTGGCCCAGTAAGTGCTAGGGGCACAGAACAGTTTTTGAAGCTCCCCTCTCTCACTTCATCCCACCCCGTGTGAGACCCTACTCCTTTAAAACCAAAGTAGTTCCCACCTCCATGGTTTTTTCTTTTTTTTTTTCCGTTTCCGGTGCCTGCAGAGCTGTCTCCATGCCACACCTTGTCTCAGCACCCAGCCAGCCCCAGTCCTTTTAGCTGGGTGACCCCACAGGCATGATTTAATCATGTTCTCCCTGCACTTGGTTTCTCATTTGTAAAATGACGGAACCGACTAGAACCCCCTCCAGCATAAATACAGAATACCTGTGAGTTAATGAAACAAGTCACTTCTCTGGCCTCCACCACCCCACCCCCTCTAACTGTGCTCCTGGCTACACTGGCCACCTCGGCACTGGTCTTCAGACACAGTAGACGTGCCCAACCTCGGGCCCTTTGCATTGCTTCTTCTCCCACTCCTCTGGGAGCTTTGCTTGGCTCCTTTCAGGGCTCTGTTCAAATGGCACAGGTGCATGGCACACACTATGTGAAGACACATGCAAAATCAGCTTCGGAGAAGGCCAGTTTATATGTGAACAAGGTAGGTGCATGTTGCTTTAGCAAAAGAATGCGTTCCCAAAACGAATACCTGTAATACCAGCTCGCCTAAAGGCACAGGTGGAAAAGCAGCTTCTAAAGAGCGCTTGAGGCCGGCGCCATGGCTCAGTAGGCTAATCTTCTGCCTTGCGGCGCCAGCACACCGGGTTCTAGTCCCGGTTGGGGTGCCGGATTCTGTCCCGGTTGCCCCTCTTCCAGGCCAGCTCTCTGCTGTGGCCCGGGAAGGCAGTGGAGGATGGCCCAGGTGCTTGGGCCCTGCACCCCATGGGAGACCAGGAGAAGTACCTGGCTCCTGCCTTCGGATCAGCGCGGTGCGCCAGCCGCAGCGCGCCGGCCGCGGCGGCCATTGGAGGGTGAACCAACGGCAAAAGGAAGACCTTTCTCTCTGTCTATCTCACTGTCCACTCTGCCTGTCAAAAAAAAAAAAAAAAAAAGGAGCGCTTGAACTTGGTTTCATCTGGGTCGTGTTATTGCAGTAAACAGTCTGTTCCATCATGCTGTGGTGCTTGGGATACACTACTTAAAGGCACACGCCTTACAAAAAGTTGCTCAGAATGCTGTTTCTAGCAAAAAAAGAACCAACTTCTCTTGGCCACCCCCTGATCCTGCACACTTAGCAGAGCTCAGGCCCCTCTCCTGTTTTGCTTGTCCCTTTGCCCTTTTCTGCTTTCTGACACTGGCCAGTTTACTGTTTCTCCCCATTAGAAGGGTAGTCCTATGAGAACTTATGCTTTTTGTCTGCTTATTGGCTGCTGTGTTTCCAGTTCACACACACAAAAAAGGTAGCTGGTATACAGTAGGTGCTCAGTAAGAATTTATTGCATGAATAGATGTGAAAAATAGAATTTCAGACCTTGATATCAGGGACAGAATGGAGAAGGGATATGAGAAGGAATGAAACAGGCAGAAATCCATGCCCTTGGAGGCAGACCGTGTAAACAAGACAAGCGAAATAAGATGGTCTGTTAAACAGGTGCTAAGGAGAAAACAGGAAGTAGGGCAGGTAGGAATAGATTCTTGGAGTGGTTGAAATCTTAGGCAAAGGGCAGGCCACACTTGGAAGATGACTCTTGAGTTAGGGCCTGAAGGACCTGAGGGGAGGATCTGTAATGTCTCGGGGAGAATGTACCAGGCAGAAGAAAGGCCCTGAGGTGGGATTGTGCCTGCTATGTTTTCAGGGGACATCAAGGAGGCTGCTGTAGTGGGAAAAAAGGGCAGGAGGTAGAACCTGAGGTCAGGGAGATGAGAGTAGCCAGAGGGCATAGGCCACTGTGATATGCAGGACTGGGAAGAAAGGCTTGGGGAGGGAGAATGACACGTTAGCTACAAATGCTAACATAAATGTATTTTTCAGATTATTTGAGAATAAAGTATTACCATTTTACAGATGAGGAAATAGGCACAGAGAGGTTGAGATGCTTGCTCAAGGTCACACAGCGAGAGCATGGCAGAGGAGTATAAGGCTGAAAACCCAGAGAGAATAGATTTGCAAGAGCAGACAGGTTATTCGGTGCACTAAATCACACAGAGGAAGAATTCATCCTGCCTGGCAGGTGCCGGAACTTGATGATTGTGTAATAGAGTTCATCAGGTGAGGGAAGGACTCTCCTGGCAGACAGAACAGCACATGCGCCTGTCCCCAGAAGTGAGATACGTGGGTAGTTCAGGATGGCCATCTCAGATCAAACTTCACTTCCACAGGGAAGCCCTCATGCTGTCTGCTGAGATCTTAACCCTTCTGTGTTTGTCTTCACAGAGGACTGGTGATGTAGGGTAACTAGGATTGATGGCTGGAGCCAAGTCACCTGGGTTTGAATCCCAGTCTCCCCACCACCACCACCACCACGAGCTTCCAGCTGTGTGATTTGGGGCAAGATAGTGCTCTGTACTTCCAGTACCACAAAACCCACTCTCTCTTGCAGTGCCCCAGTCTCGGTTGAATACAACGCTATCCTCGCAGGTGATCAGACCACAAACTTGAAAGCACCCTTGACCCATGTGGCTCACTCTCCCCACCCCACCTTGCTGCCTGTCAGGAGATCCTACTTGCCCTGTCTCCAGATTTTATCCAGAACCCATCTACTTCTCACCCATTGTCCACTCGGACTGGTGCAGGAGCCACTACAGCCGCAACAACCTGTTCTCACAACAGCCAGAGGCATCCTGTTACCCGTCAGCCCTCTGTGCCCCCAGTCCCTCCGTTCTCATCCTTTGCTCCCTCCCCTCCCTCACTGCCTGCCCTCCACCCGAGCTGGCTGCCTTCCTCTCCCTCTAACCCATCAGCACCCTCAGCTATGAAGCTCTTCGCACTGGCTGCTTCCTTGGCCAGGCTCACCGCTCCCAGGCTCCCCCAAGCCCAACTCCTTTGCCTCTCCTAGGTCGTAACCACCCTCTCCTGACTCCCCATGCCCTTTCCTGCCCACATCTCCCCCATAGCCTGCATCAGCATCGGGCATGCCCTTGTGTGCCTTGTTTACTTGTCTGTCTGCTGCACTCAAGTGCAGATTCCTCTAGAGCAAGAATGTTGGTCTGTTTTGCTCACATTGGCGTCCCTAGCACCAAGTCCGTAGTAGGCACTCCCATGCTTGCTGAAGATGAATGGGATGAAGAGGAGTAAACACATCCAAGTGAGGCAGATTACTAGAGCTCTTATTAGGGGTCGAGTGGGAGAAGTGATAATAAGCAAAATACAAAGCCCTGTGTGCTGCTGAGGCTGGAAGCCAACCAGCTGATTCCACTGAACTGCTAGGGTCTGGAAGAGAAACCGGGAAAATTGCCTCTGTTCGCCACTAGGAGTCACACTAACCTCTCTGGGCCTCTGAAACAAGTCAACCGTCCAAACAAACTCGGCGAGGCCTCTGATGACAGGACTCTGCAATCCCACACTGCATGGCTTTGTGACTTGTATAATTGCCCAAGACGGCCAGCTGCATGAACTTGGAACCAGGTCAGACAGAAGAGGATCATGCTGTATATTTCATTGCAGATTAAACAATCAACAATAACAGGAAGTTCTTCAAAACTTTGTCTTAACCCAGTGATCCTAGCCAGGTGAACAGATTAAAGTTCATTCCCTTTAGGAACAGGAAGTTCATGTTTATTTCCAGTTTGTCCTTGGGAAAGAGCAGTGATGGATTCACAGGGAGGAGCCCGCTCTGGGAAGGACCTTGCTGAGAGGTGGCAGTGTTTGTGAGGAGTGGGGGAGCAGCTTAACCTGAGGGGTGAAAGCCTACACAGCTGGAACCTGACCACCTGAGTCCCGATGCTGGCTCTGTCACTTACAGCTTGCGGCCTGTGGAAGTTACGGAGCCATTTTGTGCCTGAGCTTCCTTGTCTGTAAAACAGTGCTAAGAGGACTGAGGTCCCAGCCTTGTGATGAGGGACAAATGAGTCAGTATCTATAAAAATATAACAGTGCAGGTCTGCATGCCCTTATCCAAAACCCTGGGGCCAGCTATGTTTCACAGTCTCAGATTTTCGAAAGGTAACATAGTGCACTTGCGATGTGTTACATAATACCCTCCGTAAGCTCTGGCATCAGCTACATTTGTATCTCTGCAGCACAACGGCCAGTGGTTGATGCTGAGTGAGGCTCCGTAAAGACCAAAAAGGGCCTCACTGCCTTTCACATCAGATTTTGCTGCCAAAATACTTGCAGAGAAGCTTTCTGGTTTTAGGGCTTTTGGGAGTTTGGGATATTGAGATAAGAAATTATGAACAAATCAGAAAGTAATGTTTACTTAGAGCTTATACCCCAGGCTTATTATATTGTACCCACACAATAACCCTATGAACAAGATATCACTATTATTATCCCTGTTGTATGGATATGAGAAAATTGAAGTAGGAAGGGGTTAAAAGAATATGCCCAGGGTCACACAGCTAATAGGATACTTCACACAGTTTGGGGGGGGGGGATGAGATGAAAAGTGAGTATTTTTATGGAAAATATTTGTTATGAAAACTATACATGTATTTCAAAAAACTCTTTGCAGCAAAATAAAGTTACCTAATTTCATTTTTCCGTGAGCTGCTTGAAGTACCTTCATAAAAGGCAAGGTTCGAACCTTGGCAATCTGAGCCTAGCGCCTGGGCAGTTGTCCAGTAGGCCATATTGCTGCTTTGCTTGGAGCAGTGCCTGACATGTGTAAGTACTCAGAACATGTTAGTTGTTGCTGTTGAGGAGAATGTGGACAGAAACAAGGGAGAGCAGGTCCTCAGTTGCAGGAAGATTCTTCCTAAAGGACCTCCAAGCGGGGACTTGACAGATGAGGAAAATTGCTAAACAGAGGCGCAGAGCCCCATACGTGACCAGCTTTAAGAGGATTTGGCAAAAGAGACCTTCCGACGAATTTGACATTGATGTGGTAGAAGATCCCAAAAAGGTTCAGTGGAGGGGGACTGCCCTAGTCTTCCTGCCGCGATGCTCACGGGCAATGCTGTTGAAGGCAATGCTTTTATGATCTAGTGCTGTAGAGGTGCAACCCTGGTCCCACCAGGCTAAAGTCAAGGGGTTGGCAGGGTTGTGATCCTTTGTGAAGGCTCTAGGGGGAGAATCCGTCTCCAGCTTATTGGGGTTGTTGGCAGAATTCAACTCTTTGAGGTTGCAGGACCAAGATCCTTATTTCCTTAGTGGCTGCCCGCTGAGGGCCCTTTCTGACTTTAAGATTGATTGATTTATTTGAAAGGCAGAGTTACAGAGAGGCAGAGAGAGAGAGAGAGAGAGAGAGAGAGGCAGAGGCTTCCATCCGCTGGTTCACTCCCCAAACAGCCACAATGGCCAGAGCTGAGCCTATCCAAAGCCAGGAGCCAGGAGATTCTTCCACGTCTCCCATGCGGGTGCAGGGGCCCAAACACTTGGGCCATCTTCTACTGCTATCTCAGGCCGTAGCAGAGAGCTGGATCAGAAGAAGAGCAGCCAGGACTTGAACCAGTGCCTTTATGAGATGCCAGCACTGCAGGCAGCAGCTTTACCCTCTGTGCCATAGTGCCAGCCCCCCCTCTTCTGTATTTAAAAGCTCACTTTAAAAAAAAACAACAGAATAATCTTAGAGTCTGTAATCTTATTCCATCTGCACAGTTCCTCTTTGCTATATAGCATAACAGTCACAGGTTCTGGAATTAGGATGTGGACTTCTTTGAATCGGAGGTAGCATTTTTCTGCCTACCACGTTCTGCTACGTGCAAAACATTCACACCATCCTAAGAGCCACCATAAATCTTGGCCCATTACAGGAGACAACCAAAACTAGACGGAGATGTTTAAAAGTTAATCTGATGGTGCTTAGGGGAAAGATAGTGGCGTTTGGAGACAGCGGTAGGGACAAGATGACAAGAAAGGAATCCTCCTTTTCATCTCTGCCTCCTCCTGTGTCCCCAGCTTCTCAGCTCTGAGCTCTCTGCCCTCCAGGTATCCCTGGGATGGCGTGAGTGTTGCCCCAGCGATGGACCCATCTGTGACGCTGTGGCAGTTTCTGCTGCAGCTGCTGAGAGAGCAAGGCAATGGCCACATCATCTCCTGGACCTCACGGGATGGTGGTGAGTTCAAGCTGGTGGATGCAGAGGAGGTAGCCCGGCTGTGGGGGCTGCGCAAGAACAAGACCAACATGAATTATGACAAGCTCAGCCGGGCCTTGCGGTACTACTATGACAAGGTAAGGCCTCTGACATTGAGGTCACAAGTGTCATTCTCTTGTCTAACTTATGGTATAACTGAACATCATATTAAAATGTATTATTTCTTAACCCTTTCTCTGGGACCTTCAGACTAACTTAATCTCATTTTATTTTCTTGTTTTACTGCTTTGGTTAAAAGCTTTATAATCTTCTCTTACTCTAAAATATTTTCTATTCTAATTCCTGGAATCAAAACCTCCCTGAAAATATTATGCTAACCTTTCTTACTTTGTTCTCTGGGACCCTCATACTTTTTATTTTCTTTCACTGAAGTCTCTGAAGCAGCATATGTAAAGTCAGCGCCACACACCATCCTTTTGGATTCCCAAAGCAACACTGGTCTGCTCCAATATCCGTATCAACTGTTTTATTTCATCATCTTATTGTCATAGCTGGAATTTTAAATTTTCTGCATCCTATCAGACCCTCTGAGCTGCACTACTTTTCTTCTCTCCTTAATATTTATAACATGCATCTCATTTTCTTATTTAGAAGAAGCCTTTGAAACAGTGTAAACTAATACTCTTTTTCATTCCTCTTCTGAGAAACACAAGCCCACCCCGTGACATGCCTGATCAGCACAAAGACCTCACCAGGGGGCCCACGTTGTGGCACAGCAAACTGAGCCACTGCCTGCGATGCTGGCATCTCATATGGGCGCTGCTCCACTTCCAAACCAGCTCCCTGCTAATGCACCCAGGAAAGCAGCGGAAGATGGCCCAAGCACCTGGGCCCCTGCCAGCCACGTGGCACCACATCGGAATTCCAGGCTCTTGGCTTTGGCCTAGCCCAGTCCTGCTTTTGCAGCTATTTGTGGGAGTGAACCAATAGATGGAACGCGTCTGTCTGTCTCTCTCTCTTCTCCCTAATTCTGCCTTTCACATAAATAAATAAATCTTTAATCAGAAAAAGACTGCCTAGTACCCCCAGACTCCTCTTGCTCCCGGAACAGCCACAGACCTGTGTCACACCCTTTAGTCACTGGAAGCATTTATCCCACTTTCCTAGTTTATTCCTTTAACCCAGATCTCCAAAACAGTGGGGCTACCTCACTGTAGCCTAAGAGACCCCAGAACGTCCCTGAAACTCTCCAGACCGGACCTGTCCTGAAATACCTCAAACATACTTGCCCCTCCCCCAATATTTATACCAGTATTTTATTGTTCTTTCCTAATTGTCAGTTACTTCATTTTGTTGCCCTTTTGGTTTAAACCTCCACAACTCCACAACAGTCTTTTTGGTTTTGTTTTTGTTTTTTTACTTATTTGAGAGGCAGAGAGCGAGCGAGTGAGTGAGAGGGCTCCTATCCACTGGTTCACTCTCCAAATGCCTACAACAGCTGGGACCAGGCCAGACTGAAGCTGAGAGCTAGGAATTCAGTCCTTGTCTTCCACATGAGTGGTAGAAAGCCAACTACTTGAGCCATCATCCACTGCCTCCCAGGTTGCACATTAGCAAGAAACTAGAATTGGGAACAGAGCTGGGACTTGAACCAGGGTACCGCTATATGGGATGTGGGCATCCCAACCAGTTTCTAAGCTGCTCCACTGAACCCCTGCCCCCACAGGTAGTATTAATGAGGCCTCCTTACCCTGTCCTCTGTAATGGACCTCGGCCTGTTCCACTTCTATGTTAATAGCATTAAATAATCTATATTGGTAATTTGTCATCCCACTCATCTGCATTAATTTCATCTCTTCCAACATTTACAGCACTCACTTCATTTTGCTGTTATATTGCATTAGCTAGTCTCCAAGTCTGTGTCCTAGCAGCCACCCCATAGGCCTGAACTTGTTAACCTGCAGACACCCCTGCACCTATACTCCCCTAGAGGGGTTCCATTGTGAACAGGAGCTGGCACAGCTTGGGAAACCAGACAGATGGAGATGAAGAGGGAGGGAGATGGATGGGGAGGAGATTAAAGAAAGCATTGTCGAAGGGAGAAACAGGAGGAATACAGAGACGGATCCGGGGAGGGGGAAGGAAGGGATGCAGATACTGACAGGCGATTGAGATGGGTGAAATAGGGGCAGGTAGGAAGAAAGGTGCTAGGAGGAAGACAGCCCCTCCAGCCTCTCTTCTCCCGGCCACACCGTCCCTCCCCCCGCCCTTGACCTTTAAGGCCCTCTGTTCTGTCTTGTCTCTTCCCAGAATATCATCCGCAAGGTGAGCGGCCAGAAGTTTGTCTACAAGTTCGTGTCCTATCCCGAGGTCGCAGGGTGCTCCACCGAAGACTGCCCGTCCCAGCCTGAGGTGTCTGTTGCCTCTGCCGTGGCAAATGTGGCCCCTGCTGCTGTACATGCCACCCCTGGGGACACCGCCTGTGGAAAGCCAGGCACACCCAAGGGTGCAGGGATGGCAGGCCCAGGTGGTTTGGCACGCAGCAGCCGGAACGAGTACATGCGCTCCGGTCTCTACTCTACCTTCACCATTCAGTCTCTGCAGCCACAGCCACAGCCACCGCCACCATCTCATCTCCGATCTGCCTCCGTGCTCCCCAGCACCACCCCTGGAGGAGCATCAGCGCCCCCCTCCGGCAGCAGGAGCACTAGTCCAACCCCCTTGGAGGCCTGCCTAGAGGCTGAGGAGGCTGGCCTGCCTCTGCAGGTAAGGACTGGAATATGGAAGTTTGATAAGAGGAGGGGTGTACAATTCCCAATTGAGGAGAGTGGCCGGTAAGAGCAGAGGTGCAGAAGCCCTGCTACTGGAGATAGTGGTGGAAGGAGGGACTCAGAAGTCCCCTTGGGGAGGTTAGCATTGTGACACAGTCGGTGAAACCCACCACTTGCATCCCTTATCAGAGCACTGGTTTGAGCCCCAGCTGCTCCCCTTCCCATCCAGTTCCCTGCTAATGTGCCTGGGAAAGCAGCAGTTGATGGCTCAAGTATGTGAGCCCCTGCCACCCATGTGGGAGACCCGGATGGAGTTCCTGGCTCTTAGCTTCAGCCTGGCCCGGCCTTGGCAATTGCAGCCATCTGGGGAGTGACAGCAGATGGAAGATCTCTTTTCTCACGGTGTCTTTCCATCTCTGTCACTCTGCCTTTTAAATAATTAAATCTTTAAAAAAGAAGTCCCAGGCCGGGGCCGTGGCTCACTAGGTTAATCCTCTGCCTTGCGGCGCCGGCACACCGGGTTCTAGTCCTGGTCGGGGTGCCGGATTCTGTCCCGGTTGCCCCTCTTCCAGGCCAGCCCTCTGCTGTGGCCCGGGAGTGCAGTGGAGGATGGCCCAGGTGCTTGGGCCCTGCACCCCATGGGAGACCAGGAGAAGCTCCTGGCTCCTGGCTCCTGCCTTCGGATCAGCGCGGTGCGCCGGCCGCGGTGGCCATTGGAGGGTGAACCAACGGCAAAGGAAGACCTTTCTCCTGTCTCTCTCTCTCTCACTGTCCACTCTGCCTGACAAAAAAAAAAAAAGTCCCTTTGGAGAAAGGATCGGAGAGGAGAGCTATGCAAATCTTATGAAGAGGGCAAATAAATGTGCTACAATTCATTGTTACCTACAGGTAACACGGGCTCTCACACTTTAGTGCTCATCAGGACCGCCTGGAGGGGCTTGTTAAACCACAGATCGCTGGGGCTCCCCTGCAGAGTTTCTGATTGCTTGGGTCTGGGGAGAGGCCCAGGAAATTGCATTCCTTTTTTAAAAATGTTATTTATTTTAAGAGAGAGCTGCCATCCTGCGGTTCACTGCCCAAGGGCCCACAGCAACCAAGGCTGGGCCAAGCCAAAGCCCGGAGCCAGGAACTCAGTCTGGGTTTCCTACATGGGTGCCAGGGACCCACACATTGAGCTGTTATTTGCTGCCTCCCCGGGTGCACATTTGCAGGAAGCTGAACACGGAGGTGGGACTCGAACCTAGGCACTCGGATATGGAATGCAGCCATTGCCTCTAGGCCAAATGTCCATCCCAAGAATTTGCATTTTTAATAAGTTCCCAGATGAGGCAAGCGCTGCTGGGTCTGTCAAATAGATTTTTGAGAACCACTGTTTAGTCCATGACGGGGCAGGGCATCACCAGCAGTCACACTTGGCTGTGGGGGTTCTCACCCCAGGCTCCTGCCTCCGCAGAAATCCCATTTCCTTCGAGAAGTCCCGTGTCCTCCGGGAAGACGCCCTTACGGGCAGTCATGCCTCAGGCACCAAGTCCCACCTTCCCAGAGAAATCACTGTGTGGCTCACGGAAGAAAGCTGCTTCGCCCAAACCACCTTACTTACACCCTCTGCGCCCACCCCTCTCCCAGGTCATCTTAACCCCGCCCGAGGTCCCGAACGTGAAATCGGAAGAGCTCGACGTGGAGCCTGCTTTGGGCCGGCCACTGCCCCCAGAAGTCAAAGTGGATGGGCCCAAGGAAGAGTTGGAAGGCGCGGGGGAGGCAGGGTTTGTGCCGGAAACCACCAAGGCTGAGCCGGAAGTCCCTCCCACAGAAGGCGGGCCGGCCCGGCTGCCCGCGGTCGTTAGGGAGACTGCGGCGCCGGCGGGTGGCCTGGCGACTTCTAGCCCTGAAATTGCCCAGCCGCAGAAGGGCCGGAAGCCGCGGGACCTGGAGCTTCCACTCAGCCCAAGCCTGCTTGGTGGGCCGGGACCCGACCGGACCCCAGGCTCTGGAACTGGCTCTGGTCTGCAGGCACCGGGGCCAGCGCTGACGCCTTCTTTGCTACCTACTCATACATTGGTGAGTGCCTGTGAACGAGGTGGGGCTGGCAGCCAGTTTGGATGGGGATTGGCGCTAGGCAGGTGACTGACAGGTGACCGTGGTCTCTGAAGAGGGTTGAGCCTTAGAGTGTGATTGGCAGCTCGGAAACTTGGCTGGGGGTGGGGCTGAATTGAAAGGCCGGTCTGGGGACTTTTGTGGGCGGGACTGTGGGACAGCTGCTCGCCCTGCAGTGGGAACTGTTTCTGCATTGGGGCGTGGCTTATGGAATCTGAGTGGGGCTCTTTGGTATTTGCTAATTGGCTTTCCTCTCAGGTATCTGGGTGGGACGTAAGAGTTGGAGGACCCTGAGCTATTGGGATGATGCTTTGTGAGGTTTGAGAGCAGGATATGGATAGATCCTTGGGGGTGGGTGCTCAGGAGCTGGGAGGGGGTGTCTGTGTAGAGTTTGGGAGTTGTCATGGCCGTGGCCTTAGTAGTTACAGTGTAAGTCTGTGAACTTTTGGAGAGTGACCTTGGGAGTCTGTATGGAAAATTTGTGGTAGGGGTGGGATCAGGTTCCTTCCATTTTCGTACGACTGCATGCCCTGGGCTCACTGCAACTGCGCCTTCCCTGCAGACCCCGGTGCTGCTGACTCCCAGCTCGCTGCCTCCCAGCATTCACTTCTGGAGCACCCTGAGTCCCATTGCACCCCGTAGCCCGGCCAAGCTCTCCTTCCAGGTAGGATCCCCTCCGCCCATCTTGGAGAGGGTGAGAGACCCTAGAATTGCCCCCATCCATGACGTCTCCCTATTTCTGCCCCCAGTTTCCTTCCAGCGGCAGCGCCCAGGTGCACATCCCTTCCATCAGCGTGGATGGCCTCTCGACCCCCGTGGTGCTCTCCCCAGGGCCTCAGAAGCCATGACTTCCACCACCACCACCACCTCCTCCTCCTCCTCCTCCTCCTCCTCCTCCTCCTCCACTACCACCTCCTCCACCACTACCACCCCCTTCTGGGGTCACTCCATCCATGCCCCTGAACTTCTCTCCAGCCAGCCATCTCAAGGAGAAGCATAATTCAACTGACAGACTCATGCTCTGGTTGTGGTGGGGTGGGGATTCTTGGGAAGAAGGATCTCGCACTAACTCTTCCACAAAACACACACAACTTCTGTCTTCTTTGTCAGTCCCCCAGTGGCCGCCCTGACACGTCTCCTACTTCAGTGGTAGGGGCGGTTTATTTATTTATTTTTTGAAGGCCACTGGGAGGAGACTGGCCCAACCCTTTTAAGAGGGGTGGTTGAGACATCTCCCCCATGTCCCCACTTTTTTTCGCCAAGACAAGACAATCAGGGTCTGGCTTGAGATGGACATTTCTTTATTTATTTCTCAGCCTACCCTTGGGGAGGTGAGGGAGCCCTGTCTCCATTTTAGGATGTGGGTAGAAGAGCTAGTTTTGTTTTATTATTCCTGGCCGTATCTGGGATCCAGGAAGAATTTGTACCATTTAATGGTTTAGGAGTCTTGACCAAGCAAGAATCACACCTTTGAAATGGGATTTTCCACCTCCTGAGCCTTTCTCTCAGCTTGTCCTATTTTCAACCAACATTGTGGCCAGGGAGGAATGCCCCTTTGTCCTTCTGCCCCCTGAGAAGCCATTCCTTTGTCTGCCAACCTCCCTGGGGTCCTGCGTGTTACCTCCCAATGGAGGGTTTTTTTTGGGGGGTGGTCCCCGTCTGGGGGGCCCCTCCACCCAGTACTCCAGGTCTCCCTGGCTCCCACCCCTGCCATTTTGATAGTATAATCTATTTTTAAATGGGGCTTTTCAATAGGGGAGAGGGAAGCATCCCTTCCTATATCTGATGGGGTGGGTGGGAAGGAAGGGATTTTGGGGGGGGGGATCTTCCTGTCACCCCCAATTGTTTATTTTTGATACCAAACATGTATTTTCAGCTCCCTCCCAGCCCCCCAATTTCCTGCGGGCGGGTACAAAGGACTCTAAGTGTCCCTGGAGTTGGGAGGGAGAAATGGGGGACATAAAGCCTGTCTTGTCTCAATTCCAGGCTGGAGAGGGTGGGTTCAAAAAACTCCTGGGCTCACCTCCCATCAGCACCAGCCCAGCCCAGGCCTGGGGACCTGGGGGTTGGTGATTTGGGGGACGGTGCTACACTCGTCTCCACTGTTTGTTTTACTTCCCCAAAATGGACCTTTTTTTTCTAAGAGTCCCAGAGAATGGGGAATTGTTCCTGTAAATATATATTTTTAAAGGTGTTGCTGAAGGCTGGTGCCATTTCTTTTCCCTGATGTTGTCGGAACTGAATGTGACAGGCATGATTTTGTGTGAAAGGCCGTGAGGGTGTGGGGCAGAGGTTGACAGAGAGAGAATGAGAATGACAGTGACATCAGGTATCCAAAACAGTAGAGGCTACAAATTGGCAACTGTGTGTAAGAAACATGGGCAGCTACAATTGTGTGTGTGAGACAGGGGAGGGAGAGCAGAAGTTGTGACCACAGACTTTTTTGACAGTGTGTTTATGTGGGAACTCATTAAGACTGAGTGATTAAGATACTGACAGGGGGAAGGTGCTTAGCCTAGCAATTAGGCCCAGGTTAGGATGCCTGCAACCTGCTTGGGAATACCTGGATTCAATGCCCACCTCCAATCCTGACTCCGCCTTCCTCTGATGCACAACCTGGAAGCAAGTAATTGAGTCCCTGCCACTCACTTGGGAGACCTGAATTGTGTGCCGGGCCCAGCCCAGCCCAGCCCAGCCCTGGCCATTGTGGGTATTTGGAGAGTGAGCTGGCAGATGGAAGAACTCTGTCTTCAAATGAATAAAAACTGTTTTACGTATATGTCTGCTATTCATAAAATCTATCGATGGCACTATTTTTTTTTTGAAATACTGTATAAGAACTTGTGATGGTGTGTACGAAATAGTTTATGAGAAGGGAGTGAGGACCGAAGATCAGACGCTATCCGACAGTCTGATGAGCAAGACACTGGGCAGGAAACGGGTAGGGACTGTCAGGGCCCATGTGTAGGTGAGACACCTCGCTGTATGTGAGCAGGTGATGCTGAGAAAGGAGTGAATAGTGTGCAACTGTTAGTGCCAGGCTGGACTAGCAGCTGACGTCCCGGAAGCAGCGTACGTGTGAGAAGCGAGCATGACCCAGACCCAGTAGATGGCTGAGACCCAAGGCACAGGAATCGTGTTGTGTGTGTGTGTAGGATGGTTCATGAAAGGCTGAAGGCTGGGAAACCGAGAACGAGCGGCCGTGATAGGGAGAGTGTAAGAGGTAGTCTTGTGTGACCCTGAGACTAGTGGTAACTGGATGGATAGTTCCTGCTACAGTCTGCCTCAGGATCTGGTAAGACTGAGTGACTGAAAGGGTGTGAGAGAGGACATGAACCACTGGGCAGGGACTAGAAGCACTATCTGGAAGTCAGTGACTGGGGAGGGAAATTTGAGAACTGAGCAGCGTTGGAGAATGTGTGTGTGAGTGAAACATTTCCTAGAACTAAATCAGGAAGTTTGAGAAAATGAGAGTGAATGAGACGCTGAGTACCCATGTGATGAGGCTATGTGAGAGCCAGATGAGGCTGGAATTGTGCACATATATATGAGGGGACTTCAGAAAGTTTAGGCCGGCGCTGCGGCTCACTAGGCTAATCCTCCACCTGCGGCGCCGGCACACCGGGTTCTAGTCCTGGTCGGGGCGCCGGATTCTGTCCCGGTTGTCCCTCTTCCAGGCCAGCCCTCTGCTGTGGCCAGGGAGTGAAGTGGAGGATGGCCCAGGTGCTTGGACCCTGCACCCCATGGGAGACCAGGAGAAGCACCTGGCTCCTGGCTCCTGGCTTCGGATCAGCGCAACGCGCTGGCTGTGGCAACTATTTGGGGGGTAAACCAATGGAAGGAAGACCTTTCTCTCTGTCTCTCTCACTAACTCCACCTGTCAAAAAAAAAAAGTTTTATAGAGGGGTGGGCATTTGGCACAGTGGTTAGAGCACTGCTTGTGGCACCTAGGTTTCAGTCCTGGCTCTGCATACGATTCCAGCTTCCTGCTAACACATGCCCTGGGAGGCAGCATGTGCTTGGGTCCTGCCACCCTCGAAACAGACCTCAATGGAGTTCTTAGCCCCTGGCTTTGGCCTGGTCCAGCTCCAGCTGTTGGCGGGCATTTGGCAAGTAAACTCGCAGATGGAAGCTCTCGGGCTCGCTCACTCTTGCTCCTCCCTCCCTCGACCCCAGTCTCTTAAATACATAAAAATAAAATTAGAAAATGTTTGAAATCCACACACACGAGTATGAGATAGAGTGTGAGAGTGTGAGGAAAAAGATGGTGTGCACAACTTGACTGTGTGAGTCTTACCAAGAGCCTGGTGGTAATTTTGAATTTGGGATTGCATCCAACAGGAGCAGACTGAGGGAGAATGCTGGTGAGACCAGGTGGTTGACTGCGCCAGCATCAGAGAACATGATGGTGTGCGTGTGTGTAAGACGGTGCAGGAGACCTTAATATCCGAGTCCCTAAGTCAGCACCAGCTGTGTTCAGAGCCGACCGAGAAGAACTGGGAGACGACGTGAGGAAGATGGAGTCTGATATACCATGTGGTGGTTTCCACAGGTGAAACTCATGGGAGACTAGGAGTCAACCCCAGGGGCTGTGAGGTGTGAAAAAAACGGCTTGAGTGAGAAGGGTTGGTAGAGAAGATGTCCGTGTGTGTGTGTGTGTGTGTGTGTGTGTGTGTGAGAGAGAGAGAGAGAGAGAGAGAGAAGAGAAACTTCATGAGAAATGAGCGGGGACTGTACATCAGTGACTGTTGGTACAGGTGAGGTCATGGTCATGGCCGTGACATGTTATGAGCTGGTATCACTCTGTGAGAGGAACTGGTGAGAAAATACTGGCGGGGCTGGCCAAATGAGACAGCCTGTAAGACAGAATTGCACCTTTGAAACTGCTCGGGGAGACGGCAGTGGGCCCGGGGCTCAGTGACAGAAAATGACTCTGAGGAGTGAGTGACCGACCGACCGAATATCTGAGAGGCTGGGTGATTGAGTGCGGGTGTGAGGCTGTTCCTAAAAAGACTCCAGTAGAGGCTACAAATCCACTGCGTGTGTGTGTAGAGCTAAAAAGAGAACTTGAAGCAAAAGAAGACCAGGTGGGACAGTGTGTAAGAGACCACGGATAGAGTGTCACAGACCTGGGACAAAAACCCTCTTCTGTTTGTCCTCTTCCTCCACAGGCCCCTCCTGCCCAGTCCCCTGGGCTAGCTCCTCCCAGTTCTCCAAGGCTTGAAACACTGGAGTTCCCCAGAACTTGAAGTACTTCTTATTCCCCGGGTCTTGCCCAAATTTTTACCTCCAACTCCAGACCTTTCTTAGCACTTACCAGCATCTCTATCCTTATCCTCTATCTCTCCTATCCCTTCTCACTCAAGCCACCTTTTCACACCCCATTTTATTTATTTCACATATTGTTCCATTCTGCACATGTTTTCTTGAGCTCCTACTATTTGCTAGTCCCCATCTAATACCCTGAAGACGTAGCAGTTAATAAACCAAGCACAAATCCCTGTTTTTATGGAGCTGGTATTTAATGAGACCGACAAGAAAATACATCACATCAGCCAGTGACTTGGTAACAGGAATCAGACTCTCCCACTCTTTGGTTAAATAAGGGATCCCATAGTTATTTTATTGCCCAGCCACTCAGTCCTCTTCCATAGGGGATCCCATGAATATACAGTTGAGGAACGGAGGAAATACTGCCTCTAACATTATTATGACCAGGGCAACAAGCGATTATATAAGGCAGCCAGCCAGCATTGCAGGTTTCCTGGGCAGTTTTGTTTTCACAGGCTAACATGGCACTCACACCTGAAGTCTTAGACTCTTAACAAGACCCTGTTGTTCAAAGCACACTCTGAAAGACAGGCTTAGATGACGAGAGAACAGAGTACAGCTGCAATGAATACGAATGTTAACACACACCTTATCACCTGTAAAACAAGAGCAGGATTCTTGAGGGATTTGCTTTACTGCTTGACCAGTTTCTTTTATCTTGTTTTAATTTGTATTCCTTTCTCTGTGAATATCAAAGAAATGAGGCATTGCCTCCCTAACTTTCTTAGGCTCTTTTTGTTGTTGTTGTTGTTAATTAAAAAGATTTCTGTTTTTAAAGCCATCTCTGGAATTTTACTCATAAGGGCTTATTTAAAAAAAAAAAAAGCAACAGCAGCTAGCAGATGTGTGAATCTCAGCTTTACCTGCATGGAAGATGGGCTGAAGAGGAACTAATTATTGACAGTAAAATAAGGGGCATGGAAAATTATTTGCTGTAGTGAGACTCACAGAAAAATAGAGGTCAGTATTAAGACTAGTGGTTCTCAAAGTGTGGTCCTGGACAGTAGTGTCAATCTCACCTAGGAGCTTGTTAGAAATACACATTTAAAAAAATGTATTTATTTGAAAGGCAGAGTTACGGAGAGTGAGCGAGAGTAAGACATCTCCCATCTGCTGGTGCACTCCCAAAATGGCCACAATGGGTGGGGCTAGGGGAACCAAGAGCCCCATCTGCATCTCCCATATGGGTGCCAGGGCCCTAAGGACTGGGCCATCCTCTGCTGCCCTCCCAGGCACATTAGCAGGAAACTGGATCGGAAGCAGGGCAGCTGGTGGCACTCTGATATGGGATGCTGGCCTCAGGCAGCGGCTATGGGACACTGTGCCACAATACCAGCACCACAAATAGAGTCTGGATCCCTGCTCCACACCTACTGAATGGAAAATAGGTGGGGCTCAGCAGGCTGCATTTTTCAACTAGCCCTTTGGATGATCGTGATGTAAAGTAAGGTTTGAGAGTCACTGGGCTGGAGAGTGACAGGGATGCTACCGGGGCAGCAGGGAAGGCCTCTTGAGGGAGGTGACATTTTATTATCTGTCTCCTCTTTTAAGTGTAGAAGTCACTCAGGAGCCAGAAATTTTGCCCTGTTCTTTCTTCCATCTAATGCCTAGAAGTGCATGTGGCATCCAGTAGGTATTCAATAAATGTTGAACACATGAATTTAATAAACACAGAGCACCTACTGTACACTAGGCATTGTCCCAAGGACTTAAAAAAATCTTCATGCAGGTGCAGTCCCTGTGCGCATTTTATAGGGGAGGCAGCAGGTTCAGGGGAGGGGGTGTGAGCTGCCTGAGGGTACTCAGCTGGAGCCTCCTAACCACTCCTGCCTCAAGCCCCGAAAGTTTCCCCAGCTATACCTCCTGGACCCCAAGGGCAGTAGATATCCCCCAGGCTCCCCCATTCTAAACCCTTCCCCACCAACCTACCACTTCCCCTTCTCACTTCCCCTGTGCCGACCGCAGGGAACCTCACTTGTGCGGAAGGCAAAGCAATCACCTCGGGGCCACCTCCCCATGAAGAGAGGCACGACCAGTGGGCACCCTCCTTTCAGCCCCGGTCAGCACTCCCTAGGGGTGGACCTAGTGTGGTGCTAGGGGTTGTGCATTTTACAGGTAAGGAAACAGACTTAGGTTTGAGTGCCCAAGGTCACGGGGTTCATCCTGCTCCAAACTCGTGCTCTGGCTCCCCTCTGAGAATTTGTCCAGGGAGCCCTGATTGGACCCTATAAGGTTTCTAGGCAGAGCAAGAGGTGCTGGGGATATGGTGACAAACAAAACAGGACCAAGGGTGAGGCAGGAAGTGGGGTGGGAAAAGAAGAGGAGGAAGCAGAGGAGGTCAACGCGGCAGAGGCTCCCTTCCTCCACTTCACCCTCCCAGTTCCTCCTGCCGCAGATTCCTCTTTGCCGCCTGACTCCAGGGTGCATACAGCCAGACCTCCACTCTGCCAAGGGCGCAGGCGTGTGCTGCTCAACATGCCCGCCCAGGCGCAGCCCCCTCTACCGCTGCTGCTGCTGCCGCTGCTGCTCACCCTGCCAGCCACCGGTGAGTGGATGAGGGCCCAGCTGTCCCCCCGGGGTGCCCAGGCCCACCACGTCCCTGACTGTGTCACCTGCCCTGTTGACAGGTGCGGATCCTGTAGTCTGCTTCACCGAGTATGACGAACCCAGCGGCAAGTGCAAGGGCCTCCTAGGGGGAGGTGTCAGTGTGGAACACTGCTGTCTCAATGCTGCCTATGCCTTCCAGGAGCCTGGCAGTGGGCTCTGCCATGCATGCAGGTTCGGGGGAGCCTGGGGGCAGGGGTGGGCAAAAGGGTTGGCTGGGGGTGACCCAGAACTGGGTTCTTTCGGATTTTGAAGGCTGGGCCCGGCAGCCTGATCATGACCATAACTCAGGATTTCTCAACCTTGGCACTAATGACATTTTCGACTAGAAAATTCTTTGTTTGCGGAGATGAGGTTTCGGGGTGGGGGCGGGGGGCAGGAGACTGCTGATCAGTAGTACATTGTGAGATGTTTTGTAACATCCCTGGTCGGTCTTCTACTAGATGCCAGTAGCAATTCCCCTCACCAGTTGTGACAACCGAAAATGGCCCCAGACGTTGCAAGTGTCCCCTGGGTGGGAGGCAGGGAGCAAAATCTCCCCTGGTTTAGAATCACTGCCATAGCTCACATATATTGAGCATTTCCTGCATGCTGGAAGCCCGGTGGGGGTTGGGGAATGAGGTACAACCTGAATATTTCTGAAGGCAGCTGTGCTCTCCCAGTTGGGTTGGCAGGTTATATTTATTGAGTGGTTATTGTAAATGAACACATTATAGGGGTGAAAGAATTTGGAGAATTCTGAGAGCGGCTCTGGTCCCTAATTAGGATGCCACTTCATGTTCATTGAGCACCTCCTGCATTCTAGATGGCTTGCAGGGGCGAGGAGGCAGCTTCTGGATTCCTGAGGGTAACTCTACTCTCCTAATCATCATTTCCTGCTTACCTGTGTTGAGCCCTTCCTGTATTCTAGATAAATTTTCTATGCTTATTGAATATTCCAGATAGACTGTGGGGGCAGTCATGTCAGCAGCGGTCCCCATCAGTTTAATAGCATGAACACCATAGTCAGTGCTGTGGAGTATGCTGGGGACAGGTCAAGGGTACTTCTGAGGGGACCTCTGAGCTCGCTGGCAGGATGCCTTGTAGTAAGCACTCCCCGTCTACCCATGCACAGTGGTGAGCTGGTTGGTCTCTGACAGAACTTCCAGGTCCTGGTCTTTATATTTGCTTACTGTGTGCCTGGCATTGTCCTGATGGGACTTCCAAGGTTAACTCCAGGCCCCGGATCATGAAGGTAAGTGGTATTTATCAGGCACTTAATGTATGCCCACCTCTTGCCATTCAGTCCCCCAACATCGCTAAGAAGGAGGTACTCGTTGATCCACCCCGTACACATTCACCTGGCACCCCCTGCTAGGCCTGCCCATACTCTGGCATCCGAAACGCCATCCTTATCAGCTCCCAACAGGGTGGGACATGTGTGCTCCTCCCCCACAGGTCCCCACTATGGTCACCATGGTCTGCGTGGGCCCCCTGCTCAGTGACATGCTCTGAGGGCTCCCAGCTGCGGCACCGGCGCTGCGTGGGCCAGGGTGGGCCATGCTCTGAGAATGCAGCTCCGGGCACCCTCCAGTGGCAGCTACAGGCCTGTGAAGACCAGCCGTGCTGTCCCGGTGAGGAGGATCAGCAAGGCGGGAGGCCACCTGAACAGTCAGTGCAGAGGCTCTGAGGGGAGGCCTGGGCCTGAAGCTTGTAGGAACTAAAGAGCAGGCCGGCATGGCGGGAGGTGAGGCCAGAGAGACAAGAGGGGCCTGACCTGTGGAGGCCACAGGGAAGACGCCGGCTTCAGTCTGAGGGATTTCGGTTCTGGGCAGGGGAGAAACGTGATCTGACTTGGATAGGAGGCGGGCAGACCCTTGGATGGGGTGAAGCCAAAGGGCCAGCGTGAAGCCACTGCCACAGTCCAGAAGAGCAGTGATGGGCTGGGTGTGGTGGCAGAGCAAGGAGGGGCAGACACGATCAGTGAAAGGAGAGCACATGAGGAAGTTCGGAGCCCTATGGACACTCCTACCTCCAGCCACCCCCCTTCCTCTCTCCCACAGAAATAGGCGGCTGGTCTGACTGGGGGCCCTGGAGGCCTTGCTCTGTCACCTGCTCCAAAGGGACCAAGACCCGTCAGCGAGCATGTGATCGCCCTGCCCCCAAGTGTGGGGGCCGCTGCCCAGGAGAGGCCCAGGAGTCAGAGGCCTGTGACACCAAGCAGGTCTGCCCCAGTGAGTGCCCGCAGCCGCAGGAGCCTATCGGGGGCACCCAGAGTGGATCTGTGGAGGGGCAGCAGGGAACAACTGGGTGACAGGACTCCATAACCACATTGGCAACCTCTTACCCCCTACCCCGCCACAGCACATGGGCTCTGGGCTGCCTGGGGCCCCTGGAGCCCTTGCTCAGGCTCC
The DNA here is from genome assembly GCF_964237555.1 of Oryctolagus cuniculus. Lineage (NCBI taxonomy): Eukaryota > Metazoa > Chordata > Mammalia > Lagomorpha > Leporidae > Oryctolagus > Oryctolagus cuniculus. The sequence goes on along the minus strand of NC_091453.1, from coordinate 33,135,746 downwards.
TGCCACGGTGGACCCCAAGTGCCAAAGGAAACACGGAGCCGCACATGCTCTGCACCTGAGCCCTCCAAGCAGCCCCCAGGGAAGCCCTGCTCAGGGCCAGCCTATGAAGAGCGGAGCTGCACTGGCCTGCCACCCTGCCCAGGTACAGAGGGACAAAGTCCCTGCCACTGGAGCTCTTGACAGTGTGCAGATGCTCTGCGCTTCCAGTGGATAGGGTTCTGGGTCTAGGGGCTAAGGGAGGGTTGAAAGGGCCTTTCTCCTCACTCCTTTTCCCTTCCCCCAACAGTGGCTGGGGGTTGGGGACCATGGGGCCCTGTGAGCTCCTGCTCTGTGACCTGCGGCTTGGGCAAGACCCTCGAAAAACGGACCTGTGATCACCCTGTGCCCCAGCATGGGGGCCCCTTCTGCACCGGTGATGCCACTCGGACCCACATCTGCAACACAGCTGTGCCTTGCCCTGGTCAGCACCTCAGGATGCACCATTTCCACGCCTAAGCCCAGTGCCTGGTCCTGGGGTCTTATGCCTGCCTCCAGTGCCTCCAGTCCTGGTCCACCTCTGATCCCCCAGTCCCACATCCGATCGCCCCTGCTCCCTCCCGCAGCCCATACCCCTTCCCCTGAACTCCCCTGCTGGCTCCTTGTTTTGACCTGAGCCCCCCTCCCCACCCTGCAGTGAATGGAGAATGGGAGGCCTGGGGGGAGTGGAGTGAATGCAGCCGCCCCGGCAGGAAGTCCATCAGCTGTGAGGAAGTCCCGGGCCAGCAGAGACGCACTAGGGTCTGCAAGGGCCGCAAGTTTGATGGACAGCGATGTGCTGGGGAGTACCAGGACATCCGGCACTGCTATAACATCCAGCGCTGCCGCTGTGAGTGCCCCAACAGACCACACTGTTGCCCTGCAGGGACAAGGGTTTCCCAGCTCTTGGCTGGGGCCCCCATGTTCCTACAGCCTCCAGTTCGGACTCCGTGACCTTCCTCCTCCTCATTGCAGTGAAAGGCTCATGGTTGGAGTGGAGTTCCTGGGGACTGTGCACACCCCCATGTGGGCCCAGCCCCACCCGGACCCGCCAGCGGCTCTGCACAGCCCTGCTCCCCAAGTTCCCGTGAGTGAAGGGGCAGAGTGTACTGAGCAGTGGCATTGAAGACTAGAGAGTTGGGTACCCCCCAGCATGGCTTCCACTGATGGTTCTAAGGTGCCTACCTTGCTGGATGCCATCTCCCAACTGCAGGAAGAAGGGAGAAACTAAATAAGAGAAGATACTGGAGGAGAATTCCTAACCTGTGTGCCCCTCCGTCACTCATGCAGTCCCTCAGCTGTTCTCCCATTCACTCAGTCCTTTGTGTGTCCATTCACTGTGACCTCTCAGTTACCCACGCTTTGCATTTCTCATTCACTTAGTCATTCAGGCCTCCACTCACTCATTCCTACAGTCACCCATGCCTCCATTCACTCACTCCACATCTCATGCCCTGAGGCCCTCCAAGGCCCTTTCAGCCATAGTTGTAGACAGAACCGAGATCCCATGGAGCCCCCAGGAGACTCAGGGAACACGGTTTTGACAGAAGGTAGATGAGGAATGATTGGTGAATTGAAAGGGAATTCCACCTCGACATGGATCCAGGAAGTTGAGTAGACCCCCCTGGAGCGTGAGGGTCAGGAAAGGCATCCTCCACATCAAGACTATAAGCAGAATTCTGGACACAGAAGATTGGCAGCCCCACGTGTTTCCTGGTGACCAGAGTGGCCCAGGTATTAGGGTTAAGGTACTCATGCTTTCTTTATGTCCACAAACATCAAGCTATTAGATTTAGTGGGCTGTTCCAATTCATAGAAGGCCTGCCATCTTGGAAATGATCTAGCTGTGGCATTGAGAGTGCATCCTCAATGTGAGGTAGAGATGTTGAATGGGGGCACAAAGGATTTGAATGAGTGGGAGACTGCAATTGAGAGAATCAGGGTAGGAGTGAATGGAGGGCTTGCCTAGTGGGAGAAATAATCCAGGAAACACCCTTTCTATACATGGGACTGAATTTGGCTAAGTAGAGGAGATAAAGAAAGAGATTGGCTTGGGGCAAGAATTTGGGCCCAACAACAAGGCCTTGAATGTCAGGACAAGGCATTTGGTTTTTTCCCTGGGGTGCGGGGCAGGGGGAGAAGGGAGAGAGAAATGGTTTTGGAGGTAAGAGAAGATAGCTCATGTCACTGAGTGACAAGCACCAGAATTTATTGAGCACGTACTGTGTGCCAGGCACTGCTCTGAGCGCTTTACGACAATCAGCTCTTTTGTCCTCAACCTGATGAAGGTGAGGGAAATTGAGGCAGAGGGAAGACCATTTGTGTTGGGCACACAGCAGGTGCTCATTAGAGTTTGTCGAATGCATTTTTGCCTTTCACAAGCTTCTCACCTTCCCCTTTCCCCAACACCCCAGGCCCACCATTTCCCTGGTCGAAGGTCAGGGCGAGAAGAATGTCACCTTCTGGGGTAAACCGTGGCCACAGTGCGAGCAGCTGCAAGGGCAGAAGCTGGTGGTGGAGGAGAAACGACCATGTCTGCACGTGCCTGCCTGCAAAGACCCTGAGGAGAAGCCCTAACACCCCCCCCCCTCCCACTCTGACCCGTTCACCTCCCAGACCTCAATAAAGCAGTCCTGAGGGCTCTTCTAAAATTCCTTAAAGGAGGAAAAACAATCTGTCCCCTTCCGCAGGAGTGGGGTAGTCGCATCTTCCAGGTTAAAGGGCACAGCATGGGCAGTCACAGTAGCCTATGGGGAAAACTACTTTCCACTGTGCCGCAGCTTGGCGGGAGGGAAAGCGAATGTTCAGCCCCAGCCTCCTTCCTCCGTCCTAACCCCAAAGTCTGGGCTCCCCCAGGGCCACCCCGCACGTTCCTCTGCAGAGCTCTGCGTTATGGGTTTCCCGATTGGCTGCTACTCCTGGAAGGCACTGCTTGATTGGTCGGTGCCATCTCCCCTCCTGCTAAAGCTCCCTAGCTTCCCACCCGCAGAGCCTGTCTGCTGGTCGATTCCACGTCAATCGACGATGAACTGCTGCAGAAGCGTGGCCAAGGCTGACGCCCTGTTGCGCGAGCACCTGCATCCACCCACTCCCGACAGCTCAGCTCCAAGTCCGCAATTAAAGGCGAGAAATAGCTCCTTGAGACTGGGGGGAGGAGGGGGAGGAGGTGAGCGGGGGGGGGGGGTGGGGGGTGGGCCGAGGAAGTGCTTGTGATGTGCCTCTGAGGTGGAGCAGGGGCAAAGAGAAGCCAGAGTCAGCATCTGCCTGGAAGAGCTTCCAAGACAAACCCCCACACACGTTCCTCTAGCATTTGCTCATTCAACACTTATTAGCACCTGCTGTATACTAGAGCTGTGTCCGGGCATCTGGGGTGGAGGAGGGCTGGTAGGAGAGGATTATCTCAAGTGAGAGAACAAATTCAGAATAGGTATTTCGCTTGCACATGTATTCGACACTTAACGCCTACTGTATACTAACAATAGTGCTAGACATCACGAGGGATAGGGAAGAAGAAGAATCAGAACGGCACGTGTCTCCACAGTGAAGAACAAGCCCAGATGCCGACACTTTCAGCATTCATTCATTTGCCACTTCCAGAATGCTGGGGCTCTGTGATGAGATGCATCACACTAATTAGCATAATAATTATGGTAATAGCTAATCCTTAGAAAGCGCTTACTGTGTGAACCCATTTAATCCACAACAACCCTGTGAGGGTCAGTATTACTACAATCTTCATTTCACAAGGGAGGCAACAGGCACAGAAAGGTAGCAAGCTGGACATTTTTGAAGCACCATAGGTGCAGAGTTCAGCACTCTGTGCTGTGGGTTAAAGGGACCCCTGTGGGTGGAAAGGTTCCAGTGGGAGATTTGTACGCCCAGAGTCTTGCCCGTGCTTTCACTTGACTCCTCTGGGTTGACTTTCCCTTATGAAAATTGGACCAGTTGGTGGGTTAAAATGAAGCTAAGTGAGTACTTGATCATCTCAGGAGGACTGAACCAAAACAAGGGGTTCTGGTTGCTACTACAGGCTGTGAGAGGTGTGTGTTTATAGGAAAGCACAGGGTCAGCTGTGGCTGTATGATAAGGTACACCTGTGTGTATGTGTGACATGCTTATGGTACATGGGCTGTACAAGAATTTAGGATGTATTGAATGTGTGCGAAGTGTATCATCACGATGTGTGAGTGCACATGCCCATGAAGGTGGCATGGATATGTATGTGAGTTATAAACATGAATACAGTACTGTGAATGTTCATTCAGAGTGTGTGTTTGAGTTTCTACTCACCAAAGCACAAGAAAGGAAATCATTCCTGGAGCCCTTCTGTATGGCCATTCCTGCTGAAGAACATGGAAGCAGTTCAGAAGAGCCTCTGGACTTGAGACATTCCTGGGAGGTCTACATTCCTCCACAAATCAATTTCTGGAAATCTGGAATTTGAGCTGCCTGGAAAAAGGGAGTGACGTTGGAATCACTAGTATTAGGAACCTAGGAACTGGGCCCCTAGGAAGAGGCATAGTCTGAAGACAATCCTAAGGAGCCTGAATCCAGGCCTAGAGGAGCCAGGATGGTCTGTAGACCTGAAGCTGCCCCTGTCCCCCAAAGAAGTCACCACAGGCCCAGCACAATTGTTTGTTTCTGTTACTAAACATTGGGCAAATGCCCAATTTGTAGGGAGTTCTCCCATTTGGGGACTGCAGGAGTTTGGAATGCCAGAAAAGATATCATTGAAAGGGGTAGGGGGAAAGAATGGCTGGCTTGGAGAAGACAGTAGAAGATGGTTTGGGAAGTGTTACACTATGAAACTGTGGGAGCCCAGGGGATCTGAGATTTGAGGACCTCCTGGAAACCATGGCTAAAGAAGGCCCCTGCGAGAGGAAGAGAAAGGGCATTCCTGGCAGAGGTTACCACACATGAAAAGGTACACAAGTTGTCCCTTTACTCCTCTCCTTAACAGTGGGCCAGGTAATCACCCCCTTTTCATAGATGAAGAAACCAAGTCTAGGAGGGAAGTTGCTTTCCCAAGGGTGTAATAGGACTCAGGCACTATGACATTATTACTGCATTGTTTAAACTGGTCAATGACTTAATACAGAATGGACAAATGAATAGTGGGTGATTTACCTGAAAGTCCTTCAGAAAAAGAGACTCGAAATCTGCCTACTTATTGCATATCTTCTATCACTTTACCTGCTCTACCATCATTGCTTACTATAGCCAAGGCCCTAACCAAGGCCCTCGCTAACCACTCTGACACCATCTCCTACCACAAGCTTCCTCCCACCTTGTTCTGGGCTCCAGTGACACCGACTGATCCCTCTTCCTGGCATATTATTCAAAGAAAAACATAGATCATAATATGAACAGGATCCTTTGGAAATTAATCTGAATTCTTGGATGCCCTCACCTGTTAAATAGAAATTATGTTATCCACCCCATAGAATTGTTGGGAGGGTTGGCTGAAACTGTAAACAGCTAAGTGTTGTGTATAGTCAGTAAAAAAAAATGATTATTTGTGGATTTGTGCTTTTATTGTAACCACGATCTTATAGTTTTGGCAGGGTGGCTTTCACATCCCGCCTCTGACAGGACTACCACATTTGCTCATGTGCAACCATTATTTGTCACCTACTGTGTGTCTAAGGATGGGCCTGCCTCTGTTATGTTAAAGTTCTTGGGTGAAGAGAGACAGCATGGGCACTGATGACAGTGTTTATCATGGGCTTTGTATCCACATCAGAGGGATGGGAGTGTATAGACCCAGTCTGTGGTGGGCAGAAGCAGATAGACATGCATCAAGGCTAGAGCCACAGAGAATGTGTGTTGCAGATACAGTTTTTCTCCGTGATCATCTATGGGTATGTATTTTGTCCAGGTGTGCATGCTCAAGTGAGTTTCCCTGGGTCTCTATCAGTGTGTTCCCTGTGTGCATGCATGTAACATGTCCATGTGTGTTACTGTTTTTGTATGTCTGTGTATATATATCTAGATAGGGGTGTATTCTCTGTACACAACCCTCTGAGTTTCCTTACTTTTGTGTGTGTTTATATGTATCTCCACATATGTGTCTCATTTCCTGTGCGCTTCCAACCCCCACCCTACAAGGGTGTAGATACAGCACCCAGGTGTCCACCTCCACTTGTCTGATTCTGTCTGACACCACAGCACCGTTCTCTCTGCCTTGCTGAGGCTGTGTGCACGTGGGAGACGCATCTCCCTATGAGGCACTGCGTGTGACCGCCAACCTTCTCAGTGAGGGGGTTATTCCTCTACTTTTATGTCTCTCAGTGCGTCTCTACCAGCCACCCCCAACCCCTAAAAGCCTTCTGCAGTGAATATCAACACTGGAAACCGAGTTATCTGCGAGGGTCCTGCGTATAGGTGCGAGTAGGTATGAGGACCAGGATGAGGTGGTCTGGTGGGACCTGTCAGACGACCAACTTCGACCCTCTGCACAAGCACCCCGCCCCCACTCCCCAAATTGCGCATCCCCTATTGGAAGCGGGGGAGGGGAAACAAGATGCGGCGTGGCGCGTGCGCACTGCCAGATTCAGCACCGCGGACAGCGCCTTCGCCCCCGCCTGCCGGCGCGCGCCACCACCGCCCCAGCACTCAAGGCGCGCTGACGTCACTGGCTGTTCCTCCGCAAACTCCCCTTCTCGGCCACCTTGGTCGCGTCCGCGCCGCCGCCGGCCAAGCTGGCCTGCACCATACGAGGCGTGAGATAGGGAGGCACGGGCGCGACCATCCGCGCTGCGGCGGCAGCGAGTCAGCGCTGCCTCAGTCTGCGGCGGGCATCAGAGGAGTCGCATCGTGCCTGAGAGCGCGGTTGTGCTCTTGAGCCCCGCGCGGCCCGCCCCCGCGGCTGCTGGCCAGATTGCCCCTAGGACCCCCTGCCCCAAGCCGCAGCCATGAACTACCTGCGGCGCCGCCTGTCGGACAGCAACTTCATGGCCAATCTGCCGAATGGGTACATGACAGACCTGCAGCGCCCGCAGCCGCCCCCGCCGCCGCCCTCTGCTGCCAGCCCCGGAGCCACGCCCGGTTCCGCGACTGCCACTGCCGAGAGGGTCTCCGCAGCCGCCCCGGCGGCCTCACCGGCAGCCCCTAGTCCTGGGTCCTCAGGAGGCGGTGGCTTCTTCTCGTCGCTGTCCAACGCGGTCAAGCAGACCACAGCGGCTGCCGCCGCCACCTTCAGCGAGCAGGTGGGCGGAGGCTCTGGGGGCGCAGGCCGCGGGGGCGCCGCCGCCAGGGTGCTGCTGGTCATCGACGAGCCGCACACCGACTGGTAAGCCACTGCCGCGGACGTCTCCCCAAGGGCCTGGGTCCCCATATCATTCCACGGTGAATGAGCAATTATTGAGCGCCACTTGTGCGTCTGGTACCTGGCCCCCTCGCCCAAATCCCTTTCCTCCCTAAATCATTACTCTGGGTTCTTCCTCTGCTCGCCACCCTTGGCCCTCCAACCTCGATGGATAGAAGGAGCAGTTATCTATTGGGCACCTGCTGTGTACCTCTTCCCCAATCCACCTCCCCCCAATCCTTTGGCTTCAATATATCCTATGAGCTTCAAGAGCCAAATGTACCCTTCCTCCCCCACACAACTCTTGCCCCCAAAGGTCTTACCCTTTAAAGGATCTTTTATCAAGTACCTGCAGTATGCCTCTTCGAAGAGCTCTTCCCCAAGGCATTGGAGTTCAATGAATTTTGCAAGCATTTTTGAAAGCCTGATACGGGTCCTGTTCTCCTCAACCCTTGCCCTCAGGCTTCTCGCTAATGGATCTTGTGAGCACGTATCCAATCTGTGCTATGTGTCCCACGTCAGGCCCCTCCTCAAAGACCTTTCCAAACCATTCAGTGAACATTGATTGAGTGCCCAGGTTTTCACCAAGAGCTTTGCCTTTAATGGATCCCGTTGAGTCTTGATTGAATGCCTTCTGGGTGTCCCCCAACTCCAGGCCCTCTCTCTGAAGGCCTTTTTCTGCAAAGGAACTAAGAAGCATCTAATATAAGCCTCAGGTGTGTCCATCCCCAAACCCCTTCTCAAACAGATCATTTTCCTCCAGTGAGTTCCATGAGCGTTTTTGAGCCTTCTCTGTGTGACTCATCATCAGACTCTCTCCTCAAAGACCTTTTCCTACAGTGGATCTAGAAAGAATGTTTGGAGTACTTCCTATATCTCCCGTTGTCAAACTGCTTCTTCAAAGAGCCTTCCTTTGGTGGATCCATCTAGCATTGATCAACTGCCTGCAATGTGAGCCCCTTCTAAAGGTTCTTTCCTCTTGATATATGACTATTCAGCGAGCACATATGGGATGCCTGCTGTATACTGCATCCTCAAGTCCTTTCCCCAATGCCTTTTCTTGCAGTGAATTCAGTCAGCCATACTGAGCACATTCTGCCTTACTCAACCTTAGGTGTCTCCACAAAAGCCTCTGCCTCCATTTAGTCCCGTGCCCAGATATCTAGCACTTTCTGTGTGCACCATTTCAATCACTATTTCTGAAGGCCTCTCGTTTTAGTCGTTCTTTGAAGTACTTACGGAATACCAGCTCTATGCCTCATTCTGTGCCTTCTCTGCAGAAACCTTTCCTTGCATAGATGGAGAAGCATGCTTACACAGATCAAATTTCTATATTCCTATTCTTCCCCCACGGAATTTGTCCTCCAAGGACTCAGTGACCATTTATCAAGTGGTTGCGTGCCCATAACTAGCCCCTCTCCTTCCCAAAAGGCCTTTTCTTCCAGTGGCTCCCATGAGCATTTAAGGAGTGCCCTGTGTGTACCCACACCTCCTCCCCAGAGTCCTTTTCTTCCAGAGTATCCAATGAGTACATAGGCAGGGCCCATTTTCCTTTACTGCCCCAGCAGAGCCCACCCCGATCATAAGACCTCTCTCCAAGGTCCTTTCATGTGATAAGTCCAGAGCCCAGTTTATAAGGGTTACTCCTTTTCCCACTGTCTTCAGTGGCCCTCGGATTCCCGCTTCCAGGCTGAAGCCCATACTCCAAATAGCCGTTAGTCTATTTAAGCCAGTAAACATTTATTGAGTACATGTGTTATGAGTCATTCTCAGCTTCCTCTGTTAAAGTCTCTGGAATTCCTGCTCTTGCCTTCTCCAGGGGTCTGCTTCAGCCTAAATGTGTTGAGTACTGGCTGTTCACTGGTTAGAGCACCCCTTTCTCAGGAGCACTTACCAAGGAGCCTTTCTCTCTATCCAGAGTCAGTTACTCATTCTACAGATACAAGTCTACTTCAGAAATCCTCATAAAGTCAAATGTAAAAGTAAGCTTATTTTGGTGGGAAAAAAACCTCTTGAAATCCATGCCTAGTTTTCCTAGAATACACATCTTCCATGAACTTTTTGAAGCCCCTTTATACTCATATTTATTGCAATACTTTCCATGTGGCAGAGTGTGGGAGGCATTTATTAAGCGGTACTATATACAAGGAAGAACACTCATTCAGTTCCCTTTCCTTCTAATCCCAACCACCAGCTGGCTTCTCTATACCTTTTCCTCCATTCAAGCACATAATCATTTAATGAGCATTTATTATATACTACTGAGAACCCCATATTCAATTTCTCTCCTCCTCCTCTTGCATTCTAATTCCCCCTTTGACAATCTCCATCTGGCCTTTCACATTACCCATTCCTGAAAGCTTAGAATGTGTAGTTTCCATTTATTCTGGCTAGGTTTCTCACCCATTTAGCAGCCATCTCCCTGGCTGCCCCTTTCCCCCAATTAATCACAAAAGCATTCGTTGATCTCTTAAGTTCTTCTATTCAAACCATGACATTCCCATCCCTGCAGCAGGCATCTTCACTCTGTACTCTGTCTATCTGCAAAGCATTTATTGAGCACCAACAGCTGCTCACCAAAGTGCTACCTTCCAGGCTAAATTTGTTCCACTGAAGTCAGCAAATGTTAATGAGAACCCTGCTGAATATTGATAACTACCCTCCTTTAGACTCCCGGTTTTCACTATGGCCCTCCTGCCAGAAATTCCTTGCTGCTTTTTCCTTTATTTATTCAAGCATTTATGAGGGTCCTTTAAAAAGTTCTTGGAAAATGGTACTGAAAGACATTTGCCAAAAATGTTGAAATCCATGCATATGCGAGATCTTCAAAAAGCTCATGGGAAATTCATGTTATGAAAAACTTTGGCATGGATTTCAAAATATTTTGCACCAAGATAAAATTATATTTAAATTCTGTTTTCCACGAATCTTTTGAAGTCCCCTTGTATTATCTACTGACAAATCTAATCTCCTTTCCATAATCACAGCTCCAGTGCTTTCCATTTTTGCTAAGCTGCCCAGCAAGCATTTATTGAGCACCTGTTGAATTCAGTGAAAGTTTCTTCCCTTCCCCTTCTGCATCCCAGAAGTTCCCCACCCCCTATCTCCTCCAGTCTTCTCTTGCAGGTATTTACCTAAGTGTCTACTATGTTTGAGAGGAGATATAGACAAAGGGAGAGAGCTGGTGTCCACCAGGCCCAGGGTGGGCAACTTGCAGACACTCAAAACCACACCTGCTTTGGAATTTCAGCCTGGAATAAAATCCCATTAGGTCTGTTGCAGAATGCACACCTAAGCAGAATCGCACCCTTTCCCCACCCAGCTTCTCCACCCTCAGTCCTTCCTGCATCTCACTTCCTCCATGGTTTAAAACTGCAAATTCTGAGTTAAGACCCATCGTCCCCTTTTAGAAGTCATTTCTTCCAGCATTTTCCAACTCATGGCTCATCTACTGGCTTGTCATGAGTGTTTCCCTTTCTTCATGCAGTAGGAGAGATGAAAATAGAAAATAACAGAGCCTGTTGTACATAGTGAGTGGAATTATTTAGTGAGACTGTTGTTCGAATGAGAGTATAGATTATAAATGACATGTACTATGTAATGCATGTGTTATATAATGGTTTTTGCTATGCAATTCCTCTGTATATGTGTGTCTTCATGGAAGGGAGTAAAATAGAATAAGAAGGTAAGACTGCACTGTACATAATAAAGGTAATTATTTACTGGAATGTTCATCCCGGTTATATATGCATACTACTATACATTCTAGATACATATGCATATACCATATAACTAAAATATGTTGTGTTATGTATTATATAAGACCATATCCTTTATTCTATTATATTTGCCTTATAACATAATGTGTCTTATATAATATCCATTACTTATGTGGCATGGGTTATTATGTAAGTATGTATGTAGCAGGTTATATAAACTATTTTTCTTATTGTGACTTCTTTTCTTAGATAGACTTCTCTGGAAGCAGACCCTTCACCCCCAGCTAGCACCTGTATTGGTCTCAGTGGCTTACTTGGTGGGTGATCCATTCCTTCATCTGCAAGCGATCCTGGAGCCTTTGGTCCCCATAGATTTCTCAGACTGTGGCAGCTGCACATGTCCATTCGCCATCAAAGCTAAGCAAGTTGTACCAACAGATGCTCAAACAGATCATTTGAGTGCCAAGCATACTCTTCCCTGCCCCCACTGTGTAACAGCAGCCCTGTCTCCTCCTACTCAGCAGGGTCATGGCCCCCCTGCCAAGACACCAACTACTCTTCACCTGGAATGAGAAACCTGAAGTGCCTACCTAGAGCTAAATAGGATTCCTGCTGTGTCCCCCGTAGCAGTGTTCTCCACCCCTACCCCCACCCCACCCCACCCCTGCCACCCCACAAGAGAACCAGGACCTCTAACCTTGCAGAGCCCTAAGGGAACAGGAGGCACAAATTCCGTAAGTGGATCACTGGGCGTGGTGGTGTCCTGGGCCACCCCTCCTGAAACCTCTGAGCCTCCAAACCTGTGTGTTCTACCTGGCAGGAACATGGCACATACAGTGCTCATTGGATTAGTATTTACTCTTGTTTTGGAGGTTGTGCCAATTCCTCCATGGTGTCACCTCCAAGTTTTGGTCTTAGCGTGACTGCAACAGTGTGCCATTGTTCTGTTAGGCCAACAACTTCCAGGTGGTGTGGTACATAAGGCCATCAGTTGATTCCATGACCACAAGCCCACTTTTGTACCTCCTTTGCTTTCCATTCCTTTACTTTGTTATAGAGTTTCTCCCTTGGTTTGATGAAATTTTATGTGGTACCCCATGTTGGTGAATCAAACATAGTGTAAGCCCTTGGTCAGTGATGCTAGATAAGGTCCTGCCATCAGAAAAGGAAAACTCATGTATGGGTTACTATAGTCAAAGGAGATCACCCTCCTTTCCAGGGGTAGTCAGCTTGCCCCAAAGTGCTTGGTTGGTCTTCTTGAGGGATGGTGACATAACAGGGACTCAACATTTGTCTCCATGGCTGGCAGATTGGATATTTAGTAGCGATGCTGTTGACTCCACATCATAGCTTCTCTGTCTGCTGCTTTTGCCACTTCATTCGTGTGCCCATCTGCTAGCGCCGGGGCGGCTGATTGGAGGCCAGCTGACATCATCTGGCTGACTCATTGCCTCTCCCTGGTTGCTTAGCGCTGCTTCCAGTGCTGGTGGATGCTGTCTGGTGGGAGTTGAGACACAATTCAAAGATCTTCCCTCCTCACATTTGGCCCACTCCCACATGTCCACCCACAGTTCTGTATCGCAGAACTCTTTGGCCTAATTTTCCAGTCTTTTTCCTTTCAGGCTCCTGAATAACCAGCCAAGCCATTCGTCACTGCCCATAAATGAATACAAGAGTAGAAAGGAGACGACTTTTAAAAGTTCATGAGGATGGAATTAAAAGATAAATTTATTTTATTGCAAAATATTTGTGAAGTCTGTGCATATGAGGGGGCTTCAAAAAGTTCACAAAAATGTGTGTCATGAAAAAAAAACTATGCATGGTCTTCTAAAAATTTTTTGCACCAAAATAAATGTATCTTTTAATTCAATTTCCCACAAATTTTGGAAGTCCCCTCATATCCTAATCTTGAGCTGATTCTCTTTCCATACAGGGTAGATGAGCAGGTGCACAGCCTGAAGCTCTGACCACTGGGAGCTCTGCTACTGTCTTTCAAGGCCACTCCAAGTACAGTTCCAGGGCAGCCACTGTCCATTTTTTTACTTCCACCCCTACACCAAGGCAAACCATATATGGACCAAGCTTAGACTACTTTCCTCTTTCATAGCTGGTTTTTAAGGAGTTCCCTTAGCTGAAGGAGAAACAGTAGCATGACAACATTGGAAGACAACTTTGGAAGACACAGACACCTGCTCCTGCAGCTTGCTGGATCCTGTGTGGGCTCAATCCTGATTTGGGGGACCATCTGACTTTATCACTTGATGGATCTAGCAGAGCCTAGCTCATAATGGACCATTCTGGATGCACAGTCACTTGGTGTCACATGACCATGACCAAGTATTCTGTCTCCATCAGGATCTAGTACTGAAGCACGATTTGTTTCTCTAAAAGCATCGTATCATTGTCTGCTGAAGATGGCATAGCCTCATTCCAAAACCCCAAGGGCTTCCCACCAGGGCTTCCCATAGGCACCACAATGCATATACCCCCACTGCTGACACCTCCAGTGTCATAACACCTGCTGGATCACGTGGGCTAAGTGGCAGAAATGTTTGCACCACAGCTTGGACTTGCTGTACGATCTTTTTCTGCCCTACCCCCAACCTTAGAGCTGGTAGGTTTACCTGTCACCTGAAACATGGGTCAGAGTAGTATTTCTGGGTGTGGAATGTGCTTCCTCCAGAACCTGGAGGAAGTCTTCCAAATTGTTGTGCCTTTCTCTTCAGGTGGAAGGTGCAAGGTGCAGTGCTTTGCCCAGTAATTTAGAGGGGCTGTCCTGGCCTGCTCTGTACCACTGGAGTCCTAACAATGTTGCTAATATGGCAGATCCTTGAATCTATGTAGGGTTTGTCTCCCACTCTTTGCACTACATGGGTCTTATCAAGGCATATGCTTAACCATCTCTTGCTTTTCTTGTACTATCAATATGATGTAATCAATATAGTAGACCAGTGTGATGTTCTGTTGGATGTCCAAATAGTCTAGGTTGCTTTAGATTGTATTCTGACACAGGGTGAAAGAAAGATAATGAAGTCCCATGGAAAGACCATCAGCAATGTTGTTATCAGTCCACATGAGGGTGAACTATTTCTAATCCTCTTTTCTCATCATAACAGAAAAGAATGTGTTTGCCAAATCAGTAGCACCTGCTCTACCTGAGGTCTTGCTGCTCTGCTCCATCAATGATAGTGTATCCAATATGGCAGCTACAGTCAAGAGTACTGCTGTATTTGGTTGCACTTGGAGTAGTCTACAGGCATTCTCCAGGATCCATCCAACCTCCTCAATAACCAAACTGGTTAATTCAATGGGCCTAAGATGGGATCCAAACCCTGCATCTTTCAAATAGTTCAGAGTGTTACAGATTCCCATCATTACCCCTGGGGTATATACAGTATTGATTTTGACCTATTGTTTTGGTCAGGACACAGAGGTGTGCTGTTTTCAGAAGCTTCCAGGTGGACCTCCTACTGCAATAGTTCTTGCTTCACAGGCTCTAAGGGACCCACATAGGGGTTCTGACAACTACGAAGTATGCCATATGAACTTGTGAACAAGGAAAGTGGCCACGGAGTGAGTATCTGGACCAGGACTTAGCACTACTGTGGTTCTCAGCATGGCTGGTGCCACCGTCATCAACATACTCCATATTGGTTTAACACATTGGGTATGGGCTCTGAGAACCCCCATAGAGTATAGTCAACTGGTAGACTTTCCACAATTGGCCATGGAAGTTCTGGCATTTCTATTTCACTGAGTGTGGGCCACAGATTTCTCTAAGCTTACAAGAGTCATCTACCCAGCAGTGTTAGGAGCCATCTCCCAAAGTCCTTGCTAGGGTTTGAAGCTCTATCCTGGGCGAGTACTCCAACTTCACAGGCTCCCTCCTTGATCGGTTGTTCTCAGGACCCGGTCCCATGCATACATTATCAGCTCCTGCCAATATGTGTTAGCCAGATTCTTCAGCTTTTTCTGTGTCTCATTCCTCTCCTACCTCCGCAATCTGGGAAGCTCTCCAGTCAGATTGCGCTAGGAAGTGACCCTGGTTTATTGGTCTGCTCTCTGGAAGGAAAGGCGGAGGTGGATTCCGAGGGAGGCAGTCAGTCTTGGAAAGCACTTGCTTTATTCAATGCCTCTTCCCTTCAAGCAGACGAAGGAAGGTCTATATTCTAACTAGGGCATGTAGGCTACATCTGTAGGCCCAGTCGGTTCAGGTGGGTCTGTAAGGTCAAGGTATTTTACCACATCTGCCTAGATATCTCCATCACGAGCCTCAGTGTCCCACTCCTATCCTATTAGGATCCTGAGCATGGCATAGGAGATGTGTGCTGAGCCTGAGAATCCAACTTTCTCTGAAGCTCTGCCACCGTCACAGTTAAATCCTGGCCTCGCCCTCCGTTCTATCTGCCTGCTGGCTGCAGATTAGGGCTTCCTTACATGCAGGCAGGGAGGTCCTCTGGCTTTCACATTTTGCCAGGATTTGGTGATATTTTCACCCTGAGCATATCATATCTTTTCAGTCTAATCAATAGCATTTAGCAAATAATCCCCCCAATCTGGTTACCATGTCCCTTGTACCTCTCCAGTGCCAGGGACATTTCACCAGCAGGTTCATTCCCTTCCTCAGAAAAAGTCCCTGCTGCTGCAAAGCCCCAGGGACCTGTGCTGTGATTCTCCCCTGCGGGGAATACACTCCACACAGCATCTTTTCCTACTACTGATATCCAGATCATATGGCCCAAGTGACAGCCTGCCTGTCCCCCCACAGCCAGGACATACTGCAGAGTGCCCTGTGTGGGCCACAACACAGCAGAGCCTTTGAGCAGAGCCTCCCATGCCTGATGGAGCCTGGCGGCCGTCTGGTTACTAGGTGACCCCGCTCCACAATTGTATCAGAGTCTTTGTCCTTTGATTTCTCTGGCCCACTGTTTTAGCCTGGGGTCCTGGCAGCGGACTTTGAGAGAAGGATTTGCATGCAGGAGGCCTGCTCGGGAGTGCCTTTGCCCCGTGAGGAGGGGAGAGCAGAACGCAGAGAGAGGCTGGCTTGCCGTGCTGTTATTTCAGAGGTGATTCGAAGAGGAACTCTGGAGCTAGGATGGCCTTTCAGAGGCAGCCTAGGTGGAGCCCAAGGCTGGCCCTGTGGCCTCTTAGAGAGCAGATCTT
This sequence comes from Oryctolagus cuniculus, assembly GCF_964237555.1. Taxonomy (NCBI): domain Eukaryota; kingdom Metazoa; phylum Chordata; class Mammalia; order Lagomorpha; family Leporidae; genus Oryctolagus; species Oryctolagus cuniculus. The sequence continues at coordinate 33,119,543 of NC_091453.1, read as the reverse complement.
CTCAGAGTAGGTGTAACCTTGGCCAAGGCAGTGCCCTGTGACAGAAGACAGTTCCCAGCAGGGACAAGGCCATGAGCTGTCAGCAGCTGACACTCAAGGTACAATGGACCTGAAGAGGAGGGCTGAGCAGAACATGTCAGCACCCGCTACACTTATGATCAGAAGGGCTTGAGACACAGTGCGATACACATTCATCAGCAGTTTATAGATCAGAAAGGTGCGTGTCTGAAATTCTCTTTTGATGCTTTTGACGGGCTGTGTGGGGCTGGGGTGTAAAGGAGGAGCGAAAGGCAGGCAGGAAGGAAGTGGAAGTCCCTTGTGTGTGTCATGGAAGACACCAGGGCCCATTTGTGTGGTGGGTGTGTGTCAGAGATCCTGATCGCTTGCCTGTCAGGGACCAGAGACGCTGGGAGTATCTTCTCATCGCCTTCCACCAGAAGGCTGCCTGGGGGTGAGCTGCCTTGTGGGAAAGCTGTCAGGCAGAGACCTGGGTATGAGGGAGGAAGCTGCTGGAAAGCAAGCCCAGCTGGGGACAGGCCCGGGGATGATGACATAGCAGGTCGTGATGTGCCTGTTGCCTACTCCTTCTCCCTGCTCCCCAACTGCATCCCTCCCTGCCCCCACCATTGCTGGCTGCCTCCTCTTTAGAACCACCCCCAGCCTGCAGCCCTCCATCTCTGCCTCCTGTTTGGCATGCAGCTGCCCACCCACGGCTGTTGTGTGCCTCACTGCACACAGCCACCCGTGGCGAAGATGCTCCTCCTTGCAACAGGGCCCGAGAGCAGAGAGAGATGCTGAGAACACATGTGCAGACACAGGCACTGAGATGCACAGAGGCACTGAAATACAGAGCAACAGAGCCCCTCATCCACACGTGTTCCCTGCCGCTCATTGCCGTGTACAAACCTCCTCCACCCAATCTCTGTTTTTAAATGTTTATTTATTTATTTTCATCGACTTGAAAGGTGGAGAGAGAGACACACACAGAGACAGAGAGGGATAAACAGAGATATCTTCTAGCCACTGGTTCACTCTGTTAAATGCCCACAACAGCCAAGGCTGGGCTAGGCCAAAGCTAGGATCTCAGCTCTCCATTCAAGCCTCCCATGTAGGCAGCAGGGGCCCAAGCACTCGAGCCGACATCATCTGCTGCGTTCCCCAGTGCATTAGCAGGAAGCCAGGTTGGAAGTGGAGATGCCTGGACATGAACCAGCCCTCCGACAGGGAATGCGAGTATTCCAAAGGGTGATTTTGACCTGCTGAACCACAACACCCGCCCTTCCATCCAATTTCAAAGCCTTAGAACAGACATAGCACTAATTTTGTGAAGCTTTTCCAAAACATTTACATAGTAACCAGAGGCTAAGAAGGGGAAATGGATAAATAAAATAAATTTTAAAACAAACAAAAAAACAGCACAGAGGATTTTGAATGTTCCCAAACATAAAGAAATAAAGAGCAGGCGCCGCGGCTCACTAGGCTAATCCTCCACCTAGCGGCGCTGGCACACCGGGTTCTAGTCCCGGTCAGGGCGCCGGATTCTGTCCCGGTTGCCCCTCTTCCAGGCCAGCTCTCTGCTGTGGCCCAGGAGGGCAGTGGAGGATGGCCCAGGTGCTTGGGCCCTGCACCCCATGGGAGACCGGGAGAAGCACCTGGCTCCTGCCATCGGATCAGCGCGGTGTGCCGCCTGCAGCACGCCGGCCACGGCGGCCATTGGAGGGTGAACCAAAGGCAAAGGAAGACCTTTCTCTCTGTCTCTCTCTCTCACTGTCCACTCTGCCTGTCAAAAAAAATAAAAATAAAAAATATTTGAGGGGATGGGTATGCTAGTTACCCTGATATAATTGGTCAACAGCATTGCATGTATTTAAATATCACTCTGTACCCCATAAATATTAAGGGGCTGGCATTTAACCTAGCAGTCAAGGCACTGGCTAGGATGCCTGCAATGCACTGATCAGAGTGCCTGTATTTGATTCCCAGCTCCAGCTCCTGACTCCAGCTTCCTGCTAATGCAGATTCTGGGAGACAGTGGTGATGGCTCAAATACTTAGGTTCCTGCCACCCACATAGGAGACCTGGATTGTGGTCCTGATTCCTGGCTCCCCCCTTCTTAATTGTTGCAGACATTTGGGAAATGAAACAGCAGATAGGGGAATGTGTTTCTCTCTCTCTCTCTCTCTCTCTCTCTCTCTCTCTCCCCCTCTTAAATAACCATATTTGTAAAAAGCCTTCATAGCAGCAGTGTGACACTAAGCCCATGTTTTGGACATGCCTTCCCTCGGGGGGTTAAGGAGGTGCTTAGAGTTTGCAGTGCCCTTCTACATGTATACACCTCCGTGATGAGTGTAAAAGGCTTTATTGTTCACAGTGCACGGCTGACCTTTCCAAGGTGTATCAACAACGGTGAAGCACTTTATGGTTTCGGTAGTGGCACTGAAGAGGCACAGGGGTCATGGGACTGGCTTGGGTTTTTGTCCTTCCTCCCTGAGATTCAAGCATTGATGGATGTGCTCTACTTTCCTCTCCAGGGCCAAGTACTTCAAAGGGAAAAAGATTCATGGAGAAATTGACATTAAAGTAGAACAGGTAAGATGGGACAGGGGGACCTGGGGATCAACTGTCCAGACCACAAACTGAGTGCTCATTTTTGTGTGCTATGGGTGAGTCACCGATTTTCTCTCCATCCCAGGCTGAATTCTCTGATCTCAACCTTGTGGCTCATGCCAATGGTGGGTTCTCTGTGGATATGGAAGTCCTTCGGAATGGAGTTAAAGTCATGCGGTGAGTAGAGAAAGAGAACCTTGGTGTTATGGGAGAGAAATAAGGGTCCCTTAGCACTGGGGGAGATTCCCCACCTCTCCCATCCATCCCTCCGTGAGCAAGAACTTAGGCACAGAACGTGGGGCGATAGCTTTGCTTTTGAAGAACAGCCAAGGGTACCAACAGACCACATGCCAAACGTTTTAATTATCCATTCAACAAACATTTGTTAAGCATCTACTGCATGCCATGTGCAGCTCTAAGCACTTTACACTCAATAAATATTTATTGAGCACCTACTGTGTGCCAGGAGCTGTTCAACATACTGAGGACCTAACAGTGAACAAAACAGACCAAAATAAAATAGACAAAAAAAAAAAAACCCACAAATCTCTGCCCTCATGAAGCTTACATTCTACTGCGGTATGCAGCAATTAAAAAAAAAAAAAAAAAAGGATGGGGCTGGCGCTGTGGTGTAGAAAACTAAACCTCTGCCTGCAGAGCCGACATCCCATATGGGCGCTGGTCCAAATCCCGGCTGCTCCACTACCGATCCAACTCTCTGCTATGGCCTGAAAAAAGCAGTAGAAGATGGCCCATGTGCTTGGGCCCCTGCACTCATGTGGGAGACCCAGAAGAAGCTCCAGGCTCCTGGCTTCAGCCTGGCCCAGCCCCAGCTGTTGCAGCCATCTTTGGGGAATGAGCCAGTGGATGGAAGATTCTCTCTCTCTCTCTCTCTCTGGATCTCTGCCTTTGAAATAAATAAATAAATCATTTTTAAAAAATAGGAAAATGCAGAAGGTCGAAGAAAAAATAGAACAGGAAAGCAGATGCAGGGGTCTGCAGTAGTGTGGGAGACATTTGAGGAAAGACCTGGAGGCGATGAAAGCGTGACCCAAGCCAGTGTCTGGAAGGAAATGGTCCAGGCAGAGTGAACAGCCCACGTAGAAGCCCTGAGGCTGGAATTTACTCTGAGCAGTGCACTTTGAGGCTAGCTGGTGGGCTGAAACCTTGTGACAAAGGAACGGTCAGAGCTGAGTCGGTAAGCTGTGAATTGACCTGAGTGAGCAGGGGAGTGGGTAGGAAAAGCTTAAAAGGGGTCACCAGATGGATAAAGGATAGAAAGGGTGCTCCAGGCAGAAGGAACAGCTTATGTATGTGTGCAGAAGGAAGATAAGCACTTTGCAATTTCTAAGACCTTAGAGATTTAGCAACTCGATCTTTGTTCCAAATGTGGTAGGCAGCTTCTAGGGAGACCCTCAACACTCCTACCCCTGCCACCGCAGGTCTCTGAAGCCGGACTTTGTGCTGATCCGCCAGCACGCCTTCAGCATGGCACGCAATGGAGACTACCGCAGTTTGGTCATCGGGCTGCAGTATGCAGGAATCCCCAGCGTTAACTCTTTGCATTCTGTCTACAACTTCTGTGACAAGCCCTGGGTGGTAAGTGACAGGAAGGAGGCTGCTGACTCATGCGTGCACGAGGGAGCATCACATCACTCTGATTTGGGGGAAGTGAGCACGTGTGGAAGCTTAGAGATTCCCTCCAAGGGGAGGACTCACTAACCCACCTCTCTTGGTTTTCCTAGTTTGCCCAGATGGTTCGACTGCACAAGAAACTGGGGACAGAAGAATTCCCACTAATTGACCAGACCTTCTACCCCAATCACAAAGAGATGGTAAGTCTAGGGGAAATAATAGAGTGAGCAGGAGGGAGGAGTTGTAACCAGTGCAGTAATGTTACCAATGAGTGTGTATCAGTGGTATATCAGGCAGGACAGCTGGTGTGGACGTGTGGAGATCTGAAGTTGCTTTGTGGTAAAAGTCAATGAACACCATGAATTTATTTATGGTTAGAAGTGTGAATTAGATCATGGATCCCAATATTTATTAAATCCTGGTGTTCGTATTGTCTGTTCTCACCAATATTAAAAATACATTTCTGGTTTTTCAGATTTATTTACTTATTTGATGGGGCTAGCACTATGGCATAGCAGACTAAGCTGCAGCTTGTAGTGCGAGCATCCCATATGGGTGCTGGTTCGAGTCCCAGCCTGCTCTGTTTCTGGTTGAGCTCCCTGCCAATGCACCTGAGAAAGCAGCAGAGGATGGTTGAAGTCCTTGGGCCCCTGCCACCCATGTGGGAGACCTGAAGGAAGCTCCTGGCTCCTAGCTTTGGTCTGGGCTAGCCCTCTGCCTCTCCCTCTCCCTCTCCCTCTCTGTAACTCTGCCTTAGGTAGAACAAAACAGAGAGAGAGAGAGAGAGATCTTCCATCTGTTGGTTCGCTCCCCAAATGGCAACAACAATCTGGTCTGGATCAGCCAAAGCCAGAACCCAGGGACTCCATCCTGGTCTCCCACAAGGGTGGCAGGGGCCCAAGGACTTAGGCTGTCTTCCTCTGCCTTCCCAGGCACATTAGCATGGTGCTGGATTGGAAGCAGAGTAGCCAGGACTCAGACCAGCATTCCCATGTGGCTGAGTATGGGGTGCCAGCATTGCAAGCAGCAGATTAGTCTGCTGCACCACAATGCCAGCCCCCCAAAATCAATTTCTAATGTAAGTTAACAGAATTAAAGTAATGAATCAGACTGATTATATATAGAAATTAAGTAATTGTTACTAACATTTATCAAATATTCCTTAGTTTACCCATATTTCAAATTAGGATTGTGCATAAAAATAATCAGTAGGCCGGCACCGTGGCTCACTAGGCTAATCCTCCACCTGCGGCGCTGGCACCCTGGGTTCTAGTCCCAGTCGGGGCGCTGGATTCTGTCCTGGTTGCTCCTCTTCCAGTCCAGCTCTCTGCTGTGGCCCAGGAAGGCAGTGGAGGATGGCCCAGGTGCTTGGGCCCTGCACCCGCATGGAGACCAGGAGGAAGCACCTGGCTCCTGGCTTCGGATCAGCGCAGCGCGCCAGCTGTAGCGGCCATTTGGGGGGTGAACCAATGGAAAAGGAAGACCTTTCTCTCTGTCTCTCTCTCTCTCTCACTAACTCTGCCTGTCAAAAAAAAATAATCAGTAGCAATGTTAAAAATTAAGTTGTTTACAAATAGAAATTGAATTGTTTCTTACTATTATCATATAGTCATAAATATTACAAATAATCATAAATACTACAAATTATTGTTACTGATGTAGATTGAGAACCAATGTTGTTAATTAAACTATAGTTCTTAAAATAAACTGAATAATCATTAACATTATCATGAAAGATTATAGATCCTATCACAAATTATTAGCAATATTACAAATTATGCTCTAATATAAAGTGCTTGCTTTGTATTGTATTATACTTAATATAATTTAATTATTATTACTAATTATCAAATATAATAACTGGTATTAGAATTCATTATCCATGTTACAAACTCAGTTTATCAATATAAATCATTAGTACTTACATTGTGAATTAAGTTATAATTACTAAAAGAAATTAAACTATCAGTACAAACATATTATCACAGATAGAAATTTTTACCAGGGTTAAATTAAGATTGCTAATATAAAATATGCTTTGAATTATCTTAGACTTCCTAATAGAAATTAATTATTACTAATGTCATTAGCATTCCGACTATTATAACTAATTACTACTAATAAAGTTCTGATTCCTAATAAAAATTATGGGTACTACTGTTATGAAACAGATTCTAGTTTCAAATAGAAATCAAATCATTGTTACTAAGACCATCAAAGTTTATGACTAATTTGCAAATTTTTACCAATATTGCAGATTGTTTACTTATATAAATCATCACCAGTCATATGACTTAAATTACAATTAAATATCAACATTAAGCCAGCATTACCAACTTGATTAACCATTGATACTATTATTACAAATTCTCAACTGTATAGCAATTATGGTCATTGACATAAGTTAATAATGTTATAAATCAAGTTTAGCTACACATAAAGGTCAAATCGTGAGTTCTAAGGAAACACAATTTGTTTATCATTATTATTAGTCTACATTCTTTAAGAGATAGTGTAGCAGAATATGATTAAGAACATGAACTCTGTAGCCAGAATTTTTGTGTGGGAATCCTAGTCCTATAACTTATTAGCTAATATAGAAAAAGTTACTTAACACTCTTTACCGGCTTACCCATGTGAAAAAATGTGGGTAACAATAGTTCCTGCCTCATAGAGTTGATGTGGGAATTAAGTTACTTAATAAATTTAAAGTGGTTAGAACAGTGCTTCTGGCATATATTAACTGCTACTGACATGTTGATGAAGTTCTCTTTCTAGTCCTAGTTGGTTGATTGTTTTTATGATGAAAGGATGTTGTACTTTGTATCAAATGCTTTTGCTATGTTTGGTGACAAGATCATGAGGCTGTTTTCCTTTATTCTATGAATATAGTGTATTACATTAATTGATTTTCCTTTGTTCTATGACTATAGTATATTACGTTAGTTGATTTTCGTGTAAGTTGGTCAGTCCCCAAGTTTGTTTATGGTGTGTTTTAGATGTAGAACTTTGCATGCCTGTACTAAATTTCAGATGATGATGGTGTAAATCCTTTTTATATGTTGTGGATTCAGTTTGCTAGTATTTTGCTGAGGATTATGGTATCTATATTCATAAAGGGTAGTTTTCTTATGATGTCTTTGTCTCGTTTTGGCTTCACAGAATTAATTGGACAGTGTCCCTCCTCTTCTATTTTTGGGAAGATTAGTGTTAATTCTCTTTAAACATTTGGTAGAAGTCACAGGTGAAGAGAACTGGTTCTGGGCATTTCTTTGTAGAAGTTTTTAAACTTCTGATTCAGTATCTTTGCTTGTTGTGTGTCTATTCAGATTTTCCATTTCTTCCTGAGTCAGTTTTGGTATTTGTGTCTTTCTAGGAATTTTTCATTTTGTTTTCTGATTTGTTGGGATTCAATTGTTCATAGTACTCTCTCATATAATTCTTTTTATTTCTGTAAAAGCAGTAGCAATATTTTCTATTTCTAATGTTATTAGGGTTTTCTGTCTTTTTGCCTATAAATTTGTCAATTTTGTTATTTTTAAAAGAACCAATATTTTGTTTCATTGATTTCTCTATTGTTTTTCTATTTTCTATTCCATTTATTTCCAGTCCAATGTTTATTAAATTCTTTCTTTCTGCTTACTTTGGACTCCTTTCATTTTCTAATTTCTTTTTTTTTAAATTTAATTTTTTGACAGGTAGAGTTAGACAGTGAGAGAGAGAGAGAGACAGAGAGAAAGGTCTTCCTTTTCCATTGGTTCACTCCCTAAATGGCTGCAATGGCCAGAGCTACACCGATCCGAAGCCAGGAGCCAGGTGCTTCTCCTGGTCTCCCATGCAGGTGCAGGGCCCAAGCACCTGGGCCATCCTCCACTGCCCTCCCGGGCCACAGCAGAGAGCTGGCCTGGAAGAGGAGCAACCGGGAATTTTCCAATTTCTTAAAATGAAAGATTAGGTTATTAATTTGACATCTTTCTTCTTTTTAAATATAGACTCTCCTTGGCTTATGATGGGGCTATGTCCCAATAAACCCATTGTAAGTTGAAAATATCATAAGTAAAAAAATGCATTTAGTACTTCCTATGTATCAAACACCATGGCTTAGCCTAGCATTGCTAAAACGTGCTCAGAGCACTTACAGTAGCCCACAGTTGGGCAAAATCATCTAATATAAAGCCTATTTTATATTCAAGTGTTGAATATCTCATGCACAGACACACACAGTTGGGCATTTTGTAGACATGATCAGATGTAAAAACACAATGTAATATCCAACAACACAGGCTAGCAATACAGTACACTGTAGAGTACCACTTGTTTACTCTCGTGATCACCTGACTGCAGCTCATTGCCACTGCCCAGCATCAAGAGGGAGGATCATACCACATATCACTAGCATTGGAAGAAACCAGAATTCAGAATTTAAAGCACATCTCTACTGAATCTGTATTGCTTTTGCACCATTGTAAAGTTGAAAAACTATAAATCAAACAATCAAGTTAGTAACCATCTGTGTAGATGTTTACAATTATGACTTGCCCCCTCTGAGCACCATTTCTGGCTGTATCCCTTAAGTTTTAATACATTGTTTTCATCCTCATTCATATCAAAGCTTCTAACTTCTCTTGCCATTTCTTCTTTGACCCATTGATTATTTAGGGATGTGCTATTTACTTCCCTTATAGCTATGATTTCTCCAAATTTCTTTCTGTTATTGATTTCTAATTTCATTCCATTGTGGTAAGAGAATATATTTTGTATTATTTCAGTCCTTTCACATTTGAAAAAAAAAGCTTTTGTTTATTTATTTGAAAGTCAGAGTTATGGAGAGAAAGCTAGTGCAAGATCTTCCATCCTCTCATTCACTCCTCAGATGGCTGCAATGATCAGGGCTGTGTCAGGCCGAAGCCAGGAGCCAGGAGCTTCATCTGGGTCTCCCGCATGGGTGGCAGGACCCAAACACTTGGGTCATTTTCTGCTGCTTTTTCTCAAGCCATTAGCAAGGAGTTGGATTGGAAGTGTAGCAATCAGGAAAGCAACAGAGGATGGCCCAAATGGTTGGGCCCCAGGCTCCTGGCTTCAGCTTGGCCCAGCTGTGCCATTTTGGCCAACTGAGGAGTGAACCCGTGGATGGAAGATCTCTCTATCATCTCTGCCTGTCTCTCTGTCTGTCTCTGTCTCTTCCTCTCTGTAACTCTGACTTTCAAATAAATAAAATACATCTTTAAAAAGAAATTTTTTGGTGTATATTTAAGATCATCAGCATGGTATTGTATGATGCATATAAATAGTTAAATGGTTCCTATAGTGAAGCAAATTGACATACTCATCTCACATAGTTACCCTTCTTATATTGCAAGAGCAGCTAAAATATGTTCATTTAGCAAAAATCCCAAATACAGTACAATTTTATTAACTATAATCTTCATATTGTGCATTAGAGCCCTAGACCTTTTAATCCTCTATACCTGCTACTTTGTATCCTCTGACCTACATCTCCCATCTCCTCATCCGTGTAACCACTCTATTAGTCTCTATCTCAGTGTGTTTGAGTTTTTTCAGATTTCACATAAAAATGAGTTCATGCAATTATTTTTTCTATGTCTGGCATACTTTCCTTAGCTTAATGGTCTCTAGGTTCATCTATGTTGTGGCAAATGGCAGGATATCCTTTTTTAAAGTTGAATAACATTCCATTATATATGTATGATATATATATATGTATATATCACATTTCCCTTATCTGTTCGTTTGCTGATGGACACTTGCTTCTGTATCTTGAATATTGTTTTGTTTTTCAGTCATAATACTAAACATACAAATGTTTATGTACCAGGTTTACAATATTAGAACATTTTGAACTTCTCTGGATAACTATTTTTACCAGTGAGTTTTATACTTTCTATCATTTTCACATTCATTAGCATCTCTTTCTTTAGGTTTAAGAACTTTGAATTTTCACATAGGACAGGTCTGATGGTGATTAATTCTCCCAGCTATTGTATTTCTGGGAATATCTTTAGCTCTTCTTCATTTCTAAAGGATAGCTTTGCTGAGAAATTTCTTCCCACTCCCACCTGGTCTGTAAGGTTTCTGCTGAAAAGGCTACTGTTAGATGAATCGGAACATCCTTATGTGTTGTCTCTATTCTTGCTGCTTTCAGAATCTTTCTTTGTGTAATAGTCAAAGCATGATTATAATATATCTTGGTTTAGATCTGAATTCAATTTGACTGATGACCTTTGATATTCCTGTACATGGAATTTTGTATTCTTCTCTAGGTTTGAAAAGTTTTCTGCTATTATCTCTTTGAATGTTTTCTCCCTTTTGAATTCTCAAGTCCCTCTTGAACTCCAATAATTAAAATATGTTGCTCTTTAAATGCTGTAATAAAGTTCCCATATAATTTCTTCATTCCTCTTCACTTTTTAAAAATTTTTCTTCTCTGATCATGTATTTTCAAATAACCTGTCTTCAAGCTCACTGATTCTTTTCTCCATTTGAACTATTCTACCATTAATGCCTTCTATCATGTTTTTAATTTCACTTATTGTACTTTTTAGCCCAAGTATTTTTGCTTGATTTTTATAATTACTTCAATCTCTTTGTTAAGGCCTCTGGTAGAGCACCGCATTATTTCTCTGTGTATTAAAGTTCCCTGAAATTCCTTAAAAACAGCTTGAATTCTCTCTTTCAGAGTTCTCACATATTAGATTGTGATTTGGTTAGTTCCTGGGACCTAATTTTGTCCATTAGGTAAAGTCATGGTTATCTGGAAACACTTTTTTTTTAAATCATACATGTTAGAAGGGTGAGCATTTGGTGTAGCAATTAAGTCATCCCTTGAAATACCCCCATGCCATATCAAACTGCCTGGTTCAAGTCCTGCAAGCTGCCTGGTTCAAGTCCTGGCTCTTCTGGTTCCAAAACAGCTTCCTGCTAATGCCCAACCTGGGAGGCAACAGATGATGGCTCAAGTACTTGGGTCCCTGTCATGCACATGGGAGATCCAGATGGAGTTCCTGGTTCCTGCCTTCAGCCTGGCTGAGCCCTGGCTGTTACAGGCATTTGAGAAGTGAACCAGGGGATGAAAGGTGCCTCTGTCTCTGTGTCTCTCTCTCTCTGTGTCTCTCTGCCTTTCAAGTAAAATGAAAAATAAATATTTTTAAACATATTGTTTGAGAGGCAGATACAGATGAACAGATGGGTGGAGGCAAGGAAGAAGAAAAAAAGAAAGTGCTCCATATACCGGTTCATCCCCCCAAATGCCTGTAGCAGCCAGGTATGAGCCAGACTGAAGCAGGCAGCCAGGAAGCATACTGGGTCTCCCACATGGGTTGCAGGAAGTTGGAATTGAGAGCAGAGCCAGGATTTGAATGCAAGGTGTCCCAACTGACATCTTAACTGCTGGGCCAAATTCCCACCCCTGCGTGGAAATTCTTGATACTTGCTGGCATACAACGTCACCTGTGCATGGAAGGATTAGCTTTTTATTCCAGTCTTTTTAATCTGGTTTTGTTTGTGCCTGTACTTTCAGAAATTCTAAGCAGGCTGCCTTTTTTTTTTTTTTTTTTTCTGAGCCTATGATCACTTCTGCTATCTCATCCTTAGATGGCACCCTAAGTCCAAGTTTGATGTGACTCTGCTCTTGGTACATTGTCGCTGTTTTCAGTCCTTCTGGGACTCCAGATTTGTCCCAAATCCACAGATGGTGTGTTTTTCAGATTTATGGAGGAGTACCTAAAAAGGATAATCTATCCCTGCAAGCTATTCAGATAGTGTCTTTGTGTGGAGCTGATTACTAGAGGGTCTTTCTCAGCTCCAATCTGGCGGTTTTAAAAAATGCTGCAACATACAGGGGTGAGCAATTATCTTTACAAAGTAATGATTTCCTTCCTTTTGAGAATATATTCAGAAAAGAGGTTGCTGGCTCATATAATAGTTTTATCTTTATTTTCTTTAGGAGCTTCCATTCTATTTTCCATCATGGGCACAGCAATCTACATTCCCACCAACTGCGTACAAGGGTTCCCTTTTTCTCCATACCATTGCCAACATTTTCTATATCTTCACTTTTTGATGATCATCCTAACAGCCATGAGGTGCTATCGCATAGTTATTTTGATTTGCATTTATCTGATGGTAAATGATGTTGAGCACCTTGTCATATACTTGTTGAACATTTTTATATATTCTTTGGAGAAATGTATTCAGGTCTGTTGCCATTTTCTGGTTTTGAATTGTATGACTTCTTTATAAATTTTGGATATTAACCCCTTATCAAATATGTGGTTTGCAAAAAATATTTTGCCCCAATCCATAGGCTGCCATTTCATTTTGTTGATTATTTCCTTTGTTGCTGTCAAGTCAGTCCTTTTACATTTATGGAGATTTGTTTTCTTACTGAACTATAGATGTCTATTATATCTAGTTAGTTTATAGTGTTGTTCAAGGCTTTTCTTGTTGATCCACTATCTAGAGGTTTTACCCATTTTTAAGTGGAGAATTGAAGTCTCCAACTATTCAATTTTTTATTTCTCCTTCCAGTTCTGCTTGGTTGTGTGTGTGTGTGTGTGTTTAGTGTTTTTTAAGCTTGAAATACATATTTTTATTTTTTCCACAGAAATCTTTTTCTGCATGTTTTGTTTCATGTATTCTGGCACCTTATTTTGAGGTGGATATGTTCATTATTTGTTATATCTTCTTGAGAGCATGACCCTTTTATCACCATAAAATGTCCTTCTTTGTCTTTAGTAACAATTTCTGTTTTAAAATCTATTTTATTTGCTATTAGGATAGCCATTCTAGCTCTCTTTTGGTTAATGTTTACATGGTAAATTTTTTTTTATCTGTTTACTTAAATTTATTTGTGTCTTTGAACCTGAAATGTGACTCTTGTAGACATCATGTAGTTTAGTCATGATTTTCATCCATTCTTCATATCTCTGTCTTTTAATTGCAGTGTTTAATTCATTTACATTTAATGTGATTACTAATAAAGTAGAATTTATGCTTACAGTTTTGCTAATTTTTTAATATTACTTAAATCTTTTTATATTCCTCCCTTAATGCCTTCTTTTGTGTTAAATATTTTCAAGTGTACCATTTTAATTCTCTTGTCTCTGTCCTATCTTTCTTTAATATTCTTAGTGGTCTCCTCTGGAAATTACAATTAACAATTTCATTTATACCACTCTGGCTAGAACTAATACCAAATTAGTTTCAGTACAAAAAAACACACTGCTTCATCTCCAATAGCTTTATTCATGCCCTTCCTTTGTGTTATTATTTTCATACAAATTATGTCTTTGCATATTGCATGACAATGAAATATAATTATTGCTTTGTATAGTTATCTTTTAAATCAGAGAAGAGGGAGAAAAGTGTAACAAATAAATGATTGCATTTATGCCATATTTTGTATTTACCTATGTTGTTAGCTTTGTTGATGCTCTGTATTTCTTTGTGTAGAACTAGGTTACTGTCTAATGTCATTTTGTTTAAGCCTGAAGACTCCCTTTGGTATTTCTTGTAGGGGAGGTGTGTTAGTGGTGAACTATCTCATTTTTTTAATTTCCTTCAGTTTTGAGAGATAATTTTTCTGGATATAGAATTGCTTGCTGACAGTCTTTTCCTTTCAGCATTTTGAATGTGTTACACCATTGCCCTCTTACTTCTAAGGTTTCCAATGATATGTTACCTATGAATCCTAGTGGGGATCCCTTGTGGGTACTGAGTCTCTTCCGTCTTAGTGCTTTCAAGGTTCTCTGTCTTTATCTTTCATAAGTGTGTGGTATGTCTAGGTGTAAATTTCACTGACTTTATCTTATTTGAATATCAGTTAGTTCCTTGAATGCATGGATTAATGTTTTTCATCAAATTTTTCAAATATTCTTCTCTCTCCCTCCCTCCCTCCTCTCTCTCTCCCCGCCAATATTTTCTTCTGAGACTGCTATTATGTGTGTGTTAATTTACATGATGGTGTCCCACAGACCTCTAATTCTGTATTCATTGTATCTATTTCTCTTTCTGTTCCTCAGCTGACCTGTTTTCACATTCACTGATTCTTTACTCTGACAGCTCAAATCTACTGTTGAATTTCTCTAGTGGATTTTTGAAATTTTTAATTTATCTTCTATTATTATTATTATTATTGGGGGTGGGGGAAAACTGACATTCTAACCACTGGTTCACTCCCCAAATGCCCACAGCAGCCAGGGCTGGGCTAGGCCAAAGCCAGGAACTAAGAATCCGTCTCAGTCTCCTTCCTGGGTGGCAGGGACTCAACACATTCTTAGAGGCATCAAGTGATGACTCAAGTAGTTGATGTGGGAAACCAGCATCCTCAAATGGCCACTGCAGCTGGGCTGGGTCTGATCCAGGCCAAAGTCAGGAGCCAGGAACTTTCTCCAGGTCTCCCACGTGGATGGCAAGAGCCCAAGGATTTGGGCCACTCTCCACTGCCTTCCCAGATGCATTATCAGGAAGCTGGATCAGTAGCAGAGCTGCCAGGCCTGGAACCAGCGCTCTGGAATGGGATGCTGTTGTTGTAGGTGGTGATTTGACCCACCTTGCCGCCACACTGGATCCCCGCTGGTGGTTTTTTTTATTAATATTTTATATTAGTACATAGTTCTTATATTTTCTTTTACTTCTTTAGATATATTTCCTTTAGCTCTTTGAAAGTAATAAAATTCACTGATTCATAGTCTTGGTCTATTAAGTCTAACATCTGCAACATCTGGACTTCCTCAGGCGCAGTGTCTATTTTTTTTCTTAATTTTCTTGTTATTTGAGAGGCAGAGAGGACTCCTATCCCTAGTCTGCAATGGCTGAGGCTGGAACTGGACTGAAACCAGGGGCCACAAACTCAGTGGAGGTTTCCCAGACAGCTGGCAAAAACCCAGTCACTTTTGAGCCATCACCGCTGCCTCCTAGAGTATGCTCTAGCAGAAACTGGAGCCAGGAACCAGAGCTGGGTGTTGAACTCGGGCATTCTGATGTGGGGCACAGACATCCTAACCGGCATCTTTTGAGCTGCTAGGCTAAATGCTCACTCCAGTATGCAGTAATGTCTAGTGACTGCTATTTCTCTCTATGTTTGGGTCATCCATTTTTGTGGTTTTTCATGTCTCACAAATTTGTGTTGAAAACTAGACATAATAATATAAGTAACAACTCTGGAAATCTGATTCTACCCCCTCCCCGAGGTGTGTTTTTGTGGCATTTTTTCTTTTAGTGGCTTTCCTGAACTAGTTCTGTAAAGTGTGCATTCCTTATCGTGTATAGCCACTGAAGCCTCTGCTCCATTAGCTTAGTAGTCAGCTAATGATTGGACAGACATTTTTAAACACTTGGAACCAGTAAGTCCCCCTGCCTTAACTGATGGTCTCTGTGTGAGTGTTAAGGAATGACTTTAATGTTCAAGGCAGGCTATTTGCAACTTGATGTTAGTTAGCTTCCACCTGCGGCTTTTCCACAGCTCTGAAGTCCAACAGTTCTCTTGGAATGGGGCTTTGGAGGAATTCCAACCCTCTTATGCCTGCAGTGGTAGTTGGTGTGCAAATACAAAATTACAATATTTTAGTTTAAAAATCTTAATTGGGGTTGACTTTTAAGGCACAGAGGATTACACGTGCATCCCACATTGGAGTACTGGTTTGAGTCTTGGCTGCACCACTTCCAATCCAGCTCCCTGCTAATGCGTCTGGGAAGGCAGGAGAAGATGGCCCTAGTCCTTGTGCTCCTGCACCCACGTGGGAGACCTGGATGGAGTTTCCTGCTCCTGGCTTTGGCCTGGCCCAGACCCATTTGGGAAGTGAATCAGCTAATGGAAGATTCCCTCGCTCTCGCTCTTGCTCTCTTCTGTCCCCCTCTCTCTGTGGGTCTGTTTTCCAAATCAATAAATCTTTTAAGATCATAACTGCTGTATGGGTGATTCTAGAGTCAGGTAATAATTCATTCCATAAAATGGAATAAGTATTCCAATGAGCTGAATGCAGGAGGTTAGTTTTATAGACAGGGAAGCAGAAACAAAACCAAAAAGTGAGTTGGTCATTTCAAAGTTACTTTCCTTGTAACACGGGGATAGGGAAACAGACTAATAGAAAAGCAGTGGATGGCATAACATCAGGTTACCTTTTGTTATAAGGAATACAAGAGAGGGAACTTCATTATCGTGGCAGCGGACATGGGCCTGTTTGGGAAATTTGGTTGCTGTCTCCTGATTTCTTAGAAAGTCAGGCAGCATTGGTTTCAGTTTGGTGCCATGGAACTTTACTACGAGTGACTCCATTTTTGATTTTGAGTCTGATCTGTTTGAGCCTGGTATAAGAGTTTAGTCCCAAGACATGATGTCCGTTAACTTTTAGTTAACGCTAACGTACACATTTTTACCAGCAGTGCTGTGAGTTTTCAGGGCTGTTGCAGGAGGCAGAAGAGAATGGAAACAGGAAAACTTCAGGTCCCATACAGCTTATTTTCCTCACTGAGATTTGGTCACTTCTCTTGAATAAATGATTTCCAAACTGTAAACCTTTGATCAACTTCCAGTGTGCTAAAAAAGTTGATTTAGAGAAATGTTGCCAGTGTTCTCATTGCTCTAATGAAAGAGAGGGTTTTCACAGGCTGTTATCTGGCATTTCTGCTTACACCACCTCCAGGCATATTTTGTTCTTTCCCAGCCATCACCCTGATATTTCAGGGCCAAGATATGGGAGCTGGATGTACTGTGTTCATTGCTACAGGGATGGCTTTGCTTCTAGGCTCTCGCACTCTTGATCTAGGAAACTTCATCTGCATGTCTGTATCAGTTCACATATGAGTATATGCATATATATATATATAGTGTTCACATTACCTCCAGTTTTTAATTTTTTTTTTAGATTTTTACTAACATGTGATGCTTGTATATTTGGGTACAATGTAATATTTCAACACATGTATACCATGTAAACTGACCAAATCAGGCAGTTAACATTTCCATTTGCTTAGCTTGCCTTTATGTTGGGAGCCTACCAGATCCTTTCTCCTAGTTCTTTATACAGAACATAACACATTATTGTAGACTATCGTGACCCCACTGTGCTGTGGAACACTAGAACCTCTTACTTCTTTTTTTTTCTTGTTAATTATTTATTTATTTGAAAGGCAGAGTTACAGAGAGAGAGAGAGAGAGTAAGATATCTTGCATCTGATGGTTCACTCCCCAAATGACCACAACAGCTGGGGCTAAGCGAGGTTGAAGCTAAGACACAGGAGCTTCATCCTGGTCTCCCACATGGGTGGCAGGCGTCCACAGACTTGGGCTATCCTACGTTGCCTTCCCAGGCACATTAGTAAGGAGCTGCTTCAGAAATGGAGTATCCGGAATTCGAACCACTGCCCATATGGGATGCTGGCAGCATCGCAGCAGCAGCTTAACCTACTATGCAACAACACTGGCCCTAGAACTTGTTACCTTTATGTTTTGGTAACAGTTATCTAACTTCCCTCTATCCATCTTACCCCAACCCTTCCCAGCCTCTAGTAATCACTGTTCTGAGTCCAAAACTACTTTTTTTTAAAAAAAAGATTTATTTATTTATTGGAAGGCAGAGTTACAGAGAGACAGAGGCAGAGAAAGAGAGGTCTTCCATTTGCTGGTTCACTCCCCAAATGGTCGCAATGGCCAGAGTTGAGCTGATCCGAAGCCAGGAGCCAGGAGCTTCTTCCTGGTCTCCCATGTGGGTGCAGGGGCCCAAGGACTTGGGCCATCCTCCACTGCCCTCCCAGGCCATAGCAGAGAGCTGGATCAGAAGTGGAGCAGTTGGGTCTTGAAGCTATGCCCGTATGGGATGCCGGTATTGTAGGTGGCAGCTTTACCACAGCGCTGGCCCCCCAAATCTACTTTTTAAAACTTTCACATATGAGAGAAAACCTGCAGCATTTGTCTTTCTGCATCCAGCTTATTTTGTTTAACAATGATCTTCCGGCACATCCATTTTGATGCAAATGTAAGGATTTCATTCTTTTTTATAACAATAATTTTCCATTGTGTATATATGACACATTTTCATTATGCATCCATCCATTATTGTTTACCTAGGTTGATTTCATATAATTGCTATTGTGAATAGTGCTACAACAAACACGTGAGTGCAAGTAACTCTTTCATATGCTGATTTCATTTCCTTTGGGTATATACCCAGAAGTGGGATAGCTGGGTCATAGCGTAGATCTGTTTTTAGTTTTTTGAGGAACCTCCATACTGTTCTCCATAATTGCTGTGTTCATTTGCATTCCCACCAACAGTGTATAAGAGTTCCTTTATTTCCACACCCTTACCAGCATTTGTTTTTTTGTTGTTTTTTTTTTTAAATCTTTTTGATAACAGCCATTTCAACTGGAGTAAGATGAGATCTCATTGTAGTTTTGACTGACATTTCCCATATGGTTAGTGGTAGTAAACATTTGTTCATGTGTTTGTTGGCCATTTGTATTTTTTCTTTGGAGGAAATGTCTAATCAGCCCATTTCTTAACTGAATTGTTTGGAGTTTTTTGGTTGTCGGATTTCCTGAGTGCCTTATGCATTCTTTTTCAGATGAATAATTTGCAAATATATTCTCGCATTCTGTCTGTTATCTCTTCACAGTGTTGATCATTCTCTTTGCTGTGCAGAAACTTCTTAGTTTGATAAAAATCCTGTTCATATAGTTTTGCTTTTGCTGTCTGTACTTTTAGGATTTCACCCAAAAATTCATTGCCTATACCAAGGTCCTAAAGTGTGTCCCCTATGTTTTCTTCTAGTAGTTTCATAGTTTCAGGATTTACATATAGGTCTTTGATCCATTTTCCGTCAATTTTTTGTATAGAGTGAAAGGTAAAGATTTAGTTTCAATGTTCTGCATATAAATATCCAGTTTTCCCAGAACTGTTTCTTAAGAGATTAGTCCACATTTTGTTACTTTAATTAAAATACCAGAAGGGGCTTCTTTGGGAATGAAAAGGTTTATTTCAGCTCACAGTTGGAGATTGCAAGATGGGGTGGCCCCATGATCTGGTGTCTAATGGAAGCTGGTCATGGTGAGTGCTGAGGCATGATCACGTGATGGAACAAGGGAGAGAGAGAGAGAGAGAGAGAGAGAACACCATTCTATTGAGAGTGTGCCCTCCTTGACCCAAAGACCTCCCACAGGCCCTACCTCTGAGATGCCATCGTTAGATGAAGTCTCCATCCTTAAGAAACCAGCCACTCACAGTAAGACATCAGAGTTTAAGCATGTGCATGAGTTTCAAGGAGGTGAGCCTTGCTGTAACCATAACAGAGATAGTCATTTCTCTAGTGTATGCTTTTGGTGATTTGGTCTCCTCAAGAATCAGTTTGTTCCAAATGTATGGATTCATTTCTAGGATTTCCATTCTGTTCTCTTCTTCTATATACCTGTTCTTATCATGCCAGTACTGTGCTGTTTTGGCTACAGTAACTCTGTAGTATGTCTTGAGATCAGAACACTGTGGTACCTCCAGTTTTGTCCTTTTTGTTCAAAATTACTTTGACTATTCATTCTCGTGTGCTTCCACGTGAATTTTAAGATTTTGTTGTAGTTCTGTGAGGACTATCATTGGTATTTTGATGGGGATTATGCTGATTCTGTAAATAGCTTTGAGTAGAATGGCCATTTTAATAATATGAATTCTTCCGATCTGTGGACCTGGGAGTTCTTTCCATTCTATGTGTCTTCTTCATTTTCTTTCGTTATGGTGTTGTAGTTTTCACGGTAGTAGTCTTTCACATCCTTGGTTAAGTTTATTTCAAGATATTTTATTTTTTGTAGTTACTGTGAATGGAATTGCACTTATCATTTTTGTCAGTTTTATTATTGGTATATAAAAATGCTACTTATTTTTCTATACTGATTTTGTACCTGCAACTTTACTGTTTTGCTAGTAATAAAAGTCTTTTGATGAGTCCTCAAGTTTTTTATACATAGAATCATGTCATCTGAAAATATAAATTGACTTCCTCCCTTCATGTTTGTAATGCCTTTTACTTCTTTCTCTTGCATAATGACTCTGGCTAAATCCTCCAGTATTTATGTTGAATAACAGTGATGAAAATGAACATCCTTATCTGGATTCAGATCTTAGAGCCAATTCTTTCAACCTTTTACCTTTCCCCATTCAGTGTGATGTTGACTGTGGGCTTGTCATATGTAGCCTTTATTTTGTGGAGGTATATTTCTTACCTAGTTAGTTCAGGGATTTTTATTATGAATGTGTGTTGAATTTTATCAGATATGTTTCTGCATATATTAAGATGTTTACATGATTTCTTTTCTTCATTCTGTTGATATGATGTATTACATTTATTGATCTGTGTATATTGAACCATCCCTGGGATAAATCGTACTTGGTCACGGTGAATGATCTTTTTGACATGTTATTGGATTTGATTTGCTTATCTTTTGTCGAGAATTTTTGTGTCTATGTTCATCAGGGATATTAATATATAGTTTTCTCTTTTTTTGCTGTATTCTTTTCTTGTTTTAGAGCCAAGGTGATACTGGCCTTGTAGGATGAGTTTAAAAGGATTCCTTCCTTTTAACTTTTTTGGAATACTTTGAGAATAATTCGTGTTAATTCTTAAAAGTTTGGCAGAGGGCTGGCATTGTAGCACAGGTTAAGCTGTGCCTTGAGACACAGGCATCCCATATCAGAGTACTGGTTTGAGTTCCAGCTGCTCCATTTTTCATCCAGATCCCTGCTTATGGGCCTGGGAAGGCAGCTGGTAATTACCTAAGTGCCTGGGCCCCTGCCACTCATATGGGATACCATGATGGAGATCCAGGCTCATGGCTTCAGCCTGACCCAGCCCCCAACCATTATGATCATGTAGGGAGTGAACCAGTGGGTGGAATAAGATCTTCCTCTGTCTTTCACTCTGACCCTCAAATAAATGAGTAAATGAATAAGTTTGATAGAGAGGGTGGACATTTGCTGCAGTGGTTAAGTCACTACTTGGAATGCCTGCCTCCTATATCAGAGTGCCTTGTTTGAGTCATGACCACTCCACTTCTGATTCAGCTTCCTGCTGATGTGCATCCTGGGAAATGGTAGGTGATGGCTTAAGTGCTTGGGACCCTGCATGCAAGTGGAAGGTCTTGATAGAATTTTGGACTCCTGGCTTCAGCCAGGCCTCGCCCCAGCTCCTGTGGGCATTTAGGGAGTGAACCAGTGGATGGAAGATCTATCTCTCTGCCTCTCTCTCTCTCTCTCTCTCTCTCTAACTCTGCCTTTCATGTACATACATACATGCATACATACATTTTTTAAAGTTCGGTAGAATTCAGCAGTGAAGCCATCCAGTCCTGGGCTTTTCTGTTTTGGTAGGTTTGGATTACTGATTCAATCTCATTTCTCATTATTGGTTCATTCGGGTTTTCTGTGTCTTCATGGTTCAGTTTTGGTAAGATATGTGTCCAGAAGTTTGTCTTTTTCTTCTGGATTTTCCAATTTGTTGTTGTACAGTTTTTCATAATAATCCCCGAGGATCCATTGTAGTTCTGTGGTATCAGTAATATCTTTTTTTTTAATCTCTGATTTGATTTATTTGGGTCATCACTTTTTTTTTGTTAGTCTCATTGAAGGTTTATAGACTTTGTCTTTTGTAAAAAACTGACTCTTCATTTGATATTTGCGTTATTTATTTAGTTTCTATTCTTACTGTTATTTCTACTAACTCTGGATATGGTTTATTCTTGTTTTTTCAAGTCCTTGATATACATCATTAGGTTGTTTATTTGCTTTTTTTGATGTAGATATTTATTGTTATAAACTTTGCTCTTAATACTGCTTTGGCTGTATACCAAAAGTTTTGGTATGTTACATTTCCATTTTCACTTGTTTCAAGGAATTTTAAAATTCCCCTTTTAATTTCTTGAATGACTCATGATTTATTCAGAAGCATGTTGTTCAATCACTATGTATTTGTATAATTTCTAAAGTTTTTCTTGTTTGTTTCTAGTTTTATTCCATTATGATCAGGAAAGGTACTTGATATGATTTTAATTTTTTTAATTTGATGAGGCTTATTTTGTGGCATAATGTATGATCTATCTTAAAGAATGTTCCATATGATAATGAAGAGATGTATTCTTTAGCTATTGGATGGAATGTTCTATTAGGTTCATTTGGTCTATAGTATAGTTTAACCCTTATGTCTCTTCGTTAATTTTTATCTGAATGGTCTGTCCATTGATAGCAGTGGGGAATTGAAATCTCCCCAATGTTATTGTATTGGAGCTTATCTCTCCCTTTAAATCTAATGGTTTGTTTTATAAAATTAGGTGCTTCATCACTGAGAGCATATACATTTTTTAAAGATTTATTTTATTTATTTGAAAGACAGAGCTACAGGGAGAGGTAGAGACAGAGAGAGAGGTCTTCCATCTGCTGGTTCACTCCCAAGGAACTGGGCTGATCTGAAACCAGGAGCCAGGCACTTCTTCTGGATCTCTCCATGCAGGTGCAGGGGCCTAAGGACTTGGGCCATCTTCCACTGCTTTCCCAGGCCATAGCAGAGAGCTGGGTTGGAAATGGGAGCAGCCAGGACTTGAACTGGTGCCCATATGGGATGCTGATACTGCAGGCGGTGGCTTTACCCACTATGCCACAGCGACGGCCCTGTCTCTTTTTCAAGATACTATCTCTGCTGAATTTCTCATGCATATTGTGCAGTGTTCTCCTGATTTTGTCCAAGTCTCATCCTTATAAGCATTCTTTTGAATTTCTTATCAGGCATTTCAGCCTGTCATGAATGCATTATTTTGTTCCTTCAGGAGCATCACATTTCCTTGCTTTCTTATGCTTTCTATGTTATTTGCACATCTGACCCACCAGTTCTCTCTATCACTCATACAGAGCGGCTTTTGTGGTGAAAAGCTTTTTCCTGAAGGTGTGCCTTCAAGTGTCAGTTTGGTAGCTTAGTTTGGCAATAGTTCTAGTTGGATGTCCTAGTGTATTTTTCCTATATTTTCTTCCCCTATAACCAATAGGAGTGCCAGTGGGAGCCTGAGGTTATCCTCTAAATCCCAGCGGGGTCCATGAGTCTCCATGACAGCCCACAGTGAGACAAGGGTCACAGGGGAATGGCTATCAGTTCACAGGGGCTGGATTGCTGGGAGCGCCAGCCCTGAGACCTGAAGGGGCCTCTTGAATCCCTGCAGTGCCAGCTCCAGGTTTCTCTTTGAAAGGCACAGTGAGAGAGAGAGAGAGAGAGAGAGAGATCTTCCCTCTGCTGCAGCAGCCAGGGCTGGTCCTGGCCAAAGCCAGGAGCCAGGAGCTTCCTCTGGGTCTCCCACATGGGTGCAGGGGTCCAAGGACTTGGGCCATCTGCTGCTTTCCCAGATGAATTAGCAGGGATCCGGATTAGAAGTGGAGCAGATGGGACTTGAATTGGAGCCCATATGGGATGCCAGTGTCAAAGGCAGCAGTTTAACCCACTGTGCCACACCACCAGTCCCTGCATGTTTTCTTATTATTGCTATACAAAACCCAGGGCTCCTCAGCTCTTATAAGGTGAATAGCTGTTCAAATTGGTATCTCTGTTGAGAAGATGATCACTGGAGCATCTTACTCAGTTATTTTCTTGATCTCCTTCCTCCATGTCACAGGACTCATTCTAACCTTCCTCCATTCTTCACTTCCATTGCTTTTCTCTAGTCCCCAGCATCGTTAATGCATTCACTCATTTTCACTCATGTATCCAACTCTGCAGCACACAGAAAGTATTTTGTTTTTGGAATTGCAACACCCATACCTCTGTGAAAAGCAAATCCTTTGTTTTCTCTTTTTTATGTCTTTAGACTGAGGGTATGCAAAGTACTGGATTCTAAAATTACTGAGTTAGTTCGTTTTACTTCTCATCATAATTATGTAATTTATTTTACTTCAAATATAGCTTATTTTTCTTTTATTAAATTTGTGTTTTTCCCCTATGCATGTTGACTTAAGGCATTTAGCTTGGGTACAAATATTAAAATATAAAAAAGCATACACCAATAAAATTAAACACTTAAATTAAATAGATAATTTCCTAGGGAAACACAGTATGCCAAAATCGACCCCCTTAGAGCTTAACAGAGCAATTTCCATAAAAGAAATAGAAAATATTACTAAGGAAGTACCCCGTAAATTGCACTGGGACCAGATGATTTTACAGGGGACTTTCTGCTGAACTATTTGAGACCAGTTATTCCCAGTGCCACATAAATTGCTCCAAAGAATAGAAAATTATGAGAAATTTCCACCGTCTTTTTTTCTTTTTTTAATAACTTGTTCTCTTATGATTATTGTTATCATTTATTTGAAGGGCAGAAAGAGAGCTGGGAACGCAATCCAGGTCTCCTATGTGGGTGGCAGGGATCCAAGTACTTGATCCATCACTTGTTGCCCCCCAGAACTTGAACTCAGGCACTGTCATACAAGATGTGGGAATCCCAAGCACTGTAACAAGTTCCCACTCCCTCCATGTTGTTTTTCTAAAGCAATTTTAACATTGATAATACAAAAAGAAAAGCATAGACTAGTTTCACTTATGCATATCAGTGCAGAAATTCTAGATAAAATATTAGCAAACAAATTCAAAACCACATTAAGAAAATAATATACTGGGGCTGGCGCTGTGTTGTAGTGGGTAAAGCTGCCACCTGCAGTGCTGGCACCCTATATGGGCGCCAGTTCGAGCCCCAGCTGCTCCACTTCCAATCCAGCTTTCTGCTATGGCTTGGGAAAGCAGTGGAAGATGGCCCAAGTCCTTAGGCCCCTGCACCTGCGTGGGAGACCTGGAAGAAGCTCCTGGTTCCTGGCTTCAGATTGGCCCAGTTCCGGCCATTGTGGCCATTTGGGGAGTGAACCAGCAGTTGGAAGACCTCTCTCTCTGTGTCTCTGCCTCTGCCTCTCTGTAACTATTTCTCTCAAATAAATAACTAAATCTTTAAAAAAAGAAAAAGAAAAATATGCTGTAGCATGTTTGGGGAAGTTTCTGAGAATGCAAGAATGGCTCATTCTAAGTAATCATTAATGAAATACAATGTTATTAATATATCTGATGAGAAAATTGTAAAATTATTTCCATAGATTTTAAAAACCTTTGACAAAATTCAACACTCATCTAGATAAAAGCATTCAGAAACAGAAATGGATGCCTCCTTGACATGACAAAATCTGTATCCCTGAACCCTAAAATTATCATCTTGATGGGACACCACTGGTGGCATTTCCACTACAGTCATGAACAAGGCAAAGTGCCCAGTATCTCCATATCTTTCTTCGTGTTGTACTGAAAGTGTTAAACCGATTTTATTAGACTTGGAAAAACAATTATGTGTGTGATGATGGACTGATGTGGTTTAAAAATATCTCTATAGATTACATGATAATATATCTGGAAATTCTCCAAAATTAATAATAATAAAGCTAATTCAGAAAATAAAGTAAGCTCAGTAACATTGTAGAATATACAGTTAATATACAGAGATCAGTAATTTTCAAATATATAAATAATCAGGTAGCTATATAATGGAAGAGCGAACACTATTTACTTTTTTATTTTTTAAGGTTTATTATTTGAAAAGTAGAGTTACAGAGAGAGAGGGAGAGACAGAGAGAGAGGTCTTCCATACTCTGGTTCACCCCTCAAATGGCCAAAACAACCAGAACTGGGCCGATCTGAAGCCAGGAGCCAGGAGCTTTATCCAGATCTACTACGTGGGTCACAGGGGCCCAAGCACTTGGGCCATCTTCTGCTGGTTTTCTTAAGCCATTAGCAGGAAGCCAGATCAGAGCAGCTGGGACTTGAACCTGTGCCCATATGTGGTGTTGGCATCACAAGTGGGGACTTTACCCACTACACCACGACACCAGTTCCAGTCCTGGAGATTTGAAAAGGTGGCACCCGTATCTGATGGATGCCATCATGGTGGGAGCATGCGTGAGAGGGAGAGATCACATGGTAAGACAGGACACCAGAGGGATTCAGGGGCCAAGTTCACTCCTTTTTAAAAGCAAAATATTTATTTATTTGATATTTACACAGAAGAGAAGAGAAAGAACTAGAGCTCCCATCCACTGGTTCATTGTCCAAATGCCCTCAACAGCCAAGGCTCAGCCAAAGCCAGGAGAGGGGAACTCGAGATCTCCTATGTAGGTGGCAGGGGCCCAAGTACTTGAGCCATCACCCGCTGCCTCCCAGGACCTGCATTAGCAGGAAGCTGGAATCAGGAGTTGGAGCTGGGACTTGAACCCATGTACTCTGCTATGGACAAACTCTCACCCCAAGGGGCACTCTTTTATAACAACCTGCTCTCCCAGGCTCCTGCAAGAACTATCTAATCTCCTTCCAAAAGATCACACCCCCAGGGTCGTAGCTACCTTCCACTAGGCCTCACCTGAACATGTTAACCTTTGAGGAACACACTCAAGCCATATCCAAACTATAGTTAGTTCTTCTTCTTCCTTATGGTAACCCATTCCCACCCACTGATCTAGACTACCATTTCTGTCATATATTAAATGCCATATGTACATGGGGCAAGTTCTGAATTCTGTTCTATTCCATTGGTCACTTTTTCTACACCTGTGCCAACGTCACACTGTCTTAATAATTACATTCATGCATTGATTTCTGCTATCTGGTAGGTTACTCACAGCTCCTGGCTGTTCTGTAGCTGTGTAAAAGCTATTTTTTTAATCAAGGGCTGAAAGAACAGGTGTTCCGAGACTGGCAAGAAGGCAGAGTGAATGGTGGGTAATGGAGATAAGGCAGCAGAGGCACTGGACTCCCCACTGGCCAGCCTGCCACCTCCTTTGTCCTTTTGTCCCCCACCCTGCTGTGCAGCATGGAGGGACAAAAACTAGCCTTGGATAAGCAGAAGTCTTTCCATCCTTTTTTTTTTTAAATATTTATTTATTTCTTTGAAAGTCAG
The DNA here is from genome assembly GCF_964237555.1 of Oryctolagus cuniculus. Classification (NCBI taxonomy): domain Eukaryota; kingdom Metazoa; phylum Chordata; class Mammalia; order Lagomorpha; family Leporidae; genus Oryctolagus; species Oryctolagus cuniculus. The sequence goes on along the minus strand of NC_091453.1, from coordinate 33,092,336 downwards.
AGTTACACAGAGAGAGGAGAGGTGGAGAGAGAGAGAGCTGCACCGATCTGAAGCCAGGAGCCAAGAGCTTCTTCTGGGTCTCCCACATGGGTGCAGGGGCCCAAGGATTTGGGCCATCTTCCACTGCTTTCCCAGGCCATAGAGGAGACCTTATCTGAAATGGAACAGCCGGGTGTTGAACTGGCGCCCATATGGGATGCAGGCACTTCAGGCCAGGGCTTTAACCCGTTGTGCCACAGCGCCGGCCCCAAGCAGAAGTCTTTCCATCCTATATTTGAAGTTGTGATGGCAAAGTTGCTTAGCCTCCATCTTGTGGGAAAAACATATTGGGACTCAGGCCCATGCAGCTTGTGGGCTACCAGCAATCCTCTGAGGACTGCTTAGCACAAAAGTGTCTGAAAAGTCTCCTGGTGGTCTGTTCACGTCAGCCTGGCCCGGCAGATCTAGGGAGGGGGCTGCAGGGGGCAATACGGAGTTCCCCTCCCTTGCCACCTGTGTTCAAGTGACTTATGGGGCAGCAGGTATTTATGGAGGGCTCATGGCGTGACATGTGAAGCTCAGCCTCAAGGCTCCTGCACCCCCACTGCCTTGGACTGAAGAAAGAAAGGGTGCTTTGAGGGGAGAATCATCAGCGACATGGATGTGTGAAGAGAGAGGGGAGGCGTGAGCGAGGAGTGGAGGAAGCATCAGGGAAGAGGTGTCACTAGGGTGAGGACTTTCTTGTTGGGGGGGCTAATTTTACTATGATCTAACAAGTTTACAAAAGGGTACAGCTCATTGAATTTTCACAAAGGGCACACACTCCTGTCACCTGCAACAGATTGAGAACAAGAGACTGATCAGGACTCCCACATATTTAAAAGTTGACGGTTTTCAGGAGGCTTGAGGTGGCAGCGAGCCAGGTGGATGGGCAAAGGGAGGTGTGCAAGTCTGAGGAAGGTGGGGAGTGACCAGTTGCCTGGGGCCGAGCTGAAGTCTGGATCCAACACAGGAGGCTGTCGCACATGAAGATTCAATAGCAGCCATCAGGCCACCTGGGAAGGCAGCCAGGTTCATGCCTTCATGTTCTTGCCAATGCTCCGAGAAGCATGGGTCGTTTTGTAGACCCTGTGCAAGATTGGCATTGAGGTGAGTGGCTCTGTGGGAGGCAGGCATGGGGTGGATGAGGCGTGTCACTCCTTCAGGCAGTGGGGCCAGGGCCCAGGGACACTGAGCACGGAGCAAAATGAGAGAGGCAACAGCGTGGAGTTGGCGGGGGTGGGGCAGGGAGCCTGAGTAAGAGCAGGGAGTGGGAGGACAGAGCTTGGGGAAGGGGTAGGGACAGGAAGTAGGGAACAAGGAAAGAGAGCAGGGACTAGGAAGAGGAGATAGGGCACAGCAAAGGGGAGCAGGGAGCAGAGGGGGCAGGGGTGAGTTGGAGTCTGGGGACCGCTCGGGCCCGGTGCTGTCCTTTCCTGTTCCAATTCAGGAAGCCCTATCTGTGCTCCTTCCAAGAATATACCCCTGCATCTCGTGAAGTGGAGCGCCCCATCCTTCAAAGAGCCTGCAAGGGAGTCGAAGGCCATGCCTTCAGGGCCATTAAAATGCAAACAGCTATCTTTTGGCTGGGACATGCTGTAATCTCTAAGTGGCTGGTTGAGGACAGAATATGCTGTGGTGGGCTGAAATCAGGAGCACAGTGTCCTGTGCTGGGGGAGGGGAGGAGGTGTGGCGGGACTCGGATGAGAGGAGGCCCCGGGGCTGCAGACACTGTGCCAGGGATGCTGCACACGGAGGCCTGAGGCTGAGCAGCTCACACAGGGTGGGGACAGCTTGGATGCCTGCTGTGAGGAATTGCCAAAGGGGAGCCTCCCCGGGTGCATGTCAGCACACTTGCACTTGGTGAGTGTATGGACACCTAAGGGCGTTGCTCCTTACTCTCAGGTACTGCTAATGAACCAGATATCCGGGACCCTACTAGGAACCTCGAGGAGAGTCTTGGAGGGGCGAAAGGAAGAGGGACACGGGCTGAGGAGCATTGGTGAGGCGATGGGCTGGGGTCTTGGTATGACTTCAGTAGCTTTTGGGTCTCAGTGCTTCCAGCCAGAGCAGAGTTGGGTACAGTGTGGATATCCCTGCCCATATGAATGAGGCTCTTCCATTATGCTCTTTCAAGAGCTCATACCTCTGGCCTTCTCTGGAGCAGGACTGTGGGAGTTGGGGGATTTATCTGGACCTCTACCAGCTTCTTAGACTTTCAACCAGTCTTCTCAAAATGCTCGTTTCACTGCCCCCCCCAACTGACGGCCAGAGAGAACTTTGTACCCTAATCCATTCCTTTCTCAGAGGGCTCTACAGAGTAACTGTGGATGATCCTCAGATTTCACCATTACTGGCATAGGAGGTGTCCAGAGCTGGATGGTGAGACATGTCAGTCACTATTAATAAAAACAAAGGGCTACTGTTATGCAAATCAACCTTTCCACCTGTCATTAGCTGGAAGAGAAGGATGATTCATCATATGGGGTAATCGCTAGGGAGCTGTTCTAGCTAGCAGGGGGATTTTCCAACTGTAAATATCTAAGGATGCAGAAATGTGTCAGTGGAGTTCAATCAGTAGAGAATGCATGGATATATGGTTTCTATGAATGGAAAGATTTCTGAACAGGCTTTAAGTGAGGTATACGGATATCAAGGGTACGTATTTCTGATTGGCAAGATTTGACAAGGGGGCTCGTCAGTGTCATTCCTAATGGACAGTGGGTGCGTGCCCATATACCATCTTTTTTTAAGATTTATTTTTTAAAAAGGGTTATTTATTTATTTGAAAGTCAGAGTTACAGAGAGAAAAGGAGAGGCAGAGAGAGAGAGAGAGAGAGGTCTTCCATCTGCTGGTTCACTCCCCAATTGGCTGCAACAGCCAGAGCTGCACCTATCCGAAGCCAGGAGCCAGGATCTTCCTCCAGGTCTCCCACGTGGGTGCAGGGGCCCGAGGACTTGGGCCATCTTCCACTGCTTTCTCAGGTCATAGAAGAGAGCTGGATCGGAAGTGGAGCAGCCAGGACTCGAACCAGCACCCATATGGGATGCCAGCACTGCAGGCAGTGGCTTTACCTGCTATGCCACAGCGCCAGCCCCCCATGTGCCATCTTGATGTACGAATGGGAGGTTTTCAACAAGAATTCTATCATGGAAAACTTTATGATTAGAGAGATTTGTCAACTGGGGGTATATCAATGGATGGGGAGTTATGAAGAGAGATTTTGTTGCTGGGCTCCATCAGCAGGCAATAGATTGCTGCTGTGTGTTTGTGAATGGAGAAATTTGTCGCTGGGAGTGATGCATGGGGAGATAGTGCTGGAATATTTATGAATAAGATGTTTCTTAGCGAGGCAGTTCTGAAAAAGAGGATTTGTCACAGTGGGGAGAGAGGACCTATCAAAGGAAGGACTTGCCAAGGGCTTGGGATGTGGCATGTGTAGTCGTGGCAACAGTACAGATTTCCAAAGACAAGGATTAGTCCCCAGTGAGGACTTCATGGTGGGGAATATTATCATGGGGCGGGGGTTCCCTCAGAAGCCTTTGTCAGTGGAGAGATTGACATACTCTAAAGCAGTGTACACACTTCACACTACCAAGAAAAATATCACAAGTGAGCTTATTAAGTATTTGTAACAGCCCTGTAGAGCAGCTCAGCCCTGGCAGAGATGATCATGTTCATCTTAAACTAACGTTTCTAAGGGCTGCCTAGGAAGCCCACGCTCCATATTGGAATGCCTGGTTCCAGTCTTGGCTCCTCTTTTTCCAATCCAGCTTCCTGCTAATGCATACCCTCTGAAGGCAATGTAAGATGGCCCAAGAACCTGGGTTCCTGGTCCTTGCAGGAGACCAGAATGGAGTTCCTGGCTCCTGACTTTGGCCTGGCCCAGCCCCAGCTCTTGCGGCCATTTGGGGAATGAACGAGTGGATGGAAGATCTCTCTTTCTCTCTCTTTCTCTTTCTGTGTCTCTCAAATAATGTGAAAATAGATGATTTTTTCAATTAAAATACATTTTGTAGAAAAATGAGGTTTCCAGGCTGCATCAAATTATTGCTCATAAGATACAATATTTATAATATTGTTTTATGCTTAATATCAAATATTATTTGAAATATTGTAGATAACTATGAGTGGTAAGAGTATCACTACTAAAGTTATAAATTACAATTATTTTGCCATAACTACTACTTGGAAGTTTCCATGTACAACCTTATTTAATGTGTACATTGTCCTTATGCATTAGGCATATTTTAAAAATATATATTATTTATTCATTTATTTGAGAGACACAGAGAGCTCCCATCTACTGGTTCACTGAGCAATATTTCTAACAGGTACTGAATTCCTAGACAGGCAGTGTGGTGTGCCGGCTAAGAGCATGAGCTCTGGAGCCAGGCCATCTGCATTCAAATCCTGGCCCTGCCATGTCCTAGCTGTGTATCCTGGGGAAGTCATAGTACCTTTCTACAGCTCGGTTCCTGCACGGGAATAAAAAGCACACTCACTTATGGGGCCGTTGCTTGGCCTGGTCATGAAAACACCAGTTGAGTTGCCTGCATCCCATATCTGACTGCCTGAGTTTGAGTCTCAGTACTGGCTCATGATTCCAGCTTCCTGCTAATGCAGACCCTGGGAAGCAGTGGTGATGGCTCAAGTGGTTGGGTTTCTGCCACCTGGGTGGCATACCTGGATTGAGTCCTGGCTCCAGATTGCTCAGGAAGTTATTGTTATGAGAGTCTCACGTGTTCTCACCTGAGAAATGCCCATGGGCCAGCCAGCCTAGAAATCCTCCAACCTCAGCAACCTTCTGAAGGATTCTGCAGGGGGGCTGTGATGCCCACTTTTTAAAAAAGATTTATTTATTTATTTGAAAGTCAGAGTTACACAGAGAGAGAAGAAGAGGCAGAGAGAGAAAGAGAGAGCGGTCTTCCATCCAATGGCCCATTCCCTAATTGGCCGCAATGGCTGGAGCTGTGCCGATCCGAAGCCAGGAGCCAGGAGCTTCCTCCGGGTCTCCCATGTGGGTGCAGGGGCCCAAGGACTTGGGCCATCTTCCACTGCTTTCCCAGGCCATAGCAGAGACCTTGATCGGAAGTGGAGCAGCCAGGACTAGAACCAGCGCCCATATGGGATGCTGGCACTTCAGGCCAGGGTGTTAACCCACTGAGCCACAGCGCTGACCCCCAGATGCCCACTTTTTAGGAAGAAAGACTGAAGCTCAACTGAGAGAAGGGCCAGTCCCCAGGCTACTCACTGAGCTGCACACCTCATGCAGCTGTGACCCCCACATGCTTGCTCTCAGCTGTCACTGACTCTCTCCCAGAGGTTCACACACAGATCCACTGAACGCTGGGGTTAGGGGATGCTCAGTTTACTCCCTCTAATGGATTTTCTAGAAGAATGATAAGCAGACACAGTGATCCCAGGGCTAGAGAACCTGCCAGGAGCTCATGCCAAGGCCCTAGGGGAAGTAGCCTTGTGCACGCCGTGGTGGATTCTATGTACCCTGACAAACTGGTCGGCCCCATCCGTGCTGCACTGGCTGCTGTTGGTTCAGGGACCTCCCGAAGGGTGCACATGCTGGCCAGGGAATGGTCTGCATGCTGAATTCCCTGCCACCTCCCAGTTCAGCTTCCTCCCAGGGCTCAGATGAGCTGAGGGCTCAGCAAATGGGCCCTGAAGGCAGGAAAGAGCTTAAGAGTGCAGGGAGTGGGTACTGGGGTTGGGGGAACTGTCAGGAGCTTCCAGAGGCTCACAAGCAGCTGAGGGCCTAGTGACAGAGTCACCAGAGCCAAAGCAGGGCCTGGCCCTTCCCCTACACTTGCACAAATCAGCAAAGACCGCCATTTGCTCTTTTTGGTGGACAGGGTCCAGACCATCCTAGATATGAGCAAGGTGCCAGTGGCAACATAGAACCTGCTGCCACAGTGGGCCTGGCCTGTTCAAGCAGTCACTGCTGCATGCTCATCTCCCATCTGGATCTGGGACATATCTTGGGCCCTGGGAGAATCTCTCAGGCGTGCAAAGGGCTTTGAGACAGGACCATAGAGGCTCTAGAGCCCATGCTGGGTGACCTAGAATGCTCCAGAGGACACCTGGATTCATACTGGTAGTAGTCTGATGGGGAAGAATTGTGGTCCTTTTCTTCACCAAAGATTGGGACCTTTTATAAGCAGATTTGGGTCAACAGCACACTTGAGTGTTCCACTGAATGTCTGCATTCATCTGAAACTCTGATCCCCACCTGTGTCTGGACTTTGGAGTATCCCAAGCAGGTGTCAGGGGCTGGAAAGGGGCCAGAGGGCCCCAGGCCCAACTTTAAGCATAGGGAGGCCCAGGAGTGCTGGGAGGATCTCTCTCAGGTCTTGTGAAGGAAGACAAGCCAGAAAGCTGAGGGTTTGGTGCAGAGATCTCAGTTTGGGTGCGGCACCAGCTGGGTAAGGGGAACCTGCTGCTTAGGCCTCATGATGAACCCTAGCGGAATTTCAGTGCTGTCCACGTTCCCTTTAAGACTGGTCAGAGGAGTGAGGGGAGCAGGGAGAGGGGAGAGGGGACAAGCGGAGAGCTTGGGGGTTTTGAGATCACACCTTCTCTCCATCTCACCTGTCCTGTGTCCCCACACAAGCCCTCCTAAGGAGTCATCCACAGGCCAGAGCCAGGGCTCGAATCCCTGGCTGGGTGACTTTGGGGATTTAGGGATCCTCTGAAGGTTTCCCCTTTGGCTCGAGTCAGATTTCCAGTACAAAACTCAAGGGTGAGGACAGGAACGCTCATAGTTGGGCAGATCCCCAGTGCTAATACCAAGCCTGAGAGTTAAAAGCACCACATCACATTTTAGGTGAAAGATTAAAAAAAAAAAAAAACCAGCACCTAGTATCCATCACTGCCCTTGGCACAGATCCCAGAGTGCTCCCACCAGGTCATCAGCAACACGGGAACAGTGTCTGCAGGGTGGTAGTTCTTTATTTCATTGTGTGGGACAAAGAAAGATGGGGGTAGGAGGGAGGCAAACATGGTGTAGGCTTCGGCTTCCAACAGGAGCAGCCTTCAGTCTTTCCGGGGCCGCAGGGACTGCCAGGCGCACAGCCCAGGCTCCTGTGGCAGGCAGGCGAGATGGCGGCTCTGGAAGCCCTTGTCAGAGCCTAGGAGGAGCTGGTCTGTCCACAAGCAATGAGTGTCACTCTCCAGATGGCAGGGGATGGATGCACAGGCAAACACCTACAGGAGAGGTGGGAGGACACAGCTGGGAGGGCTGCCCTCCTCCACCTACCTCCCCTACCAAGACGCTTTCCCTCCTCAACTTGCAACACGAAGCGGTTAGGGGGACTTGGTGTCGCCCCACCTGGGTTCAGACCCAAGAACAGCCCCTCTCTCGCTGGGAAATAGTAAACCAGAGAAAGGACCCGCATCCTGGAATGGTGGTTGGGGAATGGTCGCTGGAGGTCAGTCTGGCAGGTCTCCTGGGGGATTGTGCTACGGGACATCTGGAAGTCGTGGGGTTGTGGGGTAATGGAGTGTGGGGAAGTAGAGTGTAGCAGTAGCTAGTGGGCCTCTGAGGCAGTCCCTGGGGTCAGATGGCATCAGGGCCATCAGGGAACAATCTGGGGGCTGCCAGAAGTTCATGTAATGCTCGCTGACGTCTGCAACAGTCAGAGCTACACTGACTCAATCAGACTTGCTGAGCAAGAGTCAGTGGGTTTGGGCACCAGCACTTTAGTCTCCTGGAGAACATTCTAGGGAAGGAAAAACTGAAAAATAAAGAAAAGCAAAAGAAAAAACTAGGCCAAGGGGGTCAGAAACAGTGGGACTACAGGATAGGCACAAGGGGGAGTTAGAGGGACAGGTCTGAGGGACACGCAGTCCCAGTGTCAGACACAGCACCAGAATTGCTAAGGGAGCAATCATAGGGCTCGGGGACTAGCCAGAGAGATCCGGGACAGCCCTTGTGTGTGGGGAGCATGCCCTGGAACAAGCAGCAGCCAGAGGGATTAAGAAGCAAGCCCAGAGCTTGAGGAAAGAGCCCCAGGAGTGGAGGGCAGAACCCAGGCACTCACTGTGCACATGTCACAGCCGGCAGCGTAGGTCTTGGTGAAGCCGGAACGTTGAGAGAAGCTCAGACTGTTCCAGGGAACCACGAAACTGCAAGTCGTGATGTGCAAGAGCCCGTTCCGCAGTTGTCCTAGGTGAAGGAGAAATCAACAGGCAGGATGGTTTTTTTTTTTTTTTTTTTGATTGATTGTCTGGGCGGGAGAGGGGGATGGGTGGGGAGAGTGCCTGATTGGAGTTCTTAGCCTACAGATCCCCCATTGGGCAAAGTCCCTGCCTTCTGATAGGCTGGGATCGGCAGGTCTCATTTCAACCGGGAGGAGTCCCTTCTGAGCCTCGCCCCGGTGTCTGAGGGACGGGCAGGCGTGGCCCAGGGTGAGGGGAGGGGGCCTCACCAGCGATGAGAAACTCCTCGCTGCGGTTCTGGGATTTGTGGGAGTACCCGCAGACACTTTCCATGGCGGGGGTGTAGACAAACCGGATATCCGTGGCATGCCCCAAGGCGTCAAATCCTTTGAACATCTGTTGACAGATGAGGGGAAGAGTTGTTTACCGACATCATCCTCCCACTCCACCTTCTTCCCTGAAGTCATACAAGTATAGCATCCTGAGATCACCACTGACCTCCTTCCTAACCTGTGGCCAGAGCCTTCTATTTTTTTTAACTTACTTACTTGAGAGGGACACGGAGAGAGAGGGAGGGAGGGAGGAGGGGAGGGAGAGAGAGAGAGAGAGGGAGACCTCCCATCCATTGATTAACTCCTCCAATGTCTTGCAGCAGCTGGGGCTGGGCACGGGCCAGGGCCAGGAACCGGAAACTCCATCCAGGTCTCGCACAGGGGTGGCAGGGGCCCAAGTACTTGAGTCATCACTGCTTCCTGCCAGGATCCGCATTGGCAGGAAGCTGGAGTCAGGAATTGGAGCTGGGAATTGAACCCAGGCACTCTGATGTCTTAACTTACAGACGTCTTAACTGCTAGGCTAAATGTCTGCTCCCAGAGGCCTCTATTTTGACCAGGAAGAAAGTGTTAGGGATGCTGGAGAAGGGGCAGGGGAGTACCTTGGTTGTCTTGATTTCATAACGCTGGTACAAGGTAGTATGATTGACTTCTGGAGCCCCCACAAACTTGGCCCTGATGACTGCAGGAGAGGAGGGGAAAGATGAGTCAGAGGGACTGCAAAAGCCAATAAAAATAAAGTCATCATCCTACTAATCCCAGGCAAGCGCATACATAAATAGGGATTACTGTATTCCAGACGGCACACTAAGCGATTGACACATTTGTGAATTGATTCATCTATATATCGAGTGACTCCTCTTTCCCAGGCACTGCTTGAACCTTTTTCATTTGTTCATTTGCCCATTGACTCAACAAATATTTCAGAGCATCTACTGTGTGCCAAGCACTGTTGTGGGTGTTAAGGACCCAACAGGAAACAAAACACAGACTTCCCTTTCCTTGTGGAGTTCACATTCTAGCCAGGAGGAGACTGACTAAAGACAAAGATGAGCACTGGGAAATGTTGGATGCTACTCGATATAGTGCGGAATTACAAAGCTTGGTGAGGGAGTCACCATGATTCTTTGCTTGGTCAAGCTTCAGTCAAGCTCCTAAACCTTCTCCTAGGCCCATCTGTGCACTTGCTTGCAAAAACCCAGTTTTAGCAAAGAACCCTGCTAGGTCCGTTTATCGCAAGAATCCCCCACCCTCATCTGCTCAGCCTCATTATCTGATGGGGTTCTTCATTCCCCAGCCCCCACCCCCAGGTGATGTCTCATCACCCTGGCCCACCTTCTGCAAATATCCTTTAGCCACAGTCCCCACTCCCCTTACCCCACATGTTTTCTCTTTCCACTGACCCCTGCCCTGTTCCTGGCTACAGATTCCCACTTGCCCATGTGGTATTTGGAGTTGAGCCCAGGCTCTCTTCCTCCCTGCAAAATCCCATTGGCATGGGTCCTCTTCCTGCACCTGTAGGGATGGTCCTGAATAAAGCATGCCTTACGGAGCTTCAACAAGCATCCTTGAATAAGTCTGTCTTTAACAGGGTGTGTAGAGTACTAGAGGGGCAGGAGTTAAAGTTTTAAGCACGATGGTCAGGGAAGGCCAGGGTGACACTTGACACAGCTGCCCATGTGTACACGGAGACAAGGTTACCAAGCAGAGGGTGCAGCCCGCACAAAGGCCCTGAGGAGGGCTTGAGCCTAGGGTATCCCTGAGGGTGTGGAGTCAGGGCAGAGGCAGGTGGAACTGCTCTAGAGGCAGGTGCCATCGAGAGGGAAAGCAAAGCAAGGGATTGCGGGCACAGTGGGTCCTGACTCACCAAGGTCGGAGTTGCAGAAGGCCGTCTGCGGGTGAGGTGGGACACAGGTGCAGGCTCTGCTGGGGGCTACCAGCCACAGCAGCAGCAGCATGCTGGAGGCCAGGGCTGCCAAGGGGGCCATGGTGGATTCTGCATGAGAGTACGGGTGTCAGGCAGCCTTCCCGCCCATGCTGCCCCAGGCTGGTCTGCAAGGGGATGAGGGGGCTGTGTGGGGGCTTGAGGAGTTGGGAATCTTGGGATTTGTAGGAGAAGGGGTGGGATTGCAGAGGTGTTCAGGGGTTTAGAGAGTTGGGAGAGTTGAGGGGTTTGTGGAGTTGGAGTGGCTTAGGGCACTGAGTCAGGTGGGGGATTGTAGGGTCTTGCATTTTGTGAATAAGGAGGGGTCTCAGAAAATCTGGAGGGAAAGGGAGTTGGGGTGGGGGCCAGAGAAGTCTGGGAGTTTCAGAACTGTACATATTAAGTGATGAAGAGGGTGGGGATTTCGGGAGGTTGAGAAATTTGGAAGAAGTTGGGGGTTTAGGGAGTTGTGTGAGTTTGGGAGCTCAAGGTGTTGGGGGGATTGGGTGTCTAAGGCGATGGGGCTACTTTAGGGATTTGAGGACAGACGAAGTGTTGAGGTTTAGGGGGTTGAGGATTAAGGAGTTCAGAGACTGGGCTAGGGGAGTTTAGGGAGCTGTGAAGGGGGGGCTGGGCTGCAGATTGAGGGGGTTAATGAGGGGCTTGGAGGCATTGGAAGGTTGGGAGGCGTTTTGGTATTAGGGGGTCATGGGTTTGGGGGCAATGGGGATGGATGCCAGGGATTCGAGGGGGGTTGCTGTGTCAGGGCCGGCAGCACTTCCAGCCCCCTCCCCGCTTGCCCTTGACCAGTCCAGGGTCCTGGTACCCGCAGGCCAGGCTGAGCAGCAGCAGAGGAATCTGGCACGGACCGGACAGGCCTGCTCGCCAGCGCACAAACTCCAGACCAGCCCCAGCCCTGCCGGCAGCCCAGGCCTCCACCCCAGCCTCACCCGCTTACCTCTAGCGTCTGTCCGGGCACTGGAGCAGCGGCGGTGATGGCGGCAGCACGGCCTGAGCAGTAGAGGATAAATGTCCACGCGAGGGGCGGGGTTGGCGCAGAAACCACAGGCCTCCAGGCTTCCTGGATGCATTACTCATCCGCCCACCGTCAGCGCAGAAGTCTAGGGGCGGGCCGAGGGCTGCCCAAAGGAGAGACACCCTCCTTCCCCTCCCCTCCCCCAGCTCCACGTCGGGCACATTCCTTCCAAGAGAGCTCGGCGGCGGCAGGATCCCCCCCCCCCCCATTGAGTCCTCGAAAGTCTCCCACGGCTCTGCAACCGCCCACATCCGCCAAAATCCCCAAGGCTGAAGCCTGAATTTAGTCCATGCCTTCGATCTTCATTGTGCATCTGCTGTGTACCAGCACATGAAAATCCCAGCCTGGTAGAGGGGGGGAAGCAGAAACAGTGTGGACGGATTAGGCCGATGAATGGGGAAAAAGTCAAGGTGAAGACAGGCTGAGGCATAGGAGACATTACATGATTTAACACAAGATTGCAGTTGATAAATGGCCCAACTGAGGCTTGAACCCAGGTAGCCTGGAGCCACAACCTGGGTCTGAACCCTTCTCAAAGAATCACAGGCAAATGGCCAGCATTTATACAGCACCAACTGTGTACCAGGAACTCAGCACAATTGATTTCATTTAAAGCTCACAATTAGCCTCTGAGGTGGACACCAGGACTTGTCCCATTTTACAGATGAGAAAATAGGAGGCCAAGAAGGAGTGGAAAACTTTCCCAGGATCACAAGGCATGGCCAGGGTTTGAACCTTGGCTAATTGGTGCCAGGTGGGGCCCCGTGTTGGCAGGCAGGGAATGGTACCGGTGGATTAGTGAGCATTGGCAGGGGGGTTGGATGGTGGTGAAAGAAGCTAGTGAGTCAGTAGAAAACCCATCCAAACCCATCCCCACCCCATCCTGCCCTACCCCTTCCCCACCAGCCGGCCCACGCTCCTGTTAGCGGGGGGGGGGGGGGGGGGGGCGGGGGGAGATGAGGCAATCACTGCCCACCAGTTTCCTGATGATGCTGGCATCTTCCGTGGGGTCCTGAAGAGGGTTCCGAGGGCTGATTAACCTCCTTGGTTAATTCAGGGAGGACAGAGCAATAAAAATCCTGACGATAGGGATAACGGCAGCCTCTTATTGAGCACTACTGTGTACTGAGTGCATTGGTTTTTTGTGTAAATTATCTCATTCCCTCTCCATTACTCCCTTGCTACTTAAACTTGATTAACTCAGAGAGGTTCGCTCAATAACAAGAGCACGGTAAAATTACAAAAGGAGTGGTGCTTCCTGCACATCAAACATGGGTGTAAAGTCACTCTGCTCGTGCCCTGTCCCTGATGAGCTCCTGGCTCATCAGTGTGCGTGATCAAAGGCCACAATATGGACAATGACAGTACCTAGCAGTCTTTGAGGGTGCAGGCTGACTGCTTGCTAAGCACTTCCCACCAAGTAACTAATCCATCCCTCTCCTTGCAGCATCCCTATGAGTTAGACACAAGCTCATTTTCTCATCATGCACGTGAAGAAACTGAGCCACACAAGGGTCATGTGACTTGCCCAGGAATGCAAGTTCAAAGGGTTCCCTTGGAGGGACCAAAAAAGGGAAGAAGGGAAGTAAACCAAAAGTATGTGGAAGCCGGGTTGTGAAAGTGGGGGAGTGAGAGTGAATGAAACAGGGGGCTGAGTAACTCGCCCGCAGGACAGGGAGGGAAGTGAAGGCAGGGAAAGTCCTCTCTTGGCCCCTGTGCCCCATGCTGACCCCAGCTCTGACGCCAGTGCTTTGAAACCTGAGCCAGCATTATTTTTAATAAGATTTATTTATTTGAAAGTCAGATTTACACAGTGAGAGAGGGACAGGCAGAGAGAGAGAGAGAAAGGTCTTCCATCCGCTGGTTCACTGCCTAGATGGCCACAATGGCTGGATCTGTGCCTGCTTTCCCAGGCCACAGCAGAGAGCTGGATCGGAAGTGGAGCAGGACTCGAACCAGCGCCCATATGGGATGCTGGCATTGCAGGCAGCGGCTTTACCCGCTACACCACAGCGCTGGCCCCCTGAGTCAGCAGTCTTGCCAGGGAAGGGTTGTGTGGATCCAGGTTCTTGTGCAGGTTTGGAATCAGGGGCAGGGGGCGGTGGGGAGAGGGGCTTCACGGAGGAGTGTCGGGTGTGTGACCGTGTGGGACACCCGATGGGTATGAGGTCCAGCCGAAGTGTGCAGAGCAGACACCTGAGGATCCTCCCAACATACCACGTGCTGGGGCCTGACTGTGCCCTTTGTACAGATCGGGAAACTGAGGCCCAGAGAGGCAATCAGTAATCGGCCTGGAATGCACAGGGCTTTGCAAAGAAGAGAAGCTGAGATGCTGATCTAGAGTCCTATAGGCCATCCCAGGGTCCAGAGCTCCCAACAGGCACCCGTGTGCAGACACACACAGCACATACAGTGTTGTGTTCAGGCTCAGGTTCAGAAGAACCCAGGACACTTTCTGAAAAGAGAGCCCTAGAGACCTCAGATGGTAGGGGATGGGCATGTGTGCGCAGCTCTCTGGCATCTTGCTGTCTCTGGGCGCTGCCTGGACCCATGGGTGCTATGCTTTGGGGATGTGGCTGAGCACCCTGTACCACTTCACATGTTTTGTGTGCTGCTTCTGGGAGGTGTGTATCGAAGTCTGTGAAGTGGGTCTGGGTTCATGCACAGTTGTGAGTGTGCTGTTCACTCTGTGTGGTGTGGTGCCCAACTGGGACGTCACACGCATGCCTTGGCATCATGTCCCTGGCACACTGCCTGGAGGATCTCTGTCAGTCTCCCTGTCCGGACACTGGGCCTCTCAGCTCCCGCGAATGACGCCAGTCATTTAGGAAATGAGGAAGGCGGCGGGGGAGGAACAGAGGGAGGCGAGACCTGAAGGTCCATCGGTCACCCTGAATGTGTGGGCTTCCTGTGCCTGTCGGGAACTGGGAGCCGCCACCGCCCCAGCAGCCCCTCCGGGAATGCCATCCCTCTGTCTGCGTGAGGGAGGGCCCTGCGCTTGCATACGTGCTGGCGGGGAGGGGCCTATGGTCATCCAGCTCAGTTCTCTCTACCGCCCCCCACCCGCCCCGGGTGCAGAGAGAATTCAAAGTATCCTTTCCCCCTGAAGCTGTGGGTGTCCACAAGTGCTGTATATTCCAGAGAGTTGCGGGTATCTCCCGTGGTGTGTATGTCTTTCCGTGCCGCACGAGGTGTGCGTCTAACCATGCTCCCAGGAGTGTGCTATGGGTCTCAGTGGTTGTGTGAAAGTGGAGAGGTGCACGTCCCTCTGTTAAGTCGTGTAGATCCTTTCAGTTGCTGGGCATGTGCCTAGGAGTTGCACGTGCACCTGTGAATATTGAGCAGGTGCCCGGTTTTGTTGAGTGTGCCCGCTTGAGTTGTGTGTGCCTCTGTTTCATATGGGTAATCCTTTGTGTGCTGTGTGTCTGGCCGGTGTGTGGGTTTGGGCAAGGGGAGGGAGCCTGTGTGTGTGTGTGTGTGTGTGTGTGTGTAGGGGGTGCCCCCAAGGGCTGACTATGTAAGGGTGTCAGGAGCATGTAGCCCAGGAGTGCTGGCCACTGTGCCATGCTCTTGAGACCTGGAAGGCTAAGCAACAGTGTGGACTGGGGTGCAATCCCCAGAGCCCAGGGCACTTTCAGCTGGCATTGCTGGTCAGCCCCAACGTGCCTGGGCATCTCTCGGTTCTGTTGTGTAGGTCTGAGTTCTGAGGGTTTGTGTGTGTATCCAAAGGATGTGGGGTAGGGGGAGAGGCTTTCTACAAGTTTAGGCTGAGAGGCCAGTTGCTATATGCTCAACACACACACACACACACACACACACACAAACCTACCTCCCTATCATCTATTCACTGTATAAACAAACTTAATCTTTTCTGGAAAAGTCCTCCACCCATATCCCATGTCTCTGCTCGGGAAAGCAGAGGCAGGAAGTCTGGGACTTGGGGGAGTAAAGGGAGGGACAGGCAGGCAGGGCTCTGGGTTCGAGTTTGAGCTTGGACCTGCTGAAGCCCGCACACTCAGGGTGACCGATGGACCTTTGGGTCTTGCCCTCCCTCTGCTACTCCCCCCCCCCAGCCTTCCTCATTTCCTAAATGACCGCCATCTGTCTCCGACTCGCCCGCCTCTTCTGCAAAATGGCTCTTAAGGCAGCTCTCGCTGGATGGGATCCCCTCAGCCCCCCATGGCTAGCCCTCCTGCCCTGACCACACCTCCTCTGCCTTTGCTCCCACCAGCTCAGCAGCACAACGTACCCGGTGGTTGTGAAGATGGGGCATGCGCACTCCGGCATGGGCAAGGTGAGTTCCCGGCTGTGGAAGTGTGTGCATACGTGCACGTGCATATAGTGCATGGGCCTGGCCCTGCATGTATGCAGGCAGATGTGGGTATATTCAACACATACCAGTAACACTGTACGATCGTGTGTCCTGGGTGTCTTCGTCTGTTTGGACTTGAATTTTCTTGACATTCAACTGTTTTTGTCTGCCCTTTTTCCTGTGGTGTGTTCAGCCGATGTTGTATCCTGTCATTTTGCCAGTGTGCTCAGCCTTGCACATGCGTGTGTGTGTGTGTAGAGGCTCTTGAGGTCCTGTATGCTTTTCCAGCCCAGCCGACTGTGTCTCTGTGCATATGTGGAAAGCAGACTATTTGTTAGCCCGAGTGTGTCCAAGCTTCTGTTTGTAGAGTGTGTGTGCAGCTGATTCTGTGTCTGGGTGCCCCAAGGCACGTACTGTATATACACACAGCTTTTTTCACAGATTTATTGAGACCTTATTCACACGCCATACAACTTACCCATTTAAAGTGGAAAATGACATTAGTAGTCTCAGAGTCGTAGGCACACAACCTCGGGTCTGCTCAGACATGTGTAAAATGGGAGAGCCACAGTTCTGCTTGCTTCAGTGCCTTGGTGTGCCCACTTAATTTCTGTGTGCTCACCTCACTTGGGTCATGTGTGCACACACACCCCCCGAGGCCCCCACTCCCCACTGCTTTCCTGCCTGGACCACACCCTGATGTCTGCCTCCATGCTCACAGGTCAAAGTGGACAATCAGCATGACTTCCAGGACATCGCAAGCGTTGTGGCGCTGACCAAGACATATGCCACTGCCGAGCCCTTCATCGACGCCAAATACGATGTGCGTGTCCAGAAAATCGGGCAGAACTACAAGGCCTACATGTGAGTAGAGAAGCCAGGACCTGGACAAGGTCCCCTGCACTGCCCTGTGTGGCCCAGTCCCCCTGAGCCCCCCTCTCTCTCTCCCTTTGTCCCCCCAGGAGAACGTCAGTGTCAGGGAACTGGAAGACCAACACTGGCTCTGCAATGCTTGAGCAGATCGCCATGTCTGACAGGTGGGTGGCCTGAACTCAAGGTGCAGAGAGTGGCAGTGTGGCCGCTTAGGTAAGGCACTAACAGGCTCCTCCCCTGCCCCTTGTCTTCTCTTGACAGGTACAAGCTCTGGGTGGATACATGCTCGGAGATTTTTGGGGGACTGGACATCTGTGCAGTGGAAGCGTTGCATGGCAAGGACGGAAGGGACCACATCATTGAGGTGGGAGCACCCACGGGTCAGCGGGGCATAGAGGAAGGAACAGGTGCCTGCCAGGAACACTCCAAACTGTGAAGCGCTCGTGGTTCGGAGGTCCTCTGTGAATGGCAATGCACTGAATAAACTGTAAAGTGCCTTGCGTTTTGGGATATCCCTGGCAAATGGCAAAACATGTATTGGGATATCCCTGGCAAATGGCAAAACAGTTAGTAAACTCTAAAGTGCTTGGTGGACTTGGGCATCCATGGCAAATGGCAAGCATTTGTTAAACTAGAAAGTGTTCTGTGAATTGAGACATTGTTGCAGATGGCAAAGCACTCGGTAACCTTTAAAGTGTTCTGTGAACCCCGCCAATGGCAACACGCTTTGTAAAAGGACAGAGCCTAGCCAACGAGGAAGCACTGACTGGGAACCATTTTCTGCGAAGGACCAGACAGGGCATATTTTAGGCTCTGTAGGTCATACATACTCAACTTGGCAAAAGCAGTCATGGATGATAGATCACAAAAATCATTGTGGCTGTGTTCTAGTGAAACTTTCCTCATGGATACAGAATGTAAATTTCAGATCGTTTTCACATATCATTAAATCTTCTGATTTTTTTTTCAATTATTAAAAAAAAATCACCCATTCTAAGTTCATGGGCCATACAAAAAGAGGTGGTGGGCTAGATGAGGCGTGCGCCTGCTCATTTGGTCGGCCCTGCTCGGGAGTGCCTCCCCAGTGCCTTGTAAAGCCAAGCCTTCTCACAGTGCGCCATGAGTGAGTGCGTCTTAGAAACCAAAGCTCGCTTCCTCGCCGTCGCCATGCCTTGTGCCAGCTGAAAGCGTGTTGTTACTACGGCTTCCTGTGCACTTCCTGCCTCTGCCCTCACCGCATCCCTCTCCCATCTCCCCCAGGTGGTGGGCTCCTCCATGCCACTCATTGGGGACCACCAGGATGAAGACAAGCAGCTCATCGTAGAGCTCGTGGTGAACAAGATGGCTCAGGCCTTGCCCCGGCAGCGGCAGCAGCAGCAGCAGCAGCAGCAGCGGGATGCCTCACCTGGCAGGGGCTCCCACAGCCAGGTCAGGCCCCTGGCACTGAGCTAGTGGTGGGGAGGCCAGCCCTGGGGCATGTGGTTTCCTTGAACCCATCATCCACCGGCTAACAACATCACCTTTATGCACAGGAGGTGGCGATTGCCAATTGCTAAAAAAAAATGACACATAACTGCTCCCCTGATTGCCCTGAGCGCCTCCTGACCCCCGACTGAGGAGTGGGAGAGTCACCCATCCCATAACTCCCCACCCCCGCCCAGCATCCCTTCAGCTAGGCCACAAGTGGGCAACACCCAGCATACAGGGAACCTGTGTCCCTCTGATTGGTTGATGCTCTGCTGGCTCGGAACTATTTTTAACCTCTCCTGCTCCACTCCTCTGCCGCAGACTCCCTCCCCAGGGGCCCTGCCCTTGGGTCGCCAGACCTCCCAGCAGCCTGCCGGCCCCCCAGCTCAGCAGCGACCTCCACCACAGGGTGAGTATGGGGCCAGCTTTTTCAGCTCTGACCGCTCAGCAGGCCGCCCCACCCCTCCCCTGCACTTGCTTATTCTCACATGTGCACTCTCTCTCTCTTTCTGTCCTCTAGGTGGCCCTCCACAGCCTGGCCCAGGCCCCCAGCGCCAGGGACCCCCGTTGCAGCAGCGCCCGCCCCCACAGGGCCAGCAGCATCTTTCAGGCCTTGGACCCCCAGCTGGCAGCCCCCTGCCACAGCGCCTACCGAGTCCCACATCGGCGCCCCAGCAGCCTGTATCCCAGGCTGCACCTCTGACCCAGGGTCAAGGTCGCCAATCCCGGCCAGTGGCGGGAGGCCCAGGAGCGCCTCCAGCCGCTCGTCCGCCTGCCTCCCCATCTCCCCAGCGCCAGGCGGGTCCCCCACAGGCTACCCGCCAGACATCCGTCTCTGGTCCAGCTCCACCAAAGGCCTCAGGGGCACCACCGGGTGGGCAGCAGCGCCAGGGCCCTCCCCAGAAACCCCCAGGCCCTGCTGGCCCCACACGCCAGGCCAGCCAGGCAGGTCCTGGGCCCCGCACTGGGCCACCCACCACGCAGCAGCCTCGGCCCAGCGGCCCAGGCCCTGCCGGACGTCCTGCCAAGCCACAGCTGGCCCAGAAACCCAGCCAGGACGTGCCGCCACCCGCCACCGCCGCTGCCGGGGGACCCCCGCACCCCCAGCTCAAGTAAGGGGACCCCTACGGAGGCCTCACCTCGCTGCTCACAGAGCGGGCTCCGACCCCGCCACAGCAGCCCGAGCGCCCGGGCTACAGACCCAGGCCCTATTCGGGGATCCCATGAACTCTCTCCAGCCTGAGCCAAACCCCTCCCCAAAGCGTTCGCCCCTCCCCTCCGTCCCAGTTCCTCTGGCCTCCATCCCAGGGATTTCGTGCCAGGATCCCAGAGAAACCACTTTGGGTTCAGATTTCTCCTGAACAGGGCTGGGAAGAGTCCTCTCCAGCAGGCCCTCTGGGCCTGTCCGGTGGCCCTGCCCACTCACCTTCAGCGCTAGAGCCCAGTCCACCCCCTTCACTCTCCTCCTCCCAGCTGCTCCCCAAACCCCACTCCAGGCCTGATTCCTAAACCCTATTTCATTCCGCTCTTCCCAATAGTCTAGGCTCCTTTCTGGTCCATCCCCCAATAATCCTGCAGTCTCCTCCCAAGTCATCCCAACACAGTCTCTACCTTTGCCCCACCCCCACCTCCACCCCCAACTGAAATCCTGCCCCTCCCAACTGCTCTCCCTCACACTGACTTGCCCCCTGCCAGCCTGTGCTCCCAGAATCCTCACATCCAGCTCGGAGACCTCCCCCCTACCCCACCCCCACCCCCAGGGCCTTCCCCTTTCCATCAGACCAGCCTAGAATTCGGGAATTCAGCTCAGGCCTCTTCCTGTGAATGCATTTTTTCACCTTGGACCTAAGTCCCCCCAGCCTGTCCCAGAGCCCTGTCCTGACCCAGGACGCCACCCACTTGGGGGTCCTCCCAGCCTTGAGAATCCATCAGGGTCCAGGCCCATGGTGGTGGGTGGGAAGGTCACAGGCACAGCCCCAGGATCAGAGGGGCAGGGCTGGGGCCGGGCCTGGGGTAACATTGTGTTTCTCTCCCTTCCTCCCCTTCCTCTTCCCCCCTTCCTCCCATGCCTCCCACCTTGTCTCTCTCTAGCAAATCCCAGTCTCTGACCAATGCCTTCAACCTTCCAGAGCCAGCCCCGCCCAGGCCCAGCCTTAGCCAGGACGAGGTGAAAGCTGAGACCATCCGCAGCCTGAGGAAGTCTTTCGCCAGCCTCTTCTCCGACTGACACCCCACCCTGAGAACCCCCAAATCCCTGGGCAACCCTTCTCTGGGCCCTGAATCCATTTCTCACTTTTGGAGTCTCCAGATCCCTTGAGAACCCCCTCTGCTGGTTCTCCCAGACCCCACTTCTCATTCTTCAAGATGCTCACATCCCTTGAGAAACCTCATGCCTGGTCCTAAACCTCATTCTCCCATCTGCAAGTTCCAGGTCCTTTTAGAACCCCACTCCTGCTCTCTGCCAGGTTGGTGTTAGAACCTCCAAGTTCCCAAAGGCCTCCTCTGCTGGTCTCCCCCAGAGGGCGTTTCCCTTCCTGGAAGCCCCCAAACACCAGGCCACTCGTTTCTAGCTCAGACACCACTTGAGCCTCCTCTGGAGCCCTGAAATTCCTGGAAAACCCCACTCCTGGTCCCAGATCTCCCCAGCACAAGAAACCCCTACCTTTGAGCCCCTTTCCACGGATCTCCTCGCTCTCTCTCTGGAGATCCACACCTTCGAACACCACCCACCACCAGGATTTCCCTGCGCCCACTCCTCCAAGTCCATTCAGCACTTTGGGAGCTCCTCCCACTTCCAGGACCCTTCGGTTCCCCCAGGGACACCCTCCCCAGATTTCCTGCCTCTGACAGCTGTCTTTAAATATGCAAACTCCACCCATCCTCTCAGAATCCTTTGCACATGGAAGGCCAGCGGTCTCCCACTTCCCCACCTCCCCACCTTTGCCGTGACGTCTGTGTCTGTGACTGATGTGGCCTCCTCTCGTGCCGTGCTTGGCATATGTGGTCCTCGTTCATCGTGCCGCCTGTGGTGACGCGTGCAGTGACGCTGTTTGTGTGGTCCGCACCTCCCCCTCCCACCTCCACTCCTTGCCTGGACTCACCCCATCCCTCAGCGGCTCTGAACCCCAAGAGAAGAGTCGGGAAGCTAAATAAACAAGCAAAGGCCCAGCAGAATTCTGTGCTTCTTGGTGAAAAAAGAAGGGAGTCCTTGAATGGCAGGGGACACACACACACACACACACAAAAGGGGACCCCCAAATCCACACGGGGTGCTGGGGACCCCAAAATCCAGTGGAAGGCACATCAGGCACAAATTCCAGAGAGGTTCTGAGTGGAATCCCTGCCACAAATCCCATCCTTTAGGGATGGAGGAGCTCCCCAAATTTACAAGTATCCCCAAAGCCAAGAGCAAAACAAATTACGGAGGGGGCAGGGGGTCTCAGTCTTTGGGGGAATCCCCCAATTCCAGACGAACTGGAAGAGCACATTGGGGACCCCTCATCCCCCAGGGTGGGGGATGGGGGATCCTGAGGCAGTATCAAGGCAGAGAAGGAACATTGATTGGTTGGTGGGTGGGCAGGGCTCCTTGGCGTGGCAGGCTGAGATTGGCCCCCGCTGGCTGAGGGTGGGGCCTAAGGCACAAGGCGGGCTGCACTGAGGAGGCAGGCAGGCAGCTCGTCAGCCTGGGTGCGGTGCAAGGAGGGTTCGGAGGCACTCCGCTCAATCTTGGGGAGTGACCGTTGCAGCAGCTCAATCGTGGCCAGGATCTGGAGGTGGGAGGAGGGGAGCGGTGAGCAAGGATGTCCAAAGTCCCGTGGGTACCCTAATACCTCCAGGCCCCAGCCTGATGGGGAAACACACACACCGCATACACCTGGGAGCCTCCAACATGGTTCACAGTCACACCTAGCTCGATCTCTTCCAAGTCCCTCCTCCTCCTCCGAGTCCCTCCAGGGTGCCCAGTCCTCCCAAGTGGTTCACCTGGGGGAAGAGAGGCCGCTCCTCCCGCTGGAACTTGAGGCAGTCAGACAGCAGACGCCGCATGGCCTTGGGGCAGTTGCTGGAGATTTTACTGAGGTCCGGGGACAGATAGCCACGGCCCACCATAAAGATGATCTGGGCAGGGGCAATAGAAAGGAGGTGACCTGGTGTCCAGGCCAGGAAATTCTGGCATTTGAAGGATGCAAGAGGCTCATTTTGGGGGTTCATGGGGTACTCTGAACACTAGAGCTGAGGATTATGGGTCTCTAAGGACATGACAAGATTCTCTACTTACAGAACAGAGGGAGTTAATTTGGGAGGTGTCAAGGATTTCAGGTGTCTGGGGCCCAGAGAATTATGGATCCACAAGTTTTCAGGGAGCTTATGGCCTGGACAGTACTAGGTCTTGAGAAAACATGGAGTTCTGGCTCTAAGGGACCTTGTATTTCTTTGGAGCGTGGGGCCTAGAAGTCTATGGCTCCATGTGGCCTGTATAAGACTATGTTTAGGATCCAAAGACTTGGTAACTGTAGCCTGGGTTTCTGAGGCCTAGGGAGGTTCTGGGCCTTGAACTTGAAGAACTGTGAGAGTCCAGAGCCCCCAATCCCACCAGATAACCAACACCTGGGTGACTGTCAGTGTCTATTTATTCTGGAAGCACAGACGGAATGTTTCTGGAGAAATGAGATTCTGGGCTAAGGAAACTGGGGGATTTTGAGTATCCAGAGGTCCTGGGGGCTTCTGGGTGTTGTGTGGGGGGGACCCAAGGGATTCAAGGGATTCTGGACTTTGACGATTGTGTCACAGAGGAATGTGGATGTGTAGGAAGGAGAGGAACCTGAGTATGGGAGACCAAGAGGATTTATAAAAATTGTCTGGAGTCCAGAGGATTCTGGGAGTTCCCCTCTTAGAAAATTTGAGCTTCCTGGGGCAAGTATGGCATTTTTGATCTGTGCAAAGGAAGGATCTGGAGTGTGGAAGCCTGAAGGGGTCCCACAGTCCAGGGAACTGTGAGTCCGGCGTGCAGCTCACCTGGTCACGGCTGCCAATGTGGCTGTAAGGCAGTGAGCCGGTCATGAGTTCGTAGAGCACAACCCCGTAGGCATAGACGTCCGACTGGAAGCTGTAGGGGTTCGGGTCCTGCATGCGGATCACCTCAGCCGCCTTCAAGAAGCCAGACCAGACAGGGAGGGGAGTGTGGGAGTCAGCGAATGGCTGGCCCATACTCTTACATGCCACTGGCCACAGCAGGTACAACTCAGAGGCACTCAGATGAGGGAGAACGTGAGTAGTTCGGACATCCATAGCTGATGTAGGGATCCCCGTCCCTGCTAAGACCACATACCACAATCCAGGAGCCCATGTCCCCATGGGCCCCTGACCACTGTGGCCCAACTCACCATCCAAAGCACAGAGCCTGAAGGCTGCTCCAAGGGCTGGGCCCCGCTCCACCGCGTCTTCACGGTGGCCAGGCCAAAGTCACCGATCTTCACTGTGAGCCCCTCATGTAGGAAGATGTCCACCAGAGTCAAGGGCCACTACAGGGACTCCTAATAGCCACATCTCTCACCCATGAGTGCCCCAGACCAGAAACCCCTCAATGTCACACAAACCATGCACAACCTGGATGGGAGAGGGGAGCTCCAAGCGATGCCTTCCACATTGGGCCCCCCTCTGTGACTCAGCCAAGAAGGCCCTCAAATGGGATCTGAACCTGCCCTGCCCTGCTCAGAGAATTTCCACACCTCAGACCCTGACCAGTCTCCAAGAATCACACGTGAACCAGGAGCACTTGACTCCTCACCAACAGCCCTCCCCAAAGCCCCCTCGCAGGCTGCTAGCCATGTTGACATAGGCCCCTCCCTCTTCAACCCCAGAACACACCCGTGGGAACCAGCCCTCTAAGCCCTCACCCAGAAACAGGTAGATACTGTTAGACTTGAGGTCTCGGTGGATGATGTTCTTGGCATGGAGGTAGCTGTGGAGGTAGAGGCAGGTAGTAATTGGCTGGGTGCTCCTATACACCTATCTCTCCCCTCCCCCAAACCCTGAGACTCACTCCATGCCCTGGGCAGTCTGCCGGGCCACGTCGATGAGCTGGACCATGTCAAAGCGCGTGTCGGCCACATGTAGGTGGTGGTAGAGGCTGGAGCCCTCGCACCACTGTGTGATGATGGCAAAGCCCGGTCGGGTCATGAAGCCCATGAATAGCAAGATGTTGACATGCCGTGTCTTCCTGTGGGTGGGGAGGAAAAACAGCGACTGTCAGGTCCTTGCTGAACATCGGGAATGGCACTGTTTGTTGCCCTCTTCTGTCACTCCTTTTCACTTTGTCTTTTAGGGCACTCAGGGTCAGACTGCTGCCAGGTTCCATCAGTGTGTGAGACACGTCTGCTGGGGACTTACGCTCTGAGCTTCCTCATCAGTGTCTCCCCACAAAAGCAGGAGGGAGGGAGCAGCAGCCCCACCCCTCTGCCTACCAGCAGCATCTCCAACTGTTAACACCCTCTACACCTCTGCCATAGACCATTACCTGGGCCTGCTGCCAACCCTCTTCACTGATACACTGACATAACACTGAGATAAATGCAAGGTAAACATACTGGTGATACAGTGATTACAGCCTCTTAATTGCCGTGACAGGCTTCGAGGTAGAGTTTGGAGTCTGGGCCCTTGTTACATCCTCAGTTCAAAACTAGACTTCACCAGTTACTGTACAGCCTTGGGGAAGACATTTAACCTCTTTGGGCCTCATGTCCCTCAACTGTACAACTGTGATCACTAGAGTAGCTACCTTACAAGGATGTCCAGTGGAATAAGCGAATAAGCAATCTATAAGGTGCTTAGCGCAGCGCTGAACATACAGAGTAAGCACTCTGAAAATCTCACTCTCAGGAGTGGGCACTGTGCCACAGAGGGTTAAGCCGATGCTACGGATGCCAGTATTATATATTGGAGTGCCAGTTTGAGTGCCAGCTACTCTGCTCCAACCCAGCTTTCTGCTGATGCACACCCTGGGAGGCAGCAGAGAATGGCTTAAAGTACTTAGGTCCCTGCCACCTACATGGGAGACCTGGAGTGAATTCTGAGCTTCTGGCTTTGGCCTGCCCAATCCTGGCTGTTGCAAACATTTCGGGGAGTAAACCAGTACATGGTGTCTCTCCCCCACCCCATTCCTCCCCTTCCCGACTCTCTGCCTCTCAAGTAGATGAAAATAAATGAATAAACATTTGAAAACAAGAAAAAAAATTAAAATGTCATCTTCCTGTTCTTGCTGCTAGGTACATGGGTCTATGTTGCGGGAACTCGGTCTCTATGAATCATTTCTCCCTACTTTGAGAAAATCTTCATTCCTTACAGAAAGAAGTAATAGCCACAGACACACTGCTAGCAGAAATGCAAATAGCATGGATGCCATTTTGCTCACATCAGAGGATAACACAGCACACAAGGATTCTAAATAGTGGTTAAGACTATGGTTAACACTGAATGAGAGTAAAAATGAACAGCATTCAACTGCCAGCTCACAGAGAGGAACCCAGAACAAGAGTTTTCTACTGTGACATTCATTATGAGGATAAAGACTAAGATCACACAAGTGTGTGACACACACTGAAAGTAAAAGAATGGGAAAAGATACACCATGCTGAGAGAAAGCAAAAAAAAGAATGGAGTAGCCATCCTAATATCAGAAAAAAAGGATATTAATACAAAAACTGTTAAAAGAGACAAAGAAGGGCATGATAAAATGATTAAGGGATCAATTCAAAAGGCAGATATGACTATAATAAATGTATATGCACCCAATGCCAGGGCACCTGGCTATTTAAAACAAATGTTAATGGATTTAAAGGGAGAAACAGGCTCTCATACAATAATAATAGGGGACTTCAACATCCTACCTTCATCAATGGACAGATCAACTAGACAGAAAATCAACAAACAACAGAGCCATTCTATACAATGGACAAAACAGATCTAATTGATATCTACAGAACACTTCATCACACAGTTGCAGAATGCACATTCTTTTCATGAGTTCATGGAACATTCTCTGGGACAGACCATATGCTAGGCCATAAAGCAAGTCTCAACAAATTCAAAAAAACTGAAATCATACCACATATCTTTTCTGACCACAATGGAATGAAGCTGGAAATAAGCAACTTCAGAAACTCCAGAAAATATGCATAGACATGGAGACTGAACAACACCCTCCTGAGTGAACAGGGAGGTCACAGAAGAAATCAAAAGAGAAATAAAACAATTCCAGGAAACGAATGAAGATGACAGTACAACATACCAAAACCTAAGGGATACAGCAAAAGCCATGTTAAGAGGGAAGTTTAAGGCCGGTGCCGCGGCTCACTAGGCTAATCCTCCGCCTTGTGGCGCCGGCACACTGGGTTCTAGTCCCGGTCAGGGCGCCGGATTCTGTCCCGGTTGCCCCTCTTCCAGGCCAGCTCTCTGCTGTGGCCAGGGAGTGCAGTGGAGGATGGCCCAAGTACTTGGGCCCTGCACCCCATGGGAGACCAGGAGAAGCACCTGGCTCCTGCCTTCGGGTCAGCGCAGTGCTCCGACCACAGTGCGCTGGCCGCAGGTGGCCACTAGAGGGTGAACCAACGGCAAAAAAGGAAGACCTTTCTCTCTCTCTCTCTCTCTCTCTCTCTCACTGTCCACTCTGCCTGTCAAAAAATAAAAAAAAAAATTAAAAAAGAGGGAAGTTTATAGCAATTACTGCCTACATCAAAAAATTAGAAAGGCATCAAATAAATGATCTAACAATGCATCTCAAATACCTAAAAACACAAGAACAAATGAAACCCAAAATTAGGAGGAAGAAATAATTAAAATTAGAGAAGCAATTTTTTAAAATTGAGATCAGAAAAATGATACAAAACATCAATGAAATGAATAACTGGTCTTTCAAAAAATAAATAAAATTGATACAATATGGCCCCAACTAACCAAAAAAGGAGAAGATCCAAATTAATAATAATAATAATCAAAGATGAAAAATGAGATATAATAACAGATACCATAGAAATAAAAATTATCAGGAATTACTACAAAGAGCTATATGCCAACAAATTGGAAAATACAGAAAAAATGGATAGATTTCTGGACACATACAATCTACTGAAATTCAGTCATGAAGGTGCAGAAAACCTAAATAGACCAATAACCAAGAAGGAGATTGAATTAGTAATGAAGACCCTCCTAAGAAGGAAAAGTCCAGGACCAGACGGCTTCGTGCTGAATTCTACCAAACTTTTTTTTTTAAGATTTTTTTTTTATTTTTATTTTTTGACAGGCAGAGTGGACAGTGAGAGAGACAGAGAGAAAGGTCTTCCTTTGCTGTTGGTTCATCCTCCGATGGCCGCCACGGCCGGCGCATTGCAGCCGGCGCACCGCGCTGATCCGATGGCAGGAGCCAGGTACTTATCCTGGTCTCCCATGGGGTGCAGGGCCCAAGTACTTGGGCCATCCTCCACTGCACTCCCTGGCCACAGCAGAGAGCTGGACTGGAAGAGGGGCAACCGGGACAGAATCTGGCGCCCTGACCGGGACTAGAACCCGGTGTGCCGGCGCCGCAAGGTGGAGGATTAGTCTAGTGAGCTGCGGTGCCGGCCAGCTATATAGTTATATATATAGTTATGAAAATTTTAACCAAAGCCATTAGCAAGAAAAAGAAATCAAAGGGAAATAAATTGGAAAGGAGGAAGTCAAATTATCCCTGTTGCAGACGAAATGATCCTATATAGGGAAATCAAAAGACTCCACTAAGAGACTACTGGAACTCATACAAGAGTTTGGTAAGGTTGTAAAATCAACACACAAAAATCAATAGCCTTTGTATACATAGACAATGCCATGGCTAAGAAAGAACTTGTAAGATTAGTCCCATTCACAATAGTGACAAAAAATGTTAAATACCTTGGAATAAATTTAACCAAGGATATGAAATATTTCTACAATGAAAATTACAAAACATTAAAGAAAGAAATAAAAAAAAAACACACAAAAAATAGAAGAATCTTCTATGTTTGTGGATTGGAATAATTAATATTATCAAAATGTCCATACTACCAAAAGCAATTTACAGATTGAATGCGATTCCGATCAAAATAACAATGGCATTCTTCTCAAATCTAGGAAAAACAATGCTAAAATGATATGGAAACACAAGAGACCCAGAATAGCTAAAGCAATCTTAAACAATGAAAACAAAGCTGCATATTTCTTTTTTTGTATTTGACAGGTAGAGTTATAGAAGTGAGAGAGAGAGACAGAGAGAAAGGTCTTCCCTCTGTTGGTTCATCCCCCAAATGGCCCCCCAAAGCCAGGAGCCAGGTGCTTCTTCCTGGTCTCCCATGCAGGTGTAGGGCCCAAGCACTTGGGCCATCCTCCACTGCCCTCTCGGGCCACAGCAGAGAGCTGGACTGGAAGAGGAGCTACTGGGACTAGAACCCAGTGCCCATATGTGATGCCGGCACCGCAGGGATTAACCAAGTGAGCCACAGCGCTGGCCCTAAAATACCATATTTCAAGACATACCTCAGGGGAGTTACAATCATGCCTGGTACTGGCATGAAAATAGGCATGTAGACAGATCAACAGAACAGAGTAGAAACCCTCCAAATTAATCCATGCATCTAGAACCAACTAATCTTTGACAAAGGAGCTAAAATCAATCCCTGGACAAAGGACAGTCTCTTCAACAAATGGTGCTTAGAAAATTGGATCTGCACATGCAGAAGTATGAAACAAGACCTTACACCTTATACAAAAATCAACTCAAAATGGATCAAGGAGTTAATTCTATGACCTGATACCATCAAATTACTAGAGGAGAACTTTTGGGAAACTCTGTAAGATACTGGCATAGGCAAAGACTTCTTGTAAAGACCCCAGAAGCACAGGCAATAAAAGCAAAAATAGACAAATAGGATTACATCAAGCTAAGAAGCTTCTATTCTGCAAAGGAAACACTCAACAAAGTGAAGAGGCAATCAACAGAATGGAAGAAAATTTTTACAATCTATGGAACTGATTAATATCCAGAATCTATAAAGAGCTCAAGAAACTCAACAACTAAATAAACAATCCCGTTAAGAAATGGGCAAAGGACATGAAGAGGCATTTTTCTAAGGATGAAATTCAAATGGCTAACAGACACGAGAAAATTCTCAGGTCCACTAGTGACCAAGGAAATGCAAATCAAAACCATAATGATGTTTCACTTCACCCCAGTTAGAATGGCTATCATACAAAAATAAAAAAAAATAAGTAAATGCTGGTGAGGATATGGGGGAAAGGGTCCCCTAATTAATTGTTCATGGGAATGTAAACTAGTACAACCGTTATGGAAAACAGTATGGAGATTCCTCAGAAATCTGAAAATAGGTCTACAGTATGTCCCAGCCATCCCACTCCCAGGAATTTACCCAAGTGAAATGAAATCATCATATAAATGAGTTATCTGTACCCCCATATTTATTGCAGCTGAATTCACAATAGTTAAGAAATGGAATCAACCCCTATGCCTATCAGCTGGTGACTGGATAAAGAAATTGTGGTATATATACACTATGGAGTACTAATGAAATCCTGTTTTTTGCAACAAAGTGGTTGCAACTGGAAATCATTATGCTTAGTGAAATAAGCCCATCCCAAAAAGACCAATATAATTTCCTTGATCTGTAGTAATAGAGTACAAAAAATGTTATGTATATTAGCAAAATGGACATTTTGAGATTTTATTATTGTTTAAAGCCCTTGTCTATACTGTTGAGGAACAGTGGTTTTTTCTTCTATTTGTGTGTGGGGGGGTAAGCTTGATTACAAAATAAACTGGAAATATATCCTTAAAAAGAGATTTTAAAAGAAAAAATAAGAAAGGAAGGAAGAATGAGGGTAGGAGTATGGGTGGCAGGGAAGGTAGGATGGGAGGTATCACAATGTTCCTAAATCTGTATATATGAAAATACATGAAATTTGTTCACCTTACATAAATAAAAAATAAAAATAAATCACACAAGTAACAATTAATGATACAGACTCTGTGACATAATTGCACCCACTGGATAGAGTGCAAAAAGCCTGTGTCAACAGCCCCAGAGTGGTAGATGCTGCCAGGTACAACCTCCACGATATATGGGTACATGAGACTATGCTGTGTAGGAACGACAGTGACAAAAAGGGACCACCTGGGTTTCACAGTGTGAATGAAGTACTAGTATTAATTACTGATCAATTATAGCACCTATAATATTACAGAATCATTATGATAATGATGATAATGACTAGTGCTTTTTAAAATTAAGAACAAGAACATGCCACAGTACTATATCATTAATGATGTGGTACAAGCAAGCAAAGGGCAAGGCTGGCCGCAGGCCTGCCTGGCACAGTGGTTAACTAATGTTAGACTCCTCATGCAAGGGTCCATAATGCTGTGAACCATGCCCTCAGCCCCCACCCCCTGGAACCAGTTCACAGCAAGCAAATGACAAGACCCCCACTGGGGGATGCATGGCTGCTACTTCCTATCAGTATTCACCCAAACACCCACGCAAGCATCCCAAGAGGGTCTCCAAACTTGCCCCAGGGGGCAAGACAGGGAAAAGACTTTCAACCACCATTGGAACACAACACAAACACAGGTCCCATCCAGGCAGGGCCCCAAGCACAGCTTTTGCCCCAAAAGGTGCCCAGCTGTGCCTGCCATGCCCCCCAAAAAACCTCTCCCTCCCCCCACCCCCCACCCCGATGCAACCTCACCTGAGCACCTGCATCTCATTCTTGAAGGCCTGGGCCTGCTCGGCTGTGGGCTGGGCCACCTTGAGCACCTTCACGGCCACGTCGCCATGCCACCGTCCACGAAACACGGTGCCAAATGAGCCAGTCCCGATCCTCTTCAGCAGCTGCACCTCACTGGGGGGTACCTCCCAGTAATAGCCTGAGTCCCGGTACCCCAGGTTCTTCTGTGGGTCAGGCAGGTGGCATCTGAAGGGCCTGGGGCCTGCCATGTCCCACATCCCACTTCCCACATCCCACATCCCTCAGCCTGTGGTGCCCTCCAAAGGTTCCTCCTTGAACGTACCACTTTCTTCTTGTCATCGGCCGTGGACTTCCGCTCTCGTTGCTCTGATGGTGACTTGGAATGTGGGGACTTCCTCCCCGAGGACATGCTGGCCGGGCTGGGGCTTCCCCGGGGGGCTCCATCACCACCACCTCTACCACCAGCAGCTGCAGTGGTGGAGAGCATGAGTGGAGGCAGGTGGGAGTGGCAGGGGTGGGGGAGGGGCAGGGTATGGGTTTCACGGGGCTCACCATCAGTGCCGAAACTCTGGGCAGTGAGCTGGAAGAAGAGAGACAGGGGTCAAAGCGAGGATGTGGAGGCCAGGAGGAATGGTTCTCCCCTCTGCCCAGCATGCCCCTGGGCACCCACCTGCATGAGGCTGGAGTCCGTGGGGGCTGCGGTGCTGACCATGTGGACATTGGGAGTGGACGTGGAGCGGATGCGCTGAAGGGGGGCGTTGGCCGGGGCAGGGAAGGGGAACCGCTCCGGGTCATGGTGCTGGGTGCAGGAGCTGATGGGGGAAAGGCTGTGAAATCACTGTGGAATGAATCCGAGAACCAAGAGATCTCCCTCCACCAGCAGGCACCAGCTCCCGGGGTTGCCCCACAATTCATTTGCTCAAGAGACATTTATTGAGTGCCTGCAGTGTGCCAGACACCGCCCCAGGAGGTAAAAGTAAAACTGTAAACACCACCAATGAAAGCTCTTGCTCTCCTGGGGCTGACATTCCAGTAGGGGCAGAGAGAAATACAAAACAAAGAAATGCATAATATGCCACCCAGTGACAGGTGCAAGGAAGAAAAAAAACAAAGCAAAAAAAAAAAAAAGGAGACAGAAAGAGGCCCTGGGGGGTGGGAAGGGTAGGGAAAGACTTCTCTCAGCTAGGGACCTAGCAAAGACAAGTTGCCGAAGGGGGAGGAGGGAAGAGGGTGACACTGTATAAATATGTATTAGACAGGTTCTAGTAGACAAATATTAGACATGGTCTACTCAAATAGATTATGGATTACAGAACATGCATCATCTATAATGGAGTGGCAATGTTTAAAACTATACATAATGTAATGGTACATGTTATACATGTTACACATATGATATGTTACACACATTATCACATTATAAAAATATTTCTTCATGCTCATTTTCCTAAAATAAAATTCAAAGGTAATGCATCTACACACACCCAAAATTACAAATAATACAATACCCTATCCTTACTTTTTTATATAAAAATATATGGTGCTCTCCATTATATAAAAATATGATGTAACACAACACAGAATACAGTAACATAAATGTTATATAAATATATACACATTACAAATTATATTAGAGTAACAATATATTTTAATATAGATATATTATTGTATTATAATACTTAACATCAAAGAGATTTGTGTATAAGGGAAGTAGCTTATGATAAAATAATATGTATTTTAAAGTGGGAAGGCTTGAGCATGGTTATAGTGGTAGAACAATTAACAGTGTAGTTAGATGCTTATGAATACGCACAATTAATAATCAAAAGAATAGAATATTTACTCTATGCCAGATTCTGTTCTAATTAATCACTGGGCAAATCTTTAATTCATTTACTCCTCATATTAGGACTCTATTTGGTAGAAACCATCATTACCTCATCTTTCCAAATGGGAAAACTGAGGCCCAAAGAGACTAGTGATTTGCCCAAGGTCATGCAGCCCCACGCCCTCACCTGCAGGTACTGAGTCCCTGCTAGTCAAGTACACCAATGTATAAAGTGCGGCTTGTGGGGGTCCCGGGGCCCCCAGACCTTCTTGTGTAGTAGCCCTTGAGCTCAGGCATCCCTACCTGGGACCCTGGGGGGTGAGTGGCTCATTCAGGGGGCGGCTGGAGGGAGCCTCATGCTGCCTGGAGCTTCCGGACAAATCCTGGATGCTGTGGTAGAACCTTGAGGGCATGCAGGGTATAAAGCAAAGCCGTGTAGGTGAGCTGTGCCTCCGGGCCTTGTGATGGGGCCTCCATCCTTCCCCTCCCCCGCCCCACCCCCCAGCCAGGCTCACTGTCGGCGGCTGGTACTCATGTCCACACACACTGTGGGAACCTTGGAGGAACAATGCTGGTGGAACTTGTAGCCACAGGTTTGGCAGCGGAAACCATGGAACAGAAACTTAAGGCAGAAGTCACAGAACGCCAGGCTGAAGAAGGTCTTGCGCACCTGCCACGGCATAACAGTGAAGCTTGAGGCCCGGTCAAGGGCCCTCCTCACCCCCACCCCGCCTCAGCCTGCCCGACTGGTCCCCCTGCACTCACAAAATTGTGCATGGTCAGCGGGACATCTTCAAGGACCTCAACAATGAGCTCCTCGCCATCCAGGGGGGCGATGGCTGTGTCCCAGGCAGTGACTGTCTTTCGCCTACAGGTGGCATGGAAGGGAATGACTGGTGGTGGGGTGGGGAGGAGGACAGGAGCCAGGGGGAAGCAGGTTCCCCTCCCCCATCCCAAGGCCTTTTAAGCCTGCCATTCATGCAGTAATCCTGGTATGTTTAATTCTCATCACAGCAAAGCTAGGATGGAGTCAAGCATTTTTGCCCCCATTTCACAGATGGAAGAACAGATGCCAGAGGGAGTCAGTGACCTGCCCAGGGCCACAGGGTAAGGAGTCACAGGATGACGTGAAGGGACCATGCTCCTCACCATGAGACAAGAAGAAAATGAGACTAAACCACTACATCTCAGAAGTGACATCTCAGAAGTGCTAAGCTGCCCGGCGCTAGTTGAATGAAACCAATAAAACACGATGTGTGCACTGAAGAAGAAACCACACAACCTCAGCACGCAGGAACGAGCAGAAGGCCAGAGAGGGCCAAGTCATCAGAAAAGGGGAAACTGAGGAAAGACAGAATTGGGGACTCAATGAAATTTTTAAAGAACGAGACAGGTAAACTCTGGGAGGAGCTGACGGAGCAGAGTGGGGGCGGGGGGGACTTTGGGGCCCAGGGTAGAGTGAGCTATGACCATAAAGGCCACTAAACTAACGGAACGAAAGCAGGGCCATTGGCATTGTTTCACTGCATGAACGGAAGATGCTACAACAACGCGAAGAAGGAGTGAGACGGCTCTGAGGCAGGGAGCGGAGTGGGTGGGCGTGGGGCTGTCACACTTACCCCTTGATGAGTCGGTACACCACACAGCAGTCCTGATTGAGACCCCGCACTTTGAGGGCCTTGTCTAGAGAGTCGTAGACACTCATGCCATCCCGGACAGTTATCTGTGTGTGTGCGTGCAGAAGCGAGTACCCTCAGCAGTCCACAGGGGTCCCAGGTGACTCAACCCTCTGCAGAGGCCGCCCCCGAACCCCACCCCCCTCCCGATCTCCCACTGAGAACTGGGTTCAACCCTGGCCAGCCTTGCTGCTGTGACTTACCACCGTGCGTTGCTTGTTGGGCAGGTACACTTTCACGGTGCCCACTGCCCGGGACGGCTCGGCCCCGTTGGCAGGGGGACCTCGTGGCGGCTCCATGGAGCCTAAGACTTTGTCAAGACGGGCTGAGGTGGTGCTGGGCAGGTGCCATGAGGCTCCTAGGAGGAGACAAACAAAGGAGGAATTCAGAAGTCTAGTGATGACAGTCGGAGAGCCACGTGGCCGGAGACAAAAACAAAATTCCAACTCCAGGATCCCATTCCACTCTGCATACTCGTTTCCACACAACAGCTGGAGGGAGTCTGTTAACACTGGAACTTCATCCAATCCCGCCTTGGTGCTTATCTCGGCGTGCTGGGGTGCCGAGGGCTCGGGTTCACCGCACAGGGCACGGAGAGGAGGGACAGAGAAGCAGGGAACACTCTGCAAAGAGGCACACTCTGTGCTGGGACTGATGGGGGAGTCAGCCTACATGTACTGGGGGTGCCAGAAGCATAATGGCCATGAACAGGTTGTTCAGGCTTTCTGATGGAGAGTGGTGGTTCCCAGGTACCATGCTGAGGGAGGAAACGAGGCTCATGGTACTGCCCTCAGTTTGGGTAGAAGGCAGGCTGCACCAAGCTGTGCTGGCAAAGGACACCGTGGACATCCCTAAGCACTGGGGTGCAATGTGGATGGTAGCATCACAGACACTGTGTTAGGGAGCTAGGAGAGGTCACCAGGCCCAGATCAGCAGTGCACACAGGAATCACCAGACGCTATGCTGATGGGCATTTAATAAGGGCCACTAGGGACTGTTATGGAGACAGGGGTGGATCTCAGGGGCCGGCAGACATCGGGCCAAACACAAGTGATAGTGGTGGGCGCACCACACGTTGTCCTGAGGAAAGGGAAAAAGGGAAGGTAATGGAAGGGAAGGTGACAAAAATAGAGGTGGTGGACGGGAGGGGGCTCCAAAATTCTCCTGATAGCTAATGAGGGGTCACAGACACATGACTCGTATAAACCGAGTGGGCAATTCACGGAAGGAGATTGGGGAGGATTAAGGAGGGGAAACGGGGGACTCCTCTTGATATTCCCTTGGAGGTCAGGCAGTGATCCAGAATAAGAACACTAGGGAATGAGCCGCAACTCCATGCACTCCCTGGAGCTGGTAACAGAAGGTCATCGCACCCCTTAAGAGGCTTAAGACACAACCCTGGAACCAGGTACCCCAGCCCCAGACCCCACTCGGCCTGGTCCCGCCTCCCGAAGGGGGGGGGGTCCAGGTTCTGCGCAGGCGCGCTGGCACTTGCGGCGGGCGAAACCATCACGACTGCCTTGCTCCTGTCTTATCCACCCTACCCCCGCTGTCTACGATGGTCTCGCCCCGGGTCAAACCACTCCTCCGGTTCCGGGCGGGGGGCGCCGAGGCCCAGGCGCAGCCATCCTGGAGCTGAGTTTTTGGTCCGGGCGCCCTGCCCGTGTCTGGCGGTCGCTCCAACAACCGAACCCTGTCGGACCCGCCCTCACCTGTCACGCCGCTACAGCCGCCGCCGCCTCCATCTTGGGCCTGTCTTCTTGGTTCCTCACACAATCCGCCTCCACCACCCCTCGGATTTTCTCCATTGGCTCTGCGGGACTCGGCCCTCCATTTTTATTGGATTAGCGTCACGCCTGTCAAGTCAGAACGACGGAATGTGGGTTGTGTTCCGGATTAGGAGGGGCCGCTTGAAACGTCAGGGTCTGGGGCAAATTCACTCCAACCGACTCGCGCAAGCGCAGCCAGGAGCGGGGAGTGCGTGCCTAGGGCTTTAACCCCAATCTTGCCATGCAGGAATAAACCAGCGCTTTTTTTTTTCCCGGTCATTTGGGGGCAGACTTTAGAGGTTTCAGAAAATGGGTCAGGAAATCCTTAAGCAAAGTTTTTGGGACAATACTCTAAGCACCGTTTTAGGGTTTTCCTGTATCTCAGTTTTACTGTCTTTGAAATGGGCTCGAGTCAAACCAAATGACCTACGACGTCTGGGAGACTGTAGTTATAGTTCCTAGCCTTTGATAATAGTAGGTCTGTGGCGCGGCTGCGGCTGGGGGTTTCAAAGGCTCTTGGGCGACCCGCTGTTTTGGGAAACACGAGTCCTAGGCAGCCAGGGAGGTCTCTAACCCGTTTGCCACCCTTTGAAGCTTAGAGCATTTCCTTTAGAAAACTTGTAAATAGTTTCCCTGTCCCTTTGAGATGTGTGTAAATTTTTTTAACAGCTTGCTAGGCCTCTTGCGGGTTGTACAATCCCGGAATGTTTTTCTTAAGGGCCTGGGAGCCATCTCCTTGAAATGTAAACACTCAGGAAAGTAACATCCCTAAGCTCCTAGTCTTCCTGGGAATTTGGTCTACGTGTCTGGCTCCAAGTCGGTACCCGCTTGTCACAGAGCTTCAGTCTGCTTCTAGATAAAGGGAATAAGCTAAAGCAGCCGGCCACCCTAATGACCAGGTGAATGTGCGAGCAACTGTGCATACCAAATCGTGCTGTGGAATTTCCTTCCTTGAGGACAAGTTCCTGGTTATTTTGAGAACATGGGTGTGATGGGTTGTATCTGCCTTCGAAATCTCTCTAGCGGATTGCTTGCGATGTGCATCGCAGTCCGGCTTAATGTTTATTCAAAAATAAAACGTTCTCGTTCTTTTCTACCTTTCTGGAGAGTTTGCACTGGATTGGCAAAAGCTTTTTTTTTTTTTTCTTTTTTAATTGTTTCCCCCAAAGTCTGAATGTCCTATTGTGTTTGAAATGACTATATCCTCCTGTTTGGAGATTCGTCCCTCGTCCCTCGGCAATGAAATGGAAAGACTGAAGGAAGGTCACTGGGTGTGGGTGTGTGGGGGGCAGGGCGGGGAGGGGTTCAACACGCTTTGATATGTATTTACCGAGTGCCTTCTCTGCCTGTAAGGAAACAGAAGTTCTGCTGAGTGGGCCGTCTTATAACTTTCATTGGCCCTCCCCCATTTTCCTATTTGGATCTTTGAAAACAGTGCGGCACCTTCGTATGAACATACACATACCATGTGATCCAGCAACCTCACTCCTATTATGCACTCCAGAGAAATGAGAGCATATGTCCAGTGGTGTGCTTGTGTATATTTAACAACCGGCTTTCCAGGAGGAAAGCAAGCTCTATTTTATAGCAGTTGCCAATTGTGTGAACTAACGACTCCTACCATGACTTATTTCAAGCTACCGATATGACACCATTGAACCAGAGAAGGGCAAAATTGGCTCCAGTGAGTCAGCCACAGCATGCTACTGCAATATGAGCAGACAGGAACTTGTATATAAATGTTCACATTAGCTGTTAACAACAACAAACAACAGCAACTGGAAACAGCCTGGGTGTCCAAAGACAGAACTGACAAAGAAACACAACAATGGGATAACTAAATATCATTTGGCAATGAAAGGGAACCGACTACAGATTACAGTTTGGCTCAGAACAGTGAGCCAAAGCAAATCTCTTTTCTTTTTTTAAGATTTATTTATTTATTTATTTATTTGAGAGGCAGAATGAGAGAGAGAGAGGTCTTCCATCCATTGGTTCACTCCCCGAATAGCCGCAATGGCTGGAAGCTGGGCCGATCTGCAGCCAGGAAACAGGAGTCTCCTCCAGGCATCCCAAGCGGATGCAGGGGCCCAAGTACTTGAGCCATCTTCTGCTGCTTTCCCAGGCTAATTAGCAGGCAGCTGGATCAGACGAGGAGCAGCTGTGACTGGAAGCAGTGCCCATAAGGGATGCTGGGGCTGCAGGCAGAGGCTTAGCCTACTATGCCACAGCGCCAGCCCCAAATCTCTTTTCTTTACAAGTCCTTCAGTCTCAAGTATTCAGTTATAGCAACAGAAAACTAAGACTGGCATGATGAAAATTTAGAGGTGATTGGACTGTCCTGTGTGCATTTGTCAGCATTCATGGAATTATAGTCTGAAAATGGGTGTGTATGGTATGTAAAATACACCTCAAAAATGCATGGCAAAAATGACTTCATATATAATTCTAAACATTTTGATTTCTTACAAATTCTTGTTGGTTAGAGAATTCAAATCTTGGGGTGAATGTTTGACATAGTAGTTAAGCGGCTGCTTTGGACACTCACATCCCGTATCAGAGTGCCTGGATTCAAGTCCCACCTCTGCTTCCAATTCCAGCTTCCTGCTGATGGGCATCCTGGGAAGTACCAGGTGACGGCTCCAAGGACTTGGGTCCCTGTCTAGTGGGAGACACAGACTGAGTTCTGGGCTCCTGATTTCAGCTTGGCCCGGCCCTGCCTATTGTGGGTATCCATCCAACCAGCAAATGGGAGACCTCTCTCTCCACCCTCATTCAAATAAAATGTAAAATGCTGAAAAATTGAAAAACAAGAAAGAAAAAAAATCCTTTTCTGAAATTCAGTCCCTGGTCCCCTAAAGCTCCGTCTGCTAGTGCAGGAGTTCTGGGGACCACTCCTGTTGGGAAAGAAGAGACAACGAAGAAGCCACAGCCAGACCAGGTTTATTCAGATGAAAGCCTGGGAGGGGCTTACTCCCAGGTGAACGCACAGCAGAGAGAGAGAGAGAGCCCCCTCCCTTACAGACTAGCTGTTTACACAGTACCAAGTGTCTGCTGTCATGTAGGTGAGAGGTCAGTATGGATCTAAGGCTTGGACACAAAGCCCCAGTGAGGAGCTCCAAGATGTTTCAATATTATTTAAATTTGTCTTTAAACTTTAATTTCTGGGCAGTTTGAAGACAGACTTCTGGCTCCATTACCCAATGTTTACAAAAAGGGCAACATCCCAGCACAAGCTCCTTGCACAGCATGCTGGGTGAGGTGGAAAGGTGGGAGATGTGAAGCCTACCCAAAGGCAATCCTGCTTTCCCCAAGGACTCCTGTATTCACCAAACCCATCTTAACTGGTAGGAGGTCAGGCAAATACCTCATAGTTATGATAAAGACATGAAGACTT
Organism: Oryctolagus cuniculus; assembly: GCF_964237555.1. NCBI lineage: Eukaryota > Metazoa > Chordata > Mammalia > Lagomorpha > Leporidae > Oryctolagus > Oryctolagus cuniculus. The sequence goes on along the minus strand of NC_091453.1, from coordinate 33,052,766 downwards.
TAAAACTATTTGGATTTTTGTCATCATCATCATATTTTAAACCATCAGATCTATGCATTAAAATTAAAGCTGGAACTAGCTGGTTATGGTTTTCTGACATCCTCCTAACTATCCACCTAGAAACTTTTAAAGATTTTAAAGTGGTTGTTGGTTTTTACTATTGTTACTTTCAATTCTGAGAAACGGGCCTGACATTTTTTTTTTAAAAAAACCTCAAGCGTTCACCAACCCCAAGCGTTCACCAACCGCTGTTGTAATGCTACCCATTTTTCAGACGCGGAAAGTGAGGCTGGGGCTGCCCTAACCAGAAGACACAAGAGAGATTGCTTCAGAAACTCAAGTCTGATAAAAAGTGTTTAATAACGATGGGGGTCGGAGCACCTCCTTAAAGGATCTCACACCCGCCCCAGCAGTGCTGCGTGCGGGAAAACCTGCTCTAAAACAGGCCCTCGCACTTCCCAGCGCCTCCCGCTGCGGACGCCTGGAGAATGCCTTCTCTGCTACCCTCCCTCTGCTTGGGTACCCGGATTGGGTATCCGGGGGAGATGAGCCGGCAGATACTTTTGCCTGCGACCGCAAGTCTTACTCGGTGTCCTCAAAGATTGGCTTCCTCGGCCAACCCAGCCAATTGCAGAATCCGCTTTCTGCTCCAGCCCCTGACAGGCAGCTGGGTTAGCCAATGGCAGCGAAAGGCAGGCTGTGAGCTGCGGACGACATTGATAGGCTTTATCTCAGCAGCAGAACAATTAATGGGCCAATTGAGGGCCAAAGGAGGTAGGCTTATGAGCCTTCCCAGCCAATGGAAGGTGATATGGCTTTGAGGCGCGCAACAAAATGACAATTTAAGATTACTTTTAAATTTCTGGTAATAACAGTGTAACACTGTTTTATCTGTAACCTTAAAAGCAGAGTATGAAACTTTCTGCTTCTGGATTTTCCTTGAAGAGATTTTTAATACAGTCCGGGAGTCAGAAGTGTAGGAAATTAACGAGTGACCCTAACCACCACTTTTAACTTTAATTTTCTTTATGAAAAGGTCTTTCTTAAAATGTACTTTCTTAAAGTGTATTAAGCAGTAATTTGAATTTGCCATCCATCCTGACGTTATAAATTGATGAGCAACACACAGTTAAGCAGGCCGGGTTCTATTGCTGTAAATTAAATTTTGAAGGTTCATTATACACAATATATGGCAGCATCCCTATTTCCATGAAATTAAGTAAAAGTGCAGGTTTGTATGTTTTCAATTTCCAAACTGAAGGATGTAATGCGGGGGAAAATGATCAAATCAAATAATAGTCCTATAATTTTATCAGCAAAGATTTACTTAGTGAGGAAAATCTTTGCTAACTATGATGGTTACTTCATAATAAAGTAAAACTCAAGTATGAAAATATTTAATAATCAAGTAAAGGGATCAGTACAAACCTACGAATTCTGAGAAGTGGAGCCTGCTTTTAAGATACCATGGACAGTGACAGACGCCTCTAGCCTCTGGGAAGGCTTACAATTCATTACGTCATCAATTATTTTTAAATTGTAGTTAAATTAACTAATTTTAAAAAAGCAGAAGTAATTGCCCCAAGGCAGTGGTTGAAGAATGTGTACTTTGGTTCTGATCAGAAATTGATTTTGTAAAAATGTTCTCAAGGTCAACACACTTATTTCTCTCTAAAAGAGATTTTTAAAAAATATTTATTTTTATTTATTTGGGAGACAAAAGAGAGACAGAGATATTCCATCCATTGTTGTTCACTCTCCTAATGCCCACAACAATCAGGGCTGGATAGGTAACACTGGATTCTCTCTTCTTTCCCACATTGAAGCCCCAGGGCCAGGAACTCAATCCAGGTTTCCCATGTGGGTAGCAGAGACCCAAGTACTTGAACTATCACCTGGTGTCTCCCAGGGAGCGCATTGGTAGGAAGCTGAAATTTGAAGCGGAACCAGGACCCAAACTCAGGCTCTGTAATGTAGGATGCAGACATCCCAAGAGGCATCTTGAAAAAAAAAAAAAAGATTTGTTTATTTGAAAGGCAGCATGACGGGGAGGGGGGGGATAGAGAGAGAGAGAGAGAGAGAGAAAGAGAGAGAGAGAATCTCTCACCTGCTGGTACACTTCTCAAATGGCCACAACAGCCAGGAGCCTGGAACTCCATCTTGGTCTGCCACATAGGTGGCAGGGACCCAAGCTCCTGGGACATCTTCTGCTGTTTTCCCAGGCACATAAGCAGAAAGCTTGAATCGGAAACAGAGCAGCAAGGAATTGAACCTGCACTCCAATATTGGATGACGGTGTCACAAGTGGCAGCTTAACCACTGTGTGTGTGTGTGTATATAGTCTTTTCTATATGTAAAATAATTCCTAATAGTTTTTGTGCCACCCGGGTACATGTATACCATCGTGAAGTATGAGGAAATCAATTTTGCAGTTACCCAGAATGCCTTAGCACTTGATCATTTGTCTAGTTAGAAGACATGAGCATCCATTCCCATGCCCTGCATGTAACTGTGTGACCCTGGACAAGTTGTTTCCTTTTGCAGTGTCGCAGTTACCTCATTATTCAAATATTTTTTAAAGTTTTATTTATTTGAAAGGCAGATACACACACACACACACACACAGAATCTTCCATCCATTGGTTTACTCCCCAAATAGCCACAATGACTAGGGACTGGGCCAAACCAAAGCCAGGAACCAGGAACTCCATCAAGTATCCCACATGGGTGGCAGGGACCCAGGTACTTGGGCCATCACCTGCTGCCTCCCAGGAACATTAGCAGGAAGCTGGATCAGAAGCAGAGCAGCAGGTACTTGAACCAGCACTCTGATATTTTTATCTGATATATTTATTTGAAAGACAGAGTTACAAAGAGAGGTATAGACGGGGGCGGGGGTCTTCTATTCGCTGGTTCACTCCCCAGATGGCCGCAATGGCCGGAGCTGCGCCAATCCGAAGCCAGAAGCCAGGAGCTTCTTCCAGGTCTCCCACACAGGTGCAGGGGCCCATGCACTTGGACCATCTTCTACTGCTTTCCCAGGCCATAGCAGAGAGCTGGATCAGAAGAGGAGCAGCCAGGACTCGAACCGATGCCCATATGGGATGCCAGCACTGCAGGCAATGGCTTTACTTGCTACGCCACAGCGCCAGTCCCTCTAATATACTTTTTTTTTTAATTTATTTTTTTTGACAGGCAGAGTGGACAGTGAGAGAGAGAGACAGAGAGAAAGGTCTTCCTTTGCCTTTGATTCACCCTCCAATGGCCGCCGCGGCCGGCGCGCTGCGGCCGGCGCACCGCGCTGATCCGATGGCAGAAGCCAGGAGCCAGGTGCTTTTCCTGGTCTCCCATGGGGTGCAGGGCCCAAGCACCTGGGCCATCCTCCACTGCACTCCCTGGCCACAGCAGAGAGCTGGCCTGGAAGAGGGGCAACCGGGACAGAATCCGGCGCCCCGACCGGGACTAGAACCTGGTGTGCCGGCACCGCTAGGCGGAGGATTAGCCTAGTGAGCCGCGGCGCCGGCCACCTCTAATATACTTTTTAAAAGTACTTCCACTCACACCCTGGGTCATTGTGAACAGAGCTGTGGGGGTTGCAGGTGATGAGAGCTCTGCTGTCCTTGGGAAGGAATGAGCTTGTTTCGCTTCTGGCTTTAATTTGCTGAGTGACCTTCAGCAAGTCACTCAGTATCTCTGGGCCCCTGGTGGGAAACTGAGGTCTCCACGGTTTTGTTCAGTGATGCTCGCGGTTCGAGCCCACGCAAATGTAGTGGGCTGGTTCGTGCTCACAGCTGTGGAGCCTATAGAGAGGCTGCTGGGGTAGGCTGGGTAGAGCTGGGCCCTAGCTTAGTCCTGCTGCCTGGCTGGCTCGCATTGGATGCTATCACCTCCCCTCTGAGCCTCAGGGCCGTCAGCCACCGCAGAGGCAGCTCTGTAAGTCAGCTGTGAACAGAGAGCAGGAACTTCACATGTGAGGACGAGGCCCAGAGCAGGTGGTCCTGTGGCACACCAGCCTTCCTCACTCTTCTTCCACGGTACTGATTGAGATGCCCAGGAGGCTGTGTGCAGCTGGCAGGTCCCGTCTGGCCCATGTGAGGCCTGGGGACCAAGACACGGGGGTCGTTCCCACTGTGTGTGTCTGCAGCACCCTTGGCTCCTAACTCACGGGAAAGGCTCATGGCCCAGGGCGAGCTGAGTGGGTGCTATATGGGGGATGCGCTGTGCATAGTTCCAGGGAGTCCTCTGAGCTTTTTCTGGAAGGAACTTGCTGTCTGGGCAGGTGATGAGCTTCTGTCACCAGGGCTGGGTGAGCACCTGGTGGTCATGGCGCTGGGCGATTCCTGCCCAGGTGGGCAGCTGGACTGGGAGCGCCAGAGGCATCTTCTGGGTCTTGGAGCCCAAGGAGCCAGAGAGCAACCCGGAAGGGGTGGGACTGAAGCTGCACGGAGCAGAGCTGGGGGTGTGTAGTGTGTGCATCAGGTAGCTTGGCCACCACTGAAATAAGCAATAAGTACACTCCTGGGATTGGTCAGGCGGGCCTCGAAGCGACCTTCCTCCCGAGAGGGGTGTGACCCTGGCCCTAAAGCTGCACGGTGTCCAGGGACCCATGGAGCACATCCTGAGAGCCCTCCTGTCCCTTCCTGCCCCCACTGGTGGCCCCTGGCTTGCTAGGGTGGAACTGACCATGAGGACGCATCTCAAATGGACTCAGGGCTCCATGGGCTTGGGTACGGCTGGTGCCTGCAGAGCCAGCGGCAGGGGAGGGAGGTATGGAGGCCTCAGGAGGCCGCCTGGCCACAGCTCAGGGTGACACCCAGCTCTGCCACTAGCAGGGCGACACAGGGCCACCCCCTCGCTCTGGAGCCTCAGCTCTGAGCCCCTTGTTGGGGTGCTGAGATTCCCACTGTGAAGGAGGTCACTGGCCAAGCCCCGCCCGGGGGCCTCGCTGCTTTGAAGTCAGAATCTGCAGAGCAGTTTATAGGCGGGCGCATTTCTATCCACGAGATATTAGCTACACACCAGTGTTTAAAGAGGGAAAAAGTGACCTTTCATTTTGTTTTTCTTGAGACTTGAGAGTGAGCAAACTACATACCACTGATTTTTTTTTTTTTTGACAGGCAGAGTGGACAGTGAGAGAGAGAGACAGAGAGAGAAAGGTCTTCCTTTGCCTTTGGTTCACCCTCCAATGGCCGCCACGGCTGGCGGGCTGCGGCCGGCGCACTGCGCTGATCCGATGGCAGGAGCCAGGTGCTTCTCCTGGTCTCCCATGGGGTGCAGGGCCCAAGCACTTGGGCCATCCTCCACTGCCCTCCCGGGCCACAGCAGAGAGCTGGCCTGGAAGAGGGGCAACCGGGACAGAATCTGGCGCCCCGACCGGGACTAGAACCCGGTGTGCTGGCGCCGCTAGGCGGAGGATTAGCCTATTGAGCTGCAGCGCCGGCCTGATTTTTTTTTTTTTTTTTAAGAACAGACTGCATGGCTGCAGAGCGGTACAGGTGTCTGTTTGTCTTGCTGTGCAGGTGCCCCAGGGCCAGCGGCAGCACTGGCTTCTGTAGGCTGTGCCTGCGGCGAGACCCGGAGCCACCCACCCTCAGGTCAGAGCCGAGGGTGCCTGGCCCATTTCAACTTTCTCCTGAACTGCTTTGATTTGGAGAGAGAGAAAAAAAAGAGCTTTTTGATAGTGTGGTAAACATGAAGATTTTAACTATTTTAGAAAAAGGAGTAACAGATCAGTCTGTGATACTGTATTCTTTTTCTTTAAATAATTACTTCATTCATTTGAAAGAAAGAGTTACAGACAGAGGTAGAGAGATAGAGCCAGAGGGAGAAAGGTCTTCCATCCCCTGGTTCAATTCCCAAATGGCCACAACGGCCGGAGCTGCGCCGATCTGGAGCCAGAAGCCAGGGGTCCAAGGACCTGGCCATCTTCTACTGCTTTCACAGGCCATAGCAGAGAGCTGGATCAGAAATGGGAGCAGCCAGGACTCGAACCCGCACCCATATAGGATGCTGGTGCTGCAGGCTGGGGCTTTAACCCACTGCACCACAGCGCTGGCCTTGATACTGTGTACTTTGGGTGAGAGAAATAAAGGCCTCTGCGAGCCTCAAAAAAAAAAAAAAAAAATCCTTCCATATGGGGCTGGCGCTGCAGCATACTGGGCAGGGCGGCCGCCTGCTGCACCAGCATCCCATATGGGTGCAGGTTCGAGACCCAGCTGTTTGGTTTCCAATCCAGTTCTGTTAATGTGCCTGGGAAAGCAGTAGAAGATGGCCCAAGTGCTTGGACCCCTGCACGCATGAAGGAGACCCAGAGAAAGCTCCTGCATCCTGGCTTCGGATCGGCTCAGCTCTGGCTGTCGCAGCCATCTGGGGAGTGAACTAGCAGACGGAAAATCTTTCTCTCTGTCTCTACCTCTCTCTATATATAACTCTGCTTTCCAAACATATAAATAAATATATTTTTTGAAAAGCACTTCCACATATGACTGTTCTAAGATTCTGTGAGGGGCCGGCATTGTGGCCCAGAGGGTAAAATTGCCGCCTGCAGTGGCAGCATCCCACATGGGCACCAGTTTGAGTCCCGGCTGTTCCACTTCCAATCCAGCTCCCATGTAACAGCCTGGGAAAGCAATAGAAGATGGTACAAGTCCTTGGGCCCCTGTACCCAGGTGGGAGACCCAGAAGAAGCTCCTGGCCTGATCAAGCCCTGGCCTTTGTGGTCATTTGGGGAGTGAAGCAGCAGACAGATCTCTCTCCTCTTTCTCTCTCTTTCTCTGTGTGTGTGTCACTCTGATTTTCAAATAAATAACTAAATCTTTTAAAAATAAGATTCCGTGAACTGTCAGAGCTTAGAAAATGCGCCCCCAGATAAAGGCTCCAGAAGCAGCCTCCTAAGCAGTTTCTCCCTGACCATCTCTTGCCCTCCCGTCTCTTACCCCACATTTCCGCTGGAGGGAAGCCAAAGAAACTAGAATTCCTCTTGTACAAGTTGAGTCATGGAAACCAGAACCTTTTTTCCCCTCAAAGTCAACCATAAAACCTAAAAATAATTAGTCTAACTTTCCCCGGCCTTTCTGTGTAAGCTGGCCATAAAGACATTCACTTGTGTACCTTCTTTGATTGCAGACCCTATGACCCTCATCTCAGAAGGGCTCCTACCCAGGAGGAAGGGACGCAGCACAGAAAGGCCCAGAAGAATCTGGACAGGCATGGCTGCGTGTCTCCTAACTATGAGAGCAGACATTTTCTACATAGCTGTTCATGCTCCATTGAACCTAAGCTTAAAAATGCATAGTTCAACCTGGCTCTTTGGGTCTTTATTTTCAGGGCTTCTGTATCACATAAAACTGTAACCAAATCAATGTGTTACATGTTTCTCTTCTTAGCCTGTCTTTTGTTGATGGGGGGAAAGGGATTCAACCTTTCTGCGCTTATAGAACCAATCTATATAAAACTTTCCTCAGGGCATGATGCATTGTGACTGTGTAATAATTGCTATTCCTATGATCACTACCATCAATATTGGTATTATTTAAGGATCAGAGCAAAGATCTGTGTTCTTTGGCAGAACTTGTTGTAAGATCCAAATTCAAAGACACAGAAGAGGTAAGAGATTCAACATCTCAAGGAATCCAGTGTGAAGGTTAGTTTAATAGAAGGGTCAGCTGCAGTGTCGACAGATGCTTTAGCCATCCGCTGATCTGTAGGTACCTAGCCAAGCAGGTGTGCTGGCCAGTACGCTTTGCTATGGACTGAGTTATGTTTCCTCCCTCCTAACTTTGACTGCACTGGGGGAGGTAATAAAGGTTAAATCAGGTTACAAGGCAGACCTCAAGTCCAATATGAACTGTGCCCTTACAAGAAGAGGAGGACACACCATGGTTGTGTGGGTCCAGAAAAAAGGCTATGTGAGGGCATGATGAGAAGGCAGCCATTTAGAAGCCAATGGGTTAATGTGTGGGCAGCCACAGGCAGTCACCCCTTTTGTTTACACTTAAACATATGGATGGAGACATCCTGGCACAGACAAAAGGCTAAGGAGATTCCAGGAAGAGGCAGGAAGAACTTTATTGGAAACTCTTTGTAACCCCAAAAGTCTTTTGGATATGTAAATCTTTTGTGTGCCTTCTTGTATGCAACTGGTCATGTTTAAATACTACTGGATTTGTTGAATAAACGAGCCTTGATCAGGACTTGTCTTGGCTCCATTCTTTGCATCCTTGTCCCGGCATTCCCACTCTCTGTTTCAGGAAACCCGGTTCTTTGTGCTGCAGGCTGACACATTAATGTGCTCATAAGACCCCAGATAGCTTGCTTGTTAGCTCTCTCTCTCCACTCACCCTAGGGAAGAGGCCATGTGAACACCACAGTGAGATGCTGGCCACCCATGAGGCCATAGAAGAGGCCACAGAATGAAACTTACCTTGCCAAGCACCTGCATCTCAAATGCCTGGCCTGTAGAACTCAGAGAAAGCAAGTATCTTTGGCTTCAGCCATGCAGTTTGTGTTTTTTGCCATGGCAGCCTGAGCAGACTCATTTACCAAGGATGGGATCTGGGAACATGTCCTTCCTGTAAATTACACATCATTTTGGTCTCACATTCATGTTCTCAGTAACTCCATGACCAAATATGATGTTAGTTCTGTGGTTTCAATATGGTTTGTCCCCCAAAGGTTTATGTGCTAGGATGTTGGTCTCTAACATAACAACATTGGGTAGTGAATCATTAAGAGGCAGGGCATAGTGGAAGGTGATTAGCTCATGGGGCACCTACCACAGAAGGGGTCCAACATTATGGAGCTGGTGGGTTAGACCACAGCTTTGGACACTGTCATCTCACATCAGAGTGCCTGGTTCGAGTCCAGGCTCTTCTGCTTATGATCCAGCTCCCTCTGATGCATCTCAGAGGCAGGAGATGATGGCCCAAGTATTTGAGCCCCTGTCCCCATGTGGGAGACCTGGATGGAGTCCTAGGCTCGTGGCTTTGGCCTGACCAGTCCCAGCTGTTACAGGCATTTGGGCATGTTGAACCTGTGCTGTGGATGGATGATCTCTCTCCCTCTCACTCTCTCTTGACTTTCAAATAAATCAATAAATTGTAAAAAGAATGGATTAATGTTGTTTTCGAAGGACTCACAAGAGTAGGTTGTTATAAATCAAAGCTAATGGATCAAACCTGCTCCACTTGGCCTCTTGTGTGCATGGCCATTTCCCTTTCTACTTCTGTGCCATGTGGGCCCCCACCAGCTGCTGGCACCAAGCTGTTGGGCTTTCCAGCCACAAGACTAGTGAGCCAAATAAACCACTTATCTTCATGTATTACCTAGAGTCAGGTTGTTTTTGTTTTTGTAAAGAGCAGCACAAAATGAACTAAGACAGGGAGGGGCATGAAAGGAAAATGTTCAAAATGTCTCTTTTTGAGTGTTTTCTTGGGAAACCACTTAAAAACAGATTCTTTAAAAAAATTAGGGCTGACATTGTGGTGCATCAGGTTAAGCTGCTGCTTGCGACACTAGCATTCTTTGTCTGTCTGTCTCTCTCCCCCATTCCTCCCTCCCTCCCTGTCTCTGGTACTCTATATTTCAAGTAAATAAAGAGTAGGTTTGTCCACACCAGCACCATCAAAAACACATAAGTCATGCATGGTGCTACCACTTTGCAACTGCTATGACATCACTAGACAAGAGGAATTTCCCAGCCCCGTTATGATTTAATGAGACCACCATTGCATATGTGGTTGGTCACTGATGGAACTGTTTTCTGGCTCATGACTGTACGTTATTGAGATTCTCTATCTCTCTTTTTCACTGTCTCATTTTATTTGTGTAAGTTATTTTTCTTAATTTTTAAAAATTTAAATTTTTTTATTCAAATGTCACATAGAAAAAGAGAGGGAGAGATAGAGAGAATATCTTCCACCTACTGATTAAATCCTCAAGTGCCCACAACAGCCAGGACTAGACCAGGCTAAAGCCAGGAGCCATGAACTCATTTTGGGTGTCTCATATGGGTGGCAGGAACCCAAGTACATGAGCCAACACTTGTTGCTTCTCAGGATGTGCATCAGCAGGAAGCTGGAATCAGAAGCGGAGACGGGACTTAGGCCAGCCATTCTGATATGGGATGTGGGTGTCTCAAACAGCACTGTAACTGCTGCACCAAATGTAAGCCCCTATATTAAAAATTTTAATGTTGTTAAGTCTGTAATTGCTAAACCTAGAAGCCTTTAGTGTACCAAGTTTTCCACAGTGCAGGCCCTCTAGTGGCACAATTGAATATTTCAACAGTCATTCATAATGCCCTAAAAATCTCTTTCAAAACAATGTATTTTACTTTGATATCAATTGGTTCTGTTCATATTAATCTTAAAATGTATGTGGTATAAAACCAGAGGATGGCCGGCGCCGCGGCGCAATAATAATAATAATAATAATAATGCAATACTGTAACAATTGTGAATAAATAACTTTTTTTTTTTTGACAGGCAGAGAGGACAGTGAGAGAGAGAGACAGAGAGAAAGGTCTTCCTTTGCCATTGGTTCACCCTCCAATGGCCGCTGCGGCCGGCGCACTGTGCTGATCCGATGGCAGGAGCCAGGTGCTTCTCCTGGTCTCCCATGGGGTGCAGGGCCCAAGCACTTGGGCCATCCTCCACTGCACTCCCTGGCCATAGCAGAGAGCTGGCCTGGAAGAGGGGCAACCGGGACAGAATCCGGCGCCCCGACCGGGACTAGAACCCAGTGTGCCGGTGCCGCAAGGCAGAGGATTAGCCTAGTGAGCCGCGGCGCCGGCCGAGGCTTTCAAATAAATAAAAATACACCTTAAAACATGAAACAAAAATGGGTAAGATGATGAAAACCATCTTTATCCTCAATATGAGGTCTTAATTCAGACAAAATCCTTATCTTTCTAGAGACTCTTTTTTTCTTATTATAATTAGTAGGCAAAATTTTTTTAGAAAATATTTATTTTATTTAATTGAATGGCAGAGCAACAGTGACAGAGGAAAAGGGAGAGACAAAGACAGGGGTCTTCCATCCACTGGTTCATTCCCCAAATGGCTGCAATGGCCAGGACTGAGCCAGGTTAAAGCGAGGAGGTAGGAACTTCATCTAGGTCTCCTACATGAGTAGCAGGGATCCAAGCATTTGAGCCATCTTCCACTGCTTTCCCAGACACATAAGCAAGAAGCTGAATTGGACATGGAGCAGTTTGAACTTGAACATGCTCTGATATAGGAGGCCAATGTTGCAAGTGGCAGCTTAACCTGCTACACCACAACACCAGCCCCTAATGGGCTGATTTACAAGTTTAATCTGACAGTCTCTGAGCCTTCATAGTAGTACAAATTAAGAGAAATCTAAAGTGAATTGAAGAAGTTTTCCCATTTATAGCTTTATCCAAAAGGCACACGTTTCACAGTAAACACAAACTATGCAGTTTGAGGTATATTCTAGATACACAATAGCAACTGTATATCACATATGTAGGTTGTTTGAAACTATGGATGGAGAAGCTGAAGATGCATCCATCTAACTGGTAGTGGTAATATTTGCCATTTCCTTTGAAACCAGAGTACACAGGCAGTGAGACAGAAAGGTGGTATTGCAGGCTGGCTTCTCTAAGCAGTAGGCTTTGCAGTGGGGCTGAGAGTGCACACTGTGTGTTAGAGAGTGTTTTTCTTGTCAATGCCACGTGGAGGGGAGGAGGAGAGGCAGGATGGGCAGAGGGACCAGTCCAGTGTTTTTGCAGTCCCAAGGTCAACCCTGGGTGATCCTGCAGGAAAGCTCTGGAATGAGATTGGCGCAGTAGAGATTTCCCAAACTGGGCAGCAAAGCCTTGAGAGCCCCTTGATGCTCAATTCATAGATGTGGCCTGCCCAGCTGCTGGGGTACCAAATCCTTGTAAGGGGATCTTGGCGGCACACAAGAGTCTGCACCCGAGATGGGTGTGTGTGTGTGTGTATTAAATGACACCTGAGGACAATGACTCTGAGAATTCCCACACAACAATGGACAGCTAGCATTGGATCAGAAGGTCCTCACTCTGGAAGGCTACTTTGGGCTGTTCATTTATCCTGTCTCTAACCAATACACACTCAGATCTTTGCTAATGTGTACAATGAATATCTTATTTTGTATGTGACAGGAAGTATCATTTATTGGTTAGTGTGATTAAGGAGAGGACGGCTCGGTGGAAGTCCTTGTGAGTGCAAGGCTCACCTCTTGTCCAGGGGACCACAGTTGAGGATGTATTTGATTCCCACAGCCATCTGGGACGAAATGTATCTCAGCCACTGTGTCTTCACATTCATCTGCATTAAACTTGGTAAAGCCCCATTTCTTTGAGATATGAGTTTTCCAGTGATTGGGGAACTTGAACTTGGGCCCTTCGTAGGGCCTCAGTCACAAGCTCCTTGTTCCGCATCTTGGTACGTATAGATATGATGACTTGATCCATGTGAACCCTGGCCACCATGCCCTTGGGACTTTGCAAAGGCACCTCACACACCTGTCTGGAGCCTCGCAGGACAGCAGGAGGTCAGACTTCACAGTTCACACTTGATCTTAGCCAAAAGGCTGAGAAATGATTTCAGAGTTCATTGGAAGTGGCTGTCTCTGAGGTCCCTTAGGCTAATCCACTCAAGCAACAAGCTATGCACACTATGGAGGGAGCTGCTGTTTTCTCCCACAAGGAAAGAAAGCCCAGTTACCTTAACTGACTGCAAAGGAATATATTAAATGCCTTTTCATTTTCAAAATTAGTGCTTGTTATTAGCTTGTGGATGTTAGAAATACCTCCTACCCTGGCCATATGGCCCTGGTCATATGGCTGGCATGAAAAATATGAGCACCTACTGAAATATTCAAAGTCCCTGTGTCACCATGAACTGCATAGTAAGTTCTAGCCAGCTCATCAGGTTTTATCCTATGGATGGCTCCCTAGGCTCAGATGGACATGTGTTTGCATCTCTGTGTTATAGCTTCTGGAAAACCCGGTGTACAAAAACTAGCCAACAAAGGCAGAAGGGACTGGATAACTCAAGAAATAGGACAAATCCAGGATTGCAGAAAGTGTCATTTATTGGGGAGTGGGCAGGGATTTACTGGTAGTCATTAGACAATGGATCTGCAGTAAGTGGGTTTTCGTGTTAAACTGGACACATATAGGCATCCTACGCCTAACCTAAATAAACCTTGGAGTTGCTCAAGGAACAGTAACATTCCAGGCACTAGATAAGGGACATTCCAGGGTTAAACCAGGCAACACAAACCCAGCAGGTTATCTTCACTACTTTGTTGACCCTGCCCTAAGGGCTTGAGATGACCATCAGGGTTATCTAACTGGCAAGATGGCAGTTACATCCAAAATGGCTGCAGTCATGTCAAGCTGAATCCCTATAGTCACAGAGAGTGTACCTCATTAAAGTTCTTAGACAGGGACAAGGTGTTTCAATTGACTGTGTCCCTATTTACAGCTCCATTAGACTTTTAAATATTGGACAACCTGTTGACTGTATAGCCATTCCCCACTGATGCCATAAACAAGAGTGTCAATTTGTTAAGTCAACAACAGGAGTCACTGTGCACTTACTCCTCATGTAGGATCTTTGTCCTTAGTGTGCTGTACATTGAGATTTAATGCTATAACTAGTTCTCAAACAGTATTTTTCACTTTATGTTTCTATGTGGGAGCAAACTGTTGAAATCTTTACTTAATGTATGCTAAACTGATCTTCTGTATATAAAGAGAATCGAAAATGAATCTTGATGTGAATGGAAGGGGAGAGGGCGTGGGAAAGGGGAGGGTTGCGGGTTGGAGGGATGTTATGGGGGGAAGCCATTGTAATCCATATTCTGTACTTTGGAAATTTATATTCATTAAATAAAAGTTAAAAAAATAAAAAAAGATATAATAAAAAATCACACTTTCCCTCTTACTAGTGAGATAGAGCCCTTTTTTATGTGTTTGTATCCCATCTGAGTTTCTTCAATTACAAGTTGCCTATATTGTCCCTTTTCCTTTGGGTTTCACATTGTTAGATTGATTTGCAATTTTACATTCTGGATAAGAGGATTTTCATTTTCACTCATTCTGTGGCTTATCTCTTTATATGAATTATAGTATAATCTGATGAATAAAACTCACTTAATTTAGCAAAATAAGCTACATTTCTATTTAAGATTTGTGGTGTTAGATTTTTGTTTAATGAGAGGTTCCCTACCACTGTCCAGGCTCAGAACACAATAGCCAAAGTCTGGCGCTTTGGTATGTGGCGGATTTTGAGCTCATAGAAATCCAAAGGGCCTCAGAAGCAAGATTTTTCTAATCTTTTTCCACCCTCTCTTGTCTTGCTTTACTTTTCCCCCTAAAGCAAGCTGTAGAAACTAAAACTTTGGAGCCAGCATAGTGGCCTAGCAGGTAAAACTGCCACCTGCAATGCTGCCATACCACATGGGTGCTGGTTTGTGTCCTGGCTGCTCCACTTCCAATCCAGCTCAATGCTAATGCTCCAGGGAAAGCAGCAGAAGATGGCCCAAGTGCTTGGGCCCCTGCACCCATGTGGGAGACCCAGAAGAACCTCCTGGCACCTGGCTTCGGCCTGGCTTAGCCCTGGCCACTGCAGACATTTGGGGGATGACCCAGTGGATGGAAGATTCTCTTTCTCTCTCCCCATCTCTATGTAACTCTGACTTTCATATAAATAAATCTTTAAAAAATTCTCATTATAAAAAAAACTAGAATTCTTCCCTCCCAATGCAGATGCTAAAACCTAGAATGCCTCTCCCCCAAAGCAAGCCACAAAACCTAGAGAAGTGGGCCTGGCACTGTGGCACAGCAGGTTAATCAGCCACCTGCGGGGCCAGCATCCAGTGATCATCTTCTCACAGACACCAATCTGAGCAGTTATTCACCTTATAAGAGCTGAGGAGGCCCGGTTTTTGTGTAATAAGAAAACATGCAGGGTCTCGCGGTGTGGCATAGCAGCTAAAGCTGCTGCCTGCGTCATCAGCATGCCATAAGGGTGCTGGTTTGAGTCCTGGCTGCTCCACTTCTAATCCAGCTCCCTGCTAATGCACCTGGGAAAGCAGCAGAAGATGGCCCAAGTGCTTGGCCTCCTGTCACCCATGTGGGAGATCCAGAAGAAGCTTCTGCCTTCTGGCTTCAGCCTGTCCCAGCCCTGGCTGTTACAGCCATTTGGGGAATGAACCAGCAGATGGAAGACTCTCTCTCTCTCTCTCTCTTTTTCTCTCTCCTCTCCCTTTTTCTGTAACTCTGCTTTTCAAATAAATAAAATGAATCTTAAAGCTAGAGACATTACTCTAGTTTTCCCTACGTTTCTGTATAGCAGCTGACTAGCAAAACAGTCTCTGACCTACCTTGTCAGATTACTATCTACTGATCGTAAGACCCTCTTTTAGGGGTCCTGCCCCATACTTGGAAGGAAAGAATGTTACACAGAAACACCAAGAAGAAGTCAAACAGACAAGGCCTTGGTGAATTTCCATACCCAGTCCGTTAGCATTACATCATGCTTTTTGGTCCAATCATGCTGGACAAAATCAAGGTGTCCATTCTTCACCAGGCATAAGCATAAAAACGGACAGTTGCCGTGGGTCTTTGAGCCTTCCTTTCTGAAGGTTCCCTATTATGTAAAACTTTATTTTTAGTATTACTTACTGATTGATTTATTTGAAAGGCAGAAAGAGAGTGAGACAGAAATCTTCCAGCCAGTGCTTCACTCTCCAGATGGCCACAAGGGCTGGTGCTAGTCCAGGGCAAAGCCAGGAGCCCACAACTCCATCTGGGTCTCCCATGTGGGTGGCAGTGGCCCAAGCACTTGCCTTCTCAGGTGCATTAGCAAGGATTGGAAGTGGAGTGAGTAGCTGAGACTCAAACTGGCACTGGGATATGGGGTGCCAGTGTCTCAGGCAGCAGCTTAACCTGCCGCACCCCAATAGTGACCCCTTTATGTAAAATGCTGATTGCTAAATCTGTTATGCTTTTCTCTTATTAACCTGTCTCTTGTGTGGGCCATGACCCACACTTACAGTTCCACTCCTATAGAAACACATATTTACCTCTTGTCTCTTACTTGTTCAAACTGCTACATTTTCTTTTTGAAAAGGAAGTATTCGAAACTACAGGACCATGTGAACTGTGTAGCATCTGGGAAACAACGTAGCAACATCAGTCCTAATCTCTTCAGTCACAGCCATTGCTTACTTTTGTTATATAGTTTATTTGCTGCATTTTTGCTAAGCACGTCTATGTCTTTAAAATACATTTTCCAACGAGAACAGGAATCTTAGGGGAATAAAAGCTGTCATGTAAAGTACTGGCATGCTAATTCCCATAATGGGAATCTTTTCCTGAGCCACTGGTTATTCTTAGAAACCATTTCTACTGCCTCTATGACTAAAAGGAAGTGGAGACACCATCTGTTGTTAGCAGACCAGCTGGAACTGGAACCCGCTAGCCCTGTGGGTTCAGTGTGGGAGGGAAGGAGGCCTCTTCCTGATTTGCTGATTGCTATCTGCAGTGTCTTCTGTGTATACCTGGTTGTGGCACAGAATTGAGGGCCCTCTGCTGGGCTATGTGCAAAATTCCATCCGGGGAAGTTTCTGGAAAGAAAGATGCTGTGGGGGAATATAGAGGAAGAATCTTAAGAATCAACGAAAACAGCGAAGCATTCATTTGATCTTGTGTACAAGTTAGAAACTGCTTGGAAGGTATAATATAGAGGTCAGCAAATTAGAAGAAAATCTATTCTGCCCTTTTGTGAGCAACACCTGAGATGTATTGATTTGCTAAGTTTTTGTGTTACAGTTTAAAATACTGCATTTTTTTATTATCACTCTGGCAAGCAAAACTACATGGTTTTAAATACAATCACTTTAGAGTCTTCAGAATCCAAATGAACTGTTTTTAAGAGGAAGAGAGAAGAGAGAGATATCATACATCCACTGGTTCATGCCCCAAATTCCTGAAGCAGCTGCATCTGAAGTCGAGTCTGGGAATTTAATCTGGATCTCTCACAGAAAGGGCAGGGCCCTAACTGCTTGAGCCACCAGCATGTTTCTTCCCAAGGTGCACATTAACGGGAAACTGGAATGGGGAGTGCAGTTGGGACTCAAGCCAGACACTCCAACATGGAATGTGGACATCTCAAGTGGTGTCTTACCTGCTGCATCAAATGCCTACCCCTGAACTTTAAAAGAAAATAGTAAACTTTTTTTTAATCCACTTGGAGGACTGCAAAAATATTTTCTGTGACTCAACAGTTTTCTTTTCAGAATCACTCATTTCCAGGAACACATTGAAGAAGAGGATGTCTTGAAACCATCAAAGGAAGTGCTTGAAACCCTATCATAAGACTCTTTAGATGTTATTAATGTTGCTATAGGCTCATTGTTTGCTCCTCATATAACCCAATTAGCTAAGATGTTAACAAGAGATGACAGTATCTAAATACATTATAGATTTTCATGTAATGAAATATTAATATGAGAGGGCTTGGAGAATGTGTATTATATCTTCATTCCAATTTTTCCCACAAACATTTTAAACAAATGCACTAACTTGGAAAGATGTCATTATTTTATTGGCAGTTGAATAAAATTAGCTTCCAGAGAAATAAGTGTTTATTGATCTTATTTTCCTTAAAAAAAAAAAAAGGGTTATTTTCGGGTGGTTGTTGTGATGTAAGGGGTTAAGCTGCCACTTGAGATGCCCACATCCCATACCAGAGAGCCTGGGATCGAGTCCCTCCTCGGCTTCCAATCCAGTACCCTGATGATGCTCCTGGGAGGTAGCAGTGACGCTGTTATTTGGGTCCCTGCCACCCATATGGGAGACCTGGATAGCGTGCCTGGCTGCTGGCTTCAGCTGGCCCAGCCTTAGGACACTGCAGGCACTTGGAAAGTGAGAAAGTGGATGGAAGATCTCTCTGTCTCTGCCTCTCTTTCTTCTACTCCAAATTTCAAATAAAGGAAAATTTTTCAAAACATAAGAATAGCAAAATGTTCAGAAGCATATGTGAACAGTTGGATTTTTAGAGGGCCTAATTCATCAAGTTTTTTTCTTTCAGGACTTACAATTTGTTGATTATAAAAATATTTGCTTTTGCTTTAATATTGTACTTTCATTTTTTTTTAGATTTTGTTTTTTTTATTTCACATTTAAAGTTTCTATCCAAGTGGAATTTCTTTTGGTGTGAGAACTAAGATATCAAATTTTCTTGTTTTTCCCCCCTAAGTGAGTATTAGGGCACCCTAGAAATATTTGAAGGAATTTCTGACAGAAAAAGAAGCAAAACCTAGAAACTCATATCACAACTCCAGCTCTGGAGAACTCTTGAGACCACAAATTGGAAAGAAATCCAGATGTTAACATTATCCTATGATGGAAAGTGTCGCATAGGTTTGTGAGTACAGGAAGAGAGAGAGAGAGAGAGAGGGAGAGAAAATTTTCCAGCTGCTCACTCCCCAAATGCCTGCAACAGCCACGGCTAAGCCCAGCAAAAGCTGGAAGCCTGGAGTTGCATCCATGTCTCCCACGTGCGTGGAGAGACCCAAGCACTTGGGCATCTTCTGCTGCTTTCCCAGGCACATTATCAGGGCCCTGGATTGAAAGGAGATTAGCCGGGACTGGAATCCACACTCGAATACGGTACCCGTTCCACAAGTGGTGGCTGTACCACAGCACCAGCCCCAGGAAAAACTTTTAATGGAAGAAAAATTTCAGAACCTTTCAAATATCTGCAATTTTATAAGTAGTGAGATATAGAGGAAGAAAATGCCCTAGAACAGGCGTTAAAACTGATGATTACCAAAGATAGAGTCAGATATGGGTATTACTTGAATAGGGTAATACATGCAATTTTGGTATGAAAAATTCCAAATTGGTAAGACAGGAGAAGTCTTTCACTAACTTCATCTGAAGTTTGTAAGAGAAGACCCATTTAAGATAATTTATTTTTATTTTTATTTATTTTTTTTCTGACAGGCAGAG
The DNA here is from genome assembly GCF_964237555.1 of Oryctolagus cuniculus. Classification (NCBI taxonomy): domain Eukaryota; kingdom Metazoa; phylum Chordata; class Mammalia; order Lagomorpha; family Leporidae; genus Oryctolagus; species Oryctolagus cuniculus. Next base: position 33,033,751 of record NC_091453.1, on the reverse strand, counting down.
TGGACAGTGAGAGAGAGAGACAGAGAGAAAGGTCTTCCTTTGCCGTTGGTTCACCCTCCAATGGCCGCCACGGCTGGCACACCACACTGATCCGATGGCAGGAGCCAGGTGCTTATCCTGGTCTCCCATGGGGTGCAGGGCCCAAACACTTGGGCCATCCTCCACTGCACTCCCTGGCCACAGCAGAGAGCTGGCCTGGAAGAGGGGCAACCGGGACAGAATCTGGCGCCCCGACCGGGACTAGAACCCCGTGTGCCGGCGCCGCTAGGTGGAGGATTAGCCTATTGAGCCGTGGCGCTGGCCCCATTTAAGATAATTAAGAATGCTTGGAGTCAACAGAATGGAAGGTAGGTAATGGTAGCATATGTTTCTATTACCCACTTGTTGGGTAAAACTGTTGAATATATATGTGTGTATATATATATATGTATGTATGTATATACATATATACACAGACACACACACACTATCTTTCATATTCCTGGGGGTGTATGTTTGGCCTAGAATTTAATGTGCTGGTTAGAATACCCGTGTCCCACATCAGGGTGCCTGGGTTTGGATACTGGCTCTGCTCCTGATTCCAGCTTCCTGCTAACGCAGATTCTGGGAGGCAGCAGGTGATGGCTCTAGTAGTTGGGTTTCCAGGGAAACTTAGACTGGGTTTCCAACTCCTGACTTTGGCCCAGGCTCAGCTGTTGTGGGTGTTTGTAGAGTGAATCAGCAATAAGGAACTCTCTCTCTCTCTCTCTCTCTCTCTCTCTCTCTGTGTCTCTCTACCTCAGAAATAAATGAAACTAAATAAAAACCCATTGCATTTTTTTAAGTTCCTAGACAGGTTTGAATCACTACAGAGAGTAAACTCTTCTCAGATACTTCAGCTACATCTTCTCATACATGACATCAAATATGTTAATTTCAAATCATTAGTATATATGGTGAGTGTGATGCCCCATTATACCTGAATATTTCAGTTTTTCCTTTTTCTTATGAAGGGATCACTTTCATCCAGTGATCCTGGCAAATACCACTGGGGGCAGAACAAACTGCTGTCACCAGCCACTCAGGACACAGCATCGCCTCTGGGACATGACTGACAAAGACTCCTGAGTCCGATCATGAGGACCCATGAGACACATCTACAGTGAGGGGCAGTCTACAAAGTAACTGCCCCGAAATCCTCAAAAGGTTAGGGAAGACAAAGACAGACTGAGGAGCTCTTCCCAACCCAAGAACATTATGGCGATGACACCAGAGGGGATTGTGAAACGCTGGCTAGACCAGACTCACCCTGCCTTGTTTAGTCTATGGATGCCTGGTTGGGGCGGAGGCTCAAATTCACATCCTTTGTGCTTGAAGCTGGACAGAACGTCGGCTCCCTGTTCCCCTCATGTAACTGTGGAATTCGGCAGGGAAGGGGCATGTCAGGATTGGAATTTTTTAAAGATTTATTTATTTATTTGAAAGTCAGAGTTACACACAGAGAGAAGAGAGGCAGAGAGAGAGAGAGAGAGAGAGAGAGAGGTCCTCCATCCGCTGGTTCACTCCCCAAGTGGCCGTAACGGCCAGAGCTATGCTGATCTGAAGCCAGGAGCCAGGAGCTTCTTCCAGGTCTCCCACGTGGGTGCAGGGGCCCAAGGACTTGGACCATCTTCTTACTGCTTTCCCAGGTCATAGCAGAGAGCTGGATCGGAAGTGGAGCAGCCGGGACTCAAACCGGCACCCATATGGAATGCCGGCACTGCAGGCAGCGGCTTTACCCGCTATGCCACAGCGCTGGCTCCAGGATCTGATTTCTCCACTGATGTTTGACTGGTGTAATAGGATTGTCATTATCCCAAAGATTTGCCTGTTCTGGCTAAGGGCAACAGGAGTTTTGGGATCCTTTTTATGCTCTGTGCCTGTTGCTAGTTGCAGACTAGGGACTTCTACAGTTCCTGGCCCAGGATATATCAGAGGCAAGGAGGGAGCTGAGCAAACTCACTGCAATGTTGTTTCTCCAGTCTTGGGGTCCCCAAGTGGTCCACCTTCTCTCCCCCACCTTTCAGAGCCTTCCCATGCTTGTTGGTTGTGTTATTCAAAGGATTTTTAGCTCTGAGAGGGAGGACTTAGGACTGTAATTATGGCACAGAAGGTTACGCCACCACCTATGACGCCAGCCTCCCATGTGGGTGTCAGTTCCAGTCCTGGCTGCTCCACTTCCCACCCAGCTCCTTGCTAATGGCCTGGGAAAAGCAGCGGAAGATGACCTGAGTCCTTGAGCTCCTGCTACCCACGTGGGAGACTCAGATGAAGTTCCAATCTCCTGGCTTCAGCCTGGCCCAGCTCCAGCCAACTGGGGCCACTGGGGAGTGAACCAGCAGATGGAAGGTGTCTTTCTCCTCTGTCTGTCTCTCTGTCTCTGGAACTCTGCTTTTCAAGTCCATAAGTAGAGCTTTAAAATAAAAACTTATGGATATTAGAAAGTAAATAAAGGAAAACTTAAAAAAAAAAAAAAGATGGAGGACTTAGGGGGAATGGGATTCCTGTATCCTGGCTGGAATGGAAGTCCTGCTACTGTTTACTCTTGGAGCTCAAATTGTCCCGGCTTGACCCAGGGAGAGGCCCTTCCGGCTGGCTCCTGGCTCATTTTGACGTGGCCCCACATTCTTTGGGCGCTTCCTTACTGTCTGGCACGGAATGATCTAGGCTCATGTTGTGTTTCCCTGCGTCAGCCTCAGAAGCGCCCTGCGACCTTGAGCGCTGTTTGGACAGCTTGAGAGGGGCTGGCCCACCCCCTGCTCAGGCCCTCTGGCGGCAGCACTCAGCTTTTCCTAATGCAAGGTCTGTGAAGGATTGGTATAGGCGTGCCTCTGCTGTCCTCGGCACGACGCTGGAGACTGCCCCGGCCCCGCCCCGCCCACCTGGCCGATCTCGGCCGCTGAAAAGAAGGTCTGGGCTTGACATTGGGGGTGGGCTTGCAACCTGGCCCAGTGCAGCCCCAACTGGAGGGCTCCTGAGAAAACTGGACTAATGAACGCCTCCGTTTGCTCAGGAGGCAGGGAGGGGTGTGTGAGCGAGCTAGGAGCCTGCTCCTGCCACCAGCGCGCTCCTGCTTTTCCCAGTCTCACCAGGGTCTGTCAAGTCACTGGCGGGTATCGACTTCTGATAGGCGTGACTTGGAACAGCCCAGAACCCCCGGCCCTACCCACAACCAGTTCCCGTCTAGGACGCAGGCTCGCCCCTTCCCACACCTCCCCTGCCTCCCTTGCTCTGCCATCTCTCTCTCTCCCCCTGTCTCGCCAGTCGCCTCCAGCGTCAGGGCTGGCTGTTTACGTAACAACCTAGTCCCTCCACTCCCGAATTTCCTCTTCCCTCTTCAGTTCCCGCCCCCGAGTCAGCCCTGGGTGCCGCCGATGATGCAGAGAGGGGTCTGGGGCGCGCCTGGCTGCACCGCACGGGAGGCGCCTTAGTGACACTTTAGTCCTGGACGACGAGTAGGGTTTGTCCCGGGGTTGCAGGGAGTGGCGGTGGCGGGGAGCTGGGGGGGGGGGGGTCAGTCCTCATCCCTTAGTTCGCAAGTGAGAGCGTACTGACGGCTTAGAAAGCGCCAGCCACCGTCTAGACACGGGATCCAAATCCAGTCCTTTAAGACCTCTGAGGTCTCACAAATGATCTGCGTTTTTGGAAATGAGTAGATAGGCTGAGGACTTTGCAAAGCTGGGATCAGCAGAGCTGCCCACCCGGTGTTGTGGCTGTGCACGGGTGCCCTTGAGGAACAATGTTTGCTTTACCAAACTCAAGCTCCTGAACCTTCTCCTAGGCCTATCTGTGCACTTGCTTGCAAAACCCAGTTTTAGCAAAGAACCCTGCTGAGCCGGTTTCAGGAGAATCCCTCACCCTTTCTGCCCATCCTCCATGTCTGATGGGGTTCCCCACCCCACCTCCACCCACTAGATGACGTCTGATCACCCAGGCCTGCTTAAGCAAGCATCCTGGTAGGACCTTTGGCCACAGTCCCCACTACCTCTTGAGATGTGGTCATTTTATGTCATCGAGCCCCATTCTGCTCCTTGGTTGTGGTCGAGGAGCAAAGAGTTCCTTAAGCCTTTGAAACAAAACGTATCAGACAGATTCACAGGAGAAAGCATACAAATTTGAGCCAAGTTGTATCTGGAAACCTTTTCAAGTTGAATACCCAAAGGTGCAGGCAAAACTGTCCATTTTTATGCTTAGATGCAACGAGAAATGAATGGCTGGGTTGAAATGTCATCGGACTGAAGTGCATCATTTCTTCCTCCCAGGTATGGTATGGGGCAGCATCTTTTCTGGAATGAGGATCTTATGATCTACAGTCAAACAAGGTGTATCAGAGAATTTATTTGTGGCTGGCTCTCACACAGAAAGGAAGGGAAAATTGAGTTTTTTTTTTTTTTTTTAAGATTTATTTATGGGACTGGCGCTGTGGTGTAGTAGGTTAAGCCTTCGCCTCTGGTGCTGGCATCCTATATGGGTGCCGGTTCGAGTCCCAGCTGCTCTACTCCCAATCCAGCTCTCTGCTATGTCCTGGGAAAGCAGTGGAAAGTGTCCCAAGTCCTTGAGCCCCTGCACCCACGTGGGAGACCTGGAAGAAGTTCCTGTCTCCTGGCTTTGGATCGGCTCAGCTCTGGCTGTTGCGGTCACTTGGGGTGTGAACCAGTGAATGGAAGACCTCTCTCCTCTCTCTTCTCTCTCTCTCTCTCTCTCTCTCCCTCTGCAATAAAAAGATTGATTTATTTATTTGAAAGGCAGAGTTACAGAGAGCTGGATTGGAAGTGGAGCAGTCGGGACTCCAACCCGCACCCAAACGGTATGTTAGAGCTGCAGGTGGTGGCTTTACCTGTTGGGCCATTTTTATTTTTAGGTGTTATGGCTGGCTTTTGGGAAGAAGGGTTCCAGTTTCTGTAATGTACCTTAGGGAAGAGAAATTCTGGTTTCTATGGCTTACCTTGGGGGAGAAAGGAGAGCAGGAAAGAGAAGAGCAGGGGAAGATGAAAAAGATCTTCCTTCGGAGCCCCTTTCCTTTGGTTTAAAGTAGCCAGCGAGCAAAGATGCCGTATTTTAGGGTATCATGTTCTGAGCTCCAGCACTATAAATTTCCACTTCCCCATGCTGTATTTGGAATTGAGCTCTGTTCTCTACTGATGTCTCTTTCCCCCATTGCAACAATCGTGAATCAAATCTATTTTTACCACTTGATCTGCTGTCCAGCTCTGGTTTTTCTTTGACACCCAGAACATAGCAGATGGTTCTCTTTGGATAGATGGGGAGAAGAGAGGGAGGACAGGAAGAAGCGAAGCACCTGCTGGGGCCATGAAGGCCTCTCTGCCTCCGACAAGGTCAGGGTAACTCCACGTCATCCCGGGGCCCTCCTAGGCTGCCAGGAATGGCAGTTCTCAGGCGTCTGACTCAGAGGAAATCCCCAGACATCTCCCTGGATATCTGCCTTGGCGAAGGGCGGGAGGGGAGATGCGTGCCAACGAACAAACTTACCTGATGTAGCTCTTGTTTTGCTGTGTTCCTTTTCCTTTTGACACTCTCATGTTTTTATGAATCCCTAAACTGAGTGTTTCTGCTGGTATCCCAACTTTATATAAATAGTGCAGGTGTATGTGCTCACACGACGTGCCTTATTCTGCTCAGCGTATTTCCTGCTCATGAATCGTTTCTTGACTTCACTGCACATAACACTCCATGTATTATGTTTTTCACTTTTTAAAAATTCTAAGTTTTCATTAGCAGATTTTTTTTTATTTGACAGGTAGAGTTAGACAGTGAGAGAGAGACAGAGAGAAGATCTTCCTTCTGTTGGTTCACTCCCCAAATGGCCACTATGGCTGGCACTGCGCTGATCCGAAGCCAGGAGCCAGGTGCTTCTCCTGGTCTCCCATGCGGGTGCAGGGCCCAAGGACTTGGGCCATCCTCCACTGCACTCCCGGGCCACAGCAGAGAGCTGGACTGGAAGAGGAGTGACTGGGACAGAATCCAGCACCCCGAAGGGGACTAGAACCCGGGGTGCTGGCGCCGCAGGCGGAAGATTAGCCTAGTGAGCTGCAGCGACGGCCTCAAGTTTGGTTTTTACATTTATGTTTCAATCCCCCTAGGATTGATTTGTATGTAAAGTGTGAGGTAGGGATTTGATTATATTTTCCCCTCATATGGATGCCTGATTGCCCTTGCTGTTTATTAGAATATCCATCCTGGGCCGGCGCCGCGGCTCACTAGGCTAATCCTCCGCCTAGCGGCGCCGGCACACCGGGTTCTAGTCCCGGTCGGGGCGCCGGATTCTGTCCCGGTTGCCCCTCTTCCAGGCCAGCCCTCTGCTGTGGCCAGGGAGTGCAGTGGAGGATGGCCCAGGTGCTTGGGCCCTGCACCCCATGGGAGACCAGGAAAAGCACCTGGCTCCTGGCTCCTGCCATCGGATCAGCGCGGTGCGCCGGCCGCAGCGCGCCAGCCGCGGCGGCCATTGGAGGGTGAACCAACGGCAAAGGAAGACCTTTCTCTCTGTCTCTCTCTCTCACTGTCCACTCTGCCTGTCAAAAAAAAAAAAAAAAAAAAAAAAAAGAATATCCATCCTTTCCTATTGATCTGTTGTCCACCTGTGTCACAAGTCAAATGACCTAGACAAGTCTGTTTCTGGACACTCTTCTTTTTATTTATTTGGGATGTTTGTATTTCCTTGCAAAAATATCACACTGCTTTAGTTACTACAGCTTTATAATAAACTCTGAAATCTTGTGGGCAATTTCCTTGATCTTATTCTTCTTTAAGGCTGTCTTAGGTGATTATGCTTCTTGATAAATTTTAAAGTCAACTTATAAAGTTCTTCAGGAAACCTTGTTAAGACTTTTACTGAAATTGCATTGAATTTAAGATTCATTTGGGTGTCTGGCACTGTGGCATAGCAGGTAAAGCCGCCGCCAGCAGTGCCAGCATCCCATATGTGTGCTGGTTTGAGACCTGGCTGCTCCACTTCCCATCCAGCTCTCTGCTATGGCCTGAGAAAGCAGTAGAAGATGGCCCAAGTCCTTGGGCCCCTGCACACATGTGGGAGACCCAGAAGAGGCTCTTGGATCCTGGCTTCGGATCAGCCCAGCTCTGGCCATTGTGGCCAGTTGGGGAGTGAACCAGCAGATGGAAGACCTCTCTCTCTGCTTATCCTCTCTGTATAACTCTGACTTTCAAATAAATAAATAAATCTTTAAAAAAAGTTACGCCTTCAGTAAAAAAAAAGATTCATTTGGTGAGGACTGACATTTGGCTTAGCAGTTAAGATGCTTGAATCCCATAGTGGAGTGCCTTAGTTTGAGTCCTCGCTCTGCTCTGGATTCCAAATTCCTGGTAATGCGTACCCCTGGAGGCAACAGATGATGGCTCAAGTTGCTAAGTCCCTGCCATCCACATGAGAGATCTGCAATGAGTTCCTTGGCTCCTGGCTTTAGCTTTTGACCAGCACCACCAGCCATCGTGGGCATTTGGGGAATGAACCAGTGGATGGGAACTCTCTCTTGTCTGTCTTTCTGTATCTCTTTTTTTTCTGTCTCTCAAATAAATAGTAAGTTTTTTTATTTTTTAAAGATTTATTTATTTGAAAGAGTTACAAAGAGAGAGGAGAGGCAGAGAGAGAGGTCTTCCATCCGATGGTTCACTCCCCAGATGACCACAACGGCCAGAGCTGTGCCGATCCAAAGCCAGGAGCCAGGAGCTTCTTTTGGGTCTCCCACATGGGTGCAGGGGCCCAAGGACTTGGGCCATCTTCCACTGCTTTCCTGGGGCCATAGCAGAGAGCTGGACAGGAAGTGGAGCAACCGGGTCTCATCCCATATGGGATGCCGGTGCTTCCGGCCAGGGGGCTAACCCACTGTGCCACAGCACCGGCCCCATATAGTAAGTTTTAAAATATTAAATATTCATTCCATGCGTGTCCTAGTCCATTTCCTGTTGCTGTACCAGAATACCACAGGCTGTGTAATTTATAAAAGGAAGAGGTTTATTTGGCTCATGGTTCTGGAGGCCAGGAAGTGCAAGATCAAACAGCAGTATCTAGTGAGTGCCTTCATGCTGCTTCAAACTCATTGTGGAAAGCAGAAAGGCAAACATGTGCATGTGGAAGAGAGGAAACATGAGGGCAACCTTGCTTTGTAACAACCAACTCTTGAGGTAGCTAATACAGTCCTGTGAAAGCAAGAACTCACTCCCATGAGAAGGGCATTAATCCCTGTTGGTGACCTAATTACCTCTTAGAGACCCCATCTCTCAGCACCACCACAATGGCACTGAAATTTCAGCATGAGTTTTGGAGGGGACAAACCACATTCAAACTAGCAGTGAGACTCAATATCATTTTTGACATTGATTCTTCCCATGGATGAATGTGGTATGATTCTCCAATTATTTAGTTCTTTTCTGTCTTCCTACAAAGTGTTATAATTTGGCCATAAAATTGACACACTGAAGGCAATTGCATGAATCCAAAGTGAGGCGTGAACTCTGTGTGTGTGTGTGAGTGTATGTGTGTGTGTGTGTTTTAAGATTTATTTATATCCTGGCTTTCTTGTAAATGCTTGACTACAGGAAGGTCACTTCCCTTTACTGCCACAGTATACTCATCTGAAATTGGGGGTAATAGCAGGGCTTATTTCATAGGACTGCTTTGAGGATCCGACACATACATAACATGCATGCCATAGTGCAGGCCCTACACTGATCGCTGTCATTGTTTTCACAATTCTTCCCAGATTTATCTTTTGATCCTTATGTTTTGGGCTGCTAGCATAGTTACTGTTTTTCAATAAGATTTATTTTTAAAGAAGTTTTAGATTTACAGAAAATTTGGGAAGAAGCAACGGAGATTTCCCATAGATGCTTACTCCTATACATGCAGCCTCCCTCATTATCAACGTTCCTCACCAGAGTGGTGCATTTTTCACAATCAGTGAACCTACATTGACACAGCTTTATTATTATTTTTTAAATGTTTATTTATTTATTTGAGTGGCAGGGTTACAGAGAGTGGGAGAGACAGAGATAGAGGTCTTCCATTCACTGGTTCACTCCCCAAATGGCCACAACTGCCAGAGCTGGGCTGATCTGAAGCCAGGAGTCAGGAGCCAAGAGCCAGGAAACAAGAGCTTCTTCTGGGTCTCCCACATGGGTGCAGGAGCCCAAGCACTTGGGCCGTCTTCTACTGCTTTCCTAGGCCATAGCAGAGAGCTGGATTGGAAGTGGAGCAACTGGGACACGAACCAGCACCTATATGGGATGCCAGCACCACATGCAGGGGCTTAACCTACTATGCCATAGCACCAGCCCCAATACAGCATTATTATAAGTCTATAGTTTACACTGAGGTTTACTCATTTTTTTCAAAAAATGTTTTTTCAATGTATTTGTAAAGCAGAGTGACAGATGGGGTGAAGAGAGAGAGAGAGAGAGAGAGAGAGAGAGAGAGAGAGAGATGGCTGGGGCTGAGCCAGGCTGAAGCCAGGAGCCAGGAGCTTCATCCAAGTCTCCCACGTGGGTGCAGGGGCCCAAACACCTGGGCCATCCTCCACTGCTTTCCTAGGTACATTAGCAGGGAGCTGGACCAGAACTGGAGCAGCTAGAACTCGAACTGGTGCCTATATAGGGATACTGGCATCACAGGCCCTTGGGTTCACCCTTGATGTTGTGCATTCTATAGGTTTGAACAAATGAATAATGACATGTATCCACCATATTAATGCCATGCAGAGTAGTTTCATTGCCACAAAGATTCTCTGTGCTCCCTATATTCCTTTATACCTCCCCATTACATCATTGATCTATTTTTAAATTCTGATGGCTTCTAGTTTTATCTAGAATTCATAGTTACACAGAGAGAAGAGAGGTAGAGAGAGAGGTCTTCCATCTGATGGTTCACTCCCCAATTGGCCTCAACAGCTGGAGCTGCGCAGATCCAAAGTCAGCAGCTAGGAGCTTCCTCCAGGTCTCCCACCCAGGCCATAGCAGAGAGCTGGATTGGAAGTAGAGCAATCGGATCTCCAACTGGTGCCCATATGGGATGCTGGCACTTCAGGCCAGGGCTTTAACCTGCTGCACCACATATCTGATCTTTTACTGTCTCCATTTAGCTTCTTTCACTTAGTAATGTACATCTAAGTTTCATTCATGTCTCTTCCTGGCTTGATAGCTCATTTCTTTTTAGCACTGAGTATTATTTCACTGTCTGGATGTTCTATTGCTTATTAATCCATTCCATTCCTATATTGAAACCTTAGCCACCAGGACCTCAGAATATGACTTTATTTGGAGAAATTTATTGATTTATTTGAAAGACAGAGTTACAGAGAAAGGGGAAGAGACAAACAGAGAGAGAGAGAGAGAGAGAGAGAGAGAGAGATCGATCTTCCATCTGCTTGTTCACTCCCCAAGTGGCCACAATGACCAGGGCTGGGCCAGGCTGAAACCAGGAGCCAGGAGCTTCTTTCAGGTCTCCCACGTGGGTGGCAGGGGCTCAAGCACTTGGGCCATCTTATGCTGCTTTTCCCAGGCTTATAAGCTGGGCACTGGATTGGAAGTAGAGTAGCCAGAACTTGAGCCAGCAGTCATATGGGAGGCTGGCATCTCAGGTGGCAGCTTTACCTGCTACACCGGCCCCTGGAGACAGGGTCTTTACAGAGGTCATCAAGTCTAAACTGAAGTCACTGGGATGGGCTCTAATTTAATAGGACTGCTGTCCTATATTAACAGGATGTTTGGACAGAGATGTGCGCAGAGGGAGAACGCAAAGTGGAGGCAGAGATTGGGATGCAGGTCCCACAAGCCCAAGAATGTCCAAGCTGGCCAGCAGGGGAGGGGCAGGGAATCCCGCTGAGCCCTTGGTCTTGGACTTGCAGCTTGCTGAAGCTCCTGGTCTGCCATCCAGACCCTCTGATTCTGGATCCCTGTCCCATTCAGTGTCACCACTGCAGCCCTGAGACAAATGTTCCCATAGCACCCTCCTGCTGACTCCCACTTCATTGCTCTTCCTCATCTCCAAATCATGTACCAAATTCCTGCCTGTGGAGTTCAAAGTTCTTCCTATTTCGGCCCCGCCTTAGCTAGCCCATCTTTTACACCCCCGAACTCTCCCACTTCCGCTTTTTATTGATCTGCTTGTGGTCTCTCCGCCATCTGGTGCTGGTTCATGGCCCTGGGCCTTGCCTCCTGCTGTTCTTTCCGTCTGTAAAATTCCTGCATGTTTTCTTCTATGGACTCATGCTTACTCCTTCAGTGCTGACGTAGGTTACCAGTAATGAGATTCAGTGCTGCAGATGGGGTCTAACGCAGGTTGGGAGTATAAAACAACCCACTTGGGAAGAAATGTGGCAGATGAACAACAGGACCTTAAGCAGGGTTATGCTCTTGAACCCAGTAATCCTTCTTCTGTGGCTACATAGCTAAAGGAGAAAATGAAAAAACAGGGAAATTGCTGAACATGAACACAGTCAGTGCCTACTGTTTACTGCCACGTGCAAGTTCATGTCCTGGCCTGGCCCTGGCCACCCTGACATGGGGCCCTCAAGTACAGAGAAGCCTGATGCTCCCTCCCTGTGATTCCAGGGGCCCAGAAAACACACTGATTCCAAGACAGCCTAGACCTAGGCAGGGAACATGTGTGGGGTGGGCACCAGGGCAGTTTCCTTTCTTGGTTGAGGGGTGCTGCTCAGCAGGGAAGAGCCAGGGAGGGGGGACAAGGACAAGGCAGCTCATGGTGCCACACTGGCCCAGCCTATGGCTGATTCAGGGACAGGAAAAGAAGGGTCCCGAGTACAGGTTGCTGACAGTGTGGTCAGGAAGACCCAGAGGCAACTACTATGAGCTCTGGGTTCTGCAGTGGCGTCAGGAGCTGGCACAAGGCCTTCACGCTGACCTGTCCTCACGGAGAACACCCACTGGCCTGCTTTCTGTCAGAACGTGCCTCGGGGAGTTGAAGGGGAGCGACCTGCACTTATTTGACACCTACTATATGCCAGGTACCGTGCTAGCTGCTTTTCTGCAGCATAGCTAATTGAAAGTTCAGAAAGGAGCTTGCAAGCGTGTCCAGCTAATCCTTGGTATTCAGGGAGACAGGTTCCAGAAACCCCACAGATACCAAAATCTACGGATGCTCTAATCCCTTGGATGAAATGGCAGAGTATGTGTACAGAAGCTACGTGCAGCCCCTGGCACACTTCAACTCATCTCTAGATCACGTAGAATACCTAACACAATTTGACTGTATGTCGTAGCTGCCTCCCATACTCCCTGCCTTGCTTCAAGTTTTCCTCTTGCCTGCATCATGATTTCCATTTCCAAACCAATTCCTTTAGCTTCCAGAGTCTTGTTTGGTTCTTTTATCTTTACGGACAAAATCCCAAACAAACAAATGCTAGCAAACAGCTGTGACAAGTGACAGGCAGTGACACCTAGTGACTAGATCAAAGGCCAGGAGAGAGGCTGTGAGTGCCTCCAGCCTCGCTGCTCCTTCCTGTCCTACCCCGCCCGGTCGTCTTGGAGGTGGGCTGATGTGTGTGGGAATAAAGTCATTTCTTGGCAAGTTGGGCTCAACATTACTAAGAAATGCCTCCAGCGCTGAAGAAAAGCAGGAACTGTGCAAATGCCAGTCTGTTCTCTGTACCCGGCCTGCTCCAGCCCTGATCCCATCGCTACCTGGGACCTACCCAGGACCGAGGCGGGAGAAAAGACAGAAAGGCAATAGTGGGAACCTGGAGAGATTGTGGGTTGCTGGCCAGGTGAGACCACGCCCTCCAAGAGCCCAGAGTTCCTTTCAGGTCTTGCATGTGGGTGGCAGGGGTCCAAGCACTTGGGCCATCTTCTGCTGCTCTCCCAGGTGCATGAGCGGGGAGCTGGATCCGAAGTGGAGCAGCCGGGGCTTCACCACGCATCCTGATATGAGATGCTGGAGTCCCAAGTAGCAGCTTAGCTCACTGTCCCACAGCACGTGGCCCAGGCAAGAAGCCTTTCAAGAAAGAACAGGAACTTGATTCATACATGGCTCAGATCAGACTTTGCCAGCAATCCTAACAGATGTCTCCTCAGATTGCAGTCCTCTGGGAGTTGTAGGGAGGGCAGGAACTTGGTGAAAACCGGTCACCCAACTCTCTTGCCCTGCCCAGAAAGCCCTCCTCCCGTGGGCCTCGCGACTGACTGAAGCTCGGGTTTAATTGGGTGCAAACGTTTTTTGAAACTCATAATAAGAGAAGCCGTCAAAAATGTTCTTGGAAAATGCCTATGATGAAAAAGCTACGCTAGGAGCCATGTTTGGATTTGAGGTTATTCTGAAGGGGGAGGGGGATGGAGGGCCCCTGACATCTGCACACCAGCAAAGGGTGCAAAGCACTAGGGAGGTTACGGCCGAAGGCCTCCTGTTCCCTACAAGCCGCTCTGAGCACGGGTCCTGCCGGCTTCAAGCACCACCCTAAGGCACTTCTGGAGTCCTGGGCTGGGGTGTGGCAAGTCCCCAGCCCCCGAGACCAGTGACCTTTGGCCCTCTTGTCCCACTTCTTATAGTAAGAGGAAAGAACTGCAGGTCCGCGACCACACGGTCCCCAACATGCATTCAGGTTCGGGTGTTTCTGGCACCACGTGAACGGCAACAAGGGACTGCAGCGCCGAGAGGGGACCTGGAGCCTGCGACTCGGTCACCAGACGACCCTGTCCGCCCCCGGACCACTGTGGACCTAAGGACAGCAGCTAGCTCCGCAAGGGTCTCCTCGGGCTGGGACTTCTACATTAATCCACAGAGGACTGGAGAGAGGCACGGTGGGAGGGGCGGGGGGAAGGCTGTAAGGAAGCAAAATGGAGGAGGCAAAGGGACTCAAAAGCGGCTGCTCGGCCCAGGTTTACGATGTCAACGCCAGGGGGCGCCAGAGACCGCCCGAGGCCAAGGCCAAGCGCCACTGCGGTACGGGCGGCACCGCGGCACATTCCGCAGTCTGAGGGTGGGGCCGGCGTTCGCGGCTCACGCGGCTGCGCGGTCACGGTCGCGCTTGCTCAGGCTCCGCAACCGAGGACAAGGTTTGCCACTAAACGAGGAAGCCCACCCACCTGTCTTCTCTCGCTTCCACCCGCTTTCCTCCATCTTCTCCCCTATCTTCGCTTCTATGTTCTCTTTCTTAGTCATCCCGAAAAGATAGATACCTGTGCGTGTAGGGACGTTTATCCGTACATTATTTGCAAAAAGGAAAAACATGTGAAATCAGAAATGAAGGAAACTCAGGTAGCCTGACTGCTTCAGCATAGGAAACCGTGTAAAATATGTTTGCCAACACGATGTTATGGAATATCATGGAAACGGGATTTTCATCAACTATTGAAGTTGAAACTGCCAGATACATAGAGATCTCCACGCAACAATGTCAACTGCACACAGAAAAGGAGTGACAATAAAATCTCCCCCTCCCGGCCACCTCTGAACAATGGTTTTCTGCAGGTATGGCAGTTACGGTTCCAGATCTTTGAAATCTTTTCACAAATACAGAGCAGCACGCTGCACCAGGGCTGCGGCAGAGCAGAAAGAGCAGCCCAGGAGGCGCTGGAGGAGGGCAGGTACCCCTTACCCTTAACTATCCTGCCCCGCCTCCCCACAAACACACTGCAAACCCCAGCTCTTAACTCCGATTCGCCTCTTCACAGTCTCTGCTCTGGAGAGTGAATTTCTCAGTTGACCCAATGCATTGAGGGGTTGGGGGAGGAATCTATCCACACCTGGCATTCATTAGAAGTGCGTGTATCTTAGCCCTGCTTTAGAGCTTCTTAGTGACAATGCTGTTCCGTGTGTGTGTGTGTGTGTGAGACCCAGACCAGCGTGGCAGTTTTCCACTCCCAGATCCTTCTCGCCGGGTCTGATAGTACTCAGGGGAGCCCATGCACTTGAGTCCTAGGCGGAGCACTGAGTGGTAGATGCGGGCCCAGAGGCATTTGGTGTAAGAGATGGAATTGAAACCAAACGACCCAAGTTCGTGTACCCAGCACACATGCAGTGCACCATACAGCTTTGTGAAATAAAACAGGCATGGAAACACCGCCCATTTCAGGGGAACATTGGCCAACTGACAGGGATTGAAAACACACATTTAGTGGTAAAGTGTTTGATACGCTTTATGTTCTCGGGGACTGCGCAGGCTGCAGAAAAGGAAAAGTAATTAGCACTCATATTGGGCCCTGGGTGGCAGGAGAGGAATTGGCAATCGGCCTTGACACAAGTGCAGATGGCAGTGCATGGGGGAGGCCTCATCACATTCTCTCCTGTCCAGCGGCGGCGAAGGGTGCTGTCTCTTCCTCCTTCTCACCAACTGGGCTGTGCAGCTCTGTTCCCAGCAAGGCTAAGATCTTCTGTCGCCCAGTGGAGTTGCTGGAAGAGCCGCCTTTTTTTTTTTCCCATAGCACACATGCATACTTGGTCTGGGGTCAGTCCAGACCCAGGCTCCCTGGGGCATAAGGTAGATATGGTAACAAAAATAAACTGGGGGAATGGAGGTGAGAACTGGAAGCTACCCTATAATTGAAGCTCTGCTTTTCCCTGGTCCTCTCCTCATGTGTTCTCTGCACCTGACCTGTGCCTTCCCTTTCCAACTGGTCACTCTGACTGGAATAAGCAGAGGGATGAGTCAGGAGCTGGCCGCAGTTCAGGAGCTGGCGGGCAGGAGCTGGGCCCCTGTCGCTGGGCCTTCCCGTTCCTGGCAACAGAGCAAGCAGTAAATTAAACCCCTGCCTTTGATGGCTCGACAGGTGGCTGGGGGGAGAGCAGTGAGGGGATCAAAGGGGCAGCATTTCTCAGCGTCCCTCCTCCTCTTTGCCTGCTGTTCCTGTCCCAGGAGGCCCTGACCCCCAGCCCCACTGCCACACTTCCCTGCAGGCCCTCAGGGCCTCCGTCCCCACCCCATGCACTGTATACCAAATTCTTGTTTTGAAAAAAAAATTTATTTTGTTTATTTGAAAGTCAGAGTTACAAAGAGAGAAGGAAAGGCAGAGAGAGAGAGAGAGAGGGCTTCCATCCACTGGTTCACTCTCCAAATGGCCTCAATGGCCAGGCCTGCACTGATCTGAAGCCAGGAGCCAAGAGTTTCTTCTGGGTCCCCCACATGGGTGCAGGGGCCCAAGGACTTGGGCCATCTTCTACTGTTTTCCCAGGCCACAGCAGAGAGCTGGATAGGAAGAGGAGCAGCCAGGACTCGAACCGGTGCCCACATGTGATACTGGTGCTGTAGGCATCGGCTTAACCCACTATGCCACAGTGCTTATCCCGCATCAAATTCTGATCTAGAATACACTAGGAGGTGAAACACGTGTATCTTAGACCCAGAATACATGCTAGTTCTCTCATTAGAAGGCATCTAACATACATCTAATTGTCACTATGTCCTTCCCATCACCATATCTTGATCATTGTAGTATACAGTTGGCCCTCTATAGCTGAAGATTCTGTTTCCAAGGAGTCAATCAATTGTGGATTGAAAGTATTTTTAAAAAATCACCTCTGTACTGAATTTTTCTTGTCATATTCCGTAAACAATGCAGCCTACTTACATAGCACTTAGGTTGTGTTAGATATCATAAGGAATCTAGAGCTGATTGAAAGCATTGGGAAGATGTGTCCTAGTTCCATGCCCATACATTTATACAAAGAGACTTGAGCTGATATGGGGTGCCGGCATCGCAGGAAGTGCCTAAGCCTGCTGTGCCACAGCACTGGCCCACGGAAGTGGAGGTTTTGCTTACCTTTTCCTGGTCAGAGGGCCTCCCCAAGCCGGGGAGCCCCGGTAGGAACTGCGGTGTGTGTTGTCTCTGGCTCTCTGCTGGCTTCCAGAGTCGTTACAGTTGATAGTTCCTGGTGCTTCTTTCCTGGACATTTTCCTCAGTCGAGCTCCTGCAAACACGGCCCTTCCTTGTGGGCCCAGTTTGTCTCTGTGCTGGAGGGCCTCTCTATTCAGCCATCTTGTATCTCCAGATAGAATTTTTTTTTTAGACAGAGAGAGAGAGAGAGACAGAGAGAGAGGTCTTCCTTCCATTGGTTCACCCCGCAAATGGCTGCTACAGCCAGCGCATTGCACAGATCCGAAGCCAGGAGCCAGGTGCTTCCTCCTGGTCTCCCATGTGGGTGCAGGGCCCAAGGACTTGGGCCATCCTCCACTGCCTTCCCAGGCACAGCAGAGAGCTGGACTGGAAGAGGAGCGACCGGGACTAGAACCCGGTGTGCCGGCGCCGCAGGTGGAGGATTAGCCTAGTGAGCCACGGCGCTGGCCCAGATAGATCTTTTCATTTCATTTTCTCCCAAATTTTCAAGTACTCTGATACATGAAGGCCCATTTTACCCATTCTTTAATATAAGGTTGAAAACATTCATAACAAAAACAATAAACTTCTAATTGTATAGTTTTTTTAAGTTTTTCATTTGTTCTAATTTTATTTGCAAGACAGAGGGAGCTTTTTCCATCTATTGGTTCATACCCCAAATGCCCGTAACAGCCATGGCTGGGCCAGGCCAAAGGCAGGAGCCAGGAACTGAATCCAGGTCTCCCACATGCATAGCAGGGACCCAAGTACTTGAGCTAACATCTACTACCTTCCAGTGTATGCATTAGCAAGGAGCTAGATCAGAAACAGAGGAGCTGGGACTTGAACCTAGGCATTCTGATATGGATGAAGGTGTTCCAAGCAATGTCTTAACTGTTGCACCAAACTCTCTCCCCAAATGTAGATTTGAGAACAATACCAGAGATTTTGGTAAAAAGTGTTGGAACATTTAGGCAAAAACTATGGCTGGAAAGACACACACAGAAACATTAGCCACAATAAAGTCTTCAAGGTTGAATTATAAATGAATTTTTCTGAATTATAATTGTTTGCGATAATTTTTAAAATTTATTTATTTGATACGCTGAGTTACAGAGAGGCAGAGGCAGAGAGAGAAAGAGAGAAGTCTTCCATCACTGGTTCACTCCCCAAATGGCCACAACAGCTGGAGCTGTGCCGATCCGAAGCCAGGAGCCAGGAGCTAGGAGCTTCTTCCGGGTCTCCCACGCAGGTGCAGAGGCCCAAGAATTTGGGCCATCTTCTACTGCTTTCCCAGGCCATAGCAGGAGAGATGGATCAGAAGTGGGGCAGCTGGGACTCCAATTGGTACCCATGTGGGATGCCAGCACTGCAGGCGGCAGCTTTACCTGCTACATCACGGCACTGGCCCCTGTTTGCAATAATTGTACACTATATTTTACAATTCGAAAGATCAAGGGAAGTAAATGAAGATACATGTCCTAGTAGATTTGGTGTAATTCTTTGAAATAGTAAATAGGGGAAAACTTAAAAGGGTGACGATTCAATAAATTATGGTGCAGATTGATTGTAACACAAGTCAAATAGTAAGCATTCACTTCAAAGAATGCATCCTGACAAATTTCCCCTTCTAAATATTTTTAACCAGCCCAGTTCCTCCAGGAGTGAATCACAGGGCCAATTCCCTGACACCCTTGCACGTTGCATATTCCTGACTCACTCTAATGGGAAAGCCACAAAATGACATTTTCATCTCCTAGAAAGGAATGTTAACAAACTGTTATGAATTGGAGCATGCTGTCAGGTGGAGTCAGCCCTATAGCATGCTGGCAAAGATTCTGCAGGTGGTTAGGGGGCACGGGATAGTGTGGTCTTGGGCCTGGGAGTTCTGTGCAGAGAAATTGTTGTGGTCCTGGAAATTAGACTCACTGAAACTTAGCTAAGGATCTGGGAGAACTGAGAAGTTCATGGACACATGGTTATTCCTTTGTATCATCCAACCTGAGGACAGCCCCGAGGGGCAATGGTGTCCTCATCCCCACCGCAGGACCACCCCTGATCGTGCCCTAGCTGTGAGCGTGTGCCACGCTGCAGGCCTGCCGTTCTGCACCCAGGGGCGCAATTTGCTGTTATCATCAAGGGAAAGTGATTTTCTTGAGGTGAGGGACACAGTAGGGCAATGGACTTCACACATTCAAAAGAAATTCATATTTTAAAGCCTTTCTCAGGGGAGGTTTTTTTTTTTTTTAAAGAATTATTTATTTATTTATTTATTTATTTGAATGACACGGTTGCAGAGAGAGGGAGAGAGGGAGATTGAGATTCCATCCACTGGCTCATTTCCCAAATGGCTGAAGCCAGGAATCAGGAGCTTCAGTTGGGTCTCCCATGTAAGTGGCAAGGGCTCAAGGGCAAGGGCCATCCTCTGCTGCTTTCCCAGGCATATTATTGGGGAGCTGGATTGGAAGAGGAGCAGCCGGGACTCAAACTGGTGCCCTTATGGCATGTTGGCATCACAGGTGGTAGCTTCACCTGCTATGCCACCATGCTGATTCAATGGAGAAGATTTTTTTTTTAATTTGGAAGGCATAGTAACAGAGAGAGGAAGAGACAGAGAGAAAGATCTCCCATCTGCTGTTTCATTCCCCAAATGGCCGTAATGGCAGGGGCTGGGCCAGGCTGATTCCAGGAGCCAGGAGCTTCCTCTAGGTCTCCCACTTAGGTGCAGGGGTCCAAGCAGTTGGGCCATCCTCCACTGCTTTCCAGCTGGGTCTCCCATGTAGGTGGCAGGGGCTCTTTGCTGCTTTCCCAGGCATATTATCAGGGAGCTGGATCAAAAGTGGAGCAGCCAGGCCTCAAACCAGAGCCCATACAGGATGTCTGTGTTAGAGGCAGTGGCTTAATCCACTACACCATAGCGCCGGCTCCATGGAGAAGATATTTTAAAAGTCTAACACCAACAAAGAACGGCCACAAAATGACAGCAACTCTGCTCTGCTTCCTGTCTCACCTCCACACCTGCTCCACCCTGCCCAGCCTCCACCAGACGCCAGAATAACGGGATCGCCCCATCCCGAGCTCTGCACCTGCTGTGAGCCCTGGGATCTGCAGACCGTGGGCAGATCTGAAGTGCTAGCTTTCAACAAAGACAAATGGCAGGAGGATTTCAGAATCTGTTGTGCTGTTCATGACAACATGAGCCAAATATCTGGAAAGGGTCACAGCTTGTAGATACTTCTGTTCTGAAGAAAAAACAAAAAAACAAAAAACAAAAAACAAAACAGTACCAGGAATACAGCAATGGCATTGCGCAGAAATAGAATGCTGAGTATCAGACAATCACTTCTGAGGCTTCAATAAGCCACATTGACCGAAGGTACGAGGTTTTCCACTAAGAAAAACTTGATCATATTACTAAGACACTATCTCAGGCAGTGTTGAAGATGTCTTTTGGGGCCGGCGCTGTGGCGTAGTGGGCTAAGCCTCCACCTGTGCTGCCAGCATCCCATATGGGCGCCAGTTTAAGTCCTGGCTGCTCCACTTCCTATCCAGCTCTCTGCTAATGCGCCTGGGAAAGCAGTGGAAGATGGCCCAAGTGCTTGGGTCCCTGCACCCATGTGGGAGACTTGGAATAAGCTCCTGGCTCCTGGCCTTGAATCAGCTCAGCTCTGGCCATTTGGGGAGTGAACCAGTGGATGGAAGACCTTTCTCTCTTTCTCTCCCTCTCTCTGTCTGTAACTCTGCCTCTCAGATAAATAAATCAATAAAATCTGAAATTTAAAAAAAAAGTCTTTTGTTGCCTACTTATTAAAATTGGAAGGAATATACCAGTTCTAAATTACTCTCTTTTACCATGAAGTTTTAATTAAAAAGGAAGACAGTTCCCTCAACACGGTTTATTAAAGATCCATTGTATTCTCTCTCAGCCTTATCTTAGCATTCTGTCCAGCATGTGTCACCGAGGTCGGCTCTGCACTGGAGGTGGTGAATGATATGGTACATAGAGGAAGGCTGATCAGTTTTATCTTTGTCTTTTCAGAATTGCACATTTTATTGCACTAGCGCTTCTAACAGTAACTACTGTATGAAATCAGAGCTTTAGCGTCATGGTTCATAAATAGCACGAGACGTGGTCACCGTAAATCTCAGGAATAAACTGGAAATTAGAAGTTAAGATGTATGGAGCCAGTGTTGTGCTGCAGCTGGTAGAGCTGCTGCTTCTAACACTGCTATCCCATATCTGAGTACCAGCTCCAGGCCTGGCTGCTCCATTTCCAATCCCAGCTCTCTACCAATGTGCCTGGGAAAGCAGCAAAAAATGACCCAAGACTTGTGTACGTAGAACACTTGGTTGGAGTTTCCTAGCTCCTGGCTTCGGCCTGGCCCAGCCTGGATCATTGCAGCCATCTGGGGAGAGAACCAGTGATTGGCAAGTTTCTTTTTCTCTCTGCCTCCCTCTCTCTCTGACATTCTTCCTTTCAAATAAATAAATAAATAAATATTTAAAAAATAAAGTGACAATTTATAAACTAACCTGCACCCATGTGGGAGACCTGGATGGAGTTCCTGGCTCCTGGCTTTGGCCCAGCCCCCACCCCAACCATAGTCAGCATTTGGAGGGTGAGCCAGCGTATGGGAGCTTCTCTCTGCCTCTCTGTCTTTCTGTGTGTGTGTGTGTGTGTGTGTGTCTCAAATACATTTTCTTTTAATTAAAAAATAATCTCAGGGTCTGTGCAGTGGCATAGTGGGTAAGGCCGCCACCTGCAGTGCTGGCATCCCACATGGGCACCAATTTGAGTCCCAGCTGCCTCACTTCTGATCCAGCTCTCTGCTATGGCCTGGGAAAACAGTAGAATATGGCCCAAGTCTTTGGGCCCCTGCACCTGTGTGCGAGACCCAGAAGAAGCTCCTGGCTCCTGGCTTCAGATCAATGCAGCTCTGGCCATTGCGGTCAACTGAAGAGTGAACCAGCAGATGGAAGACCTCTCTCTCTCTCTCTCTCTCTCTCTCTCTCTCTCTCTCTCTCTCCTTCTCTCTCTGTGTAACTCCAACTTTCAAAATAAGTAAATAAATGTTTTTCAAAAATCTCATGGCAGACTCTGCTTCTGGAGTGATGAAATAAACAGTTTGGCGAATCTTCTTCCCAAAAAGCGACTTTAAAAGCTGAAAAATAAGTGTCAGACACAACCATTTCAATTTTCTGGAATGTGGCCAAATGCACACTTCAAATTTAGAGGTGCATGATTCATCAAAATGACTCAGCTTTGACTCAGAACAAGTGCAGGCTAGGATGTAGTTTTTTCCAGCGTGGCCCCATCCTTCCTCCAGCTCTGATGGTGCCGTAGCTTAACCAGGGCAGGGCAGGGCAGACAAAGAGAACAATTAAGTTTCCCTGCTGCAGCTGGAGATGGCTAGCATGCTTTGGGACATGGCCAGTTTTGGTGACTGTTTCAGCAGCCCTGTTAGCCTGATCTTACAGGCTATTTGGGGAAAACAATGGACTGGTCTTCTGGGAATCTAATGGAGATCTTGGAGGCAAGCTAGGCATAGGGGACTTGACAAATTCTCCCTATATCTTGGGCAGAGTGGAGATTATGAGCATGGGTAGCAGAGATCAGAGCAGACCCAAGCCACTCACATATCCCTGCCTTACTGAGCTTGCACATGCGCAGAGGAGACACAAGCAAGACCAGTGAAAGTAAAAGTCAGATCAGGCTTGTAAGGGCCCTGAAAGTTGTGATCGCTGACAGTGAAGCAAGTCAGAGCTTGACCCGCTCGACTGCAACCTCTGATCAGTCTTTGGCTGAACACGAAGCTGTACAGAAGAGGCTGACCTCTAGAAAGCCTGTATTAAGCATAAAAACCAAGGCGGGGAAACCTGAGCAGAGGCATGTGTGGCTGCACCTTGCAAAGGAGACACGCATCACAGATTTCATTCAGCCACGAAACCTTGACAAAATGCTTGGACCAGCTACGCGAGGGCTCTGCAAAGTAAACAGTAGCAGGAGAACTGAGGAAGAAGACCAGGGTGGGCGTCCCATTTTGTTCTCAATATTCTCCATATTAAGCCTGAACCTAATGTGGCTGAAAATCAGGAGTGAGCACTATGGAAGGGGGCGGGGGACAGAGAGCTAGGGAAAGCTCTCTAGTTCTGGCTTGAGAAATCGGAGAGATAAGTGAGAGAGTGTGGCAATCCTCTGCTATTTTGGTTTTAGGTTTTCCTGTCTCCTGTGCCCAAACTCCTAAGAAATCTCATGGTAGCAGTGGCAGTGGTCAGACAAGACCCTCTAGGACCTGAAACTGACGAAGGGGAAGTTCCCTGTGCAGTCGGTGAGCTGTGCTGTGGTCCCAGGAAGGTGGGGGCATATGTCCCTTCCTAAAGAGAAGAATTTCATAGGATGGTCCCATAAAATGGTTTGTGAACTCCAGAGCTCATTGTCCAGCTGCACATGCATGGGACTGTCCTTGATTCATGTCTCAAAGCCTGAAAATGAACTAGAACAGACCATCTAGGTTGCAAGACTGACCATTGGATTCTGCACACCAGAGACAGATCTGAAGGGCACTGCAAAGGCCTTGAAAACTGAACGGACACTGGTCCCCTTGTTCACAGCAGGTGGGTTGGATTTTGAAATCAGAACCTGATCAGATTGATTACCTACTTTAAAAAAATATCAACAGTTTCCAAAGGGTTTAAATAAGACTCTGAGTCATATCATATCCCAAAAGTCAAGGGCACAACCTGAATTACTGAGCAGAGAAGAACCATGGAAATAGCTTGAAATGGAAAATATAATCAACAGATAGCAGTAACAAGATCCTACAGAAGTTGTAATTATCTGATAGACACTCTAAAGCAGCTATTATAAAAATACTTGGACAAGAAATGGTGAGCACTCTTGAAACAAATGATAAAGAGAAGATCTCAGGGAAGGAATAGAAGATATGAATAAGAAGCTCAAGAGTTTGAAGTCTTGTTCATAAGAATAAGAATTCTTAGGATTCAAAAATATAAAAGCCAAAATTAAAAAAATCCAATCTGTAGACTCAATGACCATTGGTAGGAAGAAGCTTCCCCAGCTGTGCTTACAGTCTCCCAGACCGGTAGTAGACATCTTTGGCACAGACAGAAAGAGATCCAAGAGCTGTCTTCTGGAGCTACAATGTTGTGTCTGTCCTCCTCGCTTGGACATCACACACACACACACACACACACACACAGAGGTTCTCAGGCTATCAAACTCAGACTGATTTACACCACCAACTTCTCTGATCTGCAGCTTTCAGATGGCATATCGTTGAATGTTACAGCCTCCAGAACTACCTCTTGGAAACCAGTCACCATGCTGTGAGGAAGCCCTAGCAGCCTGTGGAGAAGTCCTTTGCTGACAGCCCTGCCTACCAACCAGTATCAACTTTCTAACCACATGAGTGCACCACCTTTTTTTTTAAAAAAATTTTTTTTTGACAAGGCAGAGTGGACAGTGAGAGAGAGAGACAGAGAGAAAGGTCTTCCTTTGCCGTTGGTTCACCCTCCAATGGCCACCGCGGCTGGCGCGCTGTGGCCGGCGCACCGTGCTGATCCGATGGCAGGAGCCAAGTATTTCTCCTGGTCTCCCATGGGTGCAGGGCCCAAGCACTTGGGCCATCCTCCACTGTACTCCCTGGCCACAGCAGAGAGCTGGCCTGGAAGAGGGGCAACCGGGACAGAATCCGGCGCCCCGACCAGGACTAGAACCCGGTGTGCCGGCGCCGCAAGGCGGAGGATTAGCCTAGTGAGACGCGGCGCCGGCTATCTTTTTTTTTTTTTTTTTAAGATTTTATTTATTTTATTTGAGAAGTAGAGTTACAGGCATAGTGAGAGACAGAGAGAAAGGTCTTCCATCCTCTGGTTCACTCTTCAAATGGCCGCAATGGTTAGCGCTGGGCTAAAGCAAAGCCAGGAGCCAGGAGCTTCCTCTGGTCTTCCATGTAGATGCAGGGGCCCAAGGACTTGGGCCATCCTCTACTGCTTTCCCAGGCCATAGCAGAGAGCTGGATCAGAAGTGGAGCAGCTGGGACTTGAATCAGCACCCATATAGGATGCCGGAACTGCAGGTGGAGGCTTAACCTTCTAAGCCACAGCACTGGTCTCAACTCATTGTGTATTCATTGGTATTACCATACCAAGTGTATGGTAATTTTTTACAGTACCCACAGGAAACTAATACACAGCTAAAGTAGAGATTGGTAGAGGCTTTATAGTACTAAATGCTTCCATTGAAAAGGAGTAAAAAATTTAAATCAGTGACCTGAGTTTCCACCTTAAAAATAGAAAAAGAAAATTAAAATCTTTTTTTTTAAAAGAACTGGCAAATAGCAAGTGTTGGTAAGGATGTGGGGAAGTTGGAACTCTTATACATTGCTGGTAGGAATGTTAAATGGTTCAGCTACTATGGATAGACAGTTTGTGGTTCTTTAAAAAGTTAAATAAAATAAACATGTGATCCTGAAATGCCGCTCCTAGGTATATACCCAAAAGAATAGAAAGCAAATAGCGCCCATATGGGATGCGGTCACTGCAGGCAGTGGCTTTACCCACTACGCCACAGCACCAGCCCCCTCAACAATATATTTTTAAAGAAAGGTATACTGTATTTACCACTATTACTCTAGGACACAATGTAACAATGTAATATTGAGTTTTT
Source organism: Oryctolagus cuniculus (assembly GCF_964237555.1). Classification (NCBI taxonomy): domain Eukaryota; kingdom Metazoa; phylum Chordata; class Mammalia; order Lagomorpha; family Leporidae; genus Oryctolagus; species Oryctolagus cuniculus. The sequence goes on along the minus strand of NC_091453.1, from coordinate 33,008,252 downwards.
TTTTTTCCTGGACAATAGACACAAGTGGGGTCCCAAAATAGATAATAAAAAGATGAAATACAGACTGGCAGAAAATACCCAGAAATCACCTATCCAATAAAGAAGCTGTTGGAATATGAGAGGTCTTTTAAAACCTCATGGGAAATGCACATTATGAAAAAAGCTATGCATGGATTTCAACATTTTCTGTGACAAAATAAACTTCTTTTAAGAATGTATTTATTGGCCGGCGCTGCGGCTCACTAGGCTAATCCTCCGCCTAGCAGCGCCGGCACACGGGGTTCTAGTCCCGGTTGGGGCGCCGGATTCTGTCCCGGTTGCCCCTCTTCCAGGCCAGCTCTCTGCTGTGGCCAGGGAGTGCAGTGGAGGATGGCCCAGGTGCTTGGGCCCTGCACCCCATGGGAGACCAGGAAAAGCACCTGGCTCCTGGCTCCTGCCATCGGATCAGCGCGGTGCGCCAGCCGCAGCGCGCCGGCCGCGGCGGCCATTGGAGGGTGAACCAACGGCAAAGGAAGACCTTTCTCTCTGTCTCTCTCTCTCTCACTGTCCACTCTGCCTGTCAAAAAAATAAAAAAAAAGAATGTATTTATTTGAAAGGCAGAGACAAAGAGAGGAAGAACTCCCATCTGTTGGTTCTCCAGCTGATGGAATGCCCTTGGCTGGGGCATTATATTTTTGAGGTGACATTTTTAATTTACGTTGTCATCAAAGGCTTAATGCCCCACTAAATAAAGAGTTCAACAAATAAAAAGTTTTAAAAAGACCATCGTCCAGCCACGAAATAGGCAAAGACTATGAACAATAATGAAGAGTCTTAACCACTAGGCCAAATGCTTGCCCCAGAATCAACTTCAATTCTATTTTCCCAGAAACTTTTGAAGTAGCCAGTATATAGAGAGAACTTTCACAATTCAACAGTGAGAAAACAAGCCACCCAATTACAGAAAGCAGCAAAGGATCTGAATAGACATTTCTTCACTGATTTACTATTTACTAGGAACTGGTTCATTTCTGTCCACGTCAGGTGACATCAGCCACGGGTTGCTCACTCTCAGCAAGAGAGTTTCTCAGTTTCTGTGGCTCGCCCACCCTCTGACCAGATCCAGGGTATCTTCTCCCTGGGCTGACTCCCACTTCGGGGTTCTTTCTCACTGCCTGTGAGTCATCGTATTTCTCTTGATTCAGAACATCTGGGCGCAGCTCCCTTACCCACCATATTTGCATTGGATCTCAGCTTCAGCATTTCACTCTCCCCAAGGGGTCCAGTGGGTCCATGAACTCAACCAGAGCTTCTGGGGAAGGAAGGAAGACCCTATCACCCTCACTGTGGGGTCTGGCCCAGGGACCCTACAGAACCTCCGAGAAACCTGGAAAGATGGTGTCTACGTGGTCAGAGCAATTCAACACTCGCTACACAAATATTTAGCACTTACTGGGCATGAGATTGTATTAAGGAATGGTTGCTAGGTATTTTAGGTGTGATAATGGTTTTTGTGGTTATATTAAAACAAATAGTATTTATTTGTTAAAGACTTATACTGAAGTACTTACAGAGGAGATAGTACGTCTAGGAGTTTCTTTGAACATATCCAGCAAGGGGCCTGCATTGTGGCGCAGTGGATTAACCCACCACTTACAAAGCAGGTATCCCATATGTGAGTGCCAGTTTGAGTCTTTGCTACTGCACTTCAGATCCAGCTAGGAACATCCAGCTAGTACACCTGGGAAAACAACGGGTGATGGCCAAGTATTTGGACCTCTGCTACCCACATGGGAGACCCAGATGGAGTTCTGGGCTCCTGGCTTCGGCCTGGCCCAGCCCCAGCTGCTCCCCAGCTGATGGAAGACTCTCTCTCTTTCCCTCTCTCCCTCTCTCTCTCTTTCTCTCATAAATAAAAATTAAAAATACTTCAGCAAGGGGAAGGTGTGCTGATGTTTGTAACTTACTTTGTAATGCATCAATAAGGAAAACAGGGGACAGGCAGTTAGCCCAATGATTAAGATGCTGGTTAGGATACCTGTGTTTGACGTCAGAGTGCTTGGGTTCAATCCCTGGCTCTGGCTTCTGACTCCAGCCTCCTGCTAACGTGCATATTGGGGAGTTGTGGCAATAGCTCAAGTGATCGAGTTCCTGCCACCTACATGGGAGACCTGGATTGAGGCCCCTGCTCCTGACCTCAGCCTGGCTGTTGCAAGCATTTGGGGAGTAAACCAGCAGGTGGGAGCTCTTTTTCTTTCAGTATGTACCTGTCTCTCTGCCTTTCTTTTTTATTTAAACATTTATTTATTTATTTGAGAAGTAGAGTTACAGAGAGGGAGAGAGAGAGAGAGACAGAGAGAGAGAGGGAAAGAGAGACCATCCATCGATGGTTCACTCCCTAGATGGTCACAATGACCAGAGCTGGGGCTATCCAAAGTCAGGAGCCAGGAGCTTCTTCTGGGTCTCCCACATGGGTGCAGGGGCCCAAGGACTTGGGTCATCTTCTACTGCTTTCGCAGGCCATAGCAGAGAGCTGGATTGGAAGTGAAGCAGCCAGGAGTCAAACCGGCACCCACATGGTATGCTGGTACCGCAGGCAGAGGATTAGCCTACTATGCCATGGCGCCGGCCCGTCCCTGCCTCTCAAATAGATGAAACATTTTGTAAATAAATAAATAAATAAGATGGAGACAATGTAAGCAAATGTAGCAAAATGTTACACAGATAAAAATGGATGGAACAGACATAAGGATCAGCTGTTCTTGTTCATTGCCTAAAATATAAACACTGAAATTTATTCCTTGCACTTGAATCTCCATTGCGTCTCACACCCTATTGCCTTCATATCCCACCCCCCACAGCCACCTGGAAGACCAGTTGCTAGAATAGCTGAAAGACCAGTTCCAGGATTCACCACTTTCTGCTGCCCCCTACCCCCATCCCCATGCCCAGCCCTCCTGAAATATAAAAAGGCTCAGCTCTTGGGAGTTGGGGTCTTCTGCCACATGTTCCATCAATGTGCACACGGGCAGTTGGTCACCCACCTCTGCAAATTTATTTTCTCTGAATAAATTCAATCTGGCTGTAAATTTGTACACTGCCTCCTCTCTATTCTGCACCTCTTTCCTAACAAAAACAAAATAGAGATAAAGCAAATATAGTAAAGTGTTAATAAAGGACTCTAGGTGCCGTGTTGCAGTCAGTTAAGCCACTGCCTGCAACACCCGCATCCCATATGGTATTGGTTGGAGTCCTGGCTGTTCCACTTTTTTTTTTTTTGACAGGCAGAGTTAGACAGTGAGAGACAGAGAGAAAGGTCTTCCTTTTCCGTTGGTTCACCCCCCAAGTAGCTGCTACAGCCAGCACATTGCGGCCAGCGTGCTGTGCCGATCCGAAGCCAGGAGCCAGGTGCTTCCTCCTGGTCTCCCAATGTGGGTGCAGGGCCCAAGCACTTGGGCCATCCTCCACTGCACTCCCAGGCCACAGCAGAGAGCTGGACTGGAAGAGGAGCAACTGGGAGAGAACCCGGCGCCCCGACCGGGACTAGAACCTGGGGTGCCGGCGCCGCAGGTGGAGGATTAGCCAAGTGAGCCGTGGCGCCGGCCCTGGCTGCTCCACTTCTGATCCAGCTCTCTGCTGTGGCCTGGGAAAGCAGTGGAAGATGGTCCAAGTGCTTGGGCCCCTGCACCCATGTAGGAGACCTGGAAGAAGCTCCTGGCTCCTGGCTTTGGTGTGACACAGTCCTGGATGATGTCTGCCTCTGCCTCTCCTTCTCTGTAATTCTGCTTTTCAAATAAATAAATGAATCTTAAAAAGAAATAAAGACTCTAGGTGACAGGCACAGCCATCCTTCAATATCCCTGAGGGATTGGTTCCAGGATCCCTTGAGGATACAAAAATCTGTGGATGCTCAAGTCTCTTATATAAAATGGTGTAGCACTTGCATACAGCTATGCACATCCTCCAGTGTACTTTAAATCTTCCATAGATTATGTAGAATACTGAATACAATGTCAATGCTATGTAAATAGTTGTTATACTGCATTGCTTAGGAAACAGTGACAAGAAAAAAGGTCTGTGCATGTTCAGTACCAACACTTTTTTTTCGAAGATTTTTATCTATAGTTGGCTCAATCCACAGAATCTGAACCTAGAACTATGGAGTGTACAACATGAGTATTGACCATATAATTTACATTTTTCATAATAATGCATTGGAGAAAAAACTCTAACCAAAAATAATGCATGGTATCTATGAAACAAAAATGGTAGGTTGATGATAATTGTTACAACTGCATAATAGTTAAAAGGAACTCATTATGCCTCTTTTTCGTATTTTGTATATGTTTGAAATTTTCCAAATGGAAATAACTTTTTGAAAAGATTTGGTTATTTATGTATTTGAAGGCAGAGGAGAGAGAGAGAGAGAAAGAGAGAGAGAGAGATCTTCTATTCACTGGTTCACTTGTCAAATGGCCACAACAGCCAGGGTTGGGCCAGGCCAAAGCCAGGAGCCAGGAATTCCGTCTGTGTCTCCCACATGGGTGACAGGAACCCAAGTACTTGAGATATCATTTGTTACCTCCCAGGAGCGTTAGCAGGAAGCTGGGTCAGAAGCAGAGGAGCTGGGACTTGAATTGGCATTGTGATATGTTATGCAGGTGTCCCAAGCAGTGGCTTAACCCACCGCAACACAATGTTTAAAATTTTTTTTAAAAATTTTATTGGGATGAATCATGAGGACATTATGCTAAGTGAAATAAGCCAGTTAAAGAAAGAAAAATACTATAGGATTCCATTTTGCATTAAGTGCCTAGAGTAATCACATTCATGGAGACAGAAGGTCTGTCTGGTGGTTGCCAAGGGCTGAGGGGGGTGGGGAATGAGCAGTTGTTACTTAGTGGTTATAGAGTTTCTGTTTTGCAAGATGAAAAAGTTTTGGAGATTGGTTGCACAATGTGAATGTGCTTAACACAACTGAACTAAATACTCGAAAATGGCTAAGATGGCAAATTTTCTGTTGTGTATAATTTACCACATTTAAAATGTCAAAAATTTCATCTGCTGGGCAAAAATTTCATGGGGGCGTTTAATTTTAGCCACTGTGCTAGACACAATACAGTATACATAGTTCAGTGATACCGAAATCTAGATTTACATCATGATGTAATACTGGAAATGCCAAAGAAATTCTGGGTAAAACTAATGACAGTTTCAATTCCAGCTCTTGCTCATTTTAAGTATGAGATTATAGAAAAGTTACCTCATTTCCAGTTCATTCTAAAGATAAGTACGAAAATATATAATGGTCAATGGAAAGATATTTTCAATAAAGAATATAAGGAATTTACCACTGATGTTCTGGAACTCAGGCAAATATTCAGCAAAGATCTCCAACCTTAGGACAGAAATTTAAAAAAAAAATTTTTTTTGACAGGTAGAGTGGATAGTGAGAGAGAGAGAGACAGAGAGAAAGGTCTTCCTTTTTGCCGTTGGTTCACCCTCCAATGGCCACCACGGCTGGCGCGCTGCAATCCGAAAGCAGGAGCCAGGTGCTTCTCCTGGTCTCCCATGGGGTGCAGGGCCCAAGCACCTGGGCCATCCTCCACTGCACTTCCCGGGCCACAGCAGAGAGCTGGCCTGGAAGAGGGGCAACCGGGACAGAATCCGGTGCCCCGACCGGGACTAGAACCCGGTGTGCCGGCGCCGCTAGGTGGAGGATTAGCCTAGTGAGCCGCGGCGCCGGCCAGAACAGAAATCTTAAAAGGGAAGAAAAACAGTATCATCCTGCAATATACTGATAAAATTAAATCTAAATGGCTGATGACTGAGTACTTAAGATAAGTATTCTCTATTATAAGGGGAAAACTAATAGTAGCTTAGGACTTTAATACTTTTATTCAAGTAAAATAAAGTGGAAAAAAAGCCATATGATACCAAAGTATAGTTTGATGGATTCTTATAAGGCAAAATTCCTGTAATAACCACCAAATTCAGGAAAGTACTTTGCTAGCCACACCAGAGGCCCCATTGTCTCCAATCCTTTTTCTGCTGCCGTAAAGAACACCAGAGACTGAGTAATTTATTTAAAAAAAGATTTATTTCTTGCAGTTCTGGAGGCTTGGAAGTCCAAGGTTGACAGGCCAGAATCTGGTGAGGGCCTTCTTGCTGTATCATCTCATTGTAGAAGGCAGAAGGGCAAGAGAGAAAGAAAGAAATGGGGGAGAGGATCTGAAGTTCTCCTTTGGTTAAAAAGTTATTTTTAACTAATTGTTAGCTAATTATGTTTATTTGAAAGGCAGAGGGGAACACAGAGAGAAAGACAGAGGCAGAGGGCTCCCATGCACTGATTCACTCCCTAAATGCTCACAAAAGATGGGGCCAGGCTGAAGACAGGAGCCAGGAACTCATTCCAGGTCTCCCACGTAGGTGGCAGGAACCCAGCCACTTGAGCCATCACTGCTGCCTTTCAGAGTGTGCATTGGCAGGGAGCTGGAATCAGAGGTGAAACCAGGACTCAAACCCAGATACTCCAGCATGGGACACAGGCGTCCCAAGGGGTGGCTTAAACCACTGCACCACAATGCCTGCCCCACTATTTTTTCTAAAGATCTTTCTAAATGTACGCATTTAAACATCAGAAAGATTTGAGTCATATTGCAATTATTACCTCCTTGAAGTGCATATTTTTCTCATACGTGGCCAGTAAGAGACTCATGGGATTGGTTCTCAAGTCCTTTGGACATGACACTAGTAGGGTTTTGACAGCTTCCTCATTATCTGCTATTATGACAAGCTTCCAAGATGATCTTACATATGTCCAGCCCCATATATGGATTTCTTTTATTAAATACATTATTCATGTTAGTATTTTTAAAGATTTATTTATTTATTTGAAAGGCAGAGATACAGACGGTGGGGGGGGATAGAGAGAGAGAGAGAGAATTGATCTTCCATCCACTGGTTCACTCCCTAAATGGCCACACCAGCCAGAGCTGAGCGGATCTGAAGCCAGGAGCCAAGAGTTTCTTGCAGGTCTCCCACATGGGTGCAGGGGCCCAAGCACTTGGGCCATCTTCCACTGCTTTCCCAGGGGCATTAGCAGGGAGCTAGATTGGAAGTGAAGCAGCCAGGACTTGAACCAGCACCCATATTGGATGCTGGCACTGCAGGCAGAGGCTTAACCTTCTATGCCACAGCGCTGGCCTGGGAAATGGTATTTCAAGGCCACAATCTATGTACCAGGGTTGCCCATTACTACTGTATTGGTTATTGTTTTTAGGCCTCTGTAGCAGACAGAACTAGAAAGTGGATATACCCACAGGTTACATACATAGGACACAAACAAACACGCACACACACACACTTTTTAAAAATAAATTATCTTGGAGTAGGCTATGGGGTGCAGTGATTAAATTGCCACTTGGGACACCTGCATCCCATAACAGAATGTCTGGGTTCGAGTTTGAGCTCCTCTGTGTCTGACCCAGCTCCCTGCTGATGCACCTGGGAAAGCAGTAGATGATGGCTCAAGTACTTGGGCCCCTGCCACGCATGTGGGAGACATGAATGGAGTTCCTGACCCCTGGCTTCGAACTGGCACAGTCCCAGCTGTTGTGGGCATTTGGGACTCCTGTCCCACTGGACAGATCTCTCTCTCTCCCTCCCTCTGTTTCACCACCTTTCAAATAAAAACTAAAATAAATTGTAAAAATATTTAAATAAATTATTGTAGACTATCATGCTGATATCTCCATCCCAAATTCAAGAATGTAGTTTTTTTAAAAAAGATTTATTTATTTATTTACTTTGAAAGAGTTACAGAAAGAGAGGGAGGAGACAGAAAAAGAGAGGGGTCTTGTATCTGCAGGTTCACTCCCCAGATGGCCAAAATGGCCATCACTGGATCAGGCTAACACCAGGAGCCAAGGGCTTCCTCTGGGTCTTCCCACGTGGGTGCAGGGGCCCAGGAACTTGGGCCATCTTCTACTCCTTTCCCAGGCCATGAGCAGGGAGCTGGATCAGAAGCAGAGCAGCCAAGACTTGAACCAGCGCCCAGATGGTATGCCGGCATCAGCTTTACCCACTATGCCACAGTGCAGGCCTCAGAATGTAGGTTTTTCTTTCTTCTTTTTTTTTTTAAAGTTAACTTGTTCAATAAATTTTTATCTATTTTTCCTTTTCTTCCACACCAAAAATAGAGATTTTCAAAGATGCAGTGGATGGTAAAATTGGAATATCTCGTTACTAAGCATTTACTGTATCTCACTGTGTTGGGAGCTCCCAAGACCACTCCACGTTCAGTGACTTGCTGGGAGGACACACAGAGCTGAACATGATAGCCGTCTTCACAGTTAAGGTTTATTACAACAAAAATGTGTGCATCAGAATCCCAAGGGATAGCCCAGCAGAGATTCAGTGCCCAAGAGTCTTATTGGGAGCAGCTCGCTAAGCGTCCTCCCTATGCTGCTTACCAAACCTCCAGACGCCCACAATGCAAGCTGATGATCAGTATTAACCACCATTTGCCCCAACAGTGGGGGCACGGTATGCCCTTCTTGTCAGTGAAGGAATACAGGGAACCCTCCAAAAATCCAAGTGTCCAGCTGTCAACCAATGGCCAACCTTGCCCTGGGCCTTTCAAAGGATAGGGCCAGCCTAAGACTACTGCATTAACTCCTTTGGCTTAGTTTACCCCTTGGCCCTTGATTGAAACACCTGTACTGCAAAATTCTCAGTAGGACCCCATACTGCAAAGGAGTGGGGGGGCAACCTGCAGTACAGACCTCACTTCCACCCTGCAGGGGTCTTGGATTGAGGCAATGAAAACAAATTCCGGTAACCAGAGAAGTCAATCTTCCAAAGCCAAGTGGCTTCATCCTTAAAAATTTCTGTACTGGGGCTAGTACTGTGCCACAGTGGATAAAGGCACTGCTTGCAGTGCCGGCATCCCATATGGGTGCCAGTTCTAGACCTGGGTGCTCCACTTCCAATCCAGCTCTCTGCTATGGCCTGGGAAAGCAGTAGAAGATGGCCCAAGTCCTTGGGCCCCTGCACCCATGTGGGACACCCAGAAGAAGCTCCTGACTCCTGGCTTTGGATCGGCCCAGCTCCAGCCATTGTGGCCATTTGGAGAGTGAACCAGCAGATAGAAGATCTTTCTCTCTGTCTCTCCCTCTCTCTATCAGTAACTCTACCTCTCAAATAAATAAATAAATCTTTTAAAAAAATTTCTCTATTGAGCCCTCTTGGGCTGGCCTGCTGCATCAAGTTCAGGTTCAGAATACCTCTGGTCAGTAAGTTGAAGCTGAGCTGAATGCCTTCCAGGGCTAGGCAGTACCAGCTTAATCAGGCAAGTACAGTCCCACAGGGTACTCCTGGAAATCAAAGGTTCACAATTGTTGAGGGGCCCCCAAGCAGGGCGCTGACTAATCAGGCAGCCTGGGTTTCCAGGGTCCCCAGCGTGGCCTCCGTGGAGCCTCCTGCCCCATGCAATGCCAACAATCCGGTTTAGCCCTTGGTTTCAGAAAGACTGCCTGAAGGTAGTCAGGTTCCATCAGCTTGGCTGCTTCGTGACCTCAGTTCAGCATCTGTAGGGGGGAGCTCCACATGCCAAGTACAGGGGCAGGCAGCTGCCAAGTCCTGGCTGTCTCTGAGTCAGTGCTGGAGGGGTGGTCAGACGGAGGCTGCACTCGCCTACAGGAAGAGGGAAAAGCTTCCAAGAGCAGTCCTGAAGAAACCAAGATAAGGAATGCCCTCTCTCCTGCCCCCGCACCGCTTCCGGTCTGTCCTTGTCCATTGTTACAAAACCAGTGTGTATCATGCGGTCATCCTAAGGGCACATTGCCCAATCATTTACCTCTCATCCAGATTGTTTTTCTGGCAGGACTGCCTGCAAGAAGACAAGACACATTTTCCTAGGAAAACATGTTAATGCAATCTAACCAGAAGGACACATCATGTTCAGGAATCGGTCAGGAAGAAACCTGAACTTTGGCTTTTTTTTTTTTTTTTTTGAAAATGGGTTTTCTCACATTCCTTTCATCCTAATCATGAACCCAGTGAGCAGCCTAGAATAAAATCAACTCCTCGCTGGGGGCCGGCTGCATTGACCAATCAAGCTGCCTTCCCAAAGCCAGCGTGCCAGGAGAAAGCGGAGGGGGTGAGCCCACGCTGTCAGTGCACTGGGACAAACTTCGACCAAAGCTGGGAGCCAGACACAGCGACTCACCAACAGTGAGGCAGCTCCAAGATGGGGCACCAGTTGAATCTTTGGGGAGCACATGTTGAGGTCTCATCCCCTGGAATGTAGCCTGTAGCTTTTGAAAGCAATCACTGGGGCCAGTGCTGTGGCATAGCGGGTTAAGCTGCCGCCTGCAGCATTGGCATCCCATATGGGCGCTGGTTCTAGTCCCGACTGCTCCACTTCTGATCCAGCGCTCTGCTGCGGCCTGGGAAAGCAGTGAAAGATGGCCCAAGTCCTTGGGCCCCTGCACCCATGTGGGAGACCTGCAAGAAGCTCCTGGCTCCTGGCTTTGGATCAGCCCAGCTCCGGCCGCTGTGGCCATTTGGGGACTGAACCAGCAGATGAAAGACCCCCCCCGCCCATAACTCTGCCTTTCAAATAAATAAATAAATCTTAAAAAAAAAAAAAAACACTCACAAGTTAAGGATGCACCGCCTCTCTGTATTGGGAGTCTGGAGCCCTTCAGCAGCCCATAGTCATTGGGTTCTTGAGAACATGTGCTTTCCTGTTGGCATTTGTGTGTGACCCAGACAGTTGAAGTCAGCGTCACATTTCCATCATTTACGCCCCCTCCGCCCCAAGGCTGGCCTAAGTGGGCAACAGTTCCAGAATGTTCTTTGAGATGAGTTTTCCGTCCCCCACAGCTCACGGCAGGGCTCAAACAGCTGCAGAAGACAGTAGGAGTTGTCTGCTCAGAGTCAGGCCCAAGCAATTAGGATCTGCAGATCTGGGCTTTTAAAGAAGCCAGCGGGCTTTTCTTCAGTAGCAGCAAAGCTGAGGCAAGGAAGGGCCAGACAGCTGAGTTCCAAGTTCAAGTGGCAAACAAGGCTTTCCTAAAAGTTCTTTTTATCTTTTCAGTTTAAGAGCCCAAATAAACTCACTCAAATGGGTGGATATTCTTAAAACATTATTAGAGAAACTGGAATTAAAAGATACTTTGATTTTGGTGCAAAATATTTGAAATCTATGCAGTCATTCATGATATGAATTTCCCATGAAGTTTTTAATGAAGGGTCTTCAAAAAGTTCATGGAAGAATGGAAGAATGCATAATGCAAAAACTGTTCATGGATTTCAATTTTTAAAGATTTAGTTATTTATGGGGGCCGGTGCTGTGGCGCAGTGGGTTATAGCCCTGGCCTGGAGCACTGGCATTCCCATGTGGGCATGGGTTCTAGTCCCAGCTGCTCCTCTTCTGATCCAGCTCTCTGCTGTGGCCTGGGAGGGCAGTGGAGGATGGCCCAAGTGCTTGGGCCCCTGCACCTGCGTGGGAGACCTGGCGGAAGCTCCTGGCTCCTGAGTTCGGATCGGCCCAGCTCCGGTCGTTGCGGCCATTTGGGGAGTGAACCAAGGGAAGGAAGACCTTTATCTCTTCTGTATCTCCATCTCACTGTCTGTAACTCTGGCTCTCAAATAAATACAATCTAAAAAAGAGGAAAGAAATTATCTTTAAAAAAAAAAACAAAAAAAAGATTTAGTTATTTACTCAAAAGAGTTACAGAAAGAGGGAGATACACACACATGCACACACACACAAAGAGAGAGGAGAGAGAAGAGAGGAGAGAGGAGAGAGGAGAGAGAGAGAGAGAGAAACGAGAATCTTCCATCTGCTGGTTCACTCCCCAAATAGTTGCAACAGCCTGGGACTTGGGTCATCTTCTGTTGCTTTCCCAGGTGCATTACCAGGAGCTGGATCGAAAGTGGAGCAGCTGGGACTCCATCCAGTGCTCTTATGGATGCCCACATTGCAGGTGACAGGTTAACCTGTTTCGCCGCAGTGCTGGCCTCCAACAAAACTTATTTTTATTTTTTAAAAGGATTTTTTTAGATTTTATTTATTTATTTGAGAAGTAGAGTTACAGACAGTGAGAGGGAGAGACAGAGAGAAAGGTCTTCCATCTGCTGGTTCACTCCCCAAATGGCCGCAATGGCTGGAGCTGCGCCGTTCTGAAGCCAGGAGCCAGGAGCTTCCTACAAGTCTCCCATGCAGGTGCAGGGGCCCAAGGACTTGGGCCATCTTCCACTGCTTTCCCAGGCCACAGCAGAGAGCTGGATGGGAAGTGGAGCTGCCGGGACTCAAATCAGTGCCCATATGGGATGCCGGCACCTCAGGTGGAGGATTAACCTACTGTGCCACGGCACCGGCCCCAAAACTTATTTTTTTATTATTATTTATTATTATTTTTTATTTTTTGACAGGCAGAGTGGACAGTGAGAGAGAGAGAGAGACAGAGAGAAAGGTCTTCCTTTGCCGTTGGTTCACCCTCCAATGGCCACCGCGGCCTGAGCACCGCGCTGATCCGATGGCAGGAGCCAGGTACTTATCCTGGTCTCCCATGGGGTGCAGGGCCCAAGCACTTGGGCCATCCTCCCACTGCACTCCCTGGCCACAGCAGAGAGCTGGCCTGGAAGAGGGGCAACCGGGACAGAATCCGGCACCCCGACCAGGACTAGAACCTGGTGTGCCAGCGCCGCAAGGCAGAGGATTAGCCTAGTGAGCCGTGGCGCCGGCTCCCAAAACATTTTTAAATGCCATTTTCCATGAGCTTTTGGACGTGCTCTCATATAGGCACATGAGACTGGAAAACCATCAGGCTCTAGGGCTGCCCAGACATTTTGTGTCTGCAAGAGGACATTAGCAAACTACAAACTGCTCTGAAAACTCCCCAAGTGCTTATCTCCCTGGAGAGCGCCTCTCTCTACACGCTGTCTCCCATTTCCCCAAGGCTCCCATAGGCAAAAATCAGCGTTTGCGAAGGCCTGTTATGTTTCCGATACTCAAAGAACTCAAACTGCAATCCACCAATAGGCAGCAAAAAGCAAGGGAGCTCTGATTCACTAACACCGTGATTTTTTTCTTTACAACTTTCCCTATCAGAGTGATCCATCTAAGAGTCATGAAATTATGCAGGTAACATTTTACATCATTTTTTATCATACACCCAGACGCAGTAACCACAGTGCACCAAGCCTTTTAAAAAAATCCATTCTTTTCACCTCAAACCATTAGCTATAAAAGCGGCATTTACAGGGTTAACACTAGAGCTGCCCAGTGTAAGACGCACTGACAGCTTGCAGAAGCAGCTTATTAAGCTGCAGCAAAGGCTGGAGTGTATTTTCAACACTTTCCCTCACTCTGACTTATGGAAAGCCTTGCTCCAGCCCTGCGAACTGATTTAACTCTTTTCCTTCTTCTTGGAGCAGAGAACGATTCACACCCATAACAACTCAAACCAGCCTTCACTTTTGGGAAAGGTTTGAGCCCTCTCTCTACCCAACTGGAGGAGAGAACAAAAACCGAAGTCATCGGATGAGCTGCACTTGCCCCTCCCTTGAGTCAGCATGGACCAAACCAGCTGGGGGCACCAGAATTGTCTCATCCTCCATTTTTTCTTTATTTTCCCCCAAACAACACCGGAGCCATATTTCAGTGAGTGGGATTGTTCTATTGAATCCCACCACTGCCACCACTGGGTCCCCACCATGTTCCATGATTGACTTGCTAAAATGACTCGCAGCACTCAGGATATAATTGTGTTCATAGCTAAGGTTTGAATAGCAAAAGAATATGTGACAGTGTTGGCAAAGGGAAAAAGATGCAAGTGGAGTCTGGAGGGTGCCATAATAGTCTTCCCCATGCTGTCTCCTTGCTAGGAGGGCTCACACAGAACACACTCTTCCCACAGCAACAAAAAGGCAGCCACTGTGTGGCATGTTCTGCCTATTAGAGACTCAACATCAAGGGCTTTTACTGGAAGGTATTAGCTCCTCTGGGTTCTCAGCCCAGCACATGCCATCATTTCAGACCCACAGAAGGAAAGCAGATGGTCAGTAGAAGCCACAGTGTCTGGATCGCTCAGGCACAGTGAACCCCTCTTATCAGTGAAGCTCCAAACGCTCCTGAGATCCCAGTCTCCAGAAGCCAGTCACTGGCAAACCTTGTCAGCAGAGTTTTCTCAGAACAGCAGTCTGAGGCCTGCTCCGCTCCCTTTCCAGGCACCCACATTATTCAGTCTCAGCAAACAAGACTGATGTCACTGATAAATTTACTGAGACTAGCTTTAAAGTGTGTGTGCCCGTGTGTGTGTGTGTGTGGGTGTGTGTGTATCCCATTATTTCCCAGTTGTTTTCCTAGTGGTCCTGCAGCTGTTATGACCTGAGCTGTTACATACTAACCTCTCCCTTTTAACTGTTAACTTTGGTCTTCCATCTTAGCTCAGCGCTCACCATCAGTCCTTCTTTGAGTGTCTCTGTCATCATTTTGATTATCTGAAGCTTGTTTTTTGATTCCTCAAGATGAGCTTATAAGGATCATAGGCCTTGCGTTCTTGCGTGCTGGGAACAATGTGTCTAAGTCCCCTTAGAGTTGAAACACAGTTTGGGTTGGTATAAATCCCTCAGCTCCTATTCTCTTTTCTGATATCCCTTAACCATTATTCTACTTTGTTCTGGCATAAAGTGTTTCTATCAAATCTTGATGAGAATCTAATTTTCTCATACTTTATGATAGTATGACTTCTTGTTGGTCATTCTGGATGGATATTATTAAGTTCATGATACACTTTTTCAAGTGTTTTTCTACATTCCCACTGCCCAGAGATACTAACTACAAGGATATTAGGCACTGGGGATTTATCTTACCGCTAACATTTTGTTCATTTTTCCTTTTGCATTTCAATTTGGATAATTTTTGTATTAATCAGATTTTGGTTACTACAAGGAAGTACCTGAGACAAGTTATTTATGAAAAAGAGGCTTATTTTGATTCACAGTTCTGTAAATTCAAGCCTAAGCTTCAGTGACCCCATAGTTTGATCCCTGATGAGGGTGGCAAAGTTGGAACTTGCAGCACAGATGGAGGAGGGGCCAGAGAGGATCTCTGCCAGGGAGCAGAGACAGAGAGGCAGAACCTCGCTCAGACTTTCTTTTCTTTTTTCTCTATTTTTTTAAAGATTCAATTATTCATTTGAAAGTCAGAAAGTCAGAGGGAGAGGGAGAGGGAGAGGGAGAGGGAGAGGGAGAGGGAGAGGGAGAGGGAGAGGGAGAGGGAGAGGGAGAGGGAGAGGGAGAGGGAGAGGGATCTTCCAACTTGTGGTTCACTCCCCAAATGGCCACAATAGCTGCAGCTGGCCCAGGCTGAAGCCTGGAGACAGGACCTTCTTTCAGGTCTCACACATGGGTGAGGGGCCAATGGACATGGGCCATCCTCTGCTGCTTTCCCAGGAGCATTAGCAGAGAGCTGGCTCGGAAGTGGAGCAGCCAGGACTCGAACCAGTGCCCATATGGGATGCTGGCGTTGTAGGCAGTGGCTTTACCAGCTATGCTCCAGCACCAGTCACCCTACTCAGACTTTTTAACCAATGCTTTTGTGAGAACTACCTTGCAAGGACACACCACCATAGACCTGAGGGTCTCCCACGAGGCCCAGTTCCTGAACACCAAAATCGGATTAAGTCTCCACACTCTTAGTCCCATTAACTTATGACTTTGGGATCTAAACGTCTGCGTGAGTTCAGAAGGCAAATTATGTTCAAATTGGAAAGTTTCTTTACTCTCTTCAGATTCACCAATCTCTTCTCCTGCAAATTATTTTCTGTTTTTAATCTCATCTAATGTATTATTAATCTCTAGATGTTCTATTTGGGCCATGTCTACTTAATATGCTTGATCTGGGCTTTTGAACATTTGGAATAGGGTTATAGTAGCAATTTTAATATTTGCAACTATTGAATCTATAATCTCTGCATTCTGGGTCATTTTTAATTGATTAATTTTTCTCCAAATTATGCATTATATTTTTAAAAGATTTATTTATTTATGTGAAGGCAGAGTTACAGAGAGGCAGAGGCAGAGCAAGACAGAAAGAGAGGTCTTCCAACTGCCGGTTCACTTCCCAGATGGCCGCAATGGCCCGAGCTGCACTGATCCGAAGCCAGGAACCAGGAGCTTCTTCTGGGTGGGTGTAGGGGCCCAAATACTTGGGCCATCTTTCTCTGCTTTTCCAGGCCATAGCAGAGAGTTGGATTGGAGGTGGAGCAACTGGGACTCAAACAGGAGCCCATATGGGATGCCAGTGTTGCAGGCAGCAGCTTTACCTGTTACCCCACAGCATTGGCCCCTATACAATATATTTTTCTGGTTCTTTGCATGCCTGTTTTTTTTTTTTTATCAGATACAGGCCAGTGGGAATTTTATGTTAATTGGGACTGGGTACTTATGCAACTCCTATAAATATTATTATGCTGCATTCTGAGACACAGTTCATTTACCTGGGAACAGTTTGATTCTTTCAGATTTTGTAGTTAAGATTTATTAGGCTGGGTCAGAGCAGCATTTAGTCTAAGGCTAATTTTGCCCCCAACTACTGAAATAAAAGCCTTCGAAGGACTCTGCTCAATTTCCTGTAAAGTATGAGGCTTTCCATTCTAGCTGGTTGGAACAGGAACTATTCCCAGCCTTCTGTGACCTCTGAGGGTTATTCCCTTTAACCCATTCCAGTGGTTCTTTGCCCAGCCATGTCTAGTTTCCTCACATGCATGAGCTGCAAAGGTGCCCCTCCATACAGCTCTGGAGCTCCTTCCCTCTCTGGTGCCTGCCAGGTGCCTGCCAGGTGAATACATGCTGCCTTGATCTGCGTGGACTCCCAGATCCATCCCCTTAACTCAGGGGAAGCACTGGGCTCTATCTAGGCTCCTCCCTCAGCACTGTGACTAGAAACTATCCAGAGCAAGTCACCCTAAGAATGACTTTGTTTGGGGCTGGTGCTGTGGCGTAGGTTAAGCTTCCACCTGCAGTGCTGGCATCCCGTATGGGCATTGGTTCGAGTCCCAGCTGCTCCTCTTCCAATCCAGCTCCCTGTTGATACTCCTGGGAAAGCAGTGGAAAAATGGCCCAAGTGCTTTGGCCCCTGCACGCACATGGGAGACCAGGAAGAAGCTCCTGGCTCCTGGCTTCAGATTAGCCCAGTTCCGGCCGTTGTTGCCATTTGAGGAGAAGTGAACCAATGGATGGAAGACCATTCTCTCTCTCTCTCTCTCTCTCTCTCTCTCTGTATTTCTGCCTTTCAAATAAATACCTTTTTAAAAAAATCACTTAATTTGTTTCCCCTTTCTCAAGAGTCACTCTTCTTCTTTGTCTGATATCCAGTGCCTTAAAAATCATTTTCTATGACTATTTTACCATTTTAAAGCTGTTACAGGTGTGAGGATAAAACTGGTTCTACTTATGCCTTTCAATCTGTAGCTTCAAATTCTTTTTTAGCTTTTTTTTTTAATTCCAGGAAGCTTTCTTGGATTATACTTCTCATTTTTTTCTTCTGTTAATCCTTGAATTCTTCAAGAACTCCTATGGTGTATGAATTGGACCTTTTCCAAATTTGATATGTGTCATTTGCCCTCTAATCCTCTTTTTTTCTTTTTAGAACATGTTCCAGGGACTGGCACTGTGCCATAGGGGGTTAAGCTGCCGCCTGCAGTGCTGGCATCCCATATGAGTGCCGGTTTGAGTCCCAGCTGCTCCACTTCCGATCCAGCTCTCTGCTGTGGCCTGGGAAAGCAGTAGAAGATGGCCCAAGTCCTTGGGCGCCTGCACACACATGGGAGACCTGGAAGAATCTCCTGGCTCCTGGCTTCAGATCAACACAGCTCCGACCCTTGTGGCCAATTGAGGAGTGAACCAGCTGATGGAAGACCTCGCTCGCTCTCTCTCTCTGTGTCTCTCCTTCTCTCTATGTGTAACTCTGCCTTTCAAATAAATAAATAAATCTTAAAGAAAAAACAACCAAAAACAAAACAAAACATGTTCCAGGCCCCAGGCATTGTCATGTAGTGGGTAAAGCTGCTGCCTGGGATGCCAGCATCCCATACAGGCATCAGTTTGTGTCATGGCTGCTTCATTTCTGATCCAACTCCCTGCTAATGCACCTGGAAAAAGCAGCAGAAGATGGCCCTAGTGCTTTGGGTCCCTGCCACTAATGTGAGAAACCTGGATCAAGTCTAGATCCTGGATCCTGGTTTTGACCTGGCCCAACCCTGGCCATTGAAGCGATCTGAAAAGTGAAGCAGCAGATAGAAGATCCCATGCCCCTCTGTCTTTCCTCCTCTGTAACCCCAACTTTAAAATAGATATATCTTTTTTTTTAATTTTTTTTTTGACAGGCAGAGTGGACAGTGAGAGAGAGAGACAGAGAGAAAGGTCTTCCTTTGCCGTTAGTTCACCCTCCAATGGCCGCCGCGGCCGGCGCACCACGCTGATCCGAAGGCAGGAGCCAGGTGCTTCTCCTGGTCTCCCATGGGGTGCAGGGCCTAAGCACTTGGGCCATCCTCCACTGCACTCCCTGGCCACAGCAGAAAGCTGGCCTGGAAGAGGGGCAACCGGGACAGAATCCGGCGCCCCGACCGGGACTAGAACCCGGTGTGCCGGCGTCGCAAGGCGGAGGATTAGCCTAGTGAGCCGCGGCGCCGGCAAAATAGATATATCTTTAAAAAAAAAAAAAAAAAAAAAAACCTGTGTTCCTCCTTTCTGCCTTCTATTTCTCTAAAACTATTATGTGTTATGGATGTTTGCTTTGTGTCCTTTGTAATTTCGTCTTCTATTCTGAAATGATTTTTCCTTTTATTTCCAAATATTTCTGGAGATCTATCACCATTTCAGAGTTTTTTGTTAGTTCTAATTTATGTTTTTCTTCCATCCCTTTATATGATTTTTGATGTGTTTTAGCTTCTTCAAAATAGCTGACTGCTGTTTTGATCTGTTCTGTGAGCATGTTTCTGGCATGCTTTCATTGACTCTAACGATGGTATTCTACTCTTTTTTCAGTCTTATAGCAACACTGTATGGGATTTGCTCTCTGTATATATTTGCTGCTCTTCTTAGTATCAAATGAGTTTTCTTACACTTTCAGGAGGTGGGGTTCAAGGCAGCTTCTCAAATGTCAGAGCTCCCTCTTCTGTTGTTTTTGCGTAGTGCTCATTTCTGAGATTTCTTGGCTCTATTCCCCCACTTTTATTGGAATATTCTCTTCCCTTATTGAGGTGTGCAAAATAATGATCTCCTAAAAAGAAATCCATATTCTAATCTCTGGAACCTTTAAATGTTGCTATATGGCAAAAAAAGAGGTTTCAAATGTGATTAAATTAAGGATTTTGCGATTAGGTGATCCTGGATCATCCAAGTGGGCTCTTGAGGCAGTCACAAGTGTCCTTAGAAGATGGGGAAATAGGGAGATGACTTAAGTAGAAGAGGAAAAGAAGAGGTAACTACAGCGGTAGCGATGGGAGTAGTGTGGTCACAAGCCAAGGAATGCCAGCCACCACCAGCAGCTGGAAGAGGCTCCCTTAAAGCTCCTGAAGGGAGTGTGGTTATTCCAACACTTTGATCTAGGCCCAGTGATACGGATTTTGGATTTCTGCCCTCTAGACCTATAAAAATAAATTTCTATTGTTTTAAGACACCAAGTTTGATAATTTGCTACACCTAGTATAGGAAACTAATACAGTTTGGTATCAGAAGTGGGGTGTTGGGCCAGCGCTGTGGCAGAGTGGGTTAAAGCCCTGGTCTGAAGCACCGGCATCCCATGTAGGCGTCTGTTTAAGACCCGGCTGCTCCTCTTCCGATCCAGCTCTCTGCTATGGCCTGGGAAAGCAGCAGCAGATGGCCCAAGTCCTTGGGCCCCTGTACCCACATGGGAGACCTGGAAGAAGCTCCTGGCTCCTGGCTTCAGACTGGCGCAACTCCACCCATTTCGGCCATCTGGGGAGTGAACCAATGGATGGAAAACCTCTCTCTCTGTCTCTACCTCTCTCTGTAACTCTGTCTTTCAAATAAATAAAATAAATCTAAAAAAGACAAAAGAAGTGAAGTGTTGTAACAAGTACCTAAAAATGTGGAAGTTGCTTTGGAATAGGGTAATTGGACAATAGGCCAAAAGAATTCTGAGGAATGTGATTTTTAAAAAACCTTAGAGGCTGGCACTGTGGTGTGGCAGGTAAAGCCACCACCTGTGGCACTGGCATCCCATATGGGTGCTGGTTTGTGTCCCAGCTACTCCACTTGAGATCCAGCTTCCTGTTAATCTACCTGGGAAAGCAGTGGAGGATGGCCCATGTGCTTGGGCCCCTGCACCCACAGGGGAAACCTGGAAGAAGCGCTGGGATTCTGACGACCCAGCCCCAGCTGTTGCAGCCATTCAGGGAGCGAACCAGCAGGTGGAAGATTCGTCTCTCTCTCTCCCTCTCCCTCTCCCTCTCCCTCTCCCTCTCCCTCTCCCTCTCCCTCTCTCTCCCCCTCTCTCCCTCCCTCCCTCCCTTTGCGTTTTAAATAAATAAATCTTTTTAAAAAGAAAACAAAAAAGCTTAGATTTCCTACAACAGACTGTTGGTAGAAAATGTGGATTTTGAAAATGCTGCTGGTGAGGACTCGGAAAGCAAGGAATATGGTAGAGAAAGTCTATATCATCTTAGAGAATACATATATCATCACAGGTAGAATGTTAGTATACATTCAGCCACTGAAGGTGTTGGTGAGAGCTCAGAAGGACATGGGAAACATATTATTGGAAACTGTCCCAATGGTGATCATTGTTATAAAGTGATGGATAGCTCATCTTGATTATGTCCTACAGTTATGTAAAAAGCAGGCTTGTAAGCAATGAACTTGGATATTTAGGTAATTTCTCGGGCTGTGGCATTCTGGTTTAGCAGTAAAAAACAGGATAATACAAGCGTTAATGCTCCTTGAAGAGACATCGAGGGAGATGACATAGAAGAGAAGACAATGTGACCATTTAGGAGAGATTGAAGTGTTGCAGTCACAAACCAATAAATCTTAGCAGCCTCTGTTAGGAGCAGAGAGAATACATTTTTGTTGTTTTTTAAACCACTCAGTTTCAGGTAATTTGTCACAGCAGCCTTAGGAAATGAATGCATAAGAGATCTGTTGTATAACATGATAACCATAACTAAAAGTAATATATTGAATATTTGAAAATTGTTAACAGAATGCATTTTTTTTATGTTCAAGGACTGCTTTTTTTTTAACTTTTATTTAATGAATATAAATTTCCAAAGTACAGCTTATGGATTACAATGGCTTCCCCCCCATAACATCCCTCCCACCCGCAACTCTCCCCTTTCCCACTCCCTCTCCCCTTCCATTCACATCAAGATTCATTTTCGATTATCTTTACATACAGAAGATCAGTTTAGCTTACATTGAGTAAAGATTTCAACAGTTTGCTCCCACACAGAAACATAAAGTGAAAAATACTGTTTGAGTACTAGTTATAGCATTAAATCTCAATGTACAGCACACTAAGGACAAAGATCCTACATGAGGAGTAAGTGCACAGTGACTCCTGTTGTTGACTTAACAAATTGACACTCTTGTTTATGGCATCAGTAATCACCCTAGGCTCTTGTCATGAATTTCCAAAGTACAGCTTATGGATTACAATAGCTTCCTCCCCCCCCCATAACTTCCCTCCCACCCACAACGCTCCCCTCTCCCACTCCCTCTCCCCTTCCCCTTCACATCAAGATTAATTTTCAATGATCTTTATACACAGAAGATCAATTTAGCACATATTAAGTAAAGATTTCCACATTTTGCACCCACACAGAAACACAAAATGTAAAATACTGTTTGAGTACTAGTTATAGCATTAATTAAACACCTAAGAGTAATTGTGTATTGATTACAGAGTTCAACCAATAATTTTACGTAGAACATAAAATGCAACTTTTGTATTGTTGTGGTCCCCCCCCAACCTCCCTCCCTCCCGTGGCCCTCCCCTCTCCCACTCCCTCTCCCATCCCACCCTTCATCACGTTTCATTTTCAATTACCTTCATATACTGAAGATCAACTTAGTATATACTAAGCAAGGATTTCAACAGGCTGCACTCACACAACCGAACCAGGTATAGGGTATTGTTAGACTAGTAGTGTTGTTTTTAAGTTTCATAGTTAAACACATTAAGGGCAGAGATCCTACGTGGGAAGCATGTACCCAGTGACTCCCGTTGTTGATTTAACAATTGGCACTCTTATTTATGATGTCAGCAATCACCCGAGACTCTTGTTATGAGCTGTCTAGGCTATGGAAGCCCCTTGAGTTCAGCAACTCTGAACTTGTTTAGTCAAGGCCTTATCACAGTGGAGGTTCCTTCCTCCCTTCAGAGAAAGGCGCCTCTTTCCTTGATGGCCTGTTCCTTCTGCTGGGGTCTTGTTCACCAGGATCTTGCATTTAGATTGTTTTTTGCCACTGTGTCATGGTTTTCCATGCCTGTGAGACAAGAGAATGCATTTTGAGTGTTTTTTTACTGAAAATAATATGTGTTGGGGCCCAGAACTGTGGCATAGCAGGTAAAGCCTGTGCCTGCAGTGCCGACATCCCATATGGGCGCTGGTTCAACTCCCAGCAGCTCTACTTCCAATCCAGCACTCTGCTGTGGCCTGGAAAAGCAGTAGAAGATGGCCCAAGTCCTTGGGCCCCTGCACCCATGTGGGAGACCTGGAAGAAGCTCCTGGCTCCTGGCTTCAGATCGGCACAGCTCCAGCCATTGCAGACAATTGGGGAATGAAACAGCGGATGGAAGACCTCTCTCTCTCTCTCTCTCTCTCTCTCTCTCTGCCTCTCCTTCTCTCTGTGTGTAACTCTGACTTGCAAATAATTAAATAAATCTTTTAAAAAAGAAAATATATATGTGAGGTAATACAAATGTTAATGAGCTTGATTTAGTCAATCCACAACATATACCTATTTCAAAACATCGTGTTATTCACCTGCTATATGGTGATTTATAAGATATGAATGTGTGTGTGTGTGTGTGTTGACATCATTTTCTGACACAGAGCTCTTAAAATTGTAGGAATCGCCAGAATTACAAGACTGTCTTTTGTGACAAGTAGCTGCTGACCCCTTCATATCTTCACAATGAGGCCTGGTCACCTGAAAGACCAAGGAGTGATTAAAGACTTGGGATTTGCAGTCTCATCCCCCAACCTCTAGGAAAGGGAAAGAGCTCAAGGTTGAGTTGATCACAGCCTTAGTTCATTTTCTGTTGCTATAACCAAATACTACAGATGGGATAAGTTACAAAGAAATTTATTTCTTACAGTTTTGGAAGCTGGAGAGTCCAAGTTGAGGGGCTGTATGTATTAAGAACCTTCTTGCTGGTGGGGACTTTGCAGAGTCCCAACGTGGTACAGGGTATCCCATGGCAAGAGATAGCCAAGGCATCTTTTATTTTGTATTATTTTTAAAATGTATTTATTCATTTTTATTTATAAACAGCTTTATTTATAAAATTATTTATTTGAAAGGCAGAGAGAGAGAGAGAGAGAAACAGAGGGCCCCATCTTCTAGTCCACTTTCTAAATGACTGCAATAGTCAGGGCTGGGTTAAGTCAATGACAAGTGCCTGGAACTCAATCAAGGTCTCCCACATGGGTGACAGGGACCCATCCACTTGAACCATCACATGCTGTCTCCAGGGTACATATCAGCAGGAAGCTGGGATTGGGAACAGAGCCAGGACTCAACGCCAGGCACTCCAATATGGGATACAGATGCTCCAAGTGGTGTTTTAACAATTACACCACATGTCCACCTCTCATCTATCTTTTATTTATGTTTAAAAAGTATTTACTTATATGAAAATTATCAATTATCTAAATGTAATAAATATTAACCTCTTTGTATCTTATGAGAAAACAATGTAATCTCTACTGCTATGTCCTCCCAACAAAAAATATTCACTTGTCTTACTACTTCAAAGAAGTGATCAACACATTTTTTAAAAATTTATTTTATTTATTTGAAAGACAGAGTTACAAAGAAAGGTAGAGACAGAAAGAGAGGTCTTGCATCCGCTGGTTCACTCCCCAAATGGCCACAATGGCTGGAGCTAGGCTGATCCGAAGCCAGGACCAGGAGTTTCTTCCTGGTCTCCCACACCGGTGCAGGGGCCCAAGGACTTGGGCCATCTTCTACTGCTTTCCCAGGCCATAGCAGAGAGCTGGATCGGAAGTGGAGCAGCCAGGACTTGAACTGGCACCCATGTGGGATGCCGGTGCTTCAGACCAGGGCTTTAACATGCTGTGCCACAGCATCGACCCCTCAATACCTTTTTTTAAACTTTCATTTAATAAATATAAATTTCCAAAGTACAACTTTTGGATTATAGCGGCTTTTCCCCCCATAACCTCCCTCCCACCCGCAACCATCCCATCTCCCCCTCCCTCTTCCATCCCATTCTTCATCAAGATTAATTTTCAATTATCTTCAT
Source organism: Oryctolagus cuniculus (assembly GCF_964237555.1). Classification (NCBI taxonomy): domain Eukaryota; kingdom Metazoa; phylum Chordata; class Mammalia; order Lagomorpha; family Leporidae; genus Oryctolagus; species Oryctolagus cuniculus. The sequence continues at coordinate 32,983,740 of NC_091453.1, read as the reverse complement.
ATACAGAAGATCAACTTGGTATATACTAAGATTTCAACAGTTTGCACCCACACAGATACACAAAGTATAAAGTACTGTTTGAGTAGTAGTTTTACCATTAATTCTCATAGTAAAACACATTAAGGACAGAGATCCTACATGGGGAGTAAGTGTACAGTGACTCCTGTTGTTGATTTAACAATTGACACTCTTGTTTATGGCGTCAGTAATCACCCTAGGCTCTTGTCATGAGTTGCCAAGGCTGTGGAAGCCTTTTGAGTTCTCCAACTCCAATCTTATTTAGACAAGGCCATAGTCAAAGTGGAAGTTCTCTCCTCCCTTCAGAGAAAGGTACCTCCTTCTTTGATGGCCCGTTCTTTCCACTGGGATCTCACTCACAGAGATCTTTCATTTGGGTCTTTTTTTCTTTTGGCCACAGTATCTTGGCTTTCCATGCCTGAGAAACTCTCATGGGCTTTTTAACTGGATCTGAATGCCTTAAAGGCTGATTCTGAGGCCAGAGTGCTGTTTAGGGCATCTGCCATTCTAAAAGTCTGCTGTGTATCCTGCTTCCCATGTTGGATCGTTCTCTCCTTTTTAATTCTATCAGTTATTATTAGCAGACACTAGTCTTGTTTATGTGATCCCTTTGACACTTAATTCTATCTTTATGATCAATTATGAACTGAAACTGATCACTTTGACTAGTAAGATGGCATTGGTACATGCCACCTTGATGGGATTGATTTGGAATCCCCTGGCACATTTCTAACTCTACCATAGGGGTAAGTCCGATTGAGCATGTGCCGAACTGTACATCTCCTCCTTCTCTTATTCCCACTCTTATGTTTAACAGGAATCACTTTTCAGTTAAATTTAAATACCTAAGAATAATTGTGTGTTAATTAAAGAGTTCAACCAATGGCATTAAATAGAACAAAAAAATGCTAAAGGGAATAAAATAGTAAGTTGTTCCTCGACAGTCAGGACAAGGGCTGATCAAGTCATTGTTTCTCATAGTATCCATTTCACTTCTACAGGTTTCCTTTTAGGCACTCAGTTAGTTGTCACAGATCGGGGAGAACATATATTTGTCCCTTTGGGACTGGCTTATTTCACTCAGCATGATGTTTTACAGATTCCTCCATTTTGTTGTAAATGGCAGGATTTCATTTTTTTTACTGCTGTATAGTATTCTATAGAGTACATATCCCATAATTTCTTTATCCAGTCTTCTGTTGATGGGCATTTAGGTTGATTCCATGTTTTAGCTATTGTGAATTGAGCTGCAATAAACATTGAGGTGCAGACAGTTCTTTTATTTGCCAATTTCCTTTGGGTAAATTCCAAGGAGTGGGATGCTGTCTTCCATGGTGGCTTTACCAGTTTGCATTCCCACCAACAGTGGGTTAGTGTGCCTTTTCTCCCACATCCTCTCCAGCATCTGTTGTTAGTTGATTTCTGTATGTAAGCCATTCTAACCGGGGTGAGGTGAAACCTCATTGTGGTTTTGATTTGCATTTCCCTAATGGCTAGTGATGCTGAACATTTTTTCATGTGTCTGTTGGCTGTTTGGATTTCCTCTTTTTTTTTTTTTTTTGACAGGCAGAGTTAGAGAGAGAGAGAGAGACAGAGAGAAAGGTCTTCCTTTTTCTGTTGGTTCACCCCCAAAATGGCCACTACAACTGGCGCGCAGTGCCAATCCGAAGCCAGGAGCCAGGTGCTTCCTCCTGGTCTCCCATGCGGGTGCAGGGCCTAAGCACTTGGGCCATCCTCCACTGCCTTCCCGGGCCACATCAGAGAGCTGGACCGGAAGAGGAGCAACTGGGACAGAATCCGGCGCCCCAACCAGGACTAGGACCTGGGGTGCCGGTGCAACAGGAGGAAGATTAGCCAAGTGAACTGTGGTGCTGGCCTGGATTTCCTCTTTTGAAAATTGTCTATTTAGGTCCTTGGCCCATCTCTTAAGTGGGTTGTTTGTTTTGCTGTTGTGGAGTTTCTTAATCTTTTTGTAGATTCTGGTTATTAATCCTTTATCAGTTATATAATTTCAAATATTTTCTCCCATTCTGTTGGTTGCCTCTTCATTTTCCTGACTGTTTCTTTTGCAGTACAGAAGCTTCTCAATTTGATGTAATTCCAATTGCTAATTCTGCTTTTGACTGCCTGTGCCTCTGGGGTCTTTTCCAAGAAATCTTTGCCTGTGCTTATATCTTGCAGGGTTTCTCCAATATTCTCTAATAATTTGAGGGTGTTGGGTCATAGATTTAGGTCTTTAATCTATGTTGAGTGGATTTTTGTGTAAGTTGTAAGGTAGGGGTCTCGCTTCATGCTTCTGCACGTGGAAATCCAGTTTTCCGAGCACCATGTATTGAATAGACTGTCCTTACTACAGGAATTGGTTTTAGATCCTTGATAGAATATAAGTTGGCTGTAGATGTTTGGATTGATTTCTGGTGTCTCTATTCTGTTCCATTGGTCTATCCATCTGTTTCTGTACCAATACCATGCTGTTCTGATTATAAATGCCCTGCAGTAAGTCTTGAAATCTTGTATTGTGATGCCTCCAGCTTTGTTTTTGTTGTACAAGATTGCTTTAGCTATTCGAGGTCTCCTGTGTCTCCATATGAATTTCAGTATCATTTTTTCCAGATCTGAGAAGAATGTCTTTGGTATTTTGATTGTTGTCACATTGAATCTATAAATTACTTTTGGGAGAATGGACATTTTGATGATATTGATTCTTCCAATCCACGAGCATGGAAGATTTTTCCATTTTTTGGTATCCTCTTCTATTTCTTCATTTAAGATTTTGTAATTCTCATCGTAGAGATCTTTAACATCCTTGGTTAAGTTTATTCCAAGGTATTTGATTGTTTTTGTAGCTATTGTGAATGGGATTGATCTTAGCAGTTCTTTCTCAGCCGTGGCATTGCTTGTGTATACAAAGGCTGTTGATTTTTGTGCATTGATTTTATATCCTGCTACTTTTCCAAACTCTTCTATGAGTTCCAATAGTCTCTTAGTAGAGTTCTTCGGATCCCCTTGAGAAAGAATCATATCATCTGCAAAGAGGGATAGTTTGACTTCTTCCTTCCCAATTTGTATCCTTTAATTTCTTTTTCTTGCCTAATGGCTCTGGCTAAAACTTCTAGTACTATCTTGAATAGCAATGGTGAGAGTGGGCATCCCTGTCTGGTACCTGATCTCAGTGGAAATGCTTCCAACTTTTCCCCATTCAATAGGATGCTGGCCATGGTTTTTTCATAAATTGCCTTGATTGTGTTGAGGAATATTCCTTCTATACCCAATTTGATTAGAGTTTTCATCATGAAAGGGTGTTGTATTTTATCAAATGCTTTCTCTGCATCTATTGAGATAATCATATGGTTTTTCTTCTGCAGTCTGTTAATGTGGTGAATCACATTGATTCATTTGCGAATGTTGAACCATTCCTGCATACCAGGGATAAATCCCACTTGGTCTGGGTGGATGATCCTTCTGATGTGTTGTTGCATTCTATTGGCCAGAATTTTATTGAGGATTTTTGCGTCTATGTTCATCAGGGAAATTGGTCTGTAATTCTCTTTCTCTGCTGCATCTTTTTCAGGCTTAGGAATTAAAGTGATGCTGGCTTCATAGAAAGAATTTGGTAGGATTCCCTCTCTTTCAATTGTTTTGAATAGTTTGATAAGAATTAGAGTTAGTTCTTCTTTCAATGTCTGCTAGAATTCAGCAGTGAATCCATCCAGTCCTGGGCTTTTCTTTGTTGGGAGGGCCTTTATTACTGATTCAATTTCTGACTCGGTTATGGATCTGTTTAGGTTTTCTATGTCTTCATGGTTCAATTTAGGTAGGTTGTATGTGTTTAGGAATCTATTCATTTCTAATAGATTTCCCAGTTTGCTGCCATACAACTCTTTGTAGTAATTTCTGATGACTCTTTTTATTTCTGTAGTGGCTGTTGGTACATTCCCTTTTTCATCTATGATTTTATTTTTTTTATTTTTTTTTTTTACAGGCAGAGTGGACAGTGAGAGAGAGAGACAGAGAGAAAGGTCTTCCTTTTGCCATTGGTTCACCCTCCAATGGCCGCCGCGGCTGGCGCGCTGCGGCCGGCACACCGCGCTGATCCGATGGCAGGATCCAGGAGCCAGGTGCTTTTCCTGGTCTCCCATGGGGTGCAGGGCCCAAGCACCTGGGCCATCCTCCACTGCACTCCCTGGCCACAGCAGAGAGCTGGCCTGGAAGAGGGGCAACCGGGACAGAATCCGGCACCCCGACCGGGACTAGAACCCAGTGTGCCGGTGCCGCTAGGCAGAGGATTAGCCTAGTGAGCCGCGGCGCCAGCCTCATCTATGATTTTATTGATTTGGGTCTTCTCTCTCCTTTTTTTAGTTAGTTGGGCCAACAGTATGTCAATTTTGTTTATTTTTTCAAAAAACCAGCTCTTTGTTTTATTGCTCTTTTGTAATTTTTTATTCAATTCTGTTTTAATTTTAATTATTTCTCTTCTACTAGTTTTGGGTTTGGTTTGCTGTCATTTTTCTGGATCCTTGAGATGCATTGATAGCTCATTTATTTGGTGCCTTTCCAATTTCCTGATGTAGGCACCTATTGCTATAAACTTTCCTCTTAACACTGCTTTTGCTGTATCCCATAAGTTTTGATATGTTGTGTTGCTATCTTCATTTGCTTCCAGAAAGTTTTTGATTTCTCTTTTGATTTCTTCCATGACCCACTGTTCATTCAGGAGCATGCTGTTTAGTTTCCATGTGTTCGCATATGCTCTAGGGATTCCTGAGTTGCTAATTTCTACCTTCATTCCATTGTGGTCTAAGAAGATGCATGATATGATTTCGATTCTTTTGAATTTGCTGAGACTTGCCTTATGGCCTAGTATGTGGTCAATCCTAGAGTAGGTTCCATGTACTGCTGAGAAGAATGTGTATTCTTCAAGTGTAGGATGAAAAGTTCTGTAGATATCTGTTAGATCCATTTGGGCTATAGTGTCGATTAAATGTGCTGTTTCCTTGTTGACTTTCTGTCTGGTTGATCTGTCTATTGCTGAAAGTAGAGTATTGAAGTCCCCCAATACTATTGTATTGGAGTCTAAGTCTCCCTTTTAGTTCCTTAACATATCTTTTAAATAACCCGGTGCCCTGTAATTAAGTGCATATATGTTTATAATAGTCACATCTTCTTGTTGAATTGATCCCTTAATCATTATATAGTGCCCCTCTTTTTCTCTCTTAACAGTTCTTGTGTTAAAGTTTATTTTGTCTGATATTAAGATGGCTACGCCAGCTCTTTTTTGGTTTCTGTTGGCATGGAATATCTTTTTCCAACCTTTCACTTTCAGCCTGCATGCATCTTTGTTGGAAAGATGTGTTTCTTGTAAGCAGCAAATAGATGGGTTTTGTTTTTTAATCCATTCAGCCAGTCTGTGTCTTTTAACTGGAGAGTTGAGGCCATTTACATTCAAAGTGACTATTGATAAGTAGTGACTTTACCCTGCCATTTTTCCAAAGATATTTCTAATATATACTTTGAACTTCTTGTGATCTTTTACTGGGAGATTTTCTTCCTTTACCTTCTTTCATATTGATGATCGTGTTTCTGTGTTTCTGTGTGTAACACATCTTTAAGCATCTTTTGCAGGGCTGGATGAGTGGTGACAAATTCTTTCAATTTCTGTTTGCTATGAAAGGTCTTTATTTCACCTTCATTCACAAATGAGAGCTTTGCAGGATATCATATTCTGGGATGGCAGTTTTTTCTCTTAGCACTTGGGCTATATCTCACCATTCCCTCCTAGCCTGTAGTGTCTGCTGTGAGTCTAATTGGAGATCCTCTGAGAATAATCTGGAATTTCTCTCTTGCACATTTTAGAATCTTTTCTTTATGTTTCACTGTGGTGAGTTTCATTACAATGTGTCATGGTGAGGATCTCTTCTGGTCATGTTTATTTGGTGTTCTGTGTGCTTCCTGTACTTGGATGTCTCTTTCTTTCTCCAAAACCTGGGAAGTTTTCTGCTAGTATCTCACCAAAAAGGCCTTCTAATCCTTTCTCTCTCTCCATGTCTTCAGAAACTCCTAGAACTTGAATGTTAGTTTTTTTTTTTAATAATATACTGTAGATTCCCAACAGTATTTATTAGATTTGTAATTTCCTCTTCTTGTCTTTGGTTTGACTGTATACTTTCCTGTGCTCTAAGTCTGATATTCTCTCTTCTGCCTCACTGATTCTGTTTTTAAGGCTGTCAACTGTGTTTTTATTTGTTCTATTAAATTCTTCATTTCATTTTTATTTCTCTTCAATATCTCAATTTCATGTTCTACTAAATTCTTCATTTCATTTTAATTCCTCCTTAAGATTTAATTTTCATGAGAGAGATTTTATTTGATGTCCTGCATGGATTTCAGTAGTTCATGCATTTGTTTTTTGGTTACTTCTAAATATTCTTATTACCCCTCAATACATTTTTAAAAGTTGGGTCTTTTGATATGGTGTAACTAGTTAAAAACGTATGTCAGCTGGAACCCTTCTATCCCTGCACAGTGATGCTCTCTCTTTAACTGTTAGTTTGATACACCCACCTCCCCAGGATGCAGTGGTTGCATCCAGGACCAAAGCATATGCTCAGAACCCATCCCAGTTGTATTTCTGATTGGGGTGCCACCTCCTGCCTTATAAAAAGAGGTGAAGGATGAGGAAGGATGGGAAAGAGCTTTTTTTTTTTTTAACAGCAGAATGCACTCAGGGCTACCACTCTTGTTTTTCTCTGCCATGGACTAGTCTCAGATGGACTGCTCCCATATTTGCTTGGAGGTACCATTTTTGGTACCACTTTCTTTTTCATTTACGGGTAACTCTTTGACCCACTCATGTTGAGTACTTCACTGTGTAGGGCTGCCCACATTTTCATGTGAATGTGTGTTTATTCCCTCACTGTTAAATAAATTCGGTTCCTGTTTTTACACAATACTAGTCCAGGCAGGAACCTGTATTGGAAATGAATATATTCATTGCTCACATCACTTTGACAGATTGCATTCTGTAGGATTCAATAAGTTAAAGTATTAACAAAATATCTGAACCAGTCGGAAATTAAGAAACGCTACCCTAAATAAATCTGGACTAAATGGGTTTATGGTATATAAACTATTCTCAATTTATTTGATAAAGAAAAACTTTAAGTGGCTGGCATTGTGGCATAGCAGGTTACGCCACTGTGTACATTGCAGACACCCCATATCAGAGTGCAAGCTCAAGCCTTGGCTGTTCCACTTCTGATCTAGCATAGATGATGGCTCAAGTGTTTGGGCCTCCGCCATCCATATAAGAGGTCAGGATGGAGTTCCACATTCCCGGCTTTGGCCTGGCCCAGATCTGGCTGTTGCAAGCCATTTGAGGTATGAGCCAGTTGATGGAAGAGATTATTCTATGTTTCTCCCTCTCTCCTCTGTCACTGTGCCTTTCAAAAAAATACTTTTTAAAAAGAATAACCTTAAAATCAAACTGAAAAACATTGCTTGAAAAATCAGATAACAATCATACACAAATATGAATTAAAAATTATAAATAAAATATTAGCAAATCAAACCTAGATGTAACTCAATCTAGCTCTCTGCTATGGCCTGGGAAAGCAGTAGAACATGGCCCAAGTCCTTGGACCCCTGCCCCTTGCATGGGAGACCCAGAAGAAGCTCCTGGCTCCAGGCTTCAAATGGGCCCAGCTCCAGCTGTTGCGGCCATTTGGGGAGTGAACCAGTGGATGGAAGATCTTTATCTCTCTATCTGCCTCTGCCTTTCTGCTACTCTGCCTTTTAAATAAATAAATAAATAAGTAGGAAACTTATTATTAAAGTTGACAACATTTAAAAAAAATGGCACAAAACCTGATACTAATGTGTACAATGTTTAAATCCTCCCCATTAACATTGACAACCAGAAAGGGATGTTTTCTGCTACATCTATTACTTGATGTTATGTCAAAGGCTCAATCTTTGCAATGTCCAATGCAAATTTCTGCAATGATGGAAATATTTTATATTTAGTACCAACCAATACAGTAACTACTAGGCATATGCAGCTTTTGAGCACTTGAAATATAACTAGGCAACTCAGAAAATGAATTTTAAATCTTATTTAGCTTAAATTTAAGCAGCATATAAGCCTAGAGGCTGCCATATTAAATGGCTAAGACAGTGAGAAAAGATGAACAAATAATCATATCAAATATCAGCTAAAGGGGCACCCATTTGGCCTAGCAGTTAAGATGTCAGTTAAAATGCCTGTTTCCCTAGGGGCCAGTGCTGTGGCTCACTTGGTTAATCCTCCGCCTGTGGTGCTAGCATCCCATATGGACACCAGTTCTAGTCCCGGTTGCTCCTCTTCCAGTCCAGCTCTCTGCTGTGGCCCGGGAATGCAGTGGAGGATGGCTCAAGTGCTTGGGCCCTGTACCCATGTGCCATAGCGGCCATTTGGGGAGTGAACCAGCGGAAGGAACACCTTTCTCTCTGTCTGTCTCTCTCACTGTCTATAAATGTCAAAAAAAATTTTTAATAAATACCTGTATCCCACAACAGAATATCTAGGTTCAATACCTGGCTCTGGCTCCTAATTCCAGCTTCCTGCTAATGCACAACCTGGATGCATCAGTGATTGTTCAAGTACATGGGTTCCTACCATTCATGTGGGATACCTGGATTGAGTTCCTGGCTCCTGGCTCCTGGCTTCTTGCTCCTGGTTCCTCGTCCCTGGATGCAGGCTCCTGGCTTCTGCCTTATGCCATCTCCGGCCATTGTGAACATTTCAGTGAACCAGTAGATGGGAGCTCTCTCTTTCTGTCTCTCTCTCTCTCAAATAAATACATTAAAAATTTTTTAAATATCAGATAAATACAGAATATTATCTATATCTAATATAATTGTATAATCAGAAAAATAATTAAGAAATATAACTAAGAAATATACTAAATAAGAAAAATATTATATAACTACAGTTATTTAGCACGATATATAGTATGAAAAATACTAAGTAGAATTGATAAAATGTTGATAAGGAGCTGAACACCAGATAAAATTATAAAATGAGTACTTGTTCCTATACTAGCAGTAAGCAGATGAGATTGGCAAAAATAAATCATAAGAAGCACAACAATATGTTAGCAATACCTAAAAAAATAGCCAAAATGTTGATTCATCCGGTTCTCCCATGTGGCTGCAGAGGCCTAAGGACTTGGGCCATCTTCTGCTGCTTTCCCAGGCGCATTAGTGGAGAGCTGGATCCGAAGTGGAGCAGCCAGGACGTGAACCGGCACTCATATTGGATGCCAGTATTGTAGGTGGCAACTTTACCCATTATGCCACAACACCAGCCTCAGTTTCGGCATTCTAGTAAACAGATAGATTTGGAAGGAAGGAAGGAAGGAAGGAAGGAAGGAAGGAAGGAAGGAAGGAAGGAAGGAAGGAAGGAAGGAAGGGGGAGGGAAGGAAGGAAGGAAGGAAGGAAGGAAGGAAGGAAGGAAGGAAGGAAGGAAGAGGGAAGGAAGGAAGGAAGGAAGGAAGGAAGGAAGGAAGAGGGAAGGAAGGAAGGAAGGAAGGAAGGAAGGAAGGAAGGAAGGAAGGAAGGAAGAGAGGGAGGGATTGAGGGAGGAATCGAGAGAGGAATGAATCCCCTTACTCTTTTTGTTCTGGAAAATGGCTTATTGAAAATAACTTATGGATGCCCCTCTTGTTTGCCAATGAGGCAGCCAGACAAACCCTCCAAATTCCCAGGTTTTGCCTCAAAAATTACTAGACGAGGTAGTTGTCCCCACTGATGAATTGGAACAAGATAACTGTTAGCCAAACTTGAGTCAGGCTTCTTTCTTTCCTGCAGGCTCCTGAACTCTGCTTGCCCCAAGCCCCAGCAAGCACCAAAAACAAACATGGTACAACAGCTTCTCGTGGGAATGCGCACTGGCAATCAGCTCCCACTGCTCATTTCCCCTTTCATGTGCAGCTTCCTCTCCACAGATTCTGCTTATCACCACTTGCTTCCTTCTCACTCTATAAAAGAAAAAGCCTTTTTCTGTTTGCTTTTGAGATGCCTGCAGACTTCTGAGATGCAAGAGGTCTCCCTGTAGCAACAATCTTTCCTCCTAAGGAAAGTCTCTCCCTAAGTCCAAAAACAAACTTGATCTGGATCTCACGCCATACACCAGGGTAAATTCCAAACAGGTTAAAGGTTTAAATAGAAACAATTAAAACAATAAAACATTGAAATAAATGTTAAGACTATCTTTCTGGAACTATCTGGAATAGGGCTGGGGAATCATGCAAGACAGGAAATACATAAATCATAAAAGATAGCTTAGACATTCCTGATCAGAGATTATATTTTTCTAACTATATTAAAGGACATCTATAATATGCAAAGGACAAATAGAGTTAGGGAAAAATATTACAATGTAACTGACAGCTAATATCCCTAATTACAAATAGCTTCTACAAATTGATTTTAAAAAGTCACCCAAAAGAAAACTGGACAAAGGATATGAAAACCTGGAGAAGATGAAATCTAAATGGCCAAAAATGGAAGAAAATGTTCCATTGCATAAGCATTCAGGAAAATGCAAATTAAATCAATTAAACAGTATTAGTTCTCAGAATGGCAAAAATTAAAGACAGCATCAATTTTAATGAACTCATATTTTGCTGGTGGGATTAGCAAATGTTACAGTCTTTTGCAGGAAGGACTTTGGCTGAATCTACTTACCAACCACAAATACTCTTACCTTAATTTAATACTACAACCTCAAAATACACAAAAAAATTGACTGGCACAATTAAAACTTGACTTGCAGAGAAGGAGAACATCCTCTCTTTAATTCCTCTCAGTAACTCATGGTTGATAGCAGGAGAAATTCATCAGGAAAGATATAAACAATTTAAATGGCCCAACTAAGAAGTTTGAACGAATAGATACACAGAACACAGTAAACCCAATGTTGTAATGTGTGTTTTGCCATCTCACGAGTCTTGTGATTTTTTAAAAAAGATTTTTTAATTTATTTGAAAGGCAAAGTTACAGAGAGAGAGAGAGTGAAAGAGAGAGAGAGAGAGAGGTTTTCCATCCACTGGTTCACTCTCCAAATGGCCACAACAGCCAGAGCTGTGCCGGTCCAAAGCCAGGAGTCAGGAGCTTCTTGCGGGTCTCCCACGTGGGTATAGGGGTCCAAGGACATGGGCCATCTTCCACTGTTTTCCCAGGCACATGAGCAGAGAGCTTGATGGGAACTGGAGCAGCTGGGATATGAACTGGCGCCCATATGTGATGGTAGCACTGCAGGCAGCACCTGAACCCATTACACCACAGCACTGGCCCCAGTATATTGATACTTTAATTATTATTAGTGTGTCCCTGCTTTGACAGCACTAATTCCATTTTGAGCTTTCTCTTGTAACACAAGCTATAACTGAGTCAAATGGCTGGCTGATAGTCATTTTGATGACTGGCATGACTGATGACCACAATGACAAATGTGTGGTGATATGCAAATGAGATAGTTGATGCCTGGGACTCTTCCTTTCCAAATTCACATCTGGGAGCTGAGACAATGCAACTTTTGAAACCATAAATACCAGTACCTTCAGACTGCCATTTTGAGACACATCCCATTGTGAGTCCATGGTCTTGGGGTATTCACTCTGACAAGGCATCAGCTGCTGGAGGGTTTGCACAAGTCAGTAGTCTTTTGACTTCATGATTGGCGGCACTCCAGACCAGTGTGAGCATGATCTTGAAAGACTGCTCTCCTAGACCATTCAGACAACTTCTTCCAATGCTATAAGATGGGTTCAAGTTGTGGTGCTGTGGGTTAAGTGCCGGCATCCCAAATGAGCAACAGCTTCCCATCCAGATCCTTGCTAACACATCTGTGAAAGCAGCAGAAGATGGCCTGCCCCTGCCACTCACGTGGGAGACCTGGATATAGATCCTGATGGAGCTCATGGCTTCTGCCAGAACTAGCCCTGGCCATTGTGCCTATTTGGGTAATGAACCATGGAACATTCTCTCTCTCTCTCTCTCTCTCTCTCTCTCTGTCTCTGTCACTCTGCCTTTTTTATAAATTGTTTATGTGAAAGAATGACAGACAGAGACAGACAGAGAGAGATCTTCCATCTGCTGGTTCACTCCCCAAATGGCTGCAATGGCTGGAGCTGAGCCAGGTTGAAGCCAGGAGCCTGGAACTCCATCCAGATCTCTCATGTGGGTAGCAGGGGCCGAAGTACTTGAGTTGTTTTCCACTACTTTCCCAGGTGGATTAGCAGCAAACTGCATCAGAGGTGAAGCAGCCAGGACTCAAACCACTGTTCATATTGGATGCCAGCACCACAGACAGCAGCCTAACCCGAGAACACCAGCCCTGCCTTTCAAATAAAAAATAAATAAATTTTCATTAAAAAGATGTTTGGGGCCTGAGGTATGGCAGTTAAGCTGCCACCTGCAGTGCCAACATCCCAAATGGGGGCTGGTTGATTCTGGCATGCTCCACTTCTGATCCAACTACCTGCTAATGCACCTGGGAAAATCAGCAAAAGATGGACTAAGTGCTTGGGCCCTGCACCCAGAGGGGAGACCTGGAAGAGGCTCCTGGCTTTGGCCTGGGACAGCTGTTGCAGCCAGCTGCAGAGTGAACCAACAGATAGATCTCTCTCTCTCTGCCTTTCTGTAACTTTGCCTTTCAAATAAAAAATAAATATTTTTTGAAAAAAAGATGTTCTGTTGGTTACTTGCACCATGTGCTTGAATATTTTTTGCTTACCTATTTTTGCCTAAATTTTTATATATTCCTTTTGCTTATTCTGTTGTTAAGCACATTGCAATAAATGGATTCAATCAGAATCTACCTCACTTAGTTTGTCATTTGATCAAAGAATAAAAAGACTTTGCCAGGGTAGTCCATGTTCCCAACGCCTGGTCCAGCGTGACACCCAATAACTGGAAGCTACATACAATCTTTGCAATCAAAACCTGCAACAGTTTTGAAAACTACCTCTGAACTTGAACCTCAAGGCAAATTTCTCCAAATTTGGACTGAACATCATTCAAAAAGCATTATCAGGCCACAATAGAACTAGTTTAAAAATCACTGATACCTGGATTAACTTTTTGTTTGTGTGGGTAGTACAAAATGGTGTCAGAGACTGACATATTTTCTACTCTCCCTCCAGATAGATACCTTCTTTGATTGGGAGAAGAGCGTTTCCACCCCTGCTGACCAGAGTCCAGCAAAGGGGCAACTGACAGTTCTAGAACAAAGCTGTTCAGCCCCAAGCGCCGGGAGACACCGCGTTTGGGTGCCCTCTCTAGTTCAACAGCCAAAAGTAGAAACGCACCCATTACCTGGCACTCAGTGCCCCAGAGGATTTTTGCAAGTCCAACAATGGACCTCCAAAGAACTTGAGTGTGAGCAGGGTGTGTGTATGTGGAAGTGAGGGATTGAGGAAGGCTGTTACAGGCTAGCACTTGAAACTGAAATGCTGACACTAAAACCAATCCAAAGAATTACAACTTGAAGCTTCAGAAACTTTAGCCTTCATGCTCATACCGGGAAATCCGAAAGGTGAAACGCTGGACTTTGAAAGTTGAGCTAAGATACCCCCACCGCAGTCACCACCACCCCTCAACCCCTACCCATGACTCCCCACCCCTACTCCCACCCCACCCCGCCCCAGAACTTCAGTCCCTGGCGCCGCATCCCTTCAGCCCCCTCCGCGCACAGAGGTTAAACTCTCGCTGCTGGCGACTTCCGCTTCCTGGCCTAAACCTGACGCGCGCGACTCCCCCCGCGGCGACTGCACAGGTTCGGTGACAGCCGAGACGCTGGGAGGGTCCCTTTCGCGGCCCAAGTCCGAGCTTCTGACTGAGGCGCCCGCCAGGTGGGCCCGGAACAGCGTGGGCGCCGGGGGCTGGGCTACTTAAGGGAGCAGCCGGGGCTGCCGCGGGGCTGCCGAGTCCCGCCGAGAAACGCAGCCGAGTGGGGGCCCCGGGCTGGTCCGCCTCCCGGCCCGCTCCGGGATAGGGACCCTGGGCGAGGTTTCAGGGAGCCGAGGCTCCTGTGGGAGATGGCCTGGGACGAGGTCCCCCGCTGAGGGCTGGGAAGGCGAAGCGCCCGGGCCGCTAGGGCTTTGGAGTTAACTAAGTCCCTGAGGCTGCTGCGGAGGGGGAGAAGCCGGGTGTTACAGCCCAGGACCTGGTGCCGCGGTCACCGGCAAGTGCCCCAAGGGGAAGATCGGGCGGCGGGCTCCTTGGCTCAAATGCCCAGCCTTCCAAGATGGCGGCTCCCGTAGAGACACTCCCAAGGGGACAGCCATGTTCTGGGCCCGACAAAGTCACTGAAGAAAAGTGGAAAGCCCGCCTCTCCCCTACACACACACACACACACACACACACACAGTGTAAGTGCACCAGGTGTAATTGTCGGCCGCACACTGAGCGTGTGCAGGTCACCTCCAGAAAGGTGAGGGTCCCTCCAAGCAGTGTCAGGACTTAACGCTCTGGGAGCAAGTGTAATAGAGGCCGATTTAAGGCCAGTGGAACTTTGAAATCATTATGGGGATGTTATGACGTGGATTTCGCACTCAATGATGTACTCAGTAGGGTGAATGATAGGGTTTCTCTGGGGTCATTTATAAGAAGCTGCACACGGAAGGACAGGGGTTTGTGGGTAAGTGGCAGGCTCAGTGGACAAAGTGGCCCGAGTGGTAAGCACGGTGGAGTTAGTGGTGAGGCTTTGTGTGGGGTGAGTCCTGGGGGGTGTGGGTGAGTGATGGCAGCCTGTGGGGTATGGGATGGAGTTTATTGTCTGGGTGGCCCAGGATTCTGTGTGGGGTGCGTGATGTTTATGGGGGAGGTATAGAATCACATATGTAGCTTCTTGAGGTCAGGTCTGAGACGAGGTTGTTTGAAAAACTACCTTTGACTTTGTTGATTCTCTTGTATCTTTGTTTTCTTTGTCATTAATTTCCTTCCTGACATCATTATTTCTTTTGTTCTTTAAATTCCTAAATGCTTGTCTTACTGATCATTTTCTTTTATGACATTAAGTTTGTGAATTTTCTTTAAGAACATTTTAGCTCCCTGTAACAAAATTTGATACTGTAACTTTCCCACTATAGTTTACTTTTAATGCTTTAATATTTTCTAATTTCTGTTGTGCTTTTTCCCTTAGATCCCTGAGTTGTTTAGATATGAGATTTTGATTTCCCAAAATGTTGATATTTTTGATATTTATTTCCAAAGTGTGTTTAGAGACTGATCTAATCTGTCTGATCAGTAGGTGCAGCAATGGATGTTTTAAAGTTCAATACATCCCACCAAATTATTTTCCAAAACTTTTGTAAAATTGGAACTCCTGCCAGCAGCATATAAAAGGGCTCATCTTAAGATCTGCCCTCACACACTGAATGTTGTTACTTTATTTTCCTCATCCTGAGAACCAAACCCAGTGCTATCTAGTTTGCTATGATGTGCATTTTCTTTTTTGCTTTTTTAAAAAAAGTTTTTATTTATTTATTTGAAAGACAGAATTACAGACAGAGAGAGAGGGAGGCAGAAAGTTCTTCCATCTGTTGGCTTACCTCCCAAATGGCCACAACACTCAGGGCTGGGCCAGGCCAATTCCAGGAACCTGGAACTCCATCCAAGTCTCCCACGTGGGTGGCAGGAACCCAAGTACATGGATCATCTTCAGCTGTTTTCTCAGGCACATTTGCAGGGAGCTGGATCAGAGGTGGAGCAGCTGCAACTTGAACCAGTGCTCATGTGGGATGCTGGTGTCACAGGCAGCAGCTTAACTCACTGTACCACAATGCTGGCCCCAGATGAGTGTTTTCATGACAACTAGTGATCATGTTTCTTGGCTATTGAAATTTATGCATACTTTAAAAATTTTTCATATCCATTGCCTTTTCTTTCCCTTAGGTGGTTTGTCTTTCTTTCTTTCTTTTTTTTTTTTTTTTTTGACAGGCAGAGTGGACAGTGAGAGAGAGACAGAGAGAAAGGTCTTCCTTTTGCCGTTGGTTCACCCTCCAATGGCCGCCGCGGCCAGTGCGCTGCGGCCGGCGCACCACGCTGATCTGATGGCAGGAGCCAGGAGCCAGGTGCTTTTCCTGGTCTCCCATGGGGTGCAGGGCCCAAGCACTTGGGCCATCCTCCACTGCACTCCCGGGCCACAGCAGAGAGCTGGCCTGGAAGAGGGGTAACCGGGACAGAATCCGGCGCCCCAACCGGGACTAGAACCCGGTGTGCAGGCGCCGCTAGGCGGAGGATTAGCCTAGTGAGCCGTGGCGCCGGCCTGGTTTGTCTTTCTTATTCATTTGTGAATATTATCCCTGTCATTTGTTTGAACTATATTTCCTTTATATCTTGATTTTTGAAGTGTCTTCAAATTTAATTAAGAAAAATCATATTATTAAATATATCAGATACACCTGATTTTTTTCCTTTACAGATTCTGTGTTTCTTGCCCAGTGAATTCACCCTATTTCATGCTTAAAATATGTCTTAAATTTATTTTAATACTTTTATTGTTTTAATTTTTAAAGTTAAACTTTAACCCAATTAAAATTTATTCTGGTGTGTGATAGGAGATGGGATCAGTTTATATTTTCCAACTGGATAGCCAACTTCCCAACATTAATCATTAAATCAATATACCCTTTTCCAACTCAAGGCCACTTTCATCCTATAAATCCCCAAACATTTATTTTTTTAAACTTCATTTATTTATTTATTTATTTAGGAGGCAAAATATCAGAGAGAGAGGGAGAGTGAAGGAGAAAGAAAGAGAGAGAAAGAGAGAATCTTTCAGCTGCTGATTCACTCCCCAAATGGCCGCAACAGCTAGGGCTGGGACAGGCCAAAGCCAGGAGCTAAGAACTCCATCTCTGTCTCCCACACGGGTGGCAGAGGCCCAAATACTTGGGCCATTGTCCACTGCCTTCTCAAATACATTACCAGATAACTGGATTGGAAGTGGAGCAGCCAGGATTCGAACTGGCACTCTGATATGGGATGCTAGCATTGCAAGCAGAGGCTTAGCCCGATGTGACACAATACCAGCCCCTATTGTTTGAATTCTGAATTCTTATTTTGTTCTTTATATACATGTATATACATATACATATATACATATATACATATATACATATATATATATACTCGCTTCACAAATACTACATTGACTTCAGAAATAGTTTGAACACCACCTAGTGCTAATCTTCCTCACTATTTTTGTTGTTTTCTTTAATATTTTTAAACATGTGTTCTCTCTTGTGAATGGTAAAATCATTTTATTTAGTTTCAAAAATAATTGTCAAGGAAGCAGGCAGGTTAGCCTAGCAGTTCGATTCCCAGTGCCTGGGTTTGATTCCCAGCCAGTGCAGACCCTGGGAAGTAGTTAATGATAGCTCAAGTAATTGGGTCCATGCCACTCACATGGGAGACCAGGACTGAGTTCCTAGCTCCCAGACCAGCCTGAGCTATTGAAGGCATTTCGGGAATGAATCAGCAGTTGGGAACCTTCTCTGTTTCTCTGCTTTTCACATACATTTTAAAAAATTTTAGTAACCATTGAAACTTAAATATTTTATAGTTTTCTTCTTATAAAGTCAACTCCTTTTCTGAAAGTTCATTCTTAGAAATTGTAACTTTTTTTTATTTGACAGATAGAGTTAGACAGTGAGAGAAAGAGACAGAGAGAAAGGTCTTCCTCCTGTTGGTTCGCCCCCCAAATGGCCGCTACGGCCGGAGCTATGCCAATCCGAAGCCAGGAGCCAGGTGCTTCCTCCTGGTCTCCCATGCGGGTACAGGGGCCCAAGCACCTGGGACATCCTCCACTGCCTTCCCGGGCCACAGCAGAGAGCTGGACTGGAAGAGGAGCAGTTGGGACTAGAACCCAGCGCCCATATGGGATGCTGGCACCGCAGGTGGAGGATTAGCCAAGTGAGCCATGGCACCAGCCCCAGATATTGTAACGTTTGATAACTTAGATATTGTAGCTTTTTTGTTATTGTGGCTAGCGTATTTTTTTCTATTTCCATAGAGAAAATCTATCAGTTTTTATAGTTTTCTTATCCAATCCAATTATCAAATTCTCATGAATTCTGGTTGATTTTCATAGTCTCTTACTTTTTTGAGATACGATATCATATCTAATTAAAAAGGATACTCTCTTCCTTTCAGATTCTTAACTCTGATGACCTTATCATCTATCACATTAGCTAGAGCTGTGAGAACAATGTTGAGTGACACATGGTGGAGGGTATCACTATCTTGTTGCTAATGTTAATGAAAATAACTGGGACATTTTTATTTGAAAGTGAAAAGTATTCATTCATTCAATAAATGTTTATTGAATAGCTATGCCTTGCAAGATACTGGATTAGAAACCCTGCTTTGCTTCTTCCTAGCTTTTGTTAAAAGCACTATTGACACAATTCACTTACCATAAAATTTACCAATTTAAAACTTACATATGGTTTGTTCTATGATTCTTGGTATTTTCACAAAAATGTGTGACCATCACCAAAATCTAATTTTAGAATAATTTGTCACCCCAAAAAGAAACATCATACCCATTAACAATCATTCCCCATTCCTACCTCTTACCCTCTGCCACAGAAAACCACTATCTCTTTAGTATATTCTAAAAATTTTATATGAATGGGATTATAAAATACATGGCATTTTGTGATTGTCTTCTATCACTTAGAATATTTTCAAGGTTCATCCATGTTATGCCGTATATCAGTACTTCATTCCTTTTATTTGTTTTCATTGTGGTAAGAACACTTAATATAATATCTACCCTCAACAGAATTTTCAGTGAATGATTCAGTTCACTGCATGCACAATATTGTACAGCAGTCTCTAGAACTTGGTCATCTTATATAACTGAAACTTTATACCTGCTGTTATGGTTGGGGTGTGATTTGAGTGTGTCCCCCAAAGGTTCACGGCCAGAAGCTGTGGCAGTATTGTGGTGGTAGAACCTAGAAGAGGTGGGGCCTAATGAAAGGTACTTATGTCTTTGGGGGTGCTGCTTTCAGAGGAATTAATGCAGTTCTCACTGAGCCCCAGTTAGTTCCCCTGAGAGTGAGTTGTTGTCAAAGAGCAACCCTGGCTCCTGACCCCCACTGACTTCCTATCTCACCATGTGGCCTCCTCTGCATGCACTCCTGCCATTTTGATGCCATCTACCCTGGGAGTGAGATGGAGCCACCCAATCCTGGACTTGCAGCTTCCACAACTGAGCTAAAGAAACCTTTTTTCATTATATGTTACCCAGCCTTAGGTATTTTGTTAACAGCAACAGAAAACATACTAGGGTACCTTTTGAATTGCAACTCTCCCTTTCCCCCTCCTTTTCGCCCCTGGTAACCACCATTCTACTCTCTATTTCTAGGAGTTGGACTATTTTAGAAGTACATTTGCTCCTTGCTATCTATGAGAAAGGGGTTCCAGGACATCCTGTAAATACCAGACTGCCCAGATGCCCAAGTTTCTTATCAAAAGTGATATAGTATTTACATACAACCTATGCATGCCCTTAGATATACATTAAACCATCTATAGATTACTTATAAAACCTCATATAATGTACCTAATAGGTAGATAGTCATTGTACTGTATCTGTATCATTTAGAGAATAATGACAAGAAAAAATACATTTTCAGATTTTCAAAAGATATTTCCAATGAATGATTGGTTGACTTTGCATATATAGAGAGAGGACAAAACTTTATTTTTTTAAAGATTTATTTTATTTATTTGAAGACAGAGTTACAAAGGGAGGTAGAGACAGAGAGAGAGAGGTCTTCCATCCCCAGATGGCTGCAACGGCTGAAGCTGCACCGATCCAAAATCAGGAGCCAGGAGCTTTCTCTAGGTCTCCCACGTGGGTACAGGGGTCCAAGGGGTTGGGCCATCTTTTACTGCTTTCCCAGGGCATAGCAGAGAGCTGGTTCGGAAGAGAAGCAGCCAGGACTAGAACCAACACCCATATGGGATGCTGGCGCTTCAGGCCAGGGCTTTAACCCGCTGTGCCACAGCATCAACCAGAGCTTTATTTTTATTACTGTATAGACATACTACTACATTTTATTTATCCATATATCACTTGTTGGACGTTGGGTTGTTTCCACTTTTTAGCTCTTACTAATAGTGCTATGAACTTTTGTGTACAAATATTTGCATAAACATATTTTTCTCTTGGATGGATACCCAAGGAATGGAATTGCCTGGTGTAGGGGAATGAGGCCACATTTGATCTCTTCCCTTTTAGGATTTCTTTTCAACTGGGCCTGAGAATTAAAATCACATAAGACAGAGCAGCATCAGAAAAGCATACAAATGTATTTAATATAGATGTTACATGGTGTGGGAGACTTCATAAAGAAATAAAAACCCAAAGATGCAGTTAGAATCAATCAGTTACATACTTGATAGAACAAAGAATAGTTAAATTTTGAAAAAGTATATTTTGTTGTGGGGGAAGCCTTGAAACAAGAGTTAGTTTA
This sequence comes from Oryctolagus cuniculus, assembly GCF_964237555.1. NCBI lineage: Eukaryota > Metazoa > Chordata > Mammalia > Lagomorpha > Leporidae > Oryctolagus > Oryctolagus cuniculus. The sequence goes on along the minus strand of NC_091453.1, from coordinate 32,963,187 downwards.
ACAAAGTCTGTACAGAATTGTCTCCATCTCCACTTCCTACCCTTGATGATGACAGTGTTGCTCTCCTTCTAGTAGAGGGAGGGCATGGTTCACATAGGAATTTCATCTGCTTTGAAGAACCAGAAGGAAGGTCACAATGATCCTCTCGCACCTGCTGTTTTTCAAGTGCCTTTTAACTCAAAATAGTCAATATGCCAGGGTGATGTATTTTTAACTTCCTCACTAGATCATATGGTAGCTCTGTGTTTAAAATTTTGAAGAACTGCCCAACTGTTTTCTGAAATATTAGCACCACTTCATATCCCATCAGTGGGCCACGGCATGGTTCCAATTTGTCACATGCTTGCTAATGCTTGTCACTATCTTTTGCTCTTTTTTTCCCTCCCTCCTTCCTTCCTTCCCTCCCTGCCTCCCTCCCTTCCTTCCTCCTTCCTTTTTGTTTGTTAATTCAAGTAGAGCATGTAGCAGATATGGAGAAACAACTTGTTTTTCTTCTTCCTCCTCCTCCTTCTTTTTACTTTTTTATCTGAAAGGGAGAGAAAGATCTTCCATCTGATGATTCAGTCTCCAAATCCCCAAATGTCCACAACAGCCAAGACTTGGCCAGGTGGAAACCAGGAATCTGGAATTCAAACCAAGTATTCCACATGAGTGGCAGGGACCCATGGGTTACAACCTGATGCTTCCTCCCAGGGTACTCATTAACAGGAAGCTGGAATTGAGAGTGGAGACTGGACTCACACCCATGCACTTCCAATATGGGATGTGACTGCCCCAAGCAATGTCTTAACCACTGCACCAAACATCCACCTGTCTTTTTTTTCCAAAGAAATCCTTTATTTAATGAATACAAATTTCATAAGTACAACTTTAGGAAAATAGTGATTTTTCCCACCATACCCGCCCTCCCACCCATTCTCCCACCCCTTCTCCTCCTCTCTCTTCACTTCCCAGTCCCATTCTCTATTAAAATTCATTTTCAATTAACTTTGTACACAGAAGACCAACTCTATACTAAAGATTTCAATAATTTCCACACACACACACACAAACACACACAAACCTGAGAACAAATTTTACAGTTAGCTCTCATAATACAGCTCTTTAAGGACAAAGGTGCTGCATGGGAAGTTAGTGCACAGTGACTCCTGTTATTAATTTAACAATTAACACTCTTATGTATGATGTCAGTGACCACCCGAGGCTCTTGGCATGAGCTGCCTGGGCTATGGGAGCCTTTTGAATCCACAAACTCCGTCAGTATTTAGACAAGGCCATAATCCAAGTGGAAGTTCTCTCCTCCCTTCAGAGAAAAATACATCCTTCTTTTATCACCATCATAGTAAGCATGAAGTGGTATTTCATTGTGGTTTTGATATCCACTTCCCTAATGGTCACTGATGCTGAGCGTCTTTTCCTGTGTTGGCTATTTGTATGTTATCAGTGGAGAAGTATCTATTCATATCCTTTATCTATAGATTGGATTATTTGTGTTATTGAATTGTGTGTTCTTAATATTCTGGATACAAAGTGCTTGTCAGATGTGTGATTTGCATATATTTTCTCTCATCCTGTGGGTATCTTTTCATTTTCTTGAAGGTCTCCTTGTAGTTTTCATATATACATGTTCCTATTTTATTTTGTATTTTTATTAAGAATGGCTCCTGAACTATGTCAGATGCCTTTTTGATGTTCCTAGCCTTATGATGTTATTCTCCTTAATTGATTGTTGTAATGAATTACATTGATATATAATGTGGATGGACATCCTTGCCTTTGTGGAATTGTTCTGCTTGGTAAAGGGCAATTTTCCTTGAGAGTCATGGTTGGATTTGAGTTAGTAGTATATTTATTTAGAATTTTTGACACTATAGGAAAATTGTTTATTGTTCTCTTGATTTGTACTATATTTAACAAGTGTTGGTGTGAAGGTTATGCCAGTTTTTATAAGGAAACCGGGGAATGTATATCTTTTCATGGATGAAAATGGCATAGACATGATTTTCTTTTAAAGTTCTGCTATAAACACATTTAGAGCAGATGTCTTTTAAAAATGATAAATTTTAACTATTTTCTTTTCTCTAATTATTGATCTTTACAGATTTATACTTCTGTGTCGCTCCCCCTCTTCGTGGAGGAACGACACTGAACCCTGCCTAGGCTTCATATCCGAGTCACGGCACCATTATGTCGCTCCCCCTCTTCGTGGAGGAACGACACTAAACCTTGCCTAGGCTTCATATCCGAGTCACGGCACCATTATGTCGCTCCCCGTCTTCGTGGAGGAACGACACAGGACCCTGCGCTGTTCTTTCGTCTGCTCGGCCGTCCCCGGGTTTGCTGCTGGTCCTTCCCGGGTTGGCTACCGACCCTTCCACCTCCGTGGAAGGGCGGTCCCCCCTGCCACATTCCCCACTTCCGCGGGGGAGCGGCACACCGCCGGCCGGCTCTCTCGGGGGCTGCACAGGTGTTCCCCTTAGATGTTCCTCTTAGATGTTTCTGGTGCATGCCGTCTCTCTCCTCCTTTATAGTCCTCTTCCACCAATCCCAACTCTGCTACCCACACGCCGAGTACGCTGCTCTCCTCCAATCAGGAGCAGGTCCCACAGTTTATTGGTTGAACTGGAGGCAGCTGTGTAGAAGCTGTTTCCCTTCTCAGCGCCATATTGTGGGAAAGCAGATGCATAGAATAAGTCTTAATTCCAGTAACTTAGTCTAGTCCGAGTTGCTCCCAGTTGCTCCCCACACTTCTGGAGAGTGAATTTTTGGTAGTTTATGTTTGCTAGGCATTTTATGTTTTCCTGGACCTACACATATTTCATTCATTTATTTTGATTATTTCCACACCTGTGGAATTATGTGTGTATATGTATATATGTATATTTTTTTCTTTCTCTCATACCTTTATCAGGTTTCTCATGGATATTTTGTTGTCTTTTTCTAATCAGGTTTAACACACTTAATTCATTTATCTTGGGCTTTTGATTATTTAACGTTTGTTTATTTGAAACGCAGAGTTACAGAGAAAGAGAAACAGAGACAGAGAGATAGAGAATGAGATCTTCCATCTTCTGGTTCACTCCCCAGATGGCGGCGACAGCCGGGGCTTAGCCAGGCCAAAGCCAGAAGCTAAGCTTCTTCCCATGTGGGTGCAGTGGCCCAAGGACTTGGGCCATCCTGTGCTGTCTTCCCAGGCACATTAGCAGGGAGCTGGATGGGAAGTGGAACAACCAGGACTCAAACTGGCACCCATATGGGATGTTGGCACCGCAGCAGGCAGCTTAAACCATTATGCCACAGCGCTAGCCCCACATTTACTTATTTTTAGAAGTTTATTTGAAGAAGTGGGGAGACATCTTCCATCCACTGGTTCACTTCCCAAATGTCTGCAACAGCCAGGGTTGGGCCTAGCTGAAGCCGCAAGCCCAGAATTCAATCCAGATCTTGCATGCATGAAGTACATCAACAGGAAGCAGAATTGCAAATGGATACCTGGGTACTCTGTTATGGGATGCTGGCCTCCCAAGCAGCAACTTAATTGCTGCATGAAAAGCTCAACCCTGGAAATTTTTTAAAAAAAGTTTTGGTTCACTCTTGGTTAAATCTGCAGAGGCAAAACTCAAATATGGAGGACTGGCTGTATATTGGGCACAATATGTCTTAAATCTAGTTTCTTATCAATTTTTTAAAATTTTATTATTTATTTTTGTTTTATTTATTTATTTGAAAGGCAGAGACAGACAGACAGACAGATACAGAGAGACAGAGAGAGATTGTCCATTTGCTGGTTCACTCCCTAAATGGCTGAAGTAGCTGGAGCTGGGCCAGGCTGAAGTTAAGTGTTGGTGCCTGAACATGTTTTCCTGGCATCTTCAGCAAGGAAAAATATATAATCTAATGATTCATAAAATATTAAAATGCATCAATGCAAATCATATACACATTTTTCTATTTCTAGAATAATGCAAATTAAACACTTGCTATGTATTATGGTCATAACTATTTACATAAAACACTTCATTATTACATTCAGTAAATCTGTTCCACTCACTCATCTGCTCTCAAGTGCTGACATCACCCTAATGACTGCAGGAATCATTAAGAAAAGTAAAAAACACAGATCATGATTTTTCAACAAGTAACCACAAATAGCAGTGTTCAAGTTTTCAGGCAGCAGTGCAGTCCACTACGCAGTACTACAAAGTTTACATTGTCCCAGTGCCCTATTTATAAGACAACTGTCTCTGAGCATTGATAACTTGAAGTATAGGGCATTCCTTGACATAAAATGCAGCCTAGTTCCAGAAAATACTGTAGTGAGTGCATTTTTAAAGATTTATTTATTTATTTATTTGAGAGGAAGAGTTACAGAGGCAGAGAGAAACAGAGAGAAAGGTCTTCCACCCACTAGTTCACTCCCCAAATGGCTGCAAGGGCTGGAGCTGGGCGGATCCAAAGCCAGGAGCCAGGAGCTTCTTCCGGATCTCCCATGAGGGTGCAGGGGCCCAAGCACTTGGGATATCTTCTACTGCTTTCCCAGGCCATAGCAGAGAGCTGGATTGGAAGAGGAGCATCTGGGACCAGAACCAGCACCCATATGGGATGCCAGTGCCACAGGCGGAGGCTTAGCCCACTATGCCACAGTGTTGGCCCCAAATGCATTTCTTATATTAAAGATCAGTTATGTACGTAATCTTTTGTTCAACTGAATACTTAATAACTTCGGCAGTAAGTTTATGCAATTTTCACAATGAATTTAAGATATTTTAATGCTCTAATCATTCATCTAGTACTTTCTCAAAAGAATAGGACTCTAAAATATAGTATTTATTTCAGTTACCGTAAGTGCTATATTTATTGTTCAGTTTAAGTTTTCGTAGGTGACCTATATTAAGATGATGTGACACGATGAGTTAAGAGGGTAGAAACTTAGCCTGCTGTTTGGACTTTCAATATCCAGAATTGTGAGCCAAAATAAGCCTCTTTATAAAAAGTTAGATTACCTCAAGTACTTTTCCTGTTGTTTCAAGAAACCCAGTATATGAAAATCGGCCACCAAAGGTGGAAGGTGCCATGAGACCAACGAAAGAGCACAGATCCAAACTTACAGATAGTATAGTTTATTTGGGATGATTTAGGGACAGAAACTTGGTCTCAGGTGCCTGCACCACCACACTGGAGAAAAAGCGTTTTTAAAGACAATGGTGTCCTGTGCCTAATTCGAATGCACCTGGACTTTTTTTTATGAGACATTCCAGGCATCAGATAAAAGCTTCAGATGAGAGTAGCAGATTATCTTTACAGCTTTGTTTATCCGGTAAGGTTTGAAATGACCATCAGGGTTACCATCAGGGCAAGATAGTGTTTACTGGAACTGCTGCCGTCATGACAAGCTGGGTCCACACAGTTGTAGTAATGAAAAACTGACCTATATGATGACCCTGACATAGAAGAGATCTCCAAACTAAGACAAAACGAGTACCAACCGTAAAGAAAAGAACGATAATAATATAATGTATTTCTACCCAGTACTTCATTTCAAACATTTTTGTCTTTTTGTTGGATTCTAACACTCATACGCTAAATTTTATGCCTCCCATTATTTTATGTTTACTACTTATTTTGCTTAGTTGATGTTTGCTATCTTTCTCTTTTCGTAAGTTTACTGACTTGGCTCTCTCTACTTACTTATTTATTTATTTAAAAGGCAGAGTGATAGAGACAGGGAGAGACCTTTCCTCTGATGGTATGGCTACAAAAGCTGGGGCTGCGCCAGGCGGGAGGCAGGAGCCAGGAACTCCATCTGAGTCTCCCAGTGGGTGGCAGGAGCTCAAGTGCATCCCAGGCATGTTAGTAGTGAGCTGGACTGGAAATGGAGTAGCTGAGACACAAACTGGCACTTCGATATGGGATATGGGTGTCCCAGGCAGTAGCTTAAAGCTAGACCACAACAGCTGCCCCAAGCATGTCTCTCTTAATCCCCCTCTACATTACTGTAATTTTGAAATTGTGACAGTTTGGAATTTTAATTATTTTTATGAAGTTCTGCTAGTGGATGCCTTGACATTGCTTAAAAATATGATTGTTGCTTCTTCATCACTAGGTCCATTTTATATTGTCTCAATATATGCTCATGGAAATGCATTGCCTTCTCCCTCTCATTTCACTAGATATTTTCCCCAGGGTATTTTTTAATTGCAAAAGGTTAAGGTACATATCATGATTTTGTATATACATATCCTTAGTAAAATGCGTCCACATCCAGGAGCCCTGTAGGGAGCAGACATGGCAGGGAAACAGATCCTCCCGGAAAACTTCCAGGAAGCGGTAGCCCAGTGAACCCCTTGACTGTATCCCAGCGACACTGAGTGACACTGGCTTTGGAATTCTGACCTTCAGAACTTTGGTGGCCATGACACTAGGAACTGTAAACCTCAGGGTGTGCAGTCCTCAGACTTACACCTTGGTCCTGGGCTACATGATTCTTTGCCTGTTGGATGTTCCCTCCAGGGGGCAGCCTGAGTTCCTTGGATTATGATCCCCTTCTTCCTTGAAAGCAAGAGATGGCAGATGGAACACTTGTCATCTGACATATTTCTAATCGGTGCAGTTGGGGAAAGTTACAGAGTTTTCAGAGCCTATGCAAAGAGATTGAGCCCACGGTATAATTTAGGATGATTTCCCCTTTGCAGGTCCGTAACCTTAATCACATCTTCACAATCTCTTTGCTGTGTCTGATACATTCATTCATGTATTCCAGGGATTAGGGTGTGGGTATATTTCAGGGCTATTATTCCGCCTCCTACTTTGAAAAACTCTTTTTTTTCCAATCTTATTTTTTCACACCTTAATGATTGCAACATAAAATTTGACATGAAAAATTTGACATAGACTCAGATGTGGTTATAAGTTTTTGAGTACACAATTTTATAATGTCTAGCTTCAAAAATGAGTGAACCAAACCTTTTGTTTGGATCTGAATTGTAGTTTGCTTTCAGAATATAAACCTTGGCCTTGGGTGTACACATTGTTATGAAAAAAAGTGAAAGAAATTATAAAAATGCAATGGTAGTCCTGTGTCTGTAAAGTATCCCACCCAGACTAAATATGAATTTTCTCTTAAGGCCACAAAGTTTCCATTTCTGGGTCCCTCCAAGAAATCCTTAGTATGGGAACAACTCCTATTTTCCTCCTAAAACAAATCTTTTTGGTCTGTAACCAGGGTCTACAAGCTATATATACATCTTCTATATCAAGACATGAATTCCCAGCAAAAATCCTAACAAATCTGAATTTTAGGCATAAATTGGACATAATAATCTTTTTGAGTCATTGACTATAACACAAATAATAAAAACTGTTTGTATTTTTTATTCTGTTCAGCCAAACATTTGCCAAGCTTTCCATGATAAGCATATCAGAGTATTGGATTTGATATTTGTATAGAAGATAAATTGGTTAAAAAATGCTTACTACAAGTAAGAAGTTTAACATTCCTATCACCTTCCATCGTAGTGTGTGTGTGTGTGATTGCCTAAAATATACTCATTTAGCAATTTTTAATATACAAAAGGACTTTAAAAGGTTCATAGACAATTGTCATCTTTTAGTTCTTTGTACAATATGATATTCTTAATTCTAGTCCTCTTGCTATACATTAGATCTCTAGAATTCTGTATCTGACATAACTGTAAGTTCATACCCTTTCATCAACATCTCATTTCTTCTCCCTCTCTTCCCCTATCTTTGTACAACAGAGGAAACAATCAACACAGTGAAAAGATCATCCAAGGTTTGGGAGAAAAATTTTTTAAAGATTTATTTATTTATTTTTATGTCAGAGTTACACAGAGAGAGGAAAGGCAGAGAGAGAGAGAGAGAGGTCTTCCATCCAATGGTTCACTCCCCAGTTGACTGCAACGGCCAGAGCTGTGCCAATCCAAAGCCAGGAGCCAGGAGCTTCCTCCAGGTCTCCCACACGGGTGAGGAGCCCAAGGACCTGGGCCATCCTCCACTGCTATCCCAGGCCATAGCAGAGAGCTGGATTGGAAGTGAAGCAGCTGGGACACAAACCGGCACCCATATGGGATGCTGGCGCTTCAGGCCAGGGCATTAACCCTCTGTGCCACAGCGCCAGCCCCAGGGAGAAAATATTTTTGAATCATGTATTTGATAAGATGTTCATATCCAGAGTGTGGATCCCACATTCCGTATTGGAGTGCCTCGTTCAAGTCTCAAGTCTCAACCTCTCCGTTTCCACTGCAGCTTCCTGCTAATCGCTTCTCGGCCTTTTGGCTAAGATCAAGTGTAGCTTCCTGCTAATGGGTACCTCGAGACGCAGCAGATGATGGCTCAAGTGCTCGGGGCCTTACCACCCACATGAGAGACCTGGATTGGATTCCATTCTCCTGGCTTTGGCCTGGCCCAGCCCTGGCTATATTACAGGCATTTGGGGAGTGAAGAAGCAGATTAAAGATCTCTCTTCATCTAGTTCTCTCTCTCCCTTTCTCTCTGTGCCCCAAACTTTCAAGTCAAATGTAAAATAAAAAAAAAAAAATTAAATCTAAAAAATTGAACCAAGGACCCGAATAGACATTTTTTCAAAGAAGGCATAAAAACCGGGGGCTGGCATTGTGGCGTAGCAGGTAAAGCCGCTGCCTGTGATGCCAGCATCTGACATGAATGCTGATTCATGTCTTGGCTGCTCCACTTCCCATCTAGCTTCCTGCTAATCCACCTGTGAAGGCAGCAGAAGATGGCTCAAGTGTTTGGGCCCCTGCCATCCACATGAGAGACCTGGATGAAGTTCTTGGCTCCTGGCTTTGGCCATTGCAGCCATCTAGGGAGTGAACCACTGGATGGAAGACTTCTCGCTCTCACTCTCTCTCTCTCTTTCTCTCCCTCTCTCTTCTCCCTCTCTGGTAACTCTGACTTTCAAAATAAAGTAAATATTAAAAAAAGGCATTTAAACAGCCAAGACATGCCTTTGAAAAGGTGCTCAGCATCACTAATCATCAGAGAAATATGAGGGCACTTCAAAAAGTTCGTGGAAATCTGGAATGAAGATCTGTTTAGGTGCAAAAAATTGAAATCCATGCATAGTTTTTACATAATACGCATTTCCACAAACTTTTGAAGACTCCTCACATGCTAAGATTTCAAAATATACACAAAGGAAATGAAATCAGTACACTGGAGAAATACCAAGACATGGAAACAGCATAAATGTCCTTCACTGGACGAATGGATAAAGAAATTGTGTTATGTATGTACAAGGGAGTGTTACTGAGTCCTGAAAGGGGGAATATTGCCGTTTGTGACATTGTGGATGAACCTGGAGGACATTATGCTAAGTGGAATATCCCAGGGTTTTTTTTAAGTTCCTGCTTAATAATAGCTTTATTTACTCCAAAAGCCTAATTACGTTATCTTTCATTATTCAGATGTTATCATGTTATCAGTTGTAAGAATCACCTCTTAAAACTACTTTCTTCCTGCTTAAGGTTTTTGTTACTATTCAGTTTATAATTGTGTAGACTAGTCCCTTGACTGTTGTCCTGAGATAGGAATAATGGCATATTATGCTATGACTGGCTTGATGTCTGAAATTGACATTCTTTTGCTCTGATAAAAGAATGGCATCTAGCTAGGACAGGTTTAAAATTCTTGGATTTCAGTCCTTTTCTCTTGATAACTCTCAGATATTTTCTTCTTATACAACTTCTATCATTGCAAAGAAGAAGTCAGGTACCATTGTGATCCCTTTTCATTGTAAATAATTCGTTGTTTCTGCCTGAATGTACTTTTAGGTTTTCTTTTTATCCTTGAAGTGAAATGTCATACCAGATTCGGGTTTGATTGGATTCCTCTGGCAGTCAATGACTCAGGAAATTTCTGTGGGGAAGGATCAATGAGTTAGAGTCCAATAGGATTAGATAACCCAGAGCCTAGAGGAATCATTCACAAGGCAGCCAGGAGTGACACTTTCAGGAAATCCTTGAAGGCGGATAATTAGAGCTATGCATGTAAGTAAATGATTGAGAACTCTGTAGAAATCCTTGAGGTTTTGTAAGAGTTGTACATGTAAGTTCCTGCAGTGTTTGGTTCAGTCTCTGAGAGTTATTGATTTGGGGGCTGGGGTGGTGAATGTTTAAAATTTGGGAGGACTCAGCTTGGGGGCATCTTGTAGGAGTCATGGATTGGGGCCTGTGGACACTGGTTATTGCAGGACTGTGTGAGTTGGTATGTGCTACACCAGAATGGCTAGTCCTACAGGTGTTATAGGATTCACTGACTTTCTCATTGGGCTGTGCGTTATGAGGTCCTAAAGGTCAGATTTGGTGCTCAAGGTCTCAACATTTTCACCCCTTGAGCAGATCAACGTTAATTTTCTGTTGCTGGTATGTTGGTGACTGAGAAGCCTGTGGAAATGAGTCAATGGCATTATTTGGGACAGTTTTTGTCAGGAACTGTGGGCTAATGATCCAGGAGCTCGCACACACCTGCTGGTTTTCAGGACCCAGATGGGGATTGTGGGGGAGGAGAATTTCAGTTTTTATCTTCGACAGAAGATAGGTTTTATAAATCGCCCAGAATATACACCTAGTTGCACAGAAGCTCAGCTTATGTGCATGGGACACAGTTGCTCCTCAGCTAGAGCACTTTGAAGGTGGCAGGAAACAGAAATAATGTTTACTGTGACTCTGCCATGTATAGAAAACCAATACAGCTCAGCGCTTAAGAAAATGGACTTTAGAACCAGACACACCTTGGGTTTGAATTCTTGCCCCTAATCTGAGTGATCCTGGGGCAAATTTCTTAGCATTTCTGAACAACATTTTCTGATGATATATGAGAATAAGAGTAAAAAATAAAAATAATAACAATGCCTTGGCTACAGGATGAGTGGAAATAACATGAGGTACCTAATAAAATATGTCTTGCACCTTGCAGTAATAGCAACCCTGGTGATTGAGTGCGTGCCAGGTGCCAGGTGGGTGGGTGTGCTTTAGATGCATCATCTCATCTAACAACCCCATAAGATGGGTGTTTCCATCCTGTTTTAAAAAATGAAGAAACGGCCTAAAGTGACTCTGCTAGATTCCAGCTAGAACGGAGAAGAGCTGGACATCAAACCTTCGTTCATGTTGCAGCAGATCTCATTCATTTCCCCCGTATTCCATGCTACTACTTAATGTTGCTTTGACTAAACTTTCCCACAGTATCCAGCACAGCGAGCTGCCCCTAGGGACCCCCCAGGAAGCATTTGAGGGTGAATGTGGAGTGACTAACCACGTGGCCCCTGTCTTTGCAGGTTTCTTAGAGCCTCTGCAGTCTGGGGCCAGACCCCTAGTGGCAACGGCAGGCTCTTCCCTAGGTCACCAGCTCACCTCCCCCAGCAGCTCCAGTTGAACCCACAGGTGCCTGCCCTGCTCCAAGCTTCTGGGAAGAAGAGCGGAGTTGTCAGCGTGAACATGGTAGCCGATGAGGACTCCCCGCCATGGTCCCCTGCTGAGGCTGCAGCAGGTCACCCAGAGGTGAGGCGGGAACAGATCCAGCGGCAGGAAAGCACTCAGTGAGGGAGGTACCTCCGACCTGTGCCCAAGGTCTCGGGGTGGGGGCAGGGGAGTCACAAGAAGTGGCAGATTCCGGCCTTGCTGCCCAGACACAGATCAGGATCCTCCCGCGTGGCTTATGTCACCACATCCAGAGGCCTGGGTGAGACGCGGCTGCCGGGGAAGAGGGTAAAGTGGAGGGTCCAGCCCCCACGGCCTAGGGCAGAGGGAGACGGTGAAGCAGCTCCTTGTAGATGTCTGAGGGCAAGGTCCAGGCGGGAGCATCCAGCCCAGCCCAGGGACCCTTCAACAGCCGACCCCCACCTGAGCTGCCCATCCCCGCGGTCTCTGAGCAGCTGCTGATCACGCCTCTGTCCTGATTTCGGTGCTGGCAAATCCTTTCTCTTTGGAGCAGAGAGAGCAGCAGGCAGGGGAGCAGGGCGGCCGCAGTCTCCAGGGCGCTGGTGGCCCTCGCTTCTCCTTTCAGAGGTGACAGAAGCGGCCTGCAAAGGGGCAGGAGCTGTGCAGGCCTCTCGGGTGGGCGGTGACCGCGCTAGACTGGAGCCAGGTCTCTGACCCTGTCCGCCCCACTCCCCGCACTGCAGCTGAGACCAAGGCTCCCGCCCAGAGCCCCTTTGTAAGAGGAGGAAGAGGTGAGAGCCCAGTCCCGCCCACAGTCCCTCCGCTCCCAGCTTCTCACAGATGTTGTGGCCTCCTGGAAGGGCTGCTTGTCACAGGGCTCAGGCTCACGTGGTCATTAAGATAATATTAAACTCTTAACATTTATTTTGCTTTTTGTCATGACATAATTTCAGGATTAAGTGTTTTTAAAAAGCACAGACAGGGGCTGGCCCTGTGGCGCAGTGCCTGAATCCCATATGGGCGCCGGTTCGAGTCCCAGCTGCTCCACTTCCGATCCATCTCTCTGCTGTGGCCTGGGAAAGCAGTAGAAGATGGCCCAAGTCCTTGAACCCCTGCACCCACTTGGGAAACCCTGAAGAAGCTCCTGGCTTCTGGCTTCCAATTGTCCTAGCTCCAGCCATTGCGACCATTTGGGGAATGAACCAGCGGATGGAAAACCTCTCTGTCTCTCTCTGTCCCTCCTTCTCACTCTCTGTGTCTGTAACTCTACCTCTCAAATAAATAAATAATTTTTTAAAAAAAAATCACAGACACGTTCACAAATAAACAATAATTTAAAAAATTACTTGGAATCCCAGAATTACCCAAAGGTAACCATTTTTAACCTTTAGTTCTTTTTCCTTTTGGCTGTTTTTTTCCTATGTATGTGCATGTGTGCGTGTGTGTGGGCATTTGTGGGGGGCTGTGAGTTTCCGTGCATAGCATATAAAATATTTCAAAATACAAGGGTACTTCAAAGAGTGGAAAGTGGAGTTAAAATATAGTGTTGTTTTCGTGCAAAAAAGTGTGAAACCTTTGCAGTTTTATTTTAATAATATGCATTTTCCATGAACTTTTTGAAGAGTCTACATATGCATGGATTTCAAAGATTTTGGGTTTTTTTGGTAAGAGAAACCTATCTTTTAATTCCATTTCCCATGAGCTCTTTGAAATCCCCTCATAGCTAATAGAGCATAAGGGATTTTTAAAAAAAAAAGATTTATTTATTTGAGAGAGAAAGAGAGAGAGAGAGATCTTTTATCTGTTGGTTCACTCCCCAGATGGCCACAACAGCCAGTGCTGAGCCAGGCCAAAGGCAGGAGCCAAGAGCTTCATCCAGGTTTCTCATGTGGGTGGCAGGGGTCCAAATACTTGGGCCATCCTTTGCTGCCTACCCAGGTGCATTGGCAGGGAGCTGGATCAGAAGTGGAACAGCCGGTACTCGAACTGGTGCCCATATGGGATGCCGGCATTGCAGGCCGTAGGTTTACCTGCTATACCACAATATCAGCCCCATAGAGAGCATTTGAATGATCTTGACTCAAAGGAATGATAAGTCTGAGGTGATGAATATGCCAGTTACCCTCATCTGATCATTAAACATTGTATAGATATATTGAAATGTCACACTGTAGCCCAAACGTATGTACAATTACTACCTATCAATTAAATATATTTTTTTAATTTAAGTTTAAAAATGGAATGGTATTTTTGTTTATCACTTTTTTGTAAAGGACAGAACCCTCTCTTTATTTATTTACTTACCTATCTATCTATTTGAGAATGAGAGAGAGGAATAGAGAGAATGAGCAATCCAGAGAAATAGAGCTTCTGTGTCCTGGTTCATTCCCCAAATACCTATAAAGTCTAGGACTGGGCCAGGATGAAGGCACGACTCAGGAACTCAATCCGAGTCTCATAGCAGGGTGACAGGGACCCAACTACTTGAGCAATCACCTTTTGCCTCCCTGGGTGCACATTAGCAGGAAGCTGGAATCAGGAGTGGAGCTGGGACTGAAACCAGGCACTCCAATACGGGCTGCAGATGTCTCAGCTGATGTCTTACCTGCTAGGCCAAACTGCTACCCTGGTTACCTCCTTTTTAACCAGTAGTTTTCTAGACAGTAAATGTTTTCTTCATATACATATAATGTCCATAATTTAACTAGCTTTCTATTTTAAAAATTTTACTTTTAATTGAAAAGTGATAATTGTAGATACTTATGGGGTGCAATGAGATATTTTGATATATGTATAAATTGTAGGATGATGAAATCAAATTAATCTCTATCATGTTACATATTTACCATTTTGTGTGTGTGTCATGTGAATATTTGAAATCTGCTCTCTTAGCAACTTTTTTTTAAAAAAAGATTTATTCATTTATTTGAAAGAGTTACACAGAGAGAGAAGGAGAGGCAGAGAGAGAGAGAGAGAGAGAGAGAGGTCGTCCATCCACTGGTTCACTCCCCAAATGGCTGTAATGGCTGGAGCCGGGCTGATCTGAAGCCAGCAGCCAGTTGCTTCTTCACTTCTGGGTCTCCCAAGTGGGTGCAGGGGCCCAAGGACTTGGGCCATCTTCCACTGCTTTCCCAGGCCATAGCAGAGAGCTGGATTGGAAGTGGAGCAGCTGGGACTCGAACCGGCGCCAATATGGGATTCCAGCACTGCAGGTGGCAGCTTTACCCGCTACACCACAGTGTCGGCCCCTCTTAGCAACTTTGAATCCAAGTACAGTGGTCCTCTCTTATCCATGGGGAATATGTTGCAAGATTCCCAATGGATACCTGAAACTGAGGATAGTACCTATATATGCTATGATTTTTCCTATACATACATATATACATTATAAAGTTTAATTTATAAACTGGGCACAGTGAGAGTTTAACAATAGTAACTAACAATGAAAAAGATCAATTACAATAATAAAGATTATGCAAATGTGGTCTCTCAAAATATGGAAGTTTTCATTTAATATTTTTGGGCCGGCGCCACGGCTCACTAGGCTAATCCTCCGCCTTGCGGCGCCGGCACACCGGGTTCTAGTCCCGGTTGGGGCGCCGGATTCTGTCCCGGTTGCCCCTCTTCCAGGCCAGCTCTCTGCTGTGGCCAGGGAGTGCAGTGGAGGATGGCCCAGGTGCTTGGGCTCTGCACCCCATGGGAGACCAGGAAAAGCACCTGGCTCCTGGCTCCTGCCATCGGATCAGCGCGGTGCGCCAGCCGCAGCGCGCCGGCCGCGGCAGCCATTGTAGGGTGAACCAACGGCAAAGGAAGACCTTTCTCTCTGTCTTTCTCTCTCACTGTCCACTCTGCCTGTCAAAAAAAAAATATTTTTGGACTGTGGTTGCTTGGTCGCAAGTAACCGAGGCCTTGGAAAGCGAAACCAGAGAAGGGAGATTCCATTGCATTGTCATTCACTGGAGTCACCATGCTCTTCAACAGGCCCTAAAAGCTTATTCCTGCTGCCTAACCAAAACTTTGTATATTTTCACCAAATTCCCATCATCACCCCCCCCCCCCACCAAGTAGTCCTCTACTAAAATGCAGTTAGGGTATTCCAGGTTTTATGTTATGATTAAAACTGCAGTGGGTAAAATTCCTATATGTAAATCTCTTTCCTAAGTCAAAATTGCTTTTTGGAGTGAAAGGGATGGGGCATGAAGTGGTACATGAGTCAGTGCTTGATAGTGGCGTGCTTTCACTCGTCTAAGCTCTGCTCAGTAATCACCTTCACAACCACACACACGCTGGGGCTATGCCATTTGGTCCTCCCCAGTCCTGCAAATGGCCTTCTTGCGCATTATTGTGGGGATTTCTAGACAACTGATTCTGGGCTCTGCACGGCACATTTCTCCATTCATTGCTTCCTTACCAAGCACAGGCCTCGCCAGCCTTTCTCAACAAGAGACAGACATGACCAAGACCTTGGTGCATATGAGTTATTCGCATATTAGTTTGTGAGGTTCTTGGTTTTTTCATTAGCTCTCAGGGAGCAGGGTATAGACAAAGATACCAAGAACCAATAAAACTGTCCCTAAGGGATGGAGAGCAGCCACTTGGACCAAGAAGAACTAGTGGCTGAAGCTGAAAAACAAGCAGAGTGGTAAAGAAGAAAAATAAGGCCAGGAGACATCCACAGGGCATAGCAGCGAGATAAGGAACAGGGAACACCTGGAGGGAACAAGGTGCATTTAGCGGAGATGGAGAAGAGCCCAGGGGCCCAGAGGACACAGGGAACTCCAGTCAGCTGCTGAGTAGCAGCCAGAGACCAAGTACATTAGGTGGTCATCACTGGGGAGCAGGGAAGAGCCAGAGGTTAAAGAAAATCAGAAGACTTAGGAAATACAAGGATGAAACCAGAAAATAGAGGAACCAGGTAGCAGTCAGGGGGAGCAGGAAGCATCCAGAGCTGTGAGGAAGCAGAAGAATCCGATAAAATGGGGAAGAAAAACCAGAATATTCAAGGAACCAGATATGAGCCTGAGAGATAAGCAACCTCCCAAGGAATCAGGGACCATTTCCTTGGTGTAGAAGAGACTGTTATGGTATAGGGAAAAGGCAGGGA
The DNA here is from genome assembly GCF_964237555.1 of Oryctolagus cuniculus. NCBI lineage: Eukaryota > Metazoa > Chordata > Mammalia > Lagomorpha > Leporidae > Oryctolagus > Oryctolagus cuniculus. Next base: position 32,946,666 of record NC_091453.1, on the reverse strand, counting down.
TACTAGAGAACAAGAAACAGGAAATAGACTCCTGATAATGGATAGCAGCCAGAGGGACAGGGAGACACTTGCTGAGATTATAGAACAGGTAGAGAGATCAGCGAAGGGGTAGATCCCTGGAACCGGGGAAGGATGAGAGAAGAGCCTCTAAGGCTGCACAATGGCCTAGGGTACCAGGAAGCATGTGGCACAGGGAGCAGTCACCAAGGTTTAGGGAACAGCTTGAGGGAGCAGTGAACATGTGTTTGCAGCTGGATGTCCAGCAGGGGTCCTGGGTAATGACCAGAATGTTGACAGAAATAATCAGACTCTAGGGAAAGGCTTTTAGCACAGTGGTTAAGACACTGCTTGGGATGCCTGCATCCACGCTGGCGTGCCTCAGTTTAACTTTCAGTTCTACTTCTGATTCCAGCTTCCTATTGAGTCCCTGCCACCCACATAAGGGGACCTAGATAGAGTTTCTGGTCCCTTACTTCAGCCTGGGTCAGCTCTGGTTGTTGTGGGCATTTGGGGAATGAACCAGTAGATGGGAGATCTGTTCTCTCTCTCTGCCTTTTAAATAAATAAAATGTTAATGTAAGTTTATTCATGATAGAATATGAATGAACTAGGCCTGGGAAACATAAGCCAAATGACTTTTAAGGAGTCTTAGTAAGTGTTCCAAAATGGTCGAATTTTAGTGAGAATTTATATTTTCCAAAACAGTAAATTTTCCTTTATCATTATATGAGGAACATACATTGATTTGGTCCAAAAAAGGCAGGCTTTAGGTAAGTGAGGGTGAGTTTCTCACAGGCAATTGCTGTTTTTCTAGCATGATTCATTACCAGCATCTTCAGAGACAGGACATGCTGCAAACAAGGCTATTGATTCATCTGAAGAAGGATTTTATACACACACACACACACACACAAAGGGAATGTATAGATAAAGAACAAAAGGATTGTGCAAAGCTGCTGCAGATGGCTAAGATGAAATAGACCTTGTGCTGCACATGACCTGAGTCAAATTGACTGACAAGAATAGCTTTGTACACAACAGTGCTCGGATGGGTCCCAGCAGGTATATCTCTTGAATGCTTTGTAGGCTTTTTAGGGGCAGTTTGTTCTCAGCTGTCCCTGTTGGCCACATATGACTAGCTTGTGCATATGTAAGCCCAATCACAAGATGATCTCACAAAACTGGGAAGGCTCATTCCCAGGAGGTCTCTCAGTGGTGATACAGCAATGATTTGAGGCTGTATAGGTCTAGGATAGAGTTATGACTAAATAATATCTTGGATCACACCTAGTTGTTGTGCTGTCATTGAAACCGGAGGCTGACCCCCTAAAAATCCCATCTGGGGTGCCATATGATATTAGAATATGGGGTGCCAATTATGATATCACCATGTGCTTATTAATAAATTTACAATATTAATAAGCCTGTGTGGGTTCTTGCCTAATATTCAGAGAAGAATTCTGAATACCAGCATAAATGAACAAAGCAGCATGATAAGTTTGTAGGCTTTTTATTCAGTGGGAGAAATGCATAGGAGAGTGAGGGCCCTATCTGAGAGAGAGAGGGAAATCTGGATTCATACCGAGTACTAGGAGCCAGCCATGTGGAGGAGCATGTAGGCTAGGAAGCATGGAACGGGTGGCCCAGAGACCACGTGCCCTGGAGGCGCAGGGCAGCAAGGGCCCTCAATGGCAAAAGGCCAAAGAAAAAAGGGTGGGCCCACTGTGTCCCAGGCCTTTAATCCACTTCCAAAGGGGAGTGGTTAATTAGCCTGATTGGCCGGTGGGCAAACAGGTGTGGTCAGGTAGGGGTATAAGGTCACACTGGGGCATGGTGAAGGCGTGGCCTTCCAGCTCACAAACCTAATCAATTTTATCCTATATGCCTGCCTAGAGCATCATGATTTGGGTTTTCATTTGGGTCTGACCACATCTATGGCATGCAGACTAACATTTTCAAGCAAATATACATACAAAATCTATAACATATATAATAAACAACATCTGAAACAATTAGCAGTAAGAATGATTATATAAAGTACATGCTCCAAAAAGAGTATACTGAATCAGATGGTAATATACATCCTAACCAACCAAAAAATTCCCATGCAACCCTTGTTGTATTCCTTTAACCAACTCCAATGTGTGTTTGTCTTCTTTATTTACAGCCATTGGACCTTGTGGTAGACCTCATTAGAAGTTTGTAGTATCATTATTAAATCTTGGTTTTGTAATTTTAACTAATCCCATTTCCATTGGGATTACATCATGCAGAGGATGTAACTTTAATTCAAGAAAGAGCTGGTCTTCTGCATCTAAGTTGTTATAGGACTTACTGGAAGAGGATAGCTCTAACTTTCCAATTATCTTAGTATTACACCAAATACTGGTCTTATTGTGAATATATGAGGTTTTGTTGCAGCGAAGTCCTAAAGGTTGTATCATCCAGAAGTCCTTCCCAACAAAAACAGCCCTTTCCAATCTACCAAATTGGTAGGCCAGACCTGTGAGAAGTCTAGGTGCCAATTGGTCTGTGGATATACCTCTTTGGTTACCCATGGGAGGCAACCTAGTATTTTTTTTTTTTTTTGACAGGTAGAGTTATAGACAGTGAGAGAGAGAGACAGAGAGAAAGGTCTTCCTTCCATTGGTTCACTCCCCAAATGGCTGCCTTGTCCAGCGCTGCGCTGATCCAAAGCCAGGAGCCAGGTGCTTCTTCCTGCTCTCCCATGCGGGTACAGGGCCCCAAGCACTTGGGCCATCCTCCACTGCCCTCCTGGGCCACAGCAGAGAGCTGGACTGGAAGAGGAGCAACCAGGACTAGAACCAGTGCCCATATGGGACGCCAGCACCGCAGGCAGAGGATTAACCAAGTGAGCCATGGTGCTGGCCCTGCAACCTAATATTATTTATTATAGTTCTTAGGCCAACTAACTGGACAATGAAATATTTTATAACAATGCTTAGCCTGGGAACATGAGTTTTTAAAATACAATATCTTAGGTTACATTTCCCACCTAAATTTTCCATAAATCAAGGAATCCATAATTTTTCCCGAAGTTGCTGGACTGTGCTTCAGCATTAACTAAGGTAGGCCATTGTCTCAGTCCTACCACTGGCTCCATTTGCAACAAAATGGTTAAAAGTCATGTTACAAGCTGGTTCTTTTTTTTTCTTTTTTTTTAACTTTTATTTAATGAATATAAATTTCCAAAGTACGACTTATGGATTACAATGGCTTCCCCCCCATACCGTCCCTCCCACCTGCAACCCTCCCCTTTCCCACTCCCTCTCCCCTTCCATTCACATCAAGATTCATTTTCGATTCTCTTAATATACAGAAGATGAGCTTAGTATACATTAAGTAAAGATTTCAACAGTTTGCTCCCACACAGAAACATAAAGTGAAAAATAATAGATGATTTTTTAAATGATGATGAAATAAGATCAGACCTATTGTCATGTTTAATCCCAGTGAGAGTCAAGTTGGGAATTGATAATTTCTTTTTTTTTTTTTACAGAAGATCAGTTTAGTATACATTAAGTAAAGATTTCAACAGTTTGCACCCCCATAGAAACACAAAGTGAAATATACTGTTTGAGTACTCGTTATAGCATTAAATCTCAATGTACAGCACATTAAGGACAGAGATCCTACATGAGGAGTAAGTGCACAGTGACTCCTGTTGTTGACTTTACCAATTGACACTCCTGTCTATGGCATCAGTAATCTCCCTATGCTCCAGTCATGAGTTTCCAAGGCTATGGAAGCCCTCTGAGTTCTCCGATTCTTATCTTGTTTAGACAAGGTCATAGTCAAAGTGGAGGTTCTCTCCCCCTTCAGAGAAAGGTACCTCCTTCTTTGAAGACCTGTTCTTTCCACTGGGATCTCACTCACAGAGATCTTTCATTTAGGTGCTTGTTGTTTTTTTTGTTTTTTTTTTTTGTTTGTTTGTTTGTTTGTTTTGTTTGTTTTGTTTTGTTTTGCCAGAGTGTCTTGGCTTTCCATGCCTGAAATACTCTCATGGGCTTTTCAGCCAGATCCGAACGGACAAGCTGGTTCTCAGCAACAAGTCTGTGAATGGGTTTTCATAGTTTGCTGGGTCTCCTAACCATTGAAGTAGACAGCATTACCATTAAATAGATTTTCCATCCTTCTTTTTCCTGAAGGAGCATTTATGCTGTTTGCCTTAGTCTTTTACCAATGAATATCTTTCTTCATTGGCCAAAAATTCAGCCTGCCCAAGTATCCCTAGTCTCATTACCTATCTCAACAAAAAGGTCCCTCTTCTGCCTTTGGAGGGACTAGTTATGGTTTACTCTCCAGAAATGTTGTTTCAAGAGTGTTCTAACGATATTTGTGCAGTTTGAGTAAATTATCTCACCTAGAATTGTTGGGGGTCCCAGTTCAAGATTAAATGAATAGTTGTAACTCCAAGATGTGTAGTAGTTTGGGTGTGCCATAAGGCCTCGCCAAAACTCCCTGATCTATAAAAAGAGTTAATTCTATCTGGAATTTCAGCCTGCCAATTTATGCCTATAAATTGATCTGTGAGTGTGATTTTAATATTTTTGATCCATGAGTGGAGATAGTTTCCACAAATATTGAGTTTCCCCAGGATATCATCTTATTAGGGACCCAGTAGGTAATGAACAAATTGCAGCAGGAGCACTTGTGCTCCCACAGGAAGTATAGGTTGTCTATTTGGTCCTAGCCACAAACTTCTGTTGGAATCATATTTGCCTCCTTTTCACTGTCAGAGCTGGTGTTTAAGGGGAGAGGGAGGGTGGCTTTCTGTTAGTATTATAAAGAAAGTTAGAAGCCGGCGCCGCGGCTCACTAGGCTAATCCTCCGCCTAGCGGCGCCGGCACACCGGGTTCTAGTCCCGGTCGGGGCGCCGGATTCTGTCCCGGTTGCCCCTCTTCCAGGCCAGCCCTCTGCTGTGGCCCGGGAGTGCAGTGGAGGATGGCCCAGGTGCTTGGGCCCTGCACCCCATGGGAGACCAGGAAAAGCACCTGGCTCCTGGCTCCTGCCATCGGATCGGTGCGGTGCGCCGGCCGCAGCGCGCCGGCCGCGGCGGCCATTGGAGGGTGAACCAACGGCAAAGGAAGACCTTTCTCTCTGTCTCTCTCTCTCACTGTCCACTCTGCCTGTCAAAAAAAAAAAAAAAAGTTAGAAAGTTAGAGGGGTTTTGTTAGTGAAAGGACAGACTCAGGTAGGACAGACCGATTCCCTTAAAGCAGCATTTTTTTTTTTTGCTACTGATTCTGCAGGATTGTTTTCTTTTGTGCTCTTTGTATTAGCTTTAGGATGGCTAGAACTTTTTATAATAGTGAGCTGTTTTGGCGTTTGTGTTGCTTCTAACAGTTCCAAGGCGTATTGCCCATTATATTTGGGTTTACCTGATGAAGTAAGGAAATCTTATTACTTTCATAACATACCATAATCATGGGCTACCCCAAGGCATATATGCTATCAGTATATATATGGGTAATTTTGTCTTTAGTTATTTGGCATGCTCTGTTTAATGCTATTAGTTCAACTGTTTGGGCAGATTTAATCCTAATGAGAACTTTATTTCTCTTTCTAAAGAAAATTTGTGGGTGACACTTTAATTATCTATTTTATAGAAAGAGAGAGAGAGAGAAAGAGAGAGAGAATCTTCCATATCCTCAAATGCCTGCAACAGGCCAGGCCAAAGTCAAGAGCCTGGAACTCAATCAGTGTCTGCACATGGGTGGTCTCCTGTACTTGTGCATAAGCAGGAAGTTTGGATATGGACCTAGGCACTTTGATAAGGGATATAGTTGCCCCAAATGGCATCTGAACCACTGCAGCAAACACCTGCTACAAGTTAGGGACTTTCTGGAATATCTGTTAGAAAGTTAGCAGCATATCCAATCTGATGATGTGATTTTTTAAAAATATTTATTTATTTATTTATTTGAAAGTCTCGAGTTACACAGAGAGAAAAGGAGAGGCAGAAAAAGAGAGAGGTCTTTCATCCGCTGGTTCACTCCCCAATTGTCTGCAATGGCTGGAGCTGCACTGATCCAAAGCTAGGAGCCAGGAGCTTCTTCCAGGTCTTCCCACATAGGTTCAGGGGCCCAGGCACTTTGGGTCATGTTCCACTGCTTTCCCAGGCCACAGCAGAGAGCTGGATCAGAAGCGGAGCAGCTAGGAACTAGAACTGGCACCCATATGGGAAGCCGGCACTACAGGCAACGTCTTTACCTGCTATGCCACAATGCTGGCCCCTGATGATGTTTTCTTTAGAAGTTTATTGTATTTACTTGAAAGGCAATGAAGTGATGTAAGCCCAGCAAACACAAGCCAAATGACTACTTAGTATGTATGTATGTATGTATGTATGTATTTTATTTGAAAGGCGGAAAGACGGACAAAGAGAGTCAGAGACAGATAGACAAAGAGAGCTCTTCCATCCACTGGCTTACTCCTCAAATGCCTGCAACAGCCAGGGAGGATGAGGCCAGGCTGAAGTCTGGATCCCAGAACTCAATCTGTGTTTCCCACATGGATGGCAAGTATCCAAGTTCTTGAGCTACACCTTCTGCCTTCCAGAGCACACATTAGCAGGGAGCTGAGATCAGAACAAGGACATGGACCTGAACCCAGGCACTCTGCCATAGGATGCAAGCATCTTAAATGTTGAAGCCCAACAACTTTTAAGGAGTCTTGGGAAGTATTCCAAAGTGATCACATTGTGGTCAGAATTTGTGTATTCCATGACAGTAAGTTTTCCTTGATCAGCACATGGTGAATATATATTTGTTTGACTTGAAAAGGTGTTAAATTTTTCACAGGTTGCAGATTACTGCTTTTAGAGCATGACTGCTGGCAAGCTTATTTCAGAGACAGAATACGTTGAAAAGAAGGACGCCGATTAATTTGAAGAAGGACATTTCTGAGAATGGGTCACTCAAGGTTGCTCCAGATAGCTAAGATGAAACCATACTCTCTGCTGCACATTACCCAAGTCAACTTAACGTGGTCAAGCAAATTAATAACTCTATACATAACACCCCTCATATGTTTCTCTTGAATGCTTTGCAGGCTTCCAAGGGTGCAGTTTGCTGTCAAGAGGAACTAGGGAGCAAGCAAAGTGAGCATTACACGTGTATCGCATGTGAGGCAGCAGCCTGGTCAACTAGGGAGCAGCTAGGGATTCTACAGAAGAGCCAGCGAGAATCGCATAATTGACTGAGTTGACAGCCAGAGTCCATGAAGTGGGCAGTGAGGCTGAAGAAGCCAGGGAGAGGCTGGGGAACGGCTGGAGTTCCTGAGAATCAAGAATCGGGTGACAGAGCATCCTGGTTTGTCGTGACTGAAGGGACATGGGACTTTCAGTGCTAAAACAGGGAAATGCCTCAGCAAATTGGAACAGTTGCTGACCCTACCCAGAAAACAACCAGAAGACCCAGCCAATAATATGAGTAATGGAGACGTGGAAGTACAGACTCCAGCCATAGCCTAGGATACACGGAAGTAGTGAATGTCAGTGGTTGAGAGCCTAGGCTCAGAAGCAAGCTCAGTGTGTGGCCTGCGGACCAGATGCACGAGGATCATGGGCGAGCCTGTGTGAGAAATGTACTCCGGAGCGTCCGTTTGGTGCAGGAGTTAAGCTGCTGCCTGGCCCACATCCCATATCGGAGTGCCTGATTCAAGTCCTGGCTCTGCTTCCAGTCCAGGTTCCTGGAAGGCAGCAGGTGATGGCTCAAATGCTTGAGTCCCTGCCACCCACATGGGACACTTCGATGGAGTACCTAGCTCCTAGCTTCAGCCTGGCCCAGCCCAGGCTATTGCACATATTTGGGGAGTGAACCAGCTCTCTCTGTCTACCTGTCAACTGTCTCTGTCTCTCTGCCTTTCAAATAAAAATAAATAAATAAAGTTGACAATTTAAGGTTTCAAAAAACATGTGTATTTAAGGAACTGTCCAAGGGTACAGGGGAGAATCAAGAGACTAAGGAACGGAGGAATCCAACAGAAGTTTTTTTGTAAGTCAGAGACAGCTGGAAGGAACAAGAAAAGCCCTTAGGAACCAGGTCACAGTGAGGTAGATGGACCAGAGCACAATCAGAAGACTGATGCCACAGAGCAAGGGACAGCTGAGGAACACAAACGACCCAGGTAGAGCCAAAGGAAGCAATACAAGAATAAAGGGCACTCAAAACAGGAAGCATTTAGGAGGAATAGTAAGCACAAGGGCCAAGGAGGAGTCTGAAAGAACAACAAATGAGCAGATGGGGAACAGTGAGAAGAGGGAACGTGGAGATGTTGGGGGAGCAGAAAATGGACGCCTGGAGAGGAAGCGGCCAGGAGACGCGGAGAAAGGCAGAGAGGGCGAGGAGAGGCTGCCGGGCACAGAGAACAGCCTGAGGGGAGGTGCAGAGGGAGTCTTCTCGGAGTCGGATGAGAGCACATCCACGCGCACAAGGTACATGGAGCAGGTTTCTTGTTTGCAGACAGGCAGCAGAGCACAGCAGGGGCCCAGGGTTCCCTCAGGAACACTGCTGGAGGGGGCACAGTCTCATCTACACGTGTCCCACTTGCACCACTGCTGAGAGACCCCAGAAAGCCACCCACCCTGAGTTCAGACCCTGGAGCTGCCAAATTCACTAGGCGAACGCATTGAAGGACATGCTGTTTCTAGGGGTTCCTGGACCAGAGGCTGGGTTAGGCCAGCCGGTCCCCTCCACAGCTCAGGGCATTACATTTCCAGCCCATTCTACAGCTATTCTTGAGCATTACAAGCAAGAAATGGGGGAGGACTGGCTTGATTCAAGGCCACCTGCAGAACAGTCCTGCAAAAACCAGAGCACCCCCAGGCAAGGGGGAACCTGCAGAGCAGCTGGGTACCTAGCCTCAGGTGAAGGCAGGGCAGGCCAATCCCTCGCTGCACACTTGCTGCTACGCATCTTAGAGGCCTGGCAGCCCCTCTGATAGGTGAAGGGCAGCACCCCATCCAGGGAGGGGATGTAAGAAATGTGCTGGAGCAGGAGCAAGAGCAGACCTGAGACAGGAGGCCTGAGGTCCCAGCCAGCTGCCACATAGGACAAAGTGGATGGCCAAGGGATCAGGGGACAGAGTGGGCAGTCCGGCATGCCCTTAGGGGTGGGGGCAAAGAATGTGCTGGAACCAAGATGATCCTGAAGCTAATCGGTGTGTGATTAGCTGGAGCAGGGATGGGGGGGGGGGGGTGGGCTCACCTAGGATGGGGAAGTTCCTGTAGGGGGTCCCTGTGGTAGTAAGGACATCTGGCAGAAAAACTGAACCTTTTCATATGTGGCGAGAGAAGCTGGAATCTAGGGGAGGAGGGTCTGTTTTTCTCACTTTGTCTTTCTGAAGTCCTCTTCTCCTGCCTCATGTATGCCCTCCCAGCCATGCTGGGGTCCAAAGCTCCTCTTTGAGTGGACAAAGGGATAAAACAGAGGCATCGGTGGGCAGTGCACCTTGTCCATGTTCCCTGTGATGGCCGACATGGCCTTTGTGCATGTGGCTATAGTGACTTTGCAGGAGTGAGAAACAAGTGAGGGTGGCCTTTGGTTTACCAGCCATGGCTGTGGCTCCACAGGTAGGCAGAAGCACTTGTTAAAATGCTTAACACAGGCTGGCGCCGCGGCTCACTAGGCTAATCCTCCGCCTAGCGGCGCCGGCACACCGGGTTCTAGTCCCGGTCGGGGCTCCGGATTCTGTCCCGGTTGCCCCTCTTCCAGGCCAGCCCTCTGCTGGGGCCAGGGAGTGCAGTGGAGGATGGCCCAGGTGCTTGGGCCCTGCACCCCATGGGAGACCAGGAAAAGCACCTGGCTCCTGCCATCGGATCAGCGTGGTGCGCCGGCCGCAGCGCGCCAGCCGCAGCGCGCCAGCCGCGGCGGCCATTGGAGGGTGAACCAACGGCAAAAGGAAGACATTTCTCTCTGTCTCTCTCTCTCATTGTCCACTCTGCCTGTCAAAAAAACAAAATGCTTAACACAGTCAGATGTTAAGCTAAGTTAACACATCCACACCGATGGGCAGATAACCACTCCTCCCCCCACACCAGGTGGCTACTTCTCTTTAGCAGGGCTGAGAGCAACTGCACAGGCTGAGAGCCTCCTCCAGCCCTAAGCCCCAAGGTTCTCCCTGAATGACAGTCTTTGGGAGATGAAGGGGGCAAGCAGATGTGTTCTTTGGGATTCACGTGGAGGTCCTGCTCCCAGCAACCCTCAGGCTTGTGCAGGGCAGGGCCTCTGGTTGTTCCCTGCCTGCTCTGTGCCCCTGAGTCCTCACTGACAAGGGGACAGTCTGCAGGGCCCTGAAAGACTGAAGGCTCTTTCGAGAAACAAAAAATTCCTCATTTAATTGTTGTGCGATCATTAGAGCCTCTCTTGCTACTGTAGTACGTTTTCTGCCTTGTTGAGCAAATCCTCACCTTCTCCTGGGATTTCGTGGTTACTCACCTGTATTTTCCATTATGAGTTTTAAACCTTGGACGCTTTTGTAACTTTTTGTTTTGTAATAATCTCAAAATTAAAGTTTAGACTAATAAAGGATAACAAACTACATAAGCATGTGCCTTTCGTTACCACTTTCCCACATTTGCTTTTGTTCTCATCTCAATTTATGCGTGCCTGTGTATTGCTGTGTGCGTGTGTGGGTATCCACACCGAGATACTTGTATTTTTTTCTTTTCTGAACCACTTGAGAGTGACTCGCAGACAATTCCCCTTTACCCTGATATTAGTCAGCTGTTACTTACTTTAAAATACCCAAGAGGACCTTCTGAGGGAGGAAGAAGGTTTCTTCTGCAGTTTTGTTTTGAAGGTTCACATTCCAAGGACAGGCGACCTGGTTCGTCTGGCATCTGATGGAGGATTACATGGTGAGCCGGGAAGCCGAGAGAGACACAGGAAGAAATCACGCTCAGCTTATCTATCCAAGCTTCTCTCTCTCTCTCTCTTTTTTTTTTTTTTTTTTTTTGACAGGCAGAGTGGACAGTGAGAGAGAGAGAGACAGAGAGAAAGGTCTTCCTTTTCCATTGGTTTACCCCCCAATGGCCGCTGCGGCCAGCGCACAACGCTGATCGAAAGCCAGGAGCCAGGTGCTTCTCCTGGTCTCCCATGGGGTGCAGGGCCCAAGCACTTGGGCCATCCTCCACTGCACTCCCTGGCCCCAGCAGAGAGCTGGCCTGGAAGAGGGGCAACCGGGACAGAATGCAGCGCCCTGACCGGGACTAGAACCCGGTGTGCCGGTGCCGCAGGCGGAGGATTAGCCTATTGAGCCACGGCGCCGGCTCCAAGCTTCTCTTGAGTACTGCCTTCAGAGGGCACACCCACAATGACCTAAAACCTCCTGCTAGGACCACCTCCACACACTGTAATTAACTCAAGTCTCTATGAACTGTTAACAGAAGACTTTGGGGTTTAGACCTCTGCCAAATCCTGTTCAAACTGTAACAACCCCTAGATGCTTCAACGTGTATGTCTTAAGAATAAGGACATTCTCCTATGCAATGACAATACAGCTATCAAACCAGAAGTTTGACATTGATACGGTACTATCTAATATACAGAAGATATTATCTAATATTCAATATATAATACATTCACGCCCCAATTTTTGATGGGCTTTTGTCCTGATAAACCTATCATAAGTTAAAAATGTAGTTAAGCTGGGGCTGGTGCTGTGACTCAGCGTGTTAAAGCCCTGGCCTGACGCGCCAGCATCCCATATGGGCGCCGGTTCTAGTCCTGGCTGCTCCACTTCCGATCCAGCTCTCTGCTGTGGCCTGAGAGAGAAGAGGACGATGGCCCAAGTCCTTGGGCCTCTGTGCCCATATGGGGGACCCGAAGGAAGCTCCTGGCTCCTGGCTTTGGATCGGTGCAGCTCCAGCTGTTGCAGCCATCTGGGGAGTGAACCAACGGATGGAGGACCTCTCTCTGTGTCTCTACCTCTCTCTATAACTCTGTCTTTCAAATAAATAATAAATAAATAAATAAACCTTAAATATATATATATAGTTAAGTCTAAAATGCATTTAATCTACTCAACCTACTGAACATCAAAGGTTAGCTTAGCCCTACCTCAAATGTGTTCAGATCAGTTGCACTCTCTCTGTGCAACTCTGACCTTCAAATAAATAAATAAATCTTTAAAAATAAAAAAGATTTATTTATTTATTTGAAAGATAGAGTTACAGACAGGCAGAGGCAAAGGCAGAGGCAGACAGAGAGGTCTTCCATCCGCTGATTCACTCCCCAAATGGCAACAACGGCCAGAGCTGCGCTGATCCGAAGCCAGGAGCCAGGAGGTTCTTCCGGGTCTCCCACATGGGTGCAGGGGCCCAAAGGCTTGGGCCATCTTCCACTGCTCTCCCAGGTCACAGCAGAGAGCTGGATCAGAGTGGAGCACCCTGGACTGAAACGGGTGCCCATATGGGATGCCAGCACTGAAAGTGGCAGCTTTACCCACCATGCCACAGTGCCAGCCCTCGTGTTTTCATCTTTTGAGGAACTGGTAGACTATTTTCCAAGGCAGCTGTATCATTTTGTATTTCCCCCAGCAGTGTAGGAAGTTCCCAATTTGTTTACATCCTCAGCAACACTTTATTATCTAACTTTTTGGTTCTAGCCATCCTGCTGGGTATGAAGTGGTATGTCGCTGTAGTTTCTATTTGCATTTCCTAATAATGATGTTTCTACTAAGTGGCCTTGCTATCCGTAACGGTTTGTAATGGTTCATAATATCCACTAGCTCAAGGCCTTTGTTGCTAATGTGTGCTACAGATAGCTCCTCTTACTCTTTCATTTTTTCTTCCCCTTTAAATGAATGGAATCTATGCCATCCTCTCCTTACTTTAAATTGTATCTAGATGATTTATAATGCATAATATAAGGTAAATGCTATGTGAATAATTGTCTACTGTATTATTTAGAGAATATGACAAAAAAAATCCTGTGCATGTTCAGCATAGATGCATTTTTTCCCAAAATATTCTCAATCTGTATTAAGTAGAATCCATGGATGCAGAAGGCCAACTGTATCTTCTGCTATTTTGAACTGTGTTTTTTACTTTAAAATTACAGTTCTTGGGGTACCTGCATAGCCTAGTAGTTAAGACAACCATGTCTCATATTAGAATACCTGGTTCAGTTCCTGGCTCCAACTCCTGACTCCAGCTTCCTGGAACTACTGGGAAGACAGCCATGATGGCTCGAGGAATTGGGCTTCTGCCACCCATGTGAGAGTCCTGGATTGCGTTCCCAGCTCCTGGCTTCAGTCCCAGCCCAGTCCTCGCCGTTGCAGGCATTTGGAGAGTGAACCAGCAGATGGGAGCTCTGTCTATCTATCTCTTTCTCTCTCAAAAATAAATTGAAAAAAAGGTAAATGGATTCAACGTATAAATTTTAAAAATACATAAAATGATGGTGTGGGGAGCAACCCGGACTAGACTAAGTTACTGGAATTAAGACTTATTCTATGCATCTGCTCTCCCACAATATGGCACTGAGAAGGGAGAAACAACTTCTACACAGCTGCCTCTCGCCAATTTGATTGACTGAGCTGCAGGAGCTGATCTTGCTCCTGATTGGAGGAGAGCAGCGTACTCGGCGTGTGGGTAGCAGAGTTGGGATTGGTGGAAGAGGACTATAAGGGAGGAGAGAGACAACATGCACCAGGAACATCTAAGGGGAACATCTATCTGAAGGAACACCTGTGCAGCCCCCGAGAGAGCCGGCCGGCGGTGTGCCACTCCCCCGCGGAAGTGGGGAAAGTGGCTAGGGGGAACCGCCCTTCCACGGAGGTAGAAGGGACGGCAGCCAACCCGGGAAGAACCAGCAGCAAACCCGGGGAGGGCCGAGCGGACAAAAGAACAGCGCAGGGTCCTGTGTCGTTCCCCCACGAAGACGGGGAGCGACATAATGGTGCCGTGACTCGGATATGAAGCCTAGGCAGGGTTCAGTGTCGCTCCTCCACAAAGAGGGGGAGTGACAGATGGTTCTTGAGATGTTCCTGTTTATTACTGATATCTGACTCAACTGCATTGTGTTTAGAGATGGTCTACAAAATAAGGTTCCTGTATCTTCTGCAGCTTCTATAGCTTCTATATCTTATGCCCTTCCTTGAGCAGTCTCTTCAGTTTCTCAGCTTTATACTGAGAACTCCCAAACTTTGCCTCCACCCTTGCCCAGCAACCTACTGTATAACTCTCTCTGTTTTACCACCTTCATTTCAGCATGGACAAAGTATAACATGTGTCCTCCTCTTCTTCCCCCTCCACCCCATCCTACTGTACTAACCCCTGTCTCAGGATATATAGCACCATGTTCTACATTGGCTGGATAAAATCAATGGCTGAGAATTAAGACTTCATTTTTCTCACCTCTTCAATCTAGCCTTCTACAAACCTAGCATCAACACCTTCCTCAACATCCTCATTACCACTACTACCTTGAGTCCACATTGTTTTATTCTCTCACATAAAGACCCTAGTGCATCTCCAGACTGGTCATCTAGTCCCACCCATTAGAAACTTTCCCCGTGGTGTATTTTGAATATTGTTCTAAAACACACAATTAGGATGGTATCTTTTCCTGTATATAAATGGCAGTCCATTCTCTATTAGAAAACAAAAAAAGACTCATTCATTGTTCTGACCCCAATATATTGCTACCAAATTTTCTTCATAACCACTGTCAATGTACTCATACCATGGACATTCGTCTCCTTTATGTAGAACTATTTGCAATTTCCTGAATCCACCATGTATTTTTCTGTCTTCCTTCCTCCACATTTTTGCTCATTCTTCTCCCTTCCAGATAACTCTTATCCCATCATCTCTATATAGCATAACCTTATGCCTCCCGTTCTTTTCTTCCTTTGTGTCTTTCTATGTTGATTATCCGAGTATTTAAATTGTTCTATATTTTATTCAACTCTATACTGCTGTTGGCTAGCATAACATCTGGCACATAGCTAATCAATAAATGTATTATATCTGGTTCTTAAGTTTCATGGAGGACTTAAAGAGAGCTTATCTAAATCCTCATTTTTGAAAAAAAAAACAGTGACTGATTAAATAAATAAGTGGATGAAGAGAATGTCAAGATACTTTAATAAGTTTTTTCCTATCATAAAATAAGAAAAAAGATTAAGAATTTAGCTAAAATCTTACATTGCACATTAGGATTTTTAAAAAGCATTCAAAACAACTTCCCATCTGTGTTCCATCCGCCAGTGCTGACCGTGTCACCTTCACCAGGATTGTGTTGTTACAGGTATCAGTGTCATTCAAGGATGTGACTGTGGACTTCAGCAGGGAGGAGTGGCAGCACTTGGACCCTGCTCAGAGGCGGCTGTACCGGGATGTGACACTGGAGAACTACAGTCACCTGCTCTCAGTGGGTAAGGACAGCTGCCTATGTGTCTGCCAGGACCTCAGAGAGAGCATTTTGTTCTCAGCTGCCGAGTGCTTTGGCTTCTCAGAAATGGGTGATGATGTCACCCTTGATTTCTCTGAGATTCCTCAGTCCATTTTCACCTCTGTGATAATTACTCTGTTCCCAGTGAAATGTGGTTACTTCTCTGAAGAGCAAACAGAAAGTGTCATTGAAAGTCAATAAGCTGGACCCAATCCTGTCTTCTGTCCTATGAACAGGGTACCAAGTTCCCAAACCAGATGCCATCTTAAAGTTGAAGCAAGGAGAGGGGCCATGGACTTTGGAGACGGAAGCTCCACATCAGAGCTGTTCAGGTGAGTGAGTGTGACCCAGATAGATGGAGGACACAGAAACAGGCTCACTGTTTCCGGGAGAGGCTGATGCCTTTGAAAGGCCATGAAGATAACTGATCTTGAAAGGTTTACACTTTTGAAGCTGATTGGAGAAAGTTGACAATAGCCCTCAGATACCTAAACACCATCTCCATGTATGACCCTTGCCACATCACCTGTCTTCTTTTTTGCTTGGCTTCGTGCCAATAGAGCTGTCTCTAATATATCTACCATTGGTTGTTTGCCACTCCATCTTATTTAGAACCTTTTTATTCTCCTACTGTAGTCCTACCCCCAATCTTAGATTCTTTCCTTGTACTTTCATTTTTTAAAATTTATTCTTTTATTCCAATTCCCATGCTGATTTGTTATGCTTTCTTCCATGAGCATCTGGTCGAATATATCTGATCCTTGAAGTTGTGCAGTATTCTCTTAAATCCCAAAGCATTGATTTATGAGTGTATATTTTAGTAAATGTAAATTACATCATGCTATATATCTTAACTCTGTTCCTTTTTTTCATTTATCCCTAAGGCTTCTCTCTATTACAGTATGTTTAACTGTCTTTGTTCTTCAAATTGCTCCATAGAATGCTACTGCCTCCTCCTCACTCCAGTATGAGATTTCTGATATATATCGAGGTGTGACTTCCAGGTGAAGGTTTTTCCACAGTCACATCCTACTTGACCATTGACCCACTCATGGATACTGAGGGTTTCGTCTAACTCCCAGCTGATACAAACAATTGTGCAATACATTGACATAAGCTTTTCTCTTACGAGGCATGAGAATTTCTAGAGGTACTAATCATTGGTGCTTTCATTCTAAATTTAACTGAGTCCCACCATATTGCTCTCAGATTGGCTGCCCTAATCTGTATTCCTAGCCACATCACACAAGGGTTCTTGCTGTCTCTCTCAGATTCTCTGCCAGCAAACACTACTCCCAAAGTTTCTCATTTTTTAATCTCACCTGCCCCATGAAATGACTCCTAATTATTTTAGCACATACAGCACTTTCCTTTTACTCATGCCCCATTGGAATCATAAGGGATTAGCCATGAAGAGGAAAGAGACCTCTAAAAACTAAATAGCAGATACAGACATAGCTAATTCCTCTAGGACTGTGATAGAGTTCTTAAGGACGAGGCCCCAGTGTTTCCCAGGGATAAGATCCCGGCTGTGGCTTACAGCATGGCCAACAAGTGGCTATGGTACCACAGTGGAATGTTCTAGATGTCTGCCCTGTCAAGTTCCAGAGAAAGCTATTCACGGAGAAATGTCTCACTGGAAGTATTCTACTACCAATCAGGTGCGAGGCGTGCCAGAGTAAGGTGTCGGGTGCTGCACGCTGCTGACTGCAGTGCACTGCAGCAACCTGGAGCTGCAAGAGTTACTAGCACTGCCTGAGCTGGGTGCTTGATAGCCACAGGAGCTGCAGAAGCTGAGCTCCAGAGAAGCCTTCTGGATTCTGGAGATGCTGTATGTGCCTCAGGAGCCAGATGCTGGCAAAGCCACTGGGCTGCAGGGGCCTGGTGCTAGACAGGCTGCCTTTGCTGCAGGAGCCTGCAGAGGAAGCTCCACAGAACCCAGAAACAAAGCCCCCTTGTCCTGCAGTAGCTCTCCAGAGCCCTCCACTGACAATGCTTAAGATTGTGCCAGATGGCAAAGTGAAAACAAAAACCAAAACACAGACCTGGACCCATTTCAGTGGAGCAGGCAAGGAAGGGTGAATTTGGAGCTGAGAGGCAATCAGCTGACAGCTGGCACACTATCTCTTCAGTTTTCTGAAGCAAAGCATGTAGGAGATATAAATTTAAATGAATTAATTGGGAGATAGGGAGAGGAGGATGTTTTGTTCTCTTTCAAACATCTATCCAGAGGAATTCCAAGGACTGTAAGAAAGACCTTCAAAAAGTTCATGGAAATGCATATTGTGAAAAACTGTGCAAGGATTCAAATGTTTTGTACCAAAACAAACTTACCTTTTAATTTCATTTGTCCATGAACTTTTCAAAACACCCATGTACATTATATTTGGAAAGGGAAGATAACCGCATGAAATGTTAACACTCTTATCCTCTAGATATTAATTCTTTCTATGTCAGTATTAAACTGTGCCAAATTGGGTATTGATATGAGTGATCATAGTGTCTTCTTTATAAATTCATAGCAATACGACCTTCCTAAAAGTGTGCTGAAGTTAGAGGTAATATTTACAAAGACACTGCATTTTCAGTATGTACAGAGGGGCGAATCAATGAGCCAAATAAAGGGGGAGATCCTTTCTTTTTATAAGAATTCTGAAATGAAATGGGTCCAGTTCAACAGCTCATCTCTGCTCCTGACAGATCAGGGACCATGTTTCAAGTCATTGCTCTGCTAACTGCTAGGACAGCTGCAAGTTTAATAGAGAATAGAGATTTGCCCGCTGTCTTAAAACCTGCCTTGGAAGCGGCACATATCACTTCACAAAGTGAAGCTGATGAATGGGAGGTTCGGCTACATTCTGTCACTGTAAAAGAAGGAGTAAGGTGTGAGCATTATGGTGTAGCAGGTTAAGATGGCCCATCTCAGAGTATGCGTTTGAGTCTTGGCTACTCTGCTTCAGATTCAACTTCCTGCTAATGTGCCTGGGAAAACAGTGAATGATGGTCTAAGTACTTGAATCCCTGCCAACCCATGTGGGAAATCCAGTTGGAGTTCTGGGCTCCTGGCTTCAACTTAGCCCAGCTCCAGTTTGTGCGGGCATTTGGGGAGCAAACCAGCAGATGGAATATCTCTCTCTTTCTCTGTCTGTCCCTCTCTTGCTGTCACTCTGCCTTTTAAATAAATAAATAAATCTTAAAAAAAAAGAAGGGGCAATGGGATTCTGGCAGATGGCTTCCCCTGTCCTATTTTACACTTCTTGTTATAAGACTGTATTGCTGGGACCAAGAAAAGTTTACAGCTGGCAATTTGAAGGGACTTCGAAAAGTTCATGTAAAATAGAATTAAGACCAAAAGCAATAAATTCCTTATTACATATAAAGAAATATTTCTTCCGTGTCAGGCTTCACCTCAGTAGGCTTTAATTTCTTCTGATGACTCACTACACAGACCTCTTCCATAGTGGAGCTGGATTCCAGAGGGTTCAAAACCCATCTATCCCACTTATATAAATAACTATTTGATCTTC